>NC_052163.1:91382900-91989214 GCF_902713615.1 Scyliorhinus canicula | reverse complement strand
GCCAATGGCTGACGGTAAGAGTGGGGGAAACTCCTGGTCAGCCATAATTTATCCAGAATGGAGCACCTCAAGCTGTATACCCCTCAGGAGAAAAAACTGCCGACTTGTTTCAGGAATAACTAGCTATGGAAACAGACCACTCGGTGCTGGAAGAGAACTGGAATCTGAACAGACCGCCTCCCATAATTCGGGCCATAAATTCTGTATTGATGTTTTTCTCCAGATTGAACACCGAAGGGGCACTATCTGGCAGTTCGGGTCCATGTTTGGCCAGCGCCATGTTGTATAGTGCGACCGCTGAAGGACGTCATTGTGTGCATGCACTGCCACGGACCCGGTAATTCTCTGGCCATTTATTTCATGAGGGCCTGGGTCCACGCCGATTTTTTTTGTCATAGAACTGGACACTTCCCCCGGACATTTTAGTATCAAAATCGGATAATCCACATCTTTTAATATTCCACTTTTTCAAGCAGCCACCCAATTTCCTTTTTAAATAATTTAACGATTCTGCTTCACTGCTGTTCTGTTGCAGAAACTCCACCGACTAATACATTGAGGAGAATTTTCCTGAATCTCGTGTTCAATTCCTTTCAATGAAATTTGTGTTCTCATGGTACCATCTAACATACCTTTAAGCGTTCTAGCCATCACACTTAAACCTTCCCACCTCCAGTGATAAATTCCAAACTCTCAGTTGCATCTTCATATTGGACTCAACCCATCCTGCAACGTGCACCATCCTAGTGAATCTATACTTATAATTGGGTGACCAAATTTGTGCATAATATTTTAAGTGCAACCTAAATACTGGAAACTGTTTCTACTGGAAAGGCAAACTGTTTATTTGTCAGCGATGGCACAGTTGGTTGGACTCTCAGTTGGACTTTGAGTCGGGCAGTTGTGGGTTTAAGTCTCAATTGCAACAATTGCAACAGGCTGACACTCGCATGCAATAATGAGGTAGTGTTGAACTGTCAGAGCCACTCCCCAATGAAATTCTCGACTTAGGTGGATGTAAAAGCTCCCCTGGCACTGTTTCAAAGAGGAGCATGGGAATTATTTCTGCTGACCTGGTCAACATTTATCCCTCAATCAATATCACAAAAACAGATCATTTGGTCATTTTCAAATTTCTGTTTTTGGGGGCTTGCTGGGTACAAATTGGCGGCCGTGTTTACAACTTTACAACAATGGCTTCAAGGGAACCTCCTTGGCTGCAAAATGTATTGAGGTGTGTTTTATGACAGAGTCGGTATAAATGCAAGTATTTATTTTCTTTTTTTATTTAATTTTAGGGCCGCGTGTTAATTGTACTTATTGGGTTTGCAGATACAACTGAATGCGATAATTAATTTTAAAATTAATTTTGTTGAATTTCTGTATAACTGCAGTGATTGTGCAAATGCCAATCTAGTTAAATGAAAATTACTACACTGCCTTCCTGCAAGACTCATTAGGCACATAGGGCGGGATTCTCCGACATCCTGCCCCCTCTGCTCTGGGGATTTAGTGGAGGCAGGAATCGTGCCGTGCTGGTCGGGGGCCGTTGGCAGCGGCCCCCCCCCGGCGATTCTTTGGCCCGTGAGTAGCCGCCCGTTTTCGGCGGGTCCCACTGGCATATGTTACGACAGGTACTTACCGACGGGACCTGGCTCCGCGGGCGCCTTTCGGTGTCCTCGGAGATGGCCCCAGGGGGTGCCCCGATGGTGGCCTGGCCCGTGATCGGAGCCCACCGATCCGTGGCAGGCCTGTGCCGTGGGGGCACTCTATTCCTCCGCGCCGGCCGATGTAACGGTCCGCGATGGCCGGCGCGGAGATGAAAACTCCCTGCGCATGCACTGGGATGATGCCAGCAGACGCTGGCGCTCCTGCGCATGCGCCAGCCAGCGGAGGCCATTCGGCATCGATTGGCGTGGCACCAAGCCCCTTCCGCGCCAACCGGCGCGGCGCAAACCACTCCGGCGCCGGCCCAGCCTCTGAAGGTAAGGAGGATTCCGCACCTTCGGGGCGGCCCGAGGCCGGAGTGATTCACGCCACTCCTTCGCGCCGAAGTTGCCCGCCCCACCGGTTTCCAAAGAATCTCGCCCATAGACTCTCGATTATGGAACTGAGTGATACAGATTCATAGAATTTACAGTGTAGAAGGAGGCCATTCAGCCCATTGAGTCTGCATTGGCCCTCAGAAAGAGCACCCTACCCAAGCCCACACCTCCACCCTATCCCCGTAACCCAGTAACCCCCCCCTGCCCCCCAACCCTTTTTGGACACCAAGGGCAATTTAGCATGGCCAATCCACTTAACCTGCACATCTTCCCACTGTGGGAGTGCCCAGAGGAAACCCACGCGGACATGGGGAGAACGTGCAGACTCCGCACAGACAATGACCCAAGCCGGGAATTGAACATAAGACCCTGGAGCTATGAAGCAACTGTGGTAACCACTGTGCCTACGTGCTGCACCTTGGAGTAGACCTGGATTCCATTCCCAATCTGTACTGAGATAGCTGATGTTGACCAGGATAACAGCACCAACATTACGGACACGATTAAACTAAATGGGAACCAAGTCCCAGAGCGAGCACGTTTAGCCGCGTGTTTCCCGGCGCGCTCAACATCAGGAAACACATGGCTATGCAACATTACTCGCGTTAAATAAAGACCCTCAGTGGGAAATGTGCAGCTGAGGTTGCACGTGTCAGAATATACAATTATGTGTATAATGGAGTGCAGACAGGCAGTGATTGACACACAGGATGACCAGTGAGCACACAGAACACAGCAGCCAATCACCAGACAGGACACGACCACTATAAAGCCAGAGGGCACCAGGTTTCCTGCTCTCTCGGGACCAAGCCTCTGAGACAGTCAGAGTTCGTGAGCTAGCCAGTGAAAACACCATGCGGTAGCTAGTAAGTCTGGTCAGGCTAGTACTAGGTCTCCAGTCAAGTCAGCTAGTGTAAACCCACAGTTAAACATGTATAGTAGTTAAGATATTAAATAAAATCGTGGTGCATCTTACCAAGTGTTGGAGGTCTGTCTCTCGCTACACTGCATCAAGTGCAGTCCACATCGACCCAGCCTGCCCAACACATCAGCACGCAGCCCCGTTTTTTATACCGAGGAGTTCCACTCGCCCAACCCTAATTGCTCTTGACAAGGTGGTGCTGAGCTGCTTTCTTGATTGTTATAGGTACACCTATACTACTGTTAGGGAGGGAGTTCCAGGATTTTGACCCAGCAGCAGTGAAGGAACGGCAACATGTTTCCAATTTGGGATGGTGAGTGACTTAAGGGTGGCGCAGTGGTTAGCACTGCTGTCTCATGGCGCCGGGGACCCGGGTTCGATCCTGGCCCCGGGTCACTGTCCTTGTGGAGTTTGCACATTCTCCCCGAGTCTGTGTAGCTCTCACCCCCACAACCCAAAGATGTCAAGCCCCCAGAGAATTCTATATACTTCAAAAAGTTTGCTTATTATTCTTCGAAACTCCAATGAGTACATGCCCAACTCACTCAACCACCCCTCATTAGAAATTCCCTCCATACCTGGGATCAACCGAGTGAAACTTCTCTGGACTGCCTCCAATGGCAGTAGATCATTCCTCGGGTAAGGGGGCTAAAACTGATCACAGAATCCCAGGTGGGGGTCTAACTAGCACCTTGTATAGTTTTAGAAAGACTTCCCTATTTTTATACTCCATTCCCTTTGAAATAATGGCCAACATTGCATCTACCTTCCTATTTACCTGCTGAAGTTGCATGCTAGCCTTTTGTGATTTATACACAAGAACCCCCAAATCCTTCTCTGCTGCAGCTTTCTGCAGTCTTTCGCCATTTAAATAATATTCAGTTCTTTTACTTTGCATCCCAAAGTGCATAACATCACATTTTCCTACATGATATTTCATTTCCCAAGTTTTTCCCCACTCACCTGACCTGTCTATATTCCTCTGTAGACTTTGTGTTAACCTCACCACTTGCCTCCCCACCTATTTTGTGTAATCCGCAAACATAGTAATTGTACATTCACTCCCCTCGTCCAAGTCTTTAATATATATTGCTAATAATTGTAGCCCCAGCAGTGATTCCCTGTGGTAATCCATTAGTGTCAGGTTGCCACCCTGAAAGTATCCTTCTGATTCCAACTCTCTGGGTGAGATTTTCCCGCTGTTAACTCCAGTGGGATCTGACAATCCGGCTGACTGTGCATGCCCCCGCGGGTTTCCCAGCAGTGTTGGGAAACCCGCAGCGGGCATGCACAGTCAGCCGGAAATTCCATGGACAATGGTGGAACCAGAAGATCCCGTTGCCTGCCAACAGCGGGCTGCCTCCTGCCGCTGAGAAACACACCGTGAGATCAGAGAATCTCACCCTCAGTTTTCTATTAGTTAGCCAATCCTCTATCCATGTCGATATATTGTACCCAACACCATGGGCTCTGATCTTATTGAGTTTTTTGCGGTACCTTATCAAATGCTTTTAGAATTCCAAGTATATTACATTTACTGGTTCCCCTTTATCGATGCTGCTCGTTACCAGCTCAAAGAGTTCTAATAAATTTGCCAGGCATGATTTCATCTTCATGAAACCATGCTTGTAATTGCTTGATTACTTTGTGTATTTTTAAATGCTCTGCTATTACAGTCTCTGTGTGGACCGCAGATGCCGCCAGTATTAGGTTAGCTCACCCCCCCCCCCCCCCCCCCTCCAACTCCACACCAGTCCAGCACATCCAATTTCCTCTCACCAATCTTCCCTACCATGTCTTCCTTTCTCCAACCCCCTGCCCTCCACCCTGCACTTCTGTCTGGAAGCACACATGAAGCAAACCTTTTTGCATGAAGTATTGTAAAATGATAACCATAGAAACCAGCATAAATCACTGCCTTCAAATTGGGGAACTGGGAGAGGACAAAAATTGCTTAAAAATGGACAAACAATTTCCTGAGGCAGAAAACGTTGTTGAGCTGTTAACAACAGATGGCACTCAATGCTTGTACCTCTCATTCACCCGCAATATGCTGCCGTTTTTCTCAAATTGTGCTACTGAATGTGTTCAGCTGTTGGTCAAATAAGCTAAAACCCAAATCATTTATGAGAGGCTGCACTGTGTAAGAAAATTACATGGCTGGGTAGCGAATGGCCTGTTTTGTAAAGTGCCTTACTTTCCTTTTGGAGGCGACAGCAAAATTATGGTGTGAACCTCTGGGAGATTGAGATAGACCACGTGAAGGCAACCAGGTCAGTTCACCAAAAGGACAAGGAGACATCAGAAATGAGTTGCGGACGATCAGCTTAACAGTTGAAAAGCATGCCTCATACAAATATTGAGACACAGAAGCAGAGAGGATTTTATTGAGACTTTTAGTTTTAAGTTCAATCAAGTCCTGGTCTGGTATAAAAGCCAAAATACTGCACGTGATGGAAATCCCAAATAAAAACAGAAAGTTCTGGGGGAAAAACTCCAGCAGGTCGGACAGCATCCATGAATAAAGAATCAAGTGTTATCGTTTCGAGTTAACTGGCTTCAGTGCCAAAGAAGAGCCAGACGGAATCAAAAGACTGGGTCTAGTTTAGCACACTGAGCTAAGTCGCTGGCTTTTAAAGCAGACCAAGGCAGGCCAGCAGCACGGTTCAATTCCTGTACCAGCCTCCCTGAAAAGGCACCGGAATGTGGCGACTAGGGGCTTTTCACAGTAACTTCATTGAAGCCTACTTGTGACAATAAGCGATTTTCATTTCAAAAGTAACTCCGTTTGTCTGTCCACAGATGCTGCCAGACCTGCTGTGCTTTTCCACCACTCTGCTTTCATTTCTGCACTGGTATAGTTTGAATTGGACAAATTGAATTAAGATTGTTGAAATTGCGGAACCTCATCCCTATAATAATGAAGTAATTCTGTTTTAATTACATTTTTAATTGAAGCGCACTACAGTTTCTCTGATTTTATTAACTTTCGGGGAAAGAAATTGTTCAGTTCCCCCCACTCCAAATCTGACATTCCTTTTTGGTCAATAGATGGACAGGATTAAAGATAAAGCTTGCTATGTAGGAGGACAGATATCCTTCTATTCCCTCAGTCTTTTCAATCTTCCTCTGCATTGCAACTGAGGGCTGCATTTGCATGTTTTCAGTGGGACGTGGGCACAAAAAATAGGGTGGGTACCAACTCCTCCACCTTTTCACTCACTCCCATAATACATGGGGGGAGTTGTTGGCCAGGCACCCCTCCATATGTAAATAGGGAATCAAGGGTTAATGAGACTTGTTAACAAACCATTGGACCGAGATAATACTCTGCCAGCGCTATAAAATGTTTGGCGTGAGGAGGTTGGTCGATTCGGGCAGCCCAGTATTTTTGTTTACATTCTTTCTTTAAAGGGTGGGAAGGAAGTGGGCAAGGTTCTATTTTCAAGGATTTCTCTTTGCAGATCAGAGGACAGACCCCAAAGGTGGAAAATCCTCCTTCTTCGTACCTGCTTGCAGCCTTAAACTGCCACTCATCCCAACCTCTTTCCTGACTGTCCCACTACTTCCCGCCGAAGACCCCAGACCTACCTGTCTAGGGAGATCCATGAGCCTCTTGCACTCCCTGCAGCGCCCATGAAGGTTGCTTTTGGTGCCGATATTGCCAGCAGTTCCAGAGTCTGGGACTTTCTCACCAGTGAGAGCCGGATGTCCCATTCGGCCCTTGTTAAGCCCACATGCAGCACGTTGTGGTTGCATGGCGAGTAAGCATGAACAGACTGGCTCCATGCCGAATTTGCTCTCGGGGCTGTGAGCTACCTGCCCCATTCTGCAATATTTAGTCCCTCATCTCTCTAATTCTAGAGAGGCCATTACCCTCCAGGGTGTTCCTCACCTGAATTCTCTTTATCTCAAAATCAACACTCAACATGCTAGGCATTTGGGCCTATAGAAATAGTACATTTTCTTAAATACTTCTTGTTGCTGTGGAAGTTTAGAGATGGATACTGAAAAATTCAGAGGCTAAATGTTCAGGGTATAAAATTCACTGGCATTGCAGAGAAACAAAATTTTATTCCTGTCGAATCTTCCTTCAGTCAGTTCATCTCGGCTGATTAATTGGGAGCAGAATTTTTGATTGCTGGAATATATTATTATAAAGTGTGATTTGGCACAAAGATTAGTTGCAGAATTTGTTTTCCATCTCTGATAAAACTCGACACTTGAGCAATTAATGTAGAAAAACCATCTGCAGGAAGAGGGGAAAGAACTGCAGAAGTATTTGCATATGTCAAAGGCAATGTGGTAATCGTGCTCAATTTACATATCAATTGATAATGTTGGAAGACCCCATCATCACTTGAAGTTGTTCCTTCAAGGCTTGGTCCTCTTTGCTTGATGGCGCTGACTCTGAAGTAGGGTTCTATATGCAGGGGTACCTCGTGCAAGTAACTGTTCCTCATATAGAAACACAAATAGTGAGTACTTGTAGGCTACTTGGCTTTATGGAGAGTAACTATTGAACTTGTCCCAGCTGCCCAAACCTATTCACTTTCAAACAGAAGGAATGATGGTGGCCATCCAGAGGAGCAAGTTAATAATTTGAACGTGTTCAAATCCAACCGTGGTAGCTGGTGGTATTTAAAATTCAATGAATAAAATTGGGAATTGAAAGCTAGTTCCAGTAAGGGTGACCATGAAACTATCCTTGATTGTTGTAAAAAAAACCATCTGCTTCACTAATGCCCTTTGTGAAGGAAATCTGCCATCCTTACCTGGCCTGGCCTACATGTGATTCCAGCCCCACAACAATATGGTGGATTGTTAACTGCCGTCTAAAATGGCCCAGTAAGCCACTTAGCTCAAGGGTAATGAGTGATGGGTAAATTTCTGGCCTTGTCAGTTTTACTTAAATCCTGTGTAAATAAAAACATGGAAGCACTCAACGAGGTTAAAAAAAAGTAAGAGTGAAGACAAAGGAGTGGAGGGAAGGGAAAAATCAATGCAATAAAAATCACCCCTTAAAACAATTGAAACAAGTTGTTACTCAAAGTTCCGTTTTATGAGTTTATTTTGGTAGTTGAGGGTTAATGTTCCAGCAATAAGTGTACCTTCTGCTGTTTGAAAAGCTTTATTACTGGTTTTCCAATCACAATGGATGTACTGAGTACTTCTCAATTATGGACAGCCTTAGGTATCAGGTTGTGATTTCCCTGGACACAGTCCCAATTGAAAGGTTAAAGGCTGGTAAGATCCTTTTGATGCGTTTTTCTGAACAAACAGCACAAGGTTACTGTTAAAGGCAAGTGGGAAAATTAGACTCATTTCCTTTTTGGTTCCAGGGCCCAGAGTGGTCTCTTTTGACCTCATTTGCCAAGTAGTCAGCACCATTGTCACTCACCCGTGAGTTACTGTGACACCATACAAGAGTTCTTCCTGCTGAACTTAGGTTATCTTTGGTCACATACTATTTGCAGCAAGTTTAATTTAAAAGCATTTTTTTGTGGGAGTTGAACCCAAGCTTTGCAAAAATCTGATATTTTGACTCCTCTCCATAATGTCTGATCCAGCAGGATGATAACCTATACACAGCGCTGAAATTAGTTTCAAATTTGAACGCTAGCAGGGTCAATGCCTTCGGTCCAGAAAACCAGCAAGAATTGGGCTGTCAGCACTTAATTATATATAACATATGTGTATATAATTATGAAAAACCTTGGGTCATGTCTGCAGATGCTGGGAATGTGATTAAATAATGTAAATAAATCAGTAAGAAGCAAATACCACACTGTCAAATTAAGTATAGGGGATTCTTGAATAAACATGCTGTGGAGTACTTCATTTTTGTAAATACTGAGAACTTTTATTGCATTTGGGGAAGGTGCAAACAAGATCCGAACATGATTTATCACCCAAAAAACAGAGTCCCGTTTTGGGTGCGTATAGCAGGGTGTTTCTCGGTACCTGCATCATCGAGAAAGATCCAGCTATCGAATGGGACTCTCTACTTTTTTTTGGCCTCCGTTGGGAATGCCCCACCGAGGCTGCACTTGCCTCGCTTCCTGTCACTGGGCACCCTGAGAATGCCACCCAGGCACCAGGACAGTGCCACTTTGATTCTGCCAGGGTGCCTGGGTGACACTAACAGGCTGTCAGGAGCACTGCCAGGGTTCCAGCCTAGCAGTACCAAGGTGCCCGGGTACCAGGCTGCCCATGCCAGGGATCGCACCTAGAACATAGAACATAGAACAGTACAGCACAGAACAGGCCCTTCGGCCCTCGATGTTGTGCCGAGCAATGATCACCCTACTTAAACCCACGTAACCCGTATACCCGTAACCCAACAATCTCCCCATTAACCTTACACTACGGGCAATTTAGCATGGCCAATCCACCTAACCTGCACATCTTTGGACTGTGGGAGGAAACCGGAGCACCCGGAGGAAACCCACGCACACACGGGGAGGACGTGCAGACTCCACACAGACAGTGACCCAGCCGGGAATCGAACCTGGGACCCTGGAGCTGTGAAGCATTGATGCTAACCACCATGCTACCGTGAGGCCCCCATGCTACCGTGAGACCTGTAGGTACCTCGCTCTTAAGAGGTGGGGTGAGCTCGTCAGTGCAGGTAGAGATTGGGGTGCAATTTTTAAATGCTGCCCCAAATGCTCAGCCCCCTTGGACTCCCCACTGTGGCTTTCTGACCACTCCAAGGCCCCAACTTACCTCCAAGGGGGACCTCGAGCCCTACTCACCCGACCTCTTAAGAGTGGGGTCCCTCTGGGTGTGATCCCTGGCATGGGCAAACTGGTACCTGATCACCTTGGTACAGCCAGGCTGGAACCCTGGCAGTGCTCATGACAGCCTGTTAGTGTTACCCAGGCACCCTGGCAGAATCAAGGTGGCACTGTCATGGTGCCTAGGTGGCACTCTCAGTGTGCCCAGTGGCAGTTACAAGGTGGCTGGCAGTGCAAAAGTGCCCAGGCAGCGGGAGTGCCAGGGTAGCACCCTGTCCAGAGCCCGACAACCCCAGACCTCCAATGGCATGTGAAAGACCCCCTCAGGTGCAGTTACGCCCGGGCCCGGTTTGTGTGGGTCCAGTGCTAAATGGGCCATGGTGAGCTCACCCTGACGCGGGCGTTCATTCCCGAGCCCCGGGAGAATTGGGTGCCAACATATTCAAATGAGCCTTCAAGGCTCACTTAAATATGTTAATCTGGATTTTGCCCAGTGAGGGCGAAATCCAGATCGCGACATCTCGTAAATTCTCGTTAGATCTCGTGAGGCGTCCTGAACATGTAAATCTTGTGAGAGGCGTCTCGTGAGATTTAACGGCCTTGTGGTGTCACTAAGTCAGGTGCGACGAGGCCGTCGTTCACGCCTGACTTGTATCCTGGATAAAGTAGGCCTTGCAGATTGCTAACGAAATCCATCTGTCACCTATTAAGTTGTGTGAACCAAAAATAATAACTGATACACAATGGCAGGTTTGCATGTCAGTGATTTTTCTTTTCCCCTTGCAATTCTCCTGCAGTGAGAAGCCTGTTGTTGGTCTGAATTTGTCTTGGTTCCCTTGAGGAACAGAATTTAGGTTGCTGGGCAACCCAGCAGGTATGAGTTGTAAACGGTCAAAGTGATGATCATTTCACATGTCTTGTGCCAGGGGACAATCTGTAAACTCCTCTTGACCCGTACAGGCCATTAGTGTTAAAGTCGCTCTGCTAACCTGCTAGAATCAAATACTGGCTTCAGCCCAATACTCTCGATATTACAGGTGCTATGATTCCGACTGTGCGGTAAGGTGGATGTACAAAACTTTACAACACACCATTTGGCCTAACTGTTTTATGTTGCTGTTTATGCTCCACATGAGCCTTCTCCCACATTCCCATCAGCACATTGTTCTATTCCTTTCAAACTCGTGTACCTTTCTACCTCCTCAGCAGCACCATTCAAACCCACAACCTCTACCACCTAGAAGGACAATGGCAGCAGCAGCATGTGAACTTCACCATTTGCCAGTCTCCCTCCAAGCCACAGACTATAGTGACTTGGAACGATATTGCCGTGCCTTCAATGTTCAATGGGGAGAACGTGCCCCCCCCCCCCCCCCCCCCAACAGCAGTGTGGGCGTATCTACACCCCATGGGCTGTAGCAGTTCAAGAAGGACACTCGCCACCACCTTCTCAAGGGCAATTAGAGATGGGCAATAAAAGTGCTGGCCAGCAATGCCCACATCCCATGAGAGAATATTTAGCTCACTGAGCTAAATCGCTGGCTTTTAAAGCAGACCAAGGCAGGCCAGCAGAACGGTTCGATTCCCGTACCAGCCTCGCCGGACAGGCGCCGGAATGTGGCGACTAGGGGCTTTTCACAGTAACTTCATTGAAGCCTACTCGTGACAATAAGCGATTTTCATTTCATTTTTTCATTTTAAAAATGTACTTATCTAGCTTCCCTTAAATGCACCTGCCAGAACTCAAGTGCATCTTGTTTGTTAGAGGACACTGCTATTGGATATGGGCCTGGAAAATAAGTGTAATAATAATAATTTTCATTATTGTCACAAATAGGCTTACATTAACACTGCAATTAAATTACTGTGGAAATGCCCTTGTCGCCACACTCCAGCGCCTGTTTGGGTGCATGGAGGGAGAATTCAGAATGTCCAATTCACTTAACAAGCACGTCATTCGGGATTTGTGGGAGGAAACCGGAGCACCTGGAGGAAACCCATGCAGTGGGGAGAACGTGCAGACTGCACCCAGACAGTGACCCAAGCGGGAATCGAACCCAGGTTTTTGGTGCTGTGAATCAATGGTGGTAACCACTGTGCAACATTACCACAGAAAACCTTTACTTAAAAGATGGAAATCTTTTGAAGTAGAGGAAATTGTTCTGTGACCTGCAGTGCTCATGATTGCGAGTGGTGTTCCCAGCGACTAAATCTTGCTGTGCTCCCGTGATGTTCCAAGGTACACTGGCTGCCTACTCTGGGCAGGTCACATATACCCTGCCAGCTGCCAGGCAGAGTAACAGAAGCAAAAACACTACAGAAATTCAGATGGGCACTATCATAAGGGAGTTTACGTACTCGAGGAATTGGCTTTGATGTACCGATGGTCCTTTGACTTCACTGATTTGTTTTTCATGTCCTTGTTAAGATTAATTATTAATCAGCTAGCCAGAGGTTTGAGGCTGATTGTCCCAGTTTCCATCTCAGATGAGATTGGGGCCGACCGGGAATTAAACCTGAACTACCTGGGACTGTCTGGTGCAGTCATGCATCTGACCCACTGATCTTCCACGATAATTTATCTTTGATGACTAAGTACTTATGACAACATCACTCCCTGGCTGAACGATCTAAGTGCATTTAGTGTGTTAATGGAACTGTATCTGATGATTTGAAGATAACCCCACTCTCCCTTTTATTTTCTCCCATGTTTCTCCTGCTTCTGTGCAAATGTTGGTTAAGATTAATCAGCAGGAATAGTTTTGGATTTGATTGGCGAAGGAATTAAAGAACTATTCATTCTCTCGCTCTTTGACAACAAGTTGTCATTTTTTTCAGCTCTCAGCTGCCGTTTGATACCGAGCAACTATTTACCAAATTCACAAAACTGTTACAAAAAATTGGAAATGTTATTACATTCGATTGGATTCCCAATTCGTCAATGTGACCAATGCATTGGACAGCACTGGTTTAAAAGTTCTCGCAACATAATGTAATGCATTAGTGGTCAAGAGGTGCCAAGCACCCAATGTCTTTTTAACTCTTACTTGTAAATAAAAAAAAAATTCTTTGCTTTTAGTGGCCAAAATAGTTTCTTTGTTTCAAACATTGATCATTACCCAACAGTATCACTATAAAGTTCAAATATGATCGAGAGAAATCCATCGTGGGGAAAGTATTCAACTAAAAGTTTATTTTAAATATTCACATTACAAGTAAGGAGGAAAACCAGTGAAAGTTTTGAGAAAGAGCTGTCGAAGTGGACCTTATTGCATTTCTGAACAGGAACTAATGGTCGGAATTCTCTGGTGACTGGGATACCCTGTTCCTGCCATCGGCGCACATCCGTCCGCACATGTCCCGGCAGTGTGGGATGACTTCACTGGGAAATCCCATGGACAAGCAGCGGGATTAGGGAATTCCGCCACCAGCGAATGGTGTGCCACCGAGGAACAAGTGACTGGGGATAGGAGAACCCCGGCCAATAAGTGAATAATAAATACCTTTGTTATGTGATTTCAATAATCATTTTTGATCACTTGGTGCATAATTTTCTTGCTTACTGAATTGTGGTAGATGTTTAAGTAAATGTAGACGTGAAGTACATTGATCTGTATTGTGGCAGTGTATATAAGATTAAAATTAGGCCATGTGGCAAATAGGCTGTAGCCAAACTTGTTGCTCGACAGCGCTTTCAATTGGACAACATTTTTACAACCTTTTTCTTCCTGTATCGAGCCACACAATCAAGATAAATGTACTTGAAATCTGTATAGTTACTTGAAGTCTTTCCATTTTGGATTAGTCTTAAGATCCCACAATTGTTTTTTTCAATATCTCTCAACCACTTACCTCTCCCCCCAAAATACATCAAATGTTGCTCCAAGGGGCAGCACAGTGACGCAGTGGGTTAGCACTGCTGCTTCACGGCGCTGAGGTCCCAGGTTCGATCCTGGCCCTAGATCACTGTCCGTGTGGAGTTTGCACATTCTCCCCGTGTTTGCATGGGCTTCGCCCCCACAACCCAAAGATGTGCAGGTTAGGTGGATTGGCCACGCTAAATTGCCCCTTAATTGGAAAAAAATAATTGGGTATGCTCCAAGGAATGCTATCGATCTCAACAGTCTTCCTCAGTATCCACAATTCTGTGACACCCCCCCCCCCCCCCCTTGTGAAATGTTGCCACCAGATTTTCTTCTTACTCTTAACTTTGGAGTTTTCTTTTTGCTTGTATTTGAATGCTTACCCACAGTGAACCACTTACATCAATTAGCCATGTTGGATCATCTCGTAATCTTGAAGATTTTAATCACTTCAGCTCTGTCAGGTCGAGCTGGATTAGTTGGTAGCAATCCACCCTCCAGATCAGGGGCGAAATTCACCGAAGTCCATCGTGACGCCCTTGACCGGCGGGCAAAAACGGCGCTGGTGACTCAGGCGTCGGGGCCCGCTTATCAGCCTGAAATCTCCCGTCCCGAAAGGGCCAGCAGCGGAGTGACGCTGTACGCGTCAGTTTCACCCGCTGCGGAAGTGGCGCGTCGGTTGACGTCGGGCGACATCATCAACGCCGCCCGGCGAAACATGATATAAATAGCGCCCCCGCCACCCCCCACCCCAACCCCCCACCCCAACCCCCACCCCCCCCTACCCCCCGGCACTCGATGTAAGTGATTTCACTCTCTCTCTTCACAAACCCACCAGCCCACCGGCACTCAAAGTAAGTGATTTATCTCTCTCTCTTCCCAACACCCCCCCACCCTCAACAACCCCCCCACCCCAACCCCCACCCCCCCACCCAAACCCCCACCCCCCCACCCACCCCACCCCAACCAACCCCCCCCCCCCCCCACCCCCGGCACTCGATGCAAGTGATTTCACTCTCTCTCTTCACGACAGCCCCCCCCCCCCCCCCCCCGGCCTGTCACCCACCTCCAAGCTGTACGGCGTCAACCATCATCAATGGTTGACGCCGTTATAAACCAACTTTGATTTTCGCCGATGTGACCCGTGGCCACGTCGGCGGGACTTCGGCCCATCTGGGCTGGAGAATAATTAAGCCTCAAAAAACAATGGCATCCCGCCGGCGCCAGCCGTTCTCAGAGGCGGGCGGCGGGATTTGAAGAACGCCGTTTTATGGCGGGTGGGAGAATTTTGAACATGGCGGGAGCGGGATTATCGGCGCCCCCGGGCGATTCTCCGACCCTGCATGGGGTTGGAGAATTTCGCCCCAGAAGCTTGTGATTTACATTTAGTTTCAATATCACTGTTACCTCCAATACATAGAACTCAGATTGCTTACTCACACTTCAGGATGCAGTTTTATTTTATGCAGGATAGCTACATAAATGATAGCGTGAACCATGGATTCTGAAAGAAGACTCTTAGATTGTCCATTGGATTGAGAAATGCATCACGCGAATTCTCTTTCCTCTATAGATGACAGACTGGATAAATTCTCCTTCTGAATCAAGAGACAAGCTTGAACCAATATTTGGTTTTGTTTGCATAATTGAAATAAATGGACTAGACCAGGGTTTTTCAAAGTGCATGTCACCACCTGCACGTGGGTTACGGGTGTCAGAAGGGTCACGGAGCAACAATTTTCATATGTCACTCCTGTGCGGCCCCTTTTAAATGCTAACAAGTTTTTAAAAGCAACAGCAGTTATCCAGATGGTGTTATCATGGGAGGAAATGGGTGGCTGGAATTCTCTGGCGGTTGGGATTCTCTTTTGCTGCTGGCAGCCCCCCCCCCCCCCCCCCCCCCCATTGAAGCCACCCAACAATGCCGGGGGACCCGCGGGTGGGTATGTGCTGCCGGCCGGATCAGAGAATCCAGCTGCCAGCAAATGGAGGGAGAATTCCGGACCATGACTGATCTGAAGTGATAATTCTCAACTCTGTGTGGAGTTTACATGATCTTCCCTTGTCTGCGGGGGTTTCCTCTTCTGGGTGCTCTGGTTTCCTCCCACAGTGCAAAAATGTGCAGGTTAGGTGGATTGGCCATGATAAATTGTCCCTCAGTGTTCAAAGATGTGTAGGTAAGGTTAAGGGGTTAGGGGAATAGGGCGGGAGAGTGGGCCTGGGTTGGGTGCTATTTAAGAGGGTCAGTGCAGACATGATATGTCGAATAGCCTCCTTCTGCACTGTAGTGATTCTATGATCCTATGATTCCATGGTTCCACTTTCCCGCCTTCTTCCCATGACCCTTGATTCCCTTAGCGATTAAAAATCAGTCTCTCTCAGCCTGGAACATACTTAACGACCAAACCTCTATAGCTCTCTGCGGTAAAGAATTCCATAGATTCACTAACTCTCTCTGAGAGAAGGAATTCTCTCACTGCACAGTTTTACACGCTGAGATCTATTTTCCCATGCATTTTAATGTAAAACAACGAAAACACAAAGATTTCTCTATTTTCCTCCAATTTCTCACCTACATGCTTACCCTCAGCATCATGTGAAAGCACAGTGTCCGTTTCCAATGTGAGCCAAAGGCATTCAGCTCTACACATCTCACCACCACCTCTCATGATTGTCTCCATGGGCGCGAATCCCTGGCCACGTTGTGCTCTTGGTGGGGGAGAATGGGGGGGGGGTGGATTTTGTGGCCATTCTTGCAAGCAGGATCTTCCCATCCCACCAGTGGCAAACCCCTGCTGCAGGTTTCCGTGGTTACGGAGAACGGACAGAAAAGTGGAGTTGAGGCCAAGAGGAGTTCAGCCATGACCATATTGAATGGTGGAGCAGGCTCGAGGGGCTGAATTGCTTATTCCTGTTCCTTGTTCTTATGTTATGTACTTATGTTAATCCTTCCTCATAGCTTAAATTCTTCATTCTTGGAATCACAGAATTTACAGTGCAGAAGGACGCCATTCAGCCCATCAAATCTGCACTGGCCCTCGGAAAGAACACCCTACTGAAGCCCACACCTCCACCCCATTCCCCTAACCCAGTAACCCCACCGAACCGTTTTGGACACAAGGGCAATTTAGCATGGCCAATCCACCTAACCTGCACATCTTTGGACTGTGGGTGGAAACTGGAGCACCCGTAGGAAACTCACGCAGACATGGGAAGAACGTGCAGACTCCGCACAGACATTGACCCAAGCCAGGATTCGAAACCAGGTCACTGGCACTGTGAAGCAACAGTGCTGACCATTGTGCTACCATGCTGCCCTTGGCTGTTACTCTTTTTGCTTTTTAGAGGATAAAAAATATTGTTGTGATGATGTGGATGTCCATATCTTGCACCTACTCCGTATGTACTCCATATGCAGTCCGTGTGGAATTTGACCAATACCTTATTTTACATTCTTCCACCATGAATGAGTGGACTCTCAGTGGCAAACTATTGGGTGGGTGGCAAGAGAACAAGTGGCATGGTGGGGGATACAATGCACGTCATCTACTTCTTGGCCGACCTTTCTTTGATGATACAGTATCAGTCACAGGGTAAATAAACATCGGGTGCTTTGGCCACTTTTGGGCCAATTGAGGCCCTTAAGTAGCCAATACCATATTGGTATTTTCCCAGACAATTTGCAAGTCTTCCAGGTAAACCCTGATAGCCAATGGAGGACCCTCCAGTGATGATTGACACCCCATGCTTGTTGCCCCCCCCCAAAAAACCTTTCTATGGCCCTTGTGATCATGCTCCCACCCCCTCTTTGCTGGGGCCTTCTTGCCTGGCTCTGGCAAAGCAACCGTGATTTGAACCCGGCTCCCATTCTGCTCCTTGTGGTGGGCTGGCTACAGTCCCATCACTGGCTACCACACCTGGTGGCGCAGCTGGAACTGGAGAACTGGCAGCTGCCTGATTGGTAGGCAGCTGTGGGAGGTGGAACATCCTCCCAGATGGGGGCCGAAGCCGTGACTCATGCTAAACCTGGTGGCCAAAAGATTAGCTTATGAACTCCCAGCCCTGTGAAGGCAGCCTCACCCCTGAGGGGCAAAAGTTCTTCACAATCTTTGTTTAACTTGCCCGCAGCCTGGTACGACTGCAGAGCTTTGTTTTGTGGAGGAGGGGGAATGATCTGCCCATGCTGCCTCACTTCCCCCCCCCCCCCCCCCCCCCAACCATCCTCCACCACAACCTCAAAACCTCTAAATATTCAGCCCATGATTTCAAACGTGGTGGCTGACAACAGGTACAAACTGGAAGTTAGAGAATTGCCATGAAAAGAGAAAGCAGCCACAAAATTAGAAGAGCACAGCAAAATTAAAAATCTCAAATTTAAATAGGCGCTTGAACTTGGATGACAGGACGATTTTGCCTCTTGATCGCATTCCTTTGCTGGGAATTGAGGCAAGAATTATTGACGACAGCACTAAAGAAAAGGTACACGAATATGCCACGTGCAGCCAGGCAGGCCATAAATAGTTGCCTGGAGACTAAGAAAGCAGCAGGTTTGAAGAACACTGCAGGGATAATTTTAACTTCTGCCGATAGTGTGAAATAGGCAATATCGAGTTACCCAACCATCGGAATCCATAGAAAGAAAGTCGAGCATGACATCTAACAGCAGTCAATCAATATCACCCATTTGTAAGTTAAAATTATCCTCCACAAGGGAAGGGGAGCTAGACAACAATAAACTCCATTGGCTGGAAAGGTTACATGGGTTTAAATAGAACATACAGCACAAGGCCATTCAGTCTGACCATCATGCTGGCATTTCTGTTCCACTCCCTCCTCTCATCTAAGTCCAACATAGCCCTCTATTTCCTTCTTCCTCATTTGCTTTTTTAGCTTTACATTAAGTCCATCTATATTCTCCACCTCATCAATTATTTGCAGTCGGTAGGTTATTTTCATCACTAGGTAACGAAGCCCGTTCTGGATTCCCTATTTGATTCCTTGGTCACCATGTTATGTTGATGGCTGTTCATATTGATGTTTCCCACAAGTGTTAATGCTCTGTTGACTCTGTCAGAATCCTTCACAATTTAAAGGTCTCTATTAGATCAGTCCCTCAGCTATTCTTTGACGGAGATGGGGCGTAGTCTGTTCTTGCTTTCCTGATAAGAATAACCTCACAGTTCCTTGTATCATGCGTGTAAATCCTTTTTGCACGTTTTCCAGGGCCTCTCCATCCTTTTAATACTATGGCAACCAGAGCTGTTCACAGTACTGTGCTCAAAGTGTGGTCTAGCCAAGGTTTGATCTTGGCATAATTTTTCTCTTTTTCAATTCTGTCAGTCTATAAATAAACCCTACTTCAACAGTTTTTACAAATGGATAATATTTACAAGGTGATTATAAGCAGCAATCTCTTTTTGCCCAGTACAAGGTCTGGTGTTAGTGTTAAGAATGACTTGTGTGAATTTTTTGCTGATCTCTGTGTACTATAATTAAATAAAGTTGGCAACAACAAATAATTTATTGCATTAGCATCTGTGTAATGCATGAGAAATTAGAAATTCCAGTATTAGCACATTCTGCCACTAAATCAATACAAGCCGGTTTAACGTAGGGAAAGCAAAGGACCATACTTTGAAATATCTATTAATCTGAGCGTAATTAGAGGCAATCAGCAACCTTGGTAACACTAAAGAGCTTTTATGTAAGAAAAGCTGAGTGCAAGGAAGTGAGATCACTATTATGATTACAACGAGGATCCCGACATAAATCTCACTTCATCAGATGGAATGCAGGTCTCAACTATAGCTGTCAAATGGACTTAGTTGGGATGTGTTTCCAGTTCAGTTGTCAAAGGACTTGGGTCCAGGGCTCCCATAAGTGGGCTAATTCTTCAGGTGAGCTCTTTGCGAATCGCTTGTTTAAGGAGCCATACTCGGAAAGCTCATCATTCCAAATAAACCTGTTGGACTTTAACCTGGTATTGTAAGACTTCTTACTGTGCCCACCCCAGTCCAACACTAGCATCTCCACATCTTTGCGAATCAACAACCCTTCAGTTGTTCAGTCACCCCCTTGCTATATAAACCTGGTAGGTATCATGTCAACATGACACCCTTCTGTTCGCCGACTGTCTGAGACAGAGAACTTTTCGGAACTGTTTTTAGTCAGTAATTTTTAAGAATATGTCCCCAGTTCCAAAATGGGCGACAGTAAGAAATTACTCAGAAAAGGATAGTAGAAAAATGCTGAAATCAAAAGATTAGAAATAAAAAAGAAAGGACAGAAATAAGGACAGAAGTGTAATCACAGAAAAAAATGTTTAAATTTTTAATTAAATTTATGATTAAAATGTTTTTGTACTTTGGTATTTTAATCTTGCCTCGGGCAGGAACCCAAAGTGAGATCTGGACCATCATAGTCTGGCTTGCCTCTGTACAGGGGAGTGTACTTTAACACTGAGGCGCTGTTCCATGGGTTTTGTAAAAATGTCCAATTTGCTTAACACAAATATATTTAGAGATGGGTTTCGCCAGGTCTAAACAGTCCCGGGCAGCACGATGGCATAGTGGTTAGCATTGCTGCCTACGGCACTGAGGACCCGGGTTCGAATCCCGGCCCTGGGTCACTGTCTGTGTGGAGTTTGCACATTCTCCCCGTGTCTGCGTGGGTTTCATCCCCACAACCCAAAAGATGTGCAGGATAGGTAGATTGGCCACTCTAAATTGCCCCTTAATTGGAAAAAATAATTGGGTACTCTAAATTTAAAAAAAAAAAGGAATGAAACAGTCCCATTTAAATGATCTCAGGATTGGAATCTTGCATTTGATTTCAGTGCCCCTGGGCAAGGAGGAGAAACGTTGAACCAGGTTTATGGCTCCAGAACATTATGCAGAACACTCTGCAGTGATGCCTGATGGAAGGCGAGGGAGTGTGGCATTTGAGAGAGGACAGAAATAGGTATGGCTTTGATGCTTTCCTTGGATAAATAGACTTTACTGAATTCAGGACAAATGGGCACTTGACCAAGGTAGTGAAGGGCTGTTGGCAGGAATGGAATTCCATGTTAGCATCAACAAGCATCTCTGGAAGAGACGAGAAGCAAATTTGGTGGAGGTATAAAATTAGTGGTGATGTATAACTGCTTTTATTTCACAGCGAGGAAAGCATTGGCTTGGCTTGTGCTGAATGAACTCGACTCTTCATACCTGAATTTTAAGTCTTGCACACACATAATATAAAGCCAATTACTCAGGCTACCACTGCAATATCCCTGTGTGCAGTCAAATTATAAATGATTAAAGAGAACAGTGAATTCTCACTTAATAGTCTTGTCTGAACTGCTGACTGGGTTCCATAATATGCTGGAAAGTTGATCTTTTCTCTACTACGGTGAACATTTCAAAATTAATTCTTACCATCTGCCCGCTCAATCTGTCAGATGCTCACATGGCCAGTCTGTGTGAATATACTGGTGGAATTGAACCACGTGGACTGTGCATTGGCGATGTGCTGAAAGAACTCGATCACCTGGGGTAGCAATTAGCTAGCTGCAGCTCCGCTCAGTGACTCCTTGGGTAATGAGGAGAAAGAGACTCTGCCAGGATTTCTCCTCCCAAATTCTGCCGTGTGGAGTGCACATGTGCGGCCATTGAAAGAAAATAAGTCAGGGCTTGGCTGTAGAGCTTCCACTGTTGAATCGGCTGCACACGTTCATTGTGCAGGGTGACATGTAAAGTTGGGTGTGATCATAAAGCACTGCCGCAGCCTCCATCTGCACCGTTAGAAGTGAAGAATTGAGAACTGTGAAGTAAGGGTAAGTAGGTTCAAGTGTTAAGACTCGAACTCTGACCATTAATTGCCAGACATTGGCTCCCTTGACTCAGTTGGCTGCACAGCTGATTCATGATGCAGAGCAAGGCCAGCAGCGCCGTTCAATTCCTATACCGGTTGAGATTATTCACCCCACCTTCTCAACCTTGCCCCTCGCCTGAGGTGTGGTGACCCTCAGGTTAAATCACTACCACTCAAATGAGAAATCAGCCTGCGGTCATCTGGGATTATGGCGATTTTACTTTACTCCCATGCAGGTGACCTATGACCAGTGGCGGACCTACATTTTTGGGGCCCTGAAGCTTGAACTGTTATGGGGGCCCCTTTGCAACCAGCAATGAGGTCTGGGTAACCACTGTTATCTTCTTCAATGGGGTTGTTCCACGACAGATCACCACAAATGTTTTAAAAATGTAACCACTACATCTCAGATTTTGATTAAAATTGCTGTACTGGATTATCTCACATGTCAAAGTCACTGGTATGAATAAACATTTCCTATGCTTTATAGTTTTTGTGTTATGGGGGGATGAAAATGTGGGAAATGCTATATACATGCATGATGCAACATAGAATGATGAAATAAAACATAGAAAAGACCACAGTCAATATAATCTTTTATTTTAGACACCTAAGAGAATACATACTACATGAAGCACATTTTACAAAATACTCTTTTTTTCTGTTTTTTTTGGCAACATATTCACGTGCAGTTTTGTCATATGAGAGCTTCCTTGCAATGTCATTTTCTAGAGACAATATGCATAAAGAATTTAAGCGCTCTTCAGCCATGATAGACAGAAATTTGTTCTTTATAAAGGATAGCTTTGAAAAATTCCGTTCTGCTTCACAACTCATGATAGGAATTGTCAAGTACAGCTCAAGCGCAGTAGTAATATTGGGGAACACTTCAATTCGGTGTTGCTCACAAATAAGCTGAAGAACTTCTGCGCATTGCATTTTAGATGGCGCGTTTTCTTCTGTGTTCTGGGATTTCCTAAGGTGCAAATATTCTTTGAACTGATAGCACTCGTTTACTAATTTGTGGTCAATGTCATCTTTGTAATACGATATTATAAGTTTAATACTGTCCTCATCAATTTCAGAATTGTTCACCAATTCTGAGAGGAACTTGAACCATTTTGCAATCTGCTCATATGGGTCAATCCTCTTGCGTAACTGGATCATCAAGCAGTCATAGAGTTGATATAGAACTTCTATCCTAAATTTGTCAGCTCCTCTCAAACAAGCAATACCACTTATTCCATCTGACAATTTTCTTGTAACAATGCGTTTGGAAGCATCAAAATAACTTGAGGCGATATCTTCACACAAACCTTTTGCTTCTGATTCGTAGTGTGCAATCCTATCGGCTGAATTTTTTCTGAGTTCTTTAACAAACGAAAGTAAAGATGATAGCAGAAGATA
This sequence comes from Scyliorhinus canicula, assembly GCF_902713615.1. Classification (NCBI taxonomy): domain Eukaryota; kingdom Metazoa; phylum Chordata; class Chondrichthyes; order Carcharhiniformes; family Scyliorhinidae; genus Scyliorhinus; species Scyliorhinus canicula. The sequence continues at coordinate 91,966,383 of NC_052163.1, read as the reverse complement.
ACCTTCAAATATATCAAAACCAGGGGTTTGGCGTTTCTTACTTGTTTTGTTGAAACGCTCCAGCACGTCTTCCCAAACAACTGGTAAAATAGCATATTCCAGCTTTACCAACTAGTGGTATAAATTCTTTGCATCTCTTTACATTCAGGCTTCTCTTCAAAAATATGTTTGAGAGTTTGTATTATATCCATTTTAAATTGCCCGGACTGCTTCATAGTGTGCAGACCATCGAGTTACACTTAAGCTCTTTAGAGAAAAATGTAGATTGCCCTGTGTGTTTAAAATCCCCCATCTTCGTGGAGATCCAGAAAAGAAAACATACAGCTCCTGCAAAATGCCAAAATAGTCAGCAACCTCAGGTAGAGTAGACACTGCCTTTTCTCCAACAAGGTTAAGTGAATGGGCTGCACATGGTACATAGTCTGCGTACCTGTTAATGTTTTTAAAAGAGTGCTTGCGGCCCTTTCTCCGAGCCCTTCATGTTAGATGCATTATCGTAGGACTGACCATGGATATTTTCAAGTGAAAGCTTATGTTCACCCAGGACTTGTTGTATTTTGTTGAACAAGATTGTGGATGAATGGTTTTCTATCGGTAAAAATTTTTAAAATCTCTCACAGGGTTTTCCATTATAACAGTATCTAAAGTAGACCTATTTTAGGTCTACTTTCTGAGAAAGGGTTTTTTATAAACCCCTTCTCAGAAAGTAAAGCGCCATTTTTTAAGACTTATAATAAATAATCTAAATAGGCTAAACTAGGCTATGTTCGAGCTAGCCTACACTAGGCTAGACTAAGTTAGACAAGGCTAGGCCACCAAAACTCATAGGCTCAGGTAATGTAAAACTATTTTACCATTATTTGAACACTTTTCATAATAAACACCTGTAATTTAACACAAATTCACCCTTTTATTACTTTTTCATAAATACTTGTAATATGGTATTAGCCTAGCCTACCTTCCGTTCACCTCTTCATAAAAACAATAGGCTTAGGCTAATCTAACACTAGAACATAGAACATAGAACAGTACAGCACAGAACAGGCCCTTCGGCCCTCAATGTTGTGACGAGCCATGATCACCCTACTCAAACCCACGTATCCACCCTATACCCGTAACCCAACAACCCCCCCCTTAACCTTACTTTTTGTAGGACACTACGGGCAATTTAGCATGGCCAATCCACCTAACCCACACATCTTTGGACTGTGGGAGGAAACCGGAGCACCCGGAGGAAACCCACGCACACAGGGGGAGGACGTGCAGACTCCACACAGACAGTGACCCAGCCAGGAATCGAACCTGGGACCCTTGAGCTGGGAAGCATTTATGCTAACCACCATGCTACCCTGCTGCCTACTACTTCACCTTTATTACTTACCTTACTTTTCCAAATATAACATTTATTTTTGAGTAGGGGTAATTAAAATATTGTATCCTTATGAACACTTTATTGAAAAAAATTCTTGTCTAGATCGCCATCACGAATGCTATCACGTTGAAAATTCACGTTAGCATTGTGATTGTCTTTTCAACAGCTCCCCTTTTTTGCTACGACACGTCATCTACTGTTTGTATTTCTGTCATAAATGTTAATAGTGTTTTAAATTATTTATAATTATTTTATATTAAATATATTTAGAATGAAACATCCTTAATTTGAACATTTTTTCGTTTACGGCTAGCCTACATGATACTTCAATAACCTTAATTTTTATTTTAACTATTATTTTGTATTGAATGACACTATATTATTAATATTATTATTTTTAAAAAACCCCTTCTCATAGAGTAGATCCAAAATTTTTAAGCAATGTGGACTAAAGTCGCCTCTGGGGGCCGTCCAGGATTAGGGGCCCTGCAGTTTGAGCTTCATTAGTTTCATAGTAGATCCGGCCTTGCCTATGACGTTTAAATCTGTGAAGTAGCAGTATGGAAGGATGCAACTTTTCTGAAGGCCTCCAGTTATTATTCCATTGACTCTGTTCTATAGTTTACCCCATAGAAACAGCAACTTGCATTTATAAAGCACCTTAAACATCATAAAATGGCCCAAGGCAGTTCATATGAGCACAACATTTTGTGCAAAAATGAGGAAACTGCATTTATATAGTACCTCTCATGACTAGCGGATGCCATTTATGTCCTTTGGAAATGTAGATGCTGCTTAATGTAGGAAATGAGGCAGCCAATTTGTGCACAGCAAGCTTCCACAAATAGCAATGGGATAACGATCAGATAATCTGTTTCTAAGTTATTGACTGAGGGATAAATATTAGCCAGGCCATTGGGGATAAACTCCCTTACTCTTTTTCAAATCTGAGCAATGGAATCTTTTACTTCCTCTTGAGCAAGCAGATGGAATAACCTTAATTTTTATTTTAACTATTATTTTGTATTGAATGACACTATATTATTAATATTATTATTTTTTAAAAACCCCTTCTCATAGAGTAGATCCCAAATTTTTAAGCAATGTGGACTAAATGCGGTTCAATGTCTCAACCAAGAGACACATTGAGTAACAGGAGGAGATTTGGGGCAAGTGACCAAAAACTTGATCAAGAGGGTAGGTTTGAAGGAGCATCTTCAAGGAGGAAAGGGCAGAGAGGTTTAAGGAGGGAACTCCAGAAATTAGGGCCGGCGTCGGACCAATGCACTGATTTGCGGTGAATCCTGCCCTTGATTCCTCAGCATTTCTGGGAAGTTATTTGTGTCTTCCTCCATGAAGACAGAACTAAAGTAGTTTTTAATTGCTCTGCCATTTCCTTGTTCTCCATTATTAATTCTCTTGTTCTCGGGCTTTAAGGGATCTACATTTGTCTTCACTAATCTTTTTTCTTTTTATATACTTGTAGAAGCTTTTACAGTCTGCTTTTTTATTGTTTGTAAGTTTACTCACTTAACTCTATTTACTCCCTCTTAATCAATCTCTTTGTCCTCTTTTGCTGAATGTTGATCTTCTCCCAAATCCTCAGGCTTGCTACTTTTTCTATCAACTTTATAGGTTTCCTCTTTGGTTCTTATACTATCCTTAATTTATTTCATGAACCATGGTTGGGCTGCTTCTTTGATTTTATTTGCGCCAGAAAGGAATGTTTAACTGTTTAAATGCATACATTCATTCCTTAAATAGCCATTTTCTATCCACCATCATGCCTTTAAACTAAGTTCCTCAATCCATCATAGCAAATTCATGCCTCATAGGGGTTGTACCTGGAGGAGATTGCAGAGGTAGGAAAGAGAAAAGCCAATGTTCTCTCTCATTTTTTGGTTGTATGTAAACTTTTTGATTAACTGTGTGGGCCCCTTTAATTTTTTTTGCATGGGCACCCAAGCACAGTAAGATAAACGAGCCAACTTGTGTTGGGTCTGTGTGGGAACTGCTGGTTGCTGTACGGCCATGCAACTTACACAAAACGTTGGGCAAGGCCAGAGAGTGATTTGAAGTTGAGGATGAGAATTTTAAAATTATGGCATTGCTTGGCCGGGAGCCAATTTGGGCTGGCGAGCACAGTGGTGGTAGTTGAACAGGACTTAGTGGAAGCTCAGGAAGAGGCAGTCGAGTTTTTGAATGTCCTCTGATTTCCAGAGGGTGATACTTCGCCAGCTCCATTGGTAATGAGACATCCAATGGTATCACCGCTACTGTTTACATTGAGGTTTGGGCTTGTCAAAATTCCTAAGTGTACAAACATCCAAAATTGGAACAGAAGTAGGCCTTTCAGCCCCTCAAGCCTGTTCTGCCAATCAGTAACATCATGGCTGATCTGTTTATGTTCAGTTCCACATTGCCAACTCCCTGCTTCCACCACCTTCTGAGGCAGAGAGTACCAAAGTCGCACATCCATCTGAGAGAAAAAGAATCTCCTCATCTCTGCCCTATAAGTGCGACTCCTAATTTTAAACAATGCCCTCTAGTTTTACTCTTGAGTTTAACTTTAGATTTTCTTCTCTCTGGGCCTCTAGAGCTCACGCATCATGAACTTAAACTGCAATTAATATTCCCTACACTGCAGAAGGGGGCCATTCGGCCCATTGAGTCTGCATTGACCCTCCAAAAGAGGCCCACCCTAACCAGGACCTATCCTCGCAATCCCACCCAATGTACATATCTTTGGAAACTATGGGATAATTTAGCATGGTCAATTAACCTAACCTTCACATGTTTGGACTGTGGGAGGAAACATGGACAACCCAGGAAAAATCCATGCAGGCATGGGGAGAAAGTGAAAACTACACACAAACAGTCACCCAAGTCATCCGGAATTGAACCCGGATGCCTGGAGGTGTGAGGTAGCAGTGCTAACCACTGTGCCACCGTGCCGCCCTTAATATTAAAGTAATATATGTCCCTATCAGTCACAGCATAATTAATCTAGTAAAATAAACACCTGAAGCACAACTTTAAAGTATTGCGAATGCTTTAATTCTGCTTGACTCCCCTGTCCCTTGTGAATCTTGGTGTGATTTTATTTGCTGATCCTGCGAACCTTCACCAAAATAGGTAAGCCTTGAGCACGGCATGGAACGGTGCGTAATGCTGGCTTGATTTGGCAAGTGGATATAGTAACATTGGAGGCAGTCCCAAAGAGATTCACCAGGCTAATTCCTGGGACGAGAGGGTTTTCCTGCCAAGAGAGACTAAAGAGTCTGCGTCTGTATTCCTTGGAGATTAGAAGAATGAGGGCTGACCTTATTCAAACATAGAAGATCCTGAAGGGGTTTGACAGGGGAGATGGTGAGATATTTTCACTAGTGGGAGAGTCTTGAACAAGGGGATACAGCTACAAGATAAAACTGAGGTGCGTAGATATTTCTTCTCGCAGAGGGTGGTGAATCTCTGGAATTCCCTGTCCTGGAGGGTGGTGGAGGCTGGATCATTAAAAGTGTTTAAAGTGGAGGTGGATAAATATTTGCTAGATCAAGGAACAGAGGGCTATGGGGAACTGGCAGAGAAAAGGAGTTGAGACTGGCATAGATCAGCCATGATCGTATTGAAATGTGGGGGAAGCTTGAAGGGCCTGGTGGCCTACTCCTGCCTCTAATTCTTGTGTTCTTGTGCGTGACTACAATAACAATGGCTTCTGGGGCTAGCAGCAGCATTTAAAGTACTGCAGCAAGTGGCTCACAATGGGTGTGATTTCAAGGCCACGCTACCAGAAAAGCAGTTCGCAAAATGCGAGCACCGGGAAACACATGGCTAAACGTTTTCACTATGGGACGTTGTTCCTATTTAATAAAATTGCGCCCTATATGTAAGCAATGGGCAAAACAAAAGAACATCTTCCTGAGCAGCAGCACCATATGTGCAACAATACTGTTGAAGTCAAGGTTGTTGCTGGCGTATGAGGCATTAGTTTTTTTTACTGGTACCTTTCTGCCAAAATAGCTGGCGTATCCCATTTTTGTGGCTCATATAATTGTAAAACAGTTTAAGGGATTGTCCCTTAAACTCAGTTAATGAAAGCAACGTTTCAATAAATAATAGAAAATCCAGTTATTATTTTTCTCTTGACAAGGTTGATCGCTTTGTATAACAAAAGCCCAAAGCAAATTGAATCATATTGTTAGGAAAGCCAAGGTAGTTTTAAGAAATTTAAATTTGTATCGGCAAACCTTAGAAATAAGGAATAGTTTTAAGTTTGTTTAATTTAATTTTTATGTGCCTGGAAAGGTAAAACCTAGAGTTAGGTTCAAGCTGGACAAAGATGTTTGTATGTGTGGGGGTAAATAAACCACCAAAACATTTTAGATCCTGGATTTATTCAGCATAAACACCAGGGCTGGTTTAAAAACACCAAACTCCAAGAATGTAAATTATAAGAAGAAGGTTAATGTGCTATTTAAAGCAACTGGGACCTTGTGAGGTAGAGAAGATTTTAAGTTTTAATTTAGTTTATTTGATTACAGTTGAAAATAGGTAACTAGAAAGAAGACAGCTCTCGCAGCTCTGCTGGATATAATTGGTTTTAGAAGGCTAAAGAGGGAACATCTCTCTCAACCTTCTTAGAAGAAAAGCCATACAGTGGAGTAATGGTTAAGAGAACAGATGCAGAAATATAAAGTCCAGCTAATTGATGAAACTAGAGAAATGAGAGGTTTCCAAGAAGTCTGGAACTGAAGAAACTAGGAACCACACCAGATTACTCTTCTGCAGTGTCATAGAGAGAGTGAGTGGCCAGAAATATATCTGCAGTAGGGCTAAGGTTTCTGAGAAATTACCACAGTTTGGGACACATTTATTGAAATCATTGTGTAAAAGCCTTTAAGACAAAGGAAATCCGAAGGGCGAAGTGGAAAACCTGAAAGCAATATCTCAATGGAAGCAGCAGAGGGAAGTCATAATTTAAAAGAAGATTTGAAAGCAGGCCTTTTGAAAGCAGAAAATCACTCAGGTGGACGCCACTGTTCAGTGAGCCAAGGTGGTTCACAGTATAACAATCATCTGGGGGAATTTTAAGGAGAAACGCACAGACATTCACTTGGGCTCAGAAAGGAGTGTGTCTCGCCACAGTCATCTTGTGTGCTTAAAAGGGACTTTGTGTGTGAATGAGACCATTGTTGCTTAAGATGTACTTCGTAATCTGTGCGAATCTTAAAATGTGCATTTTTGTTAAGCTAAGTGGGGAGTAAGGAGTAATGTATAATAATCTAACTTTTCATGTTTAATTTTTTTTTCTTGTTGTTAAAACTAATTAGCAATCCTGTGACTCTGTTCCTGCACATTTTATAAAATATAGTAAAGGGTGCAGTCTTTTGAGCCAGGGTTCGATTCTGGGATTTTCCCATTTAGTTATAACATTAACTAGAATCGTAACAATGTATAATTGCCCTTTTTACTGCAAATTGAGCTTAAGATAGTTTCACAGTCCAAAAATGTTTAAACGCATAACCCATCCAGTAAAAATCCTGTTTGGTGACCAATATTTTTGGTTACTGTTTCATTTTTCTCTTATTTTTCTTTTCTGTTTAACATTCAGCCCTCAGCCTGTCATTTGCCATATACAGGACCTTTAATGGAATCCTCTTCCAAATTAAATATCAACTTGATGATGTGACTGGGGACTTCCTGGTGATTTTAACCATCTCCATCTCTACCACTCCCAGAAATTGGAATGCTCCACGCATACACCTGCAGCCAGGTCCACCAGGCTGTTCGTGGAATTTTTAGAGATCCCATGACCCTGGTGACACATAGGAGGCCCCTCAGAGTGATAGAACAAGTTGATTAACAGCTGAAAGGAAAAATGTCGAATTAACTTCTTATAATTCAGATTATTGGAGCTTGTAAACCAACCCTGGAGTTTATGTTGATTATGTTGATGGGCAGCACAGTAGCACAAGTGGCTCGCACTGTGGCTTCACAGCACCAGGGTCCCATGTTTGATTCCCCGCTGGGTCACTGTCTGTGTGGAATTTGCACGTTCGCCCCCTGTCTACGTGTGTTTCCTCCGGGTGCTCCAGTTTCCTCCCACAGTCCCAAGACGTGCAGGTTCAGTGGATTGGCCATGATAAATTGCCCTTAGTGACCAAAAAGGTTAGGAGGGGTGACTGGGTTACAGGGATAGGGTGGAAGTGAGGGCTTAAGTGGGTCGGTGCAGACTTGATGGGCCGAATGGATTCCTTCTGCACTGTATGTTCTATGTTTTATGTTCTAAATCAGAGGGATTTGGTGTGCGTGTACACCGGTCCCTTAAGGTAGCAGAGCAGGTGGACACAGTAGTTAAGAACAGGGCCGGCTCAAGGTACCGGCAACTCGGGCAGTCGCCCGGGGCGCCATGTGCTAGGGGGCGCCATCAAGGAGTGCGTGACCGGGTCCCGCGCATGCACAGTTGGGCCGGTGCCAACCAGCGCATGCGCGGTGGCCGCCCTCCCTCAGGCCGCCCCGCACAAACATGGCGGATGGATCCAGGCGCGCCGGTGGTCACTCCGCCCCCCCCCCCCCTCGGGCCCCCTCCACCCCCCCCCCCCCTCGGGCCCCCTCCACCCCCCCCCCCCCGCCCCCCCCTCCGCCTTCCCCCCTCCCCCCCTCCGCCCCCCCCCAGCCCCCCCCCCCCCCCCGGCCCCGCCCTCCCCCCCCCCCCCCACCCCCCGAAGGGCGCCGAAGTTCAGCTTGCCCGGGGCGCCAGCAACCCTAGGGCCGGCGCTGGTTAAGAAGACATATGGTATACTTGCCTTTATTAGCCGAGGCATTGCGTTTAAGAGCAGAGAAGTTGTGCTGGAACTATATAAAACGTTGATTAGGCCACAGCTAGAGTATTGTGTGCAGTCTGGAATCCACACAACAGGAGGGATGTAATAGCACTGGAAAGGGTGCAGAGGAGATTTACCAGGATATTGCCTGGGCTGGAGAGTGTTCATTACGAAGAGAGATTGGGTAGACTTGGATTGTTTTCCTCGGAGCAGAGGAGACTGATGGGGCACATGATTGAGATGTGTAAAATTAAGAAGGGTAGGTAGAGTAGACAGGAATGATACTTTCTCCTTTGTGGAGGGTCAATGACCGGGGGCATATATTTAAGGTAAGAGGAAGGAGGTTTGGAGGGGATATGAGGAAAAACCTTTCACCCAGAGGGTGGTGGGAGTTTGGAATTCGCTGCCTGGAAATGTGGTGGAGGCAGAGACCCTCTGGGCAGCACGGTGGCGCAGTGGGAGCACTGCAGTCTCACGGCGCCGAGGTCCAAGGTTCGATCCCGGCTCTGGGTCACTGTCCGTGAGGAGTTTGCACATCCTCCCCTTGTTTGTGTGGGTTTCGCCCCCACAACCCAAAGATGTGCAAGGTAGGTGGATTGGCCACGCTAAATTGCCCCTTAATTGGAAAAAATGAATTGGGTACTCTAAATTTAAAAAAACGTTTAAGAATTATATAGATGTGCACTTGCGATCCCAAGGCATACAAGGCTATGGGACAAGTGCTGGGAAATGGGGTTGGAATACTTAAGTGGGTGTTTTTGACTAGTGCAGACACTATTTTCTGCCGAATTACTCATAGTTACTATTATGAATAACAATTAATTGTGTTTACAAGGGCCTTTTCTGTGCTGTATGATTCTATGATTCTATGAATCGAGGATCTGGAATTCTTTGGTGGTTTATGTCGAACGGGTTAAATGGTTTGAACCTTAACTCATGGGCACCTGGCTCCTCAAATACTTTTTAAACGGTCAATAGAAAAGGCCCAAGAGTCAGGTCAATGCTTTGCTGGAAACCATCTCAAAAACTGGCGTGGTCAGATGGAAGACATTCTTTATAAAACTGACTGGAACAAATTGCAAAGAACAACAATTAACAGTCAAGAATATGGATATGATGTAAATTAATCCATCTGTTGTTCCACCCCCTCACCCTCACTTTGTTCTATAAAGGGGCTCATGTTAGGCCAAATCCAAACTTTAGCCTGTCTGTTCTTAACCTGTTGGGACTTACCTGTTGAGTATTTCCAACATTTCTTGCTTTGAGTTTACATTTGGCTTGGCATTCACCATTACCTTGCAGGTCTCCTCCTAATTCTGTGGTGAGCCCACAGCTGGAGTACCGTGTGCAATTCTAGTCGTTACATTACAGGAAGGATGTGATTGCACGTGAGCGGGTGCAGAGCTGATTCACCAGGATGTTGCCTGAAATGGAACATTTAAGTTTTGAAGAGAGGTTGGATAAGCTTTGGTTGTTATCGCTGGAGCAGAGAAGATTGAGGGGCGACCTGATCGAGGTGTACAAGATTATGAGGAGCATGGACAGGGTGAATAGGGAGCAGCTGTTTCCCTTAGTTAAAGAGTCAGTTACGAGGGGACACAGGTTCAAGGTCAGGGGCAGGAGTTTTGGGGAGGGGGTTTGAGGAAAAAAGCTTTTACCCAGAGGGTGGTGGTGACAGTCTGGAATGCACTGAACAGGAGGGTGGCAGAGGCCGGTTGCCTCACATCCTTTAAAACGAACCTAGATGAGCACTCGGCACATCATAACATTCAAGTCTATGGCCCAAGAGCTGGTAAACAGGATTAGGTCGGCAGCTCAGTTGTTTTTCATGCTAGGGTGCAGACTCGATGGACCAAAGGGCTTTCTCGGCACTGTGTTATCCTGTGATTCTGTGATTCTGTTCATTGCAGTTGGAGATTACCGCCTCAGCCTTTGTTTTCAATGGAACCATTTTCTTTGCTGATCGGCCTGTTGACTTTTTGGTCCTTTCATACATGTCTTGGCATTCCCTAGGTCAAAGGACATCTGGATATTCTGGCAAAGTTGTAGCCGCTGCCACAACACCCAGCAGGCTGTTGGACTTTACTTTGGAGCGATTCTTCGTGCATTCAGCGTCTTCGCTCTCCGATCTCCCTGGAGCGCTTGGCTTCAGTGACAGTCAGAAGTTTTTTGTTATTGATTCATATGTTGAGAGTTGATGTTATAGATGGTGTTTCGGAGTATGTTCTATTTTATTTCTGCACTCTGTGTGGGAATGCCAGAGAGCACCTGTTCAATCGGGTTGAGACACTGTTGATTATCCTCTGGGTAGCCAGCATGGCTGTGTTGAAACAAGGGCAGCATTTCTGTGTTGAATGAAAAGTCTCTGAGGATTGTATCCTAACTCTGGTGAATGCCAAGGAGTGATCAGAGCTGTGGTAGATGTGTGTGCGTGTGTTCAGAGTGCTGTTTGTTCAGAGTCACCTCTAGTGATCATCAGATCCAGCTGGTGTCAATGCACTGATCTTGAATGTTTCCATTCTTGCCTGATTTGTTCTTGATGCAACCATCAATTCACACGAGACGAAGAGATGAAGTGAACAGTGGTTTTAATCAGCTAGAACTGTGCCTGCCTGCGACTGCTCTGTACTGAGGACCCTCTCGACCAGGGGGTCGAACTTATGGCTCCTCACGTGCTTTCAGAGGAGGACAGGCCCCGTTGTCGTCCATCAGACGGAAGAGAGACCCCGAAGGTGGATTTCCTGGGGAAGACAAATAGGCGGTCATGACGGGTCTCGTTCGTGGCTATGCAAAGGAGTGACCTAATGGAGTGGAGCGCGTCGGGGAGGACCTCCTGCCAGCGGGAAACTGGGAGACTCCTAGACCGTAGGGCCAGAAGGACGACCTTCCATACCGTCGCATTCTCCCTCTCCACCTGTCCGTTTCCCTGGGGGTTGTAGCTGGTAGATCTGCTCGAAGCAATGCCCTTACCGAGCAGGTACTGACGCAGCTCGTCGCTCATGAACGAGGAGCCCCGGTCACTGTGGAAATAAGTGGGGAAACCGAACAAGGTGAAGATGCTGTGCAGGGCCTTAATGACAGTGGCCGCGGTCATGTCGGGGCATGGTATGGCAAAGGGGAAATGGGAATACTCGTCAACAACATTAAGAAAATACGCGTTGCGGTCAGTGGAGGGGAGGGGTCCTTTGAAATTGATGCTGAGGCTCTCAAAGGGCTGAGATACCTTCACCAAGTGGGCCTTGTCTGGTCGATACAAGTGTGGCTTACACTCCGCGCAGACTTGGCAGTCCCTGGTCATGGCCCTGACCTCCTCGGTGGAGTAGGGCAGGTTGCGGGCCTTGATGAAGTGGAGAAGACGGGTGACCCCCGGGTGAGAGAGGTCATTGTGGATGGCCCGGAGTCAGTCATCTTGCATGCTGGCGCATGTGCTGGGGGACAGGGCACCTGGCGGCTCGTTGAGCTTCCCCGGACGACATACAATATCGTAGTTATAGGTGGAGAGTTTGATTCTCCACCTCAAGATTTTATCATTCTTGATCTTGCCCCGATGTGTATTGTTGAACATGAAGGCTACCGACATCTGGTCGGTGACGAGGGTGAACCTCCTACCAGCCAGGTAGTGCTTCCAATGCCGCACAGCTTCCACGATAGCTTGAGCTTCCTTTTCGACAGAAGAGTGTCAAATCTCGGAGGCATTGAGGGTACGGTAAAAAAAGGCCATGGGCCTGCCTGCCTGGTTAAGGGTAGCAGCCAGGGCCACATCTGACGTGTCTCTCACCACTGGAAGGGGATGGACTCTTGGCGTGCATCTTGGTGATGTCTGCCTTGATGCGGCTGAAAGCCAGGCGGGCCTTAGTCATCAGGGGGAAGATGGTGGCTTTGATAAGTGGGCGGGCTTTGTCTGCATAGTTGGGGACCCACTGGGAATAGTATGAAAAGAACCCGAGGCATCTTTTCAGGGCCTTGGGGTAGTGGGGGAGGGGGAGTTGCAGGAGGGGGTGCATACGGTCGGGGTCGGGCCCGAGGACTCCGTTTTCCACGACATAGCCGAGGATGACCAGTCGGGTTGTGCGGATGTCCGCGAGGGAACCGCGTGGTCGGAGAGGAAGGCATTGAGGGTCTGGAAAGCTACTTCTAAGGAGGTGGATAGTTTTACTGCCTCTTCTAGGTCGAGGGCACCCTTTTCAAGCAAGCGCTGTCTGACATAGTTGGACTGGACTCCAGCCACATAGGTGTCCCGGATGGCGAGTTCCATATGCTGTGAGGCCGTGACGTCCTTGTAATTGCCGTTTGGAGTGAGTACCCTCAGGTCGCATAGGTATTCCTCCAGTGATCCCCAGGGACATTGACGATGAGTGGTGAGGAGATGTCGCGCGAACACTTCATTCACCGGCCTCACATAATGTCTTTTCAGGATCGCGACCGCGTCTGCATACGTGGTCGCTTCCTCGATCAGCACGGAGATTCTGTGGCTCACCTGGGTGTGGAGGAGATCAGTTTCTGTTCCTCGGTGATGGCGGGCGAGGAGGAGGTGGCGAGGTAGGCCTCAAAACAGCGGAGCCAGTGTGAAAAGATTCATTTGGCTTCAGCTGCCTGTGGGTCGAGTTCCTGCCTGTGGGTCGAGTTCCAGTCGATCAGGTTTGAGGGCTGCTTCCATAGCGATATTGTAGCTGATTAAATTGATGCGACCATCAATTCACACGAGACAAAGAGTTGGAGTGAACAGTGGTTTTAATCAGCTAGAACTGTGCCTGCCTGCGACTGCTCTGTACTGAGTGCCGGCTGCAGATCTATATACCTCCCCTGAGGGGGCGGAGCCATAGGCGGAGCCCAAAAGGGCATCAACATAATACAATACAATGCAATGGTGAATGGTAGCAGTAATACATTCACCACAGTTCTGAAACAACATGTTAGTTCCACAAAGCTCATTGCAGCACAAAGGCTCACGTGGTCTCTGACTGTCCTCGTTCACCTTTCCTGGCTGTGATTCCTGAGGCAAGAGGGCCATGCCTCATGGCCCACGTCCATTCTTGTGTTGAAATCCACCTGCAGTTATAGATGTTCCGACAAAGGGATTCTGCTGATTGCAGTGTCAGGCTCCTATGGAATTGGTCGTTTGCCAACTCAGAGGTCCTGGAGTGCACAAACACCCATCAACATATACTCATTGCTATGCCAACACCATCTGCACTGGCTTGATCATATTCATCAGATGCTTGATGGCTGTAAGCCCAGAAATCTTCTGTACTGTGAACTGACCACTGAGGCACAACCTTCTGGATATCGCTACCTTCACTAGAAGGACACTATCAAGTGAGATATGAATTTGATGGACATTGGTTTTGATAACTGGGAAGCAGACACGGACGGCCATGATTGCTTGAGGCGAACGATCTGGAAGGGCATTGGAAGAGGTGAGCAGAACTGAAAAGCACAGCTGGCTATGAAGAGGGCCCAGAGAAAACAGAGGCCAGTGAATTGAACACTTTCTCAGTCCACTCATTTCCTTTGCAGTAAATGTTTCCAAGACTGCCAAGTCAGATTGGGGCCATACCAGGTGATGTCTCGGCATTGACCACCACTGTGCAAACCATCGTCTTACAAGATGGAAGGTTGCGACTCCATTGGTCGTTTTTGGAATTCATGCGCAACTGAAGTTTTTTTAGTTCTAAACTTATGTAGAATTAATATGCCACTGCTGTTCCAACCTGCACATCTTCCCTTTATTAAAAATACTAAAACTGAAAATCCATTTCAAACCTTTTGACAATAAACTCATGCGATTCAATTTGGGCTCTGTTTTGTGAGATACCTGAATGATGATCTACCAATGTTGAAGAGAATAGTCAAAAGGAAATTAAGAAGTAATTCAATAGTTAAACTTGAGTTTAAAGAGCCTGATGGTAGTAGGAGAAAGGAAACATTTGGGAAGTCGACTGTTAAGAGTTCTTGTGAAAAAAATACTTGACGGGAAAATCCCAGCATGGAATCCTGGCTGAAAAGACTTTAAAAACATGAAGGGACAGAGTCACAGGGCCACCGATTAGTTTTAACAACAAGGAAAAAAAAACATTTATTAAACTTGAAAAGTTAGATAATTATACAAGACTCCTTTGCCCCCCCCCCCCCCCCACCTTAGCTTAACAAATACACACAGATTTAACGATTAACATGGATTGCAAAGTACATTTTATGCAAGTCCTCTTTAAGCACACAAGATGACTGTGGTCAAATACACACTCTGCTCTGAATCCAAGTGTGGATTTCCCCCCAAAATTTCCCCCATATGACTGTTGCATGAGAGTTTCCAAACTCCGCTCCCAAGAACACACTTAAAAATCTTCTCTCATAAGTATGCTTTCCATTTGTGGTTTGTATTCTGAAATCCAGACCAGGTTTTCTAAATTACTTGTTTAAACAAAGCTTCCACTCCAAATTTATCAGCGAATCTAGTCCAGGATTTCACACAACCCCTTTAGGATATCTTTGTCTTGACTGCTGTACGAAATTGCTTTAACTCTCGACTCTCCGATTGTATTAAAATTACATCAAATATTTCATCTACCTCTGAAGTCTGCTTTCCCACTTTAAATCTAGTTACTGCAATTGTCTCTTCAACTCACTTTGTTTACTCTTCCTTGAATTCTTCTGAACAATAACTTTGTCTCCATTCACTTAACTTTAGGTGTCTTAAACATTCTTTCTGTCCCAACTCCCTGTGTTATGGGTCAGGGTTTAGAGAATCCTAAGGTGTATCATGGAGTTCACCTGACCCCCAACTTTTAAAGATTGTGGTATGGGGAGCACGCGGCTTACTCTACAGGTATGGTACAGCAGACATGGACCAGTGGTTTTTTAAAACAAAACAATGTTTATTCTATGAACTCAAGTTAACCTTTTTAAAACAAAAAGTGAATATCTTAGCAGCCAGTAAATCAAATACACCCCCCAAAGAATACAACATTAAGTGATCTGTATGCTGGCCTTTTAACATCCAAAAGACTTAACAAACCTTCAAACATGAGCACATTAGATTTATATTCAATACTGAGACCTTTTTACAATTCTGAGTTCACCCAAATGATCCATAGATAGTCTGTTGATGGCAGAGATCACAGCAGTGCAGCTTACTTTTAACTTCAGATTCAGCTCACTGAAAAACTGACACACCCATGCTTTCTCAAACTGAAACTAAAAAGCAGAATTGGAGCTCAGCTCCACCCACACTCTGACATCACTCCAGTAACACGAGCAGCACTATTTCTTCAAGGTACATTTCTTAAACACTCATTTCTTAAAGGGTACTCTCACGTGACACCTGGTTATCCTGACTGCATCTTGTTCCTCAGGAAGTTTTCATCTTTATCCTGTCAGAGTTGAGAGCTGTTCATTCCCCATGTCCAGTCTCCAACGGTCCACAAATTCAGCTAAAACGAAAACTCAAACGCTTCTCTATCTTACACGGCCCCAGTTGCTAAGCAACCACTGCTGGTTTATTTAATCTTCCCACCTTAGTTTTCTCTAAGCACAACAGAAACATAGTTGGAACTTAACAAAGACTCACACATACAAACACCTTTGTTCAACATGGATCTAACTGTAGCTTTGACCCTTCCAGGCACAGAAACATTTAAGTAAACACAGTTATAACTATACCTTATTTCTAATGTTTACCATTAAACATATGAATCCCTTAAAACTACCTTTGTTTTCCTAATAAAATAAACCCTAGGTATAAGACAACACCAGGTACCAACAGGCCTATTCTCAGCATAAAAGTCAGTTTCCATTTTACAGCAAATAAATGCGTATTTAAGGCTATACTTGTACTGGAGTCGGCCTCCACTTTTCAGCTTAATAAGCCAATATGTGGGACCAAGCAGGCGATAGTGGTCATTTTGCCAGGAGATGCATGGAAGTTTAAGACTCGCCCACATAGAGTAGACCACATATGGCGACCGATGAACATAAATCTGCTAAAACAAATGAAGAGAGATGCTAGTTGCAAGCTAAAAGTTAGAACATTTGCTTACTCGTCGAATAACCATGCTGCAGCAAGGAAGTTCAGCATTCATGAAAAACTGGTGTAAAATGGAAGAAGGAACCTGCTCTGAAGGAGATACTTAAGACCTAATGCCGCCTGATCTTGAGAAACGTGGGAGGGAAAGTCTCCCAAGCCTTCGCGGGCAGGTCCAATGGCAGGCAATGGGGGGGATTTCGATGAGAGCCGTCGCGGGCAGGTCCAATGGCAGGCATTGGGGGGGATTTCGGTGAGAGCCCTCACGGGCAGATCCAATGGCAGGCAGTGCGGGCGATTTCGCCGAGACCCCAAGCATCAGTTTCACAGCAACGTGAATTTCTCACGGAATCTTCCACTGGTGCTCACCACAGCAGATCAGGAAACCCGCTGGAAACTGATTTGCATCCCATTAAAAGGTGCAGATGAAGACCTCACCGGAATTTTCTCTGCACACCGAATGTGGGAAAATGCGTCGGTGCAAATCACGAATGGAGCAATGTGGTGTGCAGGTGTCAGGATTCACCTGCCTGGGGCTGCCTCCAGGGTATGAAATGGAGGCCGCCAGCAACCCTAGATCCTGACACGCCACAGAAGTGGGTGGGGGAAAATCTACAGGTGGGCATTCCAGAATTGGTGTCCTCGAGGAGGTCCATCATCCAACTGGTCTCAGAGTGCTCCTGGTGATCCATTATTTTCACGGGGTCCACATTCTTTCTTCAACAGCAGGTCAATAATGTAGGGCACCTTTTTGATATGGTGCCCAGGTACAATGGCGGAATATGCGCCATCAGGCCTGTCCTGCCACAGAATATGGTGCATGGAGGTAGGAGGGTTGGGGGGGGGGGGGGGGGGGGGGGGGTGGTGTCTAACATTCATAGTTTAACCTGTAGATGTGTGCCTGAACAAACCATCCAAGGATCATGTTTGTGCCAAATGGAATAGATGGATGGTTACTGGAAAAAAAACCTTCACTAAAAGAGTGGAAATATGCACAATGCCCATGTTGATGTCTTGTGTGGTTTCAAAGAATCATAGAATCCCTACAGTGCAGAAATAAGCCAATACAAACCATTAACTCTGCACCGATCCTCCGAAAAAGCACCCTACATAGGGCCACTTCCCTGCCCTATCCCCATAACCCCACCTAACCTGCACATCTTTGGACAATAAGGGACAATTTAGAATGGCTAATCCAATGAACCAGCACATCTTTGGACTGTAAAGGAGGAAACCAAAGCACCCGGAGGAAATCTACGTGGACATGGGGTGAATGTGCAAACTTCACATAGTTACCCAAGGTTGGAATTGAACCCGGGTCCCTGGCATTGTGAGGCAGCAGTGTGAACCATTGTGCCATCATTCCGCCCAATACTGTCAAGCAGTTGGTCTAAATAAATGCCGAACACCTAATTCAATGGATGGAGAGCAAGATCGTTTGTTGTGCGCGGGTAATTATGAAACTAAAAGTGGCACATCTGATCCAGAGTAGGATCCATAACCATAGCCAAATTGACTCAGGAGGAATTTGATGAACGCTTTGGGTTTTTAAAACGTTACTGTAATGGTTCAAACTATCCTTGTAGAATTATGTAATTAAATATAATGTGATATTGATTCAGCTTGAGTTACATTTTTATTCCCACATTTCACAATGGTGACCACATCCATGAACACCAGCTCACATCTAATGCTGAGCGCATAAGTGGACGCCTGTTTTTGGAAAGATTCTTCAAAGCTTCAAAGGTCAACTTAACGGCTACAGATCAGAGACGACCAATTATTAAATATCGGATTAAACCTACGTTTGATATTTCTTTTTGTTCAAAAGAATGTTGAGGAGCACTCAAAATGGTGAGGTGGAAGCTGGCAGACAATTTTTTAAAAAGCTACTAAACACTGACCCTCACAGAAGCTGCCACATTACCTCCCAGAAGCAGATAACACAAAACCAGCCCAGCACGTTGCCCTATGATGTACGAAGACCAGGAGTTAGACTGAGAGTACGGCAGACACAGACTTTTCATCACCTAAGTTGCAGTTCCCTCAATCATTCACTTTTACATCAGGTTACAAGCTATACGCAGGGAAATTTAGAAATCGCTGTGGGGAAAAGTAAGCGATAAAAACAGATGGGGATATAGAACCATGTTTCCTTCTCACTGACTGTTTCAATTCATGGCCGTTTATTTGGTGCATTTTCTGGTATTTTGCAATTCTGGTTCTCGGGTAAAAAGTATTTATTTTTATGTAGTGATCACAGATATTTTAAGTGCGGCCATAAACATGGCATGGACTTCAATCCAACTTTATGGGTGAAGATTAAATGTGTTAATGCCGACTGAAATAATGTCAAATAAACCTGTTGAGCATTAAGCCTTTGTTGCTCTTTGCAAACATCAATAATCTTTATTTTCTTGTATTGGAAATACGAACCATTACATGTTGCCATTGTTCAAAGATTGACGTGCACAAAAACAGGAACAGTTCTGCAGGAACAGTCCTAGGCAACTAAAGTTTATGGCCCTAGATTGGCCTGGCTGCAAACCAAGGACTGGACGCATTCACTCTGCCTCACATCATCCTGCACACTAAATATGAAAGGTGGATTGGCCATGCTAAATTGTCCCTTAGTGTGCAAAGACGTGCAGGTTAGGTGGGGTTATGGGGATAGGGTGGGGCAGTAGCCCAAGTAGGGTGCTCTTTTGGAGGGTCAGTGCAGACTTAGTCGGCCGAATTGGTCTCTTTCCGCACTGTGGGGATTCTATGATTCTCTCTTAGCAACAAATGGATCTCCACAACTTACACATGAACAAATGGGAAATAGCTTTTGAGGTTGCTGAGCATAACCAGACGATGTAGCTCACACTTGCACACGTCTGCAAACACTTCCATGTAGCTATTCCCAAATCATGTTGATTCTATCAGTTCATTGACAGGGATGCTTAAACGAAACCAGCGTGCTGGTTCACACCATTCATATCCTCTTTACCTCAAAAAATAAAACAGCTGCAAAGGTTTTGAAGAAAATAAATCATCACAAAAGACAGCAGCTGAGTGTGTCCCTTGGAGAAATGAAAACAAGTTTTTTAAAAGTTGCATTATTTTGCTCAAACTCTTGTGGAGATGATTGCTAAACATGTAGATCTTACAATTATTCTGCCTCAGATTTGCATGTGGCCAGCAATTAGAGATAATAATATCTAATTCTCCTGGCTTTCGGTTCTATATGCCATGTGATCCAAGTGATTCATTTTGATTATCTGAAATCCTTATTAAAAAGGTTGATTTATTTCATTTGAAACACTGATTGATATCTTAAGATCTGACAGTTAACCTGGATGGCAAAGTAGTGGGGATTTGGGGATAAACTATATATTTTATTATTTGTTCATGTATATCTGGCAAGGACAATTGGCTGGATTCTCCGCTGCCCGAAGCCAAAATCACGTTCGACGACGGGGTGGAAAACCCATTTTGACACCGAAATCGGGAGCGGCGCCATTTCTTGGATTCTCCACCCCCTGAAAAGAGAGTACGCCCCGCCAATTATCCACGGCCTCAGACCATTGCCTGAGGCCCATCCCGCGATGCTCCATCCACGACCGGCTGTGTTCCTGACAGCGTGGGTTATGTGTACTCCCGGTCGGGAACCTTGCGTGGCGGCTACGGACTCAGTCGGCACCGCCACAGTCAGGAGATGGCCGATCCACGGGCAGGTGGAATTCATTCGGGGATAGGCGCACTGTGGACGGGCGGTCCGAGGTGCATGAGCAACCGAAGTGCGGCACACTTTTGTGGTCTGGGTTCGTGGGCTGAGTCCGCCATAAAGCACGTCGCCGCCGCCGCCATCCACATGTGTGGCCACGGAACCGGAAATGCACACAGTGTATCATCATGTAGAGTTGTGAGCTCTATGCTGTCTCCCTGCTAGCCCCCAGCAAAACACGGAATCGGTGGCCATTTTGCGCCAGTTTTCCTGGCATAAAAGACCACTGTTTTCACGCTGGCGTGGGGGCTTAGTCTCCCAATCGGAGAATTCAGCCAAACATTTCTTACTAAACTCTAATTACCTGTGTGAAGGTAGTGGTGTGCGATTCAATTCTGCTGTCTATGTCATTACAGTTAGGGAATGAGTTCCAGGATTGTGATCCAACAATGATGAAGGAACAGTGATATAGGGGGCGATTCCGATTCCGTGTTCGCCATCAGCGTAAATGGTGATGCGGGTCAAAAATCTCGCGAGATTCGGGAAACAAGATTCTTGCCAGCGAGATCTTGTTTTCCCCAATTTCCACACCCGTCCCCAGTGATATAACAACTGGGTGGGAATTACATATCCATATATTTTACTACTTTTACATATCATTAAAGGGCTTCCCAACCACATGTTTTCTCTTCTTGAATATTCATACCTCACCGACGTGACGTCATATTAGCAAGGTTCACAACAGCTATATAAAAACGGGAACCAGTCGAGGGAAACCTAAATGGAGCGCCAAAGTACGTATAGCTCCCTGGCACAAGATGGCACTTCCCCCAGACAGTGCCCCCAATACCTGTGTGGTGGTTGGGGGGAGTACAACTTGCATGGTAGGAGGGAAGGGGGGAGGTTTATTATCAGTGCTGATGGTGGCGCCCTTTAAAGATGTCACCCAATCTCTGTGGACACGACCTTGTCAGCTTCATCAGGTCCTGCCCCGGCAGGATGAAGGTGCTATCCACGCCCTCAGATTTTCAGTCCTTGTAGTGTCAGAATATCTGGTTTGAAAACTCTGCTGCACGTCTGGGAGGAAACATGCCGGTTTTCAGGCAGAACATGACACTCGGACAAATTTGGGTAAAATTCCAACCATAGTTTCAAGTCAGGACCTACAGGAGTGTGCGAGAGGAGTTTGAAAACAGCGTGAGAATTCAAGGAGAAATCGGAGTGCTAGTTTAGAGTTTGGAGCACCTGAGTTGATGTCAGGATTCAAAAGTAACGCAGAAAAATTGGAAACAGCTGATTGGGTGAGTACAGTCGAGTAGGTATTTCCTCTTTTACTGCTTATCATTTGTAAGGTCTATTTTTGTGGTTTATTGTTTATAAGGTTATATTATTCATAGAGTAATAGTTAGAGTTTGCGAGGACGAGGGAAGGAAAGAAGAACCGGAGACAAATTAATATTATTTGAGTTTAAATATCTTCAAAAGGCTTAATTTAAAGAGGTATGTCATGATAGGAAAGTTCAAAGCTGTGGTGTGCTCCTCCTGCTCTATGTGGGAAGTTTGGAACATTTCCAGTATCCGGGGCCAGCATGTCAGCGGGAAGTGTCTTCAGCTGCAGCCCTGGAAGCTCGATCTTCAGAGGTGGAGCAGCTCTGACAAGTAGGAGCTCAAAGGTCGTGATCTCAGGATGACTATTTGTGCCACGTGCTAATCAGAGCAGTAATAGTGGCATGATAGTGGTTAGCACTGTTGCTTCATAGCGCCAGGCACCCAGGTTCGATTCCCAGCTTGGGCGCTGCCTGTGCAGAGTCTGCACATTCTCTCTGTGTCTGCGTGGGTTTCCTCCTGGTGCTCCGGTTCCTCCCACAAGTCCCGAAAGTGCTGTTAGGTGAAATGGACATTCTGAATTCTCCCTCCGTGTACCCGAACATGCGACGGAATGTGGCGACTAGGGGCTTTTCACAGTAACTTCATTGCAGTGCTAATGTAAGCCTACTTGTGAATAAAGATTATTATATTATAAATGACAATATAAAGTCTTAGAACAGCAGGTTAAAGTGCAACAGGTTTGTTTCGAATCACTAGCTTTTGGAACACAGCACCTTCATCTGGTGAATGAAGCGGTGGGTTTCACAAACATATAGATAGACAAATTCAGTGATGCATGATGATACTTTCAATGCAAGTCTTTGCACGTAATTAAGTCTTTACAGGTCCAGATGGTGCGACTGGAGAGAGGACTAATCACAGGTGAGAGAGGTGTGAATTGTCTCAAGCCAGGACAGTTGTTAGGATTAGCTCTCGAGATGAAAGGGATCAAAGGATATGGGGGTGAGTGGGAACAGGTTACTGAGGTGGGTCATCTGCCATGATCACAGTGGACTTGTGAGGTGCTGTCAAAAAGCTTTAGCGAGTTACTTCAGCAGATGGTACACTCTGCAGCCATGGTGCATTAGTAGTAGAGAGAGTGAATGTTGAAGGTGATGGGATGGAGTGCCAATAAAGTGGACTGCTTCGGAACACTGCCACAGAAGGCGGGAGTCACTGAATATTTTTAAGGCAAAGATGGATAGGTTTTTATTAGGGAAGAATCAAAGGGGGTAGATGGGAATGTGGAGCTCAAAACAGAAACCATGATCTTACTGAATGGCAGAGCAATGTCGAGGCGCTGAATGGCCTACTCCTGTTTCATATGTTGGTATGTGTTGATTTAAAGATGCAATCAAAAATAATATTTCAAATAATTTGGTTTTCTTTTTCTGGAACGTCGGGAAGGTGGTAGCCTATCAACCTGTTTTTGTGAAAGAGTTTCAGAGAATAATTGGCTCAAAGGTAGGTCTCTGGTAGACTCAGCAATTGAGTTTTAATCCAGAACCTTCTGAGTAAATGAATGCCGGTGGGGAAGGATTAGTGGAGAGTTTTGCTGAGATAGGGCGAAGTGAAGCGATGGAAACATTTGGAATGAAGAGGAGGATTTTTAAACTGGTTTGTATGGTCAACTGAATGAATGCACAGAACATTCTGTCACATAAAGAATATCCCAGAGCTCTGGACAGCTAGTTTGTGATGAGTGAACACCAACATAATAGGTCCTTCAGAGGAAATGGATAACAAAACATTTGAGCAGGGATTCTCATGGAGAATTAATAAAACAAACTGCACTACGGTAGGAGGAGCGTGCCATATTTTCTAAAGCAAGTTGCCTCTTTTCCACATTGGCAATTACTTATCTGGAGCACATATTGTGCATATTTAATCCACTGCTGCTGAGCAAGCAAATTAGACAAAAGCAAGAGAGAGATAGAGGGAGGTTGGAGTGGAGAGATTGAGCACTCACCAGATGATTTGCTTTTTCTCTCCCCCGTAAATGAAGGGGATGTAAGAGTCTCAATAGATATGGAAGCACTGTTCAAGCCATGGACAAAACTGGGTCTGACAGAAAGTCAGGAGTCGGGCATTGAGTTTAAGGAATAGCAGCAGTGGATTCTGTATGTACAATATGTGCTCCAGATAAGCAATTATAAATGTGGAAAAGAAGCAACTTGCTTTAGAATTGTAGTGCACTCCGCCTAACATAGCACATTAAGATTGACATCTTAATTCAGCAAGCATTTATTTACGTTCTAAAGAATCTCTCCTTTACCAGTTAAGTCTACATTAATGAAGTACTCTCGAGACTTTTTTAAAAAGTGGTACCATTAAATTAAAATTCACTGAATCATGGTCGGAGGGGAGAAACAGGTAATTTCTCAGTCAAGTTTCAATTAAGATGTATTATTTAACGTCATGGTCAATTACTAATGCATTGCCTGCTCCAGTGCAAAGTGTCAACTCAGATGAGAAACTCATATAGTTTTCCTTCTTCTACTGGTTTACGGCTCCACAAGTGCCTCCCAACCTTTTGTACCTCCTCTAGGTGATCATTTGTCATGACAAGGAGCCTCGGGAGTCCCTCATGTCCATAGCCGGTCTGACTCTGATGCCGCCTCGATTTGTTCCTCTAGTTCTGGTTGACTCCCTTAACATTAACCAAGCGATTAAATTCCATCTAATACCAGTCATCATTCCCAAGGCTTGTCTGTGGCCCTTTAGACCTCATTCATGCACACAGAAGTATTTTGATTCCCCTTTGTTGAATTGAGAAGCCTTGATGAAAGACCAGAGGCTAGGTTCTCCATTTTTGAGACTAAGTATTGACTCTGGCGCAGGACTCGTGGACCTCTATGACAGCAAAATTGGCACTGCACCTGGAACGGCAGTTGAGGAGCTCTCTCCGGCCCCACGTGGAACACAATCGATTCCAATGAGTAATGGTGCCAGATTTAACGATTGACACTCATGAGGATGACAAGCTGCTGCCGCATTACACACTAAACTCCCTACACACACCATCCCAGCCAACAAGATGGCACTGGTTACGCTGGCACGCACCCATCCTGCTGATGGTTCAGCTGGGGTCAGGGCCGCTAGGGTGGGTGCCCTGGGGGGAACATCCGTACGATCTGTGGCCCGAAGTTCACAGTGGGCAGTCAGCAACGTACACAGCTGCATGACTGCCTTGCAGGCTACGGCAATGGTGTTCTGTGCCCGTTCACCCTGACCCCAGAGTGCCCCTGCTGGCCACCCCCAGCCAGCGGCACAACTGTCAGCAAACTTTGGCGATGCTGGTCACTTTCCGTAGCCCTCTCGCTCCATCACCAGCCAAGGCAACGGTTTCACAATTTTTAGAAGCACAAGTGAACCACGCTGTCGGGAGTTCGGCACCTCTGAGATGGGGAATACCACGTCAGGCCCGCTAATGATATGCAAATGGTGTTTACTGTCTGTGCGTTCCGGAGCGCATTGGCGCCGGTGTCAATGCGACGGAGAATTGTAATTTGCCGTCAAATCGACACCCGATTTCCGCATCGGAACCAATTCTCCGCCCAATCACGTTTTCCGATTTCGCTGTCGGCCGTCGGAGAATCCCGCCCCAGGGCAAGAGGTGTGGGACCGTATCAGCTTTTTAAAAAGTTCAGATTAAGCAAACTAGGAAAGAATGGTACAGTGACCCAAAATGATGCCTGCCGATTGGAGATGGGAATGATGTGTGTGACTCTGTGAATTGAATTGGGATTAGGCAGTCTGAGCATGTGCCGTACATCTCATTTCCCAGAACGCATCATTATTCAGTCAGGCATTGAGACGCCAAATTATTTTCTGTTGTCACTGAGCAATTTCTGCTCAGTAACTTTTGAAGGAGTTTGAAAGGTGAAATTCATATAATGCATGTTTTTTTTTAAAGGGAGAGGAGACACGAGAGAAAAGGAATTGCAAAAATATGGTAACGTGTGTGTGTTCAGAACTTAAAATCACTGCATTCAACTCTGGAAAATTGGAAACAAGGCATGCTTTTTTCACTTAATGTTATTTCACTTTTAAAAGATAAGTCCCAGTTGAATTTTGAAAGCTGTTGACAGCAGAGGCTGAGATTAATCACAACACCCAGAAGATGCAAACCTATGAGGTGACGGGAAAAGGCACAGTTCAGAAGGCAAAAATTCCAGATTGTCCTCATTTTCATGAGAACTTATTTTCAATTTGTGTTGGATTTTGAAAGCAAGCAAAGACGCTTTTAAGGAAGACGTAAAGAGGAAAAGGTAAGAAGGGAAAAATTGTAATTGGAGGGAAACTAAGGAAGACAAGGCCAATTTCTGACCCAAACTCTCTGGGCAGATGAGTTAGATACAATCAGTGAAGGGTGAAGATGAGAATACAAGGGTGAGTGGGTTATTCAAAGAGGTAGGGTGAGTGATGGAAGTGAGGGAGTGATAGCCAAGACAATTAATAGTAGGAAGGTGATGGGTGAGGGGATTATAATTGAAGCAAAGGCATGGGAGCAGGGGCAGGGGAGTGGAGGTGAAAGACTGGGAGGAGAGCCATATTTTTACACATGCCCAACTCTTAATGAAGCCTTTAACCATTGGTAGGTTCTGTCCTTGCCATATCTAGCTGTACTGTCTCCCAACTAATGGAAAAGGGAAAACAGGAAGAGGACAGAGAGCAAATCAAGGAGAATGAGCGAGAAAGAGAGGTAGAAGCTGAGGTGACAAATAGATTTAGAAATACAAAAGCATTAGCTATTTTGAGATGTGTCAGAGAGTGACCATATCTGATTTACTATTTGTAACACTTTTGGAAGTTATCAAGAAGTAAAAAATTTGAGTCTGTTATACGTCAGGGCAGAATTTTTCGGCCATTGGAATTCTCTTTTCCTGCTGCCAGCGCACTCCCACCTATGGGTTTCCCAGCAGCATGGGATGGCTTCAATGGAAAATCCCATTGGCAAGCGGCGGGAGTAGAGAATCTTGTTGACAGTGAATGGAGCGCCGCTGAGAAACATGCAGCTGGGGGACAAATAGCTGGCAATCTGCAAAACAACCCCCGCCAGTCGTGGTAAATCTCCTATTTGTAGTTTGTAGATGTTGTGCTATTGAACGGATAGTCCAGATTAAACGCAGCTACACGTGCACTGCGGATAACACATTCTGGCCCAGATTTTTGTTATCATGGAGAGGCTCTCCTTTGTGGCAAAAAGTTCTGGCAACTCGAACACGTCACTTCCTATTTTCACGAGGTGGGACTGGAGTCAGGCTTGGGTTCATGCATGTAGTGTTTATGGAGGCAGCTGGCATTTAAATCACCAGCCACCTCCACTGAAATGGAACTTTGGAAGGCCAGGTGTGTGAAACGCAAGATGCAGATTAGACCAGCAAAAGGAAATCTGAACTTTTTGGTTTCATTTGGGACAGCCAGGATAGAACATTGGGGAGGTACGATTTTTAAAAGTAAGCATGATTGAGTGTCAAAGTGCATCAACTCATTGGAACTGATGAAGCTGTCAAGGAACTGACAAATAACCTTCAAGGAGCTGCCTAGCAACTGTCAAAGAACTGCAAGAACTGTCAAGCTGTCAGAGAATGCTAGGTGAATTGGCATGAAGGGCAAAGGCTGGTTTGTGGGGGGGAGGGGGGGGATGGGTTGGCATTAATTTGGTATGGGGTTATAAAGGGCCATGGGGATGTAGGTGGGGTCATGAGGTGGCATGGAGGGGCACAGGAAGTGTGTAGGGTGATAAGGAGGTTGAAGGGTGAGAGGTGGAATCTATTTTTCATTTTAATCATTATTTAAAAACTTGAAACAACATTCCGAAGGACAGTGGTATGTCTCCTGCACAGCCTGTCTATACATCCAGTAGTCTCCACACCTGTTCCAGGGGCTGGGTGGCTCAATTTCCAACACAGCCCATATCCGACCCCACCCCCAAATCGAAAATCCCAAATGGGTGGGGCCTTTTTGAAGGTCAGGTTCACGGTGCCAGGAATCGTCCAATCTGTACACACCTGACCCAGGAGCGAAAGACTGGGCTTCTGCCTGTTATGTGGTGTTAGAAGTCTGTCCTGAAGCATCCCACCATTCAACTTGCCATGTGTAACATTCGTTGAGACTGAAATCTCATCACTATCCATAAAAATTATTGGAGACTAGAGATGAGGCTTTGCGATAGGAAAGTGCGACTTGCATTTACATGGTGCTTGTCAGGACAACTGAAGATCTCATGTCACTTTCCAGCCACAGATATACAGCAGTGACGAGCATAATGTAAGAAATACAGCGGTCAATGCGTGCAGTGTAAACTTCCACAGGCAGCAATGTGATAATGACAAGATGATTATCTGTGTGATGTTGATTGAGTGAAAATGAGAAGAAAGGCCTGAGCACAATTATAAAAAAACAAAATGCCTCATAGTGTCCAAAAGTAAGATTTATATCAGAATGGAAGATCATGGTAAAGAATGAAAAGTTCAAACGGGTAAACAAATTGTCTTACTTGGGAAATATGTTAACATCGAGCGTGCCAACAAGAAATAAGATGTAGGGTTAGAATGGTCAAAGATGCATTTCAAAAAGTCACACTACCAATGAAGAGATGCTAATAACATTTGAGACCAGACAAACTCTGCCAACCAAGATCAGGAAGAGATGGTTGGGATTTCTTGGGCAGGTAATAAGAAATCATGCTTCAGAAAATTTAAAACAAAAGCAGAACACTGCGGATGCTGGAAATCTGAATCAGAAACAGAAAATGCTGGACAAACACAGCGGGTCTGGCAACATCTGCGGAGAGACAAACAGTGTTCATATTTTGCATCCGTATGAATCTTCTTCAGTGCTCTGAAAAGAGCCAAATGGACTGTCACAACCCCCTGGGCTAGTGCGGAGTCAATTCCATCCCCACTTTACCCAGAGTCACAATAGAAGTGAAATTAGATGTTATTTAAAATACCCGAGGTCCTCGACTGAGCCAAATAAACTGCAGTCACCAGGTTTGTAACTTTAGCACAAGAAACCTTTATTATATACAGTATTATAATTAAACTGACAGAAATGTAACTGACTATCTAGGACCCTTTTCCCAATCCCCCGCCTTTCTAACTATGACTCTCTCTATACATACGCACACATGCAAACAACTTTGAGAGGGAGAAGGGTGGTTGAGAGGCTTTTTAACCAGAGTAAAGAGATGCTCTTTGGATTTAAAAATGCACCAGTTAGATTTCGCCAACTCATCCATCAAGCAGTGGTCCAGATACCTAACTGCGTGGTCTATAATAATAATAATCTTCATTAGTGTCACAAGTAGGCTCACATTAACACTACAACGAGGTTACTGTGAAACTCCCCTAGTCCCCACAGTCCAGCGCCTGTTCAGGTACACTGAGGGAGAATTCAGAGTGTCCAATTCACCTAACATCTAACATGGACTTGTGGGAGGAAACCACAGCGCTCGGAGGAAACCCACGCAGACACGCGGAGAACCAGTGACACATGGAAGGAGCATGTAGGACAGTTAGAGGAGTTACTTATACAACTGCTGTTGGCTGATTTAGTCATCAATTTGGCCAAACGTGAGCAAACTCAGTCTCTAACTGTTCTAGTATTACCGTATTTACTAGTCGTACCACAGGAGGGTCGCTCTGTGAACTGTCGACCTCTTTCTCTGCTTCACTCTTACTATCTCTGTCCTCTTCCATTAAATAAATGATAACATGGGATATTTTACATCCTATCAATAAATAATAATAATAATTGCTTATTGTCGCAGGTAGGCTTCAATGATGTTATTGTGAAAAGCCCCTCGTCACCACATTCCGGCGCCTGTTCAGGGAGGCCGGTCCAGGGATTGAACCCGCGCTGCTGGCCTTGTTTTTTTTTTGCATTTCAAGCCAGTTGTTGAGCCCACTGTGCTAAACCAGCCCCTATCAAGCAAAAATCAAGCATATGGATGGGAGCTCAGTTTAATGTCTTGTCCTCCAACAGTGTGGCACTCCTTCAATACTGCACTGGAGTGTCAACTTTGATTTTCTTTTTGTGCTCCAGCACTAGAGCTTGGTATGTGGCATGAAATGAAAGCAATAATGTCCTTTATTCAACTGGGACTTCAGTTTGAAGTTTGAAATGAAAGTTGTCTCTCTCTGATGGGCTGTTAAGGATCCAAAGCTCAGGCAGTCTGAACCCAATTCTCAAAGTATCAGATCCCATCCACTTACCAACTTGCCTTGTTCAATTTATCCATTTACCTCTCGTCCGAACCACTTACACACATAAACATTCACCCATACATTGCTCATTCACATAATGAGATACTTTATGACATTTAAACCCATCCCACCATGATTATACAATTTGCGCCTCTAATATAATTGAGATGGGGTGCAAGGTGTAGGGTTGATCAGAGGTCACTAATCCATTTGAGTACCAGCCTCCTCGAACAGGCGCCGGAATGTGGCGACTAGGGGCTTTCACAGTAACTTCATTGAAGCCTACTTGTGACAGTAAGCGATTTTCATTTCAAGGCATCCTTTAACCACAAAACGTTGCAAACCAATGACTCAGGATGTTGTTACACATAAGTTACAAGAGCAGTCTTAATTTCACACAGTTATCAAGTACTGACCATAGGAGTAGCTTTTAATAACACCCTTCTGCTGTGAATCGATTTTGTTTGTCAACCATGCTGCTCCCAAAGAGGGGGAGGAGGAATTGAACCTCAGATCTGATAAAATGTCCCAGCTCTCTCCTGAAGATCAGTAATCCATACACAACAACTAAGGCCTGTGATCATAATGGTAAAAGGATTCCTTTTGGGCAATAATATGTGTCCCAATCTTGTATGTGCCCAGTTGTTGCGTAGTTCATTGAAGCTGTAGTGTCATTATGGCTGTGGTACAAGCGACATGTCTCATTTTTCTTTTTGATGATAAAATATTTTAAATTAATGATGTTTCTTCAAATTATGATTAGAAAACAAATTTAGAAAACCTTGGACACTTATCTACTGAACACTTGTATAAACAATTATCCCAAATTACTCTTCCACACCAAATATTTTTTGTATGATTTTATCATTTTTGTCAGCATGGCAGCGTTTCTGGAATTCAAATAAATTTGGACCGCTTTTTTCTCTTCCAGTGAGACTATCAAGTCCTTCCCTGATTACTTACAATATTACTCAAATAGATTTCAGAGCACCTTCTGGTGTATTTCAGAAACATACCTCAACACAAGTCTCAGTCACCGGTTCTGCACAGCAGTAGAATCTCCATTTCTCACATCACCTCTTTGCGTCCTCTCTGAGTGAGATTGTCCAATTATTTTAAAAGTTCATTTTTACAGGATGTGGGCGTCACTGGCTATGCCAGCATTTGTTGCCCATCCTTAATTGCCCTCGAGAAGGTGGTGGTGAGCTGCCTTCTTGAACCTCTGCAGTCTGTGTGAAGTAGAAAATCACATAGGTTACAACACCAGGTTAAAGTCCAACAGGTTTGTTTCGAATCACTAGATTTCGGAGCGCAGCTCCTTCCTCGGGTGAATGAAGAGGTGGGTTCCAGAAACACATATATATGGACAAAGTCAATGTTGCAAGACCATACTTTGAATGCGAGTCTTTGCAGGTAATTAAGTCTTTACAAGTCCAGACGAGGCAACTGGAGAGAGAGATAATCAAAGATTAAAGAGGTGTGAATTGTCTCAAGCAAGTCAGTTGGTAGGATTTCAAAAGCCCAGGCCAGATGGTGGGAAGTGAATGTAATATAACATGAATCCAAGGTCCTGGTTCAGGCCGTACTCGTGTGCGGAACTTGTCTGTCAGTTTCTGCTTGGTATTTCTGCGTTGTCGTGCGTCTTGAAGGCCACCTTGGAGAACGCTTACCCGAAGATCAGAGGCTGAATGCCCTTGACTGCTGAAGTGTTCCCCGACTGGAAGTGAACATTCCTGCCTTACGCTTGTCGTGCGATATCCATTCATCCGTTGTCGCAACGTCTACACGATCTCGCCAATGTACCGTGCCTCGTGACATCCTTTCCTGCAGCGTATGAGGTAGACAACATTGGCTGAGTCACATGAGTATGTGCCGTGTACCTAGTGGGTGGTGTTCTCACGTGTAATAGTGGTACCCATGTCGCTGATCTGGCATGTCTTGCAACGGTTGCCATGGCAGGGTTGTGTGGTGTCGTGGTCACTGTTCCCCTGAAAGCTGGGTAGTTTGCTGCAAACAATGGTCATTTTGAGATTGAAATGAAAATCGCTTATTGTCACGAGTAGGCTTCAATGAAGTTACTGTGAAAAGCCCCTAGTCGCCACATTCCGGCGCCTGTCCGGGGAGGCTGGTACGGGAATTGTGCGGTTGTGTCCAAGAATGCACCCAATTCTGGAGAGTAGTCCATGGTGAGTCTGATGGTGGGTGGAACGTATTGATGTCATTGTGTATTCTTGGACACACTCACCTCCATCAAGGACGGTCACCTTGGCACTTTGCTTTACCGCAAGCCCACAGATAACCTCATGATGCTCCACTTCTCCAACTGCCACCCTAGACACATTAAAGAAGTCATCCCCAATGGGCAAGCCCTCCGTATACACAGGATCTGCTCAGACGAGGAGGAACCTAAACAGACATCTAGAGACGCTGAAAGATGCCCTCGTAAGATCGGGATGTGGAGCTCGACTCATCGATCGACAGTTCCAACGCGCCAAAGCAAAAAATCTCACCAAGCTCCTCAGAAGACAAACACAGGATATAACAGACAGAGTACCCTTCATCGTCCAGTACTTCTCTAGAGCAGAGAAACTATGACATCTTCATCGTAGCCTTCGACACGTCATCGATGAAGACTAACATCTTGCCAAGACCATCTCCACACCCCCAGTACTTGCCTTCAAACAACAGCGCAACCTCAAACAGACCATTGTTTGCAGCAAACTACCCAGCCTTCAGCAGAACAATGACCACAACACCACATAACCCTGCCATGGCAACCTCTGCAAGACGTGCCAAATCACCGACGTAGGTATTACCATTTATATGTGAGAACACCACCCACCAGGTACGTGGTACACACTCGTGCAACTCGGCCAACATTGTCTACCTCATACGCTGCAGGAAAGGATGTCCCGAAGCATGGCGAAATCATGAAGACGCTGCAACAACGATTGAACGGACATCGCGCGACAATCGCCAGGCAGGAATGTTCCCTTCTAGCCGGGGAACACTTTAGCAGTCAAGGGCATTCAGCCTCTGATCATCGGGTAAACATTCTCCAAGACGGGCTTCAGGACACGCAACAACACAGAATTGCCGAGCAGAAACTGATAGCCAAGTTCCGCACACATGAAAACAGCCTCAACCGGGACCTTGGATTCATGTCGCATTACATTCACCCCCCCATCTGGCCTGTGCTTGCGAAATCCTACCAACTGTCCTGGTTTGAGACAATTCACACCTCTTTAACCTGTGGTTATCCCTCTCTCCAGTCGCTCAGTCTGGACCTGTAAAGACTTAATTATCTGCAAAGACTCGCATTCAAAGTTTCGTCTTGCATCACTGACTTTATCTAGAAATGTGTTTCTGGAACCCACCTCTTCATTCACCTGAGGAAGGAGCTGTGCTCCGAAAGCTAATGATTCAAAACAAACCTCTTGGACTTTAATCTGGGGTTGTAAGACTTCTGACTGTGCCCACCCCAGTCCAACACCTGCATCTCCACATTATGTTAAGTAGGTACACCCACTGTGCTATTCCAGGATTTTGACTCGATGACAGTGGGATATATTTCCAAGTCGAGGTGGTGAGTGACTTGGAGGGGAACCTCCAGGTGATGGTGTTCCCTTGTATCCGCTATCCTGGTCTTTCCAGAAGGTAGTGGTTGTGGGTTTGAAAAGTGCTGCCTAAGGAGCCTTGCGGAATTCCTGCAGTGCATCGTGTAGATGGTACACACTGCTGTTACTGTGTATTGGTGGTGCAGCAAGTGAATGCTTGTGGGAGGGGTGCCAATCAAGCAGGCTGCTTTGGCCTGGATGGTGTCGAGCTTCTTGAGTGTTGTAGGAGTTGCACTCATCCAGGCAAGTGGAGAGTGTTACATTACACTCCTGACTTGTAGGTGGTGGACAGGCTTTTGGGAGTCAGGACGTGAGTTACTCACTGCAAGATTCCTAGTCTCTGACCTGCTCTTGTAGCCACAGTATTTATATGGCTAGTGCAGTTCAGTTTCTGGTCAATGGTAACCCCTAGGATGTTGATAGCGGGGGATTCAGTAATTGTAATGCCATTGAATGTCAAAAGGCGATGGTTTGATTCTCTCTCATTAGAGATGGTCATTGCCTGGTACTTATGTGGCGTGAATGTTACTTGTCACTTGTCAGTCCAAGCCTTGATATTGTCCAGGTCTTGCTGCATTTGCACGTGGACTGCTTAGGAGTCTAAGAAGTTGGGAATGGTGCTGAACATTGTGCAATCGTCAGCGAACATCTCCACATCTGACCTTGTGTTGGAAGCAATTGAAGATGGCTGGGCCGAGGACACTACCCTGAGGAAGTCCTGTAGTGATATCCCAGGATGGATATGACTGACCTCAAACCACCACAACCATCTTTCTTTTTGCTAGGTGGAGAGTTTTCCCCTGATTCCCATTTTCCTGGGGCTCCTTAATATTTGATCAAATGCTGCCTTGATGTCAAGGGCAGTCATTCACACCTCATCTCTGAAGTTGAGCTCTTTTGTCCATGTTTGAACCAAGGCTATAATGAGGTCAGGAGCTAAATGACCCTGACAGAACCCAGAATTAGTGTCAGTGAGTAGGTGATTGCTAAGTAAGTGCCACTTGATGGCACTGTTGATGACCCCCTTCCATCACTTTACTGATGATTCATAGAATTTTTGATAGAATCATAGAATTTACAGTGCAGAAGGAGGCCATTCGGCCCATCGAGTCTGCACCGGCTCTTTGAAAGAGCACCCTACCAAAGCCCACATCTCCACCCTATCCCCATAACCCAGTAACCCCACCCAACACTAAGGGCAATTTTGAACACTAAGGGCAACTTAGCATAGCCAATCTACCTAAGCTGAACATCTTTGGACTGTGGGAGGAAACCGGAGCACCCGGAGGAAACCCACGCACACACAGGGAGAATGTGCAGACTCGGCACAGACAATGAACCAAGCCGGGAATCGAACTTGGGACCCTGGAGCTGTAAAGCAATTGTGCTAACCACCGTGCTACCCAAACTTAGTGTAAGAGAGTAGGTTATTGCTAAGTAAGTGCCACTTGATGGTACTGTTGATGATCCCTTCCATCACTTTACTGATGATTGAGAGTAGACTGATAGGGTGGGTTTGATTTGTCCTTATATGCAGGACATACCTGGGCAATTTTTCACATTGCTGGCAAGATGCTAGTGTTGTAACTCTATTGAAACGGCTTGAATTGGGTCACGACATGTTCTGGAGCACAAGTCGTCAGTACTATGGCCGGAATTTTGTCAGGGCCATTAGCCTTTGCTGTATCCAGTGCCTTCATCCATTCCCTGATATCATGTGGGGTGTATTCAATTGGCTGAAGACTGGTATCTGTGATGGTGGGGACCTCTAGAGGAGACCGAGATGGTTCATCCACTCTGCACTTCTGGATGAAGATTATGGTGAATGCTTCAGTCTTGTTCTTTGCTCAGATGTGCTGGGCTCCTCCATCATTCAGGATGGGGATGGTTGTGGAACCTCCTCCTCCAGTGAGTTGTTTAATTATCCACCACCATTCAAAACTGGATGTGTCAGGACTGCAGAGCTTGGATCTGATCTGTGGATTGTGTGATCGCTTAGTTCTGTCTATTACTTGCTGCTTATGCTGTTTGGCACACAAGTAGCCCTGTGTTATACATTCACCAGGTTGACACCTCGGGCGCAATTCTCCGCTCTCACGAAAATTCGGAGAATAGCGGGCAGCGTAAATTTTTACGGACACGCTGGTCCGACGCCCTCCCGCTATTCTCCCCCCCCCCCCCCCCACGCCCGCCTCCCGACACGAATCGCTGCCCGCCGTTTTTTTACGGCGAGCAGCGATTCTCTCCTGGCCGATGGGCCGATTTCCAAGGCCTTTACGGCCGTTTTTACAAGCGTGAAACACACCTGCTCTGACCGTTCGTAAAAACGGCCGTAAAGTCCCGTTCTCGGGAACCATGGCACCGATTGGCACGGCCGTACCACGTGTGCCATGGGCCCGCGATCGGTGGGCACCGATCGCGGGCAGCGGGTACTTACCCCGCGCACTCTTTCTCCCTCCGCCGCCCCGATGGATCCATCTGCGGGGCATAACGGCCCGCGCATGCGTGGGTTTCACGCACAAGCGCGATGACGTCATCCGCGCATACGCGGGTTGGAGTCGTCCAATCCGCGCATGCGCGGCTGACGTCATCTGACGCGTCAGCCGTCGCTAACTCTGGCTAGCGGGCTTAACGAAATTCGTTAAGCCCGCGATGCCGGTGTTCACGGCCGCGCGATGCTAGCCCCGACCGGGGAGGTGAATCGGTTCCCGGTCGGGGGGGGGCGGAGGCTGGCGTCAAACGCGCCCGTTTTTGACGCCAGCTTCCCGAGTTTTCGTAACTCGGGAGAATCGCGCCCCTCATTATTTGGTGTGCCTCGTGTTGCACCTGGCATGCTGTCCTGCATTCTTCATTGAACCAGGGTTGATCCCCTGGTTTGGTGGTAATGGTAGAGTGGGGGATATGCTGTGAGCATGCCCAGCCTGGAGTTACTAGATATGTTCTGAATCTATCCCATTTAGCATGATGGTCGTGCCACACAACATGATGGACGTATCCTCAATAAGAAGACGGGACTTTGTCTCCACAAGGACTGTGCTGTGGTCACTCCTACCGATACTGTCATGGACAGTTTGGTGGTGATGAGGTCCAGTATATTTTTCCCTCTTGTTGGTTCCGTCACCACCTTTCACAGACATCATTCATGTTATACATTAGGATATTATATCTGTTAACCATTTATATTACATGAGGCAGATCCAAAAAGAAAATGTTTACAATTTCAAGACACATAGGGTGGTCCTGGGCAGGGGAGACCAGTAAATTGAGCCCATAGGAACTAATGTAAGTCTTCCGCCTACATAAGGAATCATAGGTACAGGAATTTACTTTATCATTCAAAGGAACAGTATCATTAAGCATTCTGGCATGTGACCTCACACAAGCTATTTCTTTAATTGGCATTTTGATGAAAGTTGGTTTATAATGAGTTAATACCGGGTGCTGCAAGGGTAAATTGGACTCTCCTTCCTGATGGTTGGATTGAATGGAGTTGACCATATATTGACGGTGCTAATGTCTCGGGAGACACATTTTTGGAGGAAATTAAGTGTTTGATGTGAAGTGGCTGCATTTGGAATTGGCACCAGAGAGCGAGATCTATGCAGAAAATGTTTTCTCTTTGCTCTGGCACAGATTGAGGTGCAGTCTATAGAATTAGACAAAGATTTACTTTCTGCACCAGAACCCTGAAAAACTTGGCAAAAAAATGTGTTGGAGCAATACAAAAGACCCTTGGTTGTAATGTAGATCATGTTGCAAGTAATGGTTTCAGTAGAATGCTTTTAATCTGTGAGCTTGCTGCAGATACCATAAGGATGACCTAAATTTTACATTTAATAGAATATGCATCAATGTGAATCGTATCAAAGTACTATGTCTTAAATATAAAAGATTACAACAGTAGCACCAGATGTTTGTGTAACAGGAAAGTGGCACAAGTTCCTCTGGCGTACAGAGTACCTCCTCAAGCTATTCTTCAAAGTCTCCTAAAGAGGCCACAGTGCCACTCACTGATACCAAGTGAAAACACTTACCAATAATACTGCTGGACACCATTTATTTTTAGCTATTTTTCATTCAAAGGCCTGTGTGGATATTCACCAGCAAGTGAAGGCAGTTAACAGGTAGAAACTAAAAGCAAGCATTGTAATTTTTAAACAACCAAGCATTCATAGAACACAGAATTTACAGTGCAGAAGGAGGCCATTCAGCCCATCAAATCTGAACCAGCCCTTGGAAAGAGCACCCCACTTAAGCCCCACATCTCCACCCTATCCCCACCTAAGCTTTTTGGACACTAAGAGCAATTTAGCATGACCAATCCACTTAACCTGCACATCTTTGGACTGCAGGAGGAATCCGGAGCACCCGGAGAAAACCCATGCAGACACACGGAGAACATGCAGACTCCGTACAGACAGTGACCCAAGCTGGGAATCGAACCTGGGACCCTGGTGCTGTGAAGCAACTATGCTAACCACTGGGCTACCATGCTGCACAAGCATGCACAAGCATTTTTGCTCCATTGTGTACAGAGTTAAGTTGAATGTATCAGAGTACTGGGAAAACAGCAATTAACGCCACGTTATTCAACCATTGCGGTCAGGAGTTGGAATAACACCAGAACCATTTTTTAAATGGCCAACTCCAGGATTCTTGTCTCACTCCTGGCATTTCCAATTTTCATGGCGCTGGATAAAGGTGTGAGTAGCAATCCCATACCCTGCACTCCCGTTCTGGGCATGAATGAAAATGTCCATTGTGGTTGCAGGCATCTCCTAGCACTCCCAGGTCTACAATGTTCGTGGAATCGAACCAGCTTCTCTGTGAACCATGGCTCATGGTCCCTCAGAGAAGTCACAAACCATGATCTGTATTCGGGAACCTTTTAAAAGATAGGGTTGGCATTTAGTTGGAAGGGAGGAGGCATGGTGAGCATGCCCCCTCTATTCCACTAAGTGCCAGCTCATACCCCCCATACATCTTTGCGGTCCCGAATACTCCCCAAGACAACTCATGCCTTCAGTCACTCCCAGATCCAACTCATACTGTCCATGACAACACATGTCCCCCGGGTGCTCTGGTTTCCTCCCACAAGTCCCAAAAGACTTGCTGTTAGGTGAATTGGACATTCTGAATTTTCCCTCTGTTGGATTGGATTGGATTGGATTTGTTTATTGTCACATGTACCGAGGTACAGTGAAAAGTACTTTTCTGTGAGCAGCTCAACAGATCATTAAGTACATGAAAAGAAAATGAAATAAATAAAATACATAATAGGGCAACACAAGGTGCACAGTGTAAATATATAACACCGGAATCGGGTGAAGCAAACAAAGGGTGTAGTGTTAATGAGGTCAGTCCATAAGAGGCCTGTTTAGGAGTCTGGTAACAGCGGGGAAGAGCTGTTTTTGAGTCTGTTCGTGCGTGTTTTCAGACTTTTGTATCTCCTGCTTGATAGAAGAAGTTGGAAGAGTGAGTTTGCTGGGTGGGAGGATTAGATCATAGAATTTACAGTGCAGAAGGAGGCCATTCGGCCCATCGAGTCTGCACCAGCTCTTGGAAAGAGTACCCTACCCAAGGTCAACACCTCCACCCTATCCCCATAACCCAGTAACCCCATCCAACACTAAGGGCAATTTTGGATACTAAGGGCAATTTATCATGGCCAATCCACCTAACCTGCATATCTTTGGACTGTGGGAGGAAACCGGAGCACCCGGAGGAAACCCACGCACACACGGGGAGGATGTGCAGACTCCGGACAGACAGTGACCCAAGCCGGAATCGAACCTGGGACCCTGGAGCTGTGAAGCAATTGTGCTATCCACAATGCTACCGTGCTGCCCCACAATGCTACCGTGCTGCCCCTTTGATTATGCTGCCCGCTTTCCCCAGGCAGCAGGAGGTGTAGATAAAGTCAATGGATGGGAGGCAGGTTTGTGTGATGGACTATGTTCATGACTCTCTGAAGTTTCTTGTGGCCTTTGGCCGAGCAGTTGCCATACTCGGCTGTGACACAGCCAGATAGGATGCTTTCTATGGTGCATCTGTAAAGGTTGTTAAGAGTTAATGTGGACATGCCGAATTTCCTCAGTTTCCTGAGGAAGAATAGGCGCTGTTGCGCTTTCTTGGTGGTAGCGTGACGTGGGTGAACCAGGACAGATTTTTGGAGATGTGCACCCCTAGGATTTTGAAAATGCTCACCATCTTCACCTCGGCCCTGTTGATGCTGATAGGGGTGTGCACAGTACTTTGCTTCCTGAGGTCAATGACCAGCTCTTTAGTTTTGCTCTTTAGACCAGCTCTGTGTACCCGAACAGGTGACTTCGGGATTTTCACAGTAACTTCATTGCAGTGTTAATGTAAGCCTACTTGTGACAATAATACAGATTACTACTATAAGGTTGGTACCAGTGTTTTAGCTGTACGGCGCAATAAGCTCTGGTGTGCAGCTGGGATTTTATCAGGGTTCACAGCCCTTGCTGTTTCAAGTGTAGTCAGTTACTTCTTTATGTCAGGTTGACTGAATTAAGCTGGCTGGTGGGAAACTTATACCTATCATGGTGAGCATCACTGGAGCAAAGCAAGTAGAATCACGCACCTGGCACTTCTGGTTAAAGATACTTGCCAACATTTCAGCCGTGTGGAGCTCCGCCACGGAGCTGTTCACGGATCATCTCCTCCTGCTAGCTACTTAATTCCACAGAACAACTGGATGTTGGATGAGTGTCCCTTCCTACAAGTCTTTTAAATTGTGACAATGCCAAAAATTCCCACAGGCAAATACAAACCATGTCCCATGTGACTGAACCAAACCCACAAAGCCAACACTCTGGTTATCTTTCCGCTTTGCTCGTTTGTGAGGACTGTGGTAGTATGACTAGAGGTATTACGGTACCTAACAATGCTGAGACACCATTGGTGGATAAGGCTCGCTGCTTATTGGTCCATTGGTATGTAATACTTGTCATCTATTGGTTAAGGCTGTAAGGTAGCTCCACCCAGTAAAGGCGGGGTATAAGAGCCCGTGTATCCCCCGCAGCTTCTTTTCTGTACCTGAGCTGCTGGGGGAAACATCTAGCTTGCGCTGCAAGACGGTCCGGCAACCCCGGAGGGCCCCGTTGTTATTTCTGCGGGCAGGCAAAACACCCCAGACAGCGCTGCCCCCCTGCCCGTTTGTCGACCTGTAAAGGGTGCGGCAAAAAGGGCCACTTCATGGCGGTCTGTCAGGCCCGGGCGGTCGCTGCGGTTCCCGGCAGTGAGTGCGGATCGCCGCTACAACTCTCTCCACGGGCCCCGTGCGGCCAGCGGACATCGCCGTCTTCCTCCCCTAGCCCCACGTGTGGCCTCCGGGTGCCGCTATTTTGTTCCGCCGACGCCACGTGCGGTGGATGGCGCTGCCATTTTGTTCCGCCGATGCCACGTGCGGGGATGGGTGCCGCCATTTTGTCCACCCTCAGCCATGTGTGACCAGTGGGCGCCGCCATCTTGGACGGACTCCAAGGACCTACGCACAGGTGACCACGATGAATCCCAACTTCTGTCATGGTTAGCCTCGGTGACCCTGGACCAGTCTCGACCTCGAACACTTTCAACCACTACGACGACGGTATTAATCAACGGGCACGAGGCGTCTTGTCTGACTGACTCTGGGAGCATGGAGAGCTTTATACACCCCGACACGGTAAGGCGCTGTTCTCTCCCCATACACTCCGTTAATCAAAAAATCTCTCTAGCCTCCGGTTCCCACTCGGTAGAGATAGAGGGGTTCTGTGTAGCAAACCTCACGGTCCAGGGAAGGGAGTTCAAAGATTACAGACTCTACGTCCTTCCCCACCTCTGCGTGGCCACACTCCTAGGATTAGACTTCCAGTGCAACCTCCAAAGTCTAACTTTCAAATTTGGCGGCCCTCTTACTGTCTGCAGCCTCGTGACCCTCAAGGCCGATCCATCTTCCCTGTTTGCGAACCTCACCCCGGATTGCAAACCTGTCGCCACCAGGAGCAGACGGTACAGTACCCAGGACCAGACCTTTATCAGGTCTGAGGTCCAACGGCTTCTGAGGGAAGGGGTCATTGAAGCTAGCAACAGCCCCTGGAGAGCTCAAGTCGGGGTGGTAAAGACTGGGGAAAAGAATAGGATGGTCATCGACTACAGTCAGACCATCAACAGGTTTACGCAACTGGACACATACCCTCTCCCCCGCATATCCAACCTGGTCAACAGGATCGCACAATACAAGGTGTTCTTCACGGTGGACCTCAAGTCCACCAGCTCCCCATCCGCGCGAGTGATCGCAAGTACACTGCTTTTGTGCGGATGGGCGACTCTCCCACTTCTTAAGGGTTCCCTTCGGTGTCACGAACAGGGTCTCGGTCTTTCAGCGAGAGATGGACCGAATGGTTGACCGATACGGTTTACGGGCAACATTCCCGTATCTTGAAAGTGTCACCACCTGCGGCCACGATCAGCAGGACCACGACACCAACCTCCATAAATTCCTCCAGACCGCAAAGATCATTAACCTTACATACAACGAGGAGAAATGTGTGTTTAGCACCGACCGCCTAGCCATCCTTGGCTACGTCGTGCGAAATGGAGTGATAGGTCCCAACCCTGAACGCATGCGCCCCCTTATGGAGTTCCCCCTCCGTCACTGCTGCAAGGCCCTGAAGCGCTGCCGAGGATTTTTCTCTTACTACGCCCAGTGGGTCCCCAACTACGCAGACAAAGCCCGTCCCCTGATCCAAACCACAATTTTTCCACTGTTGACAGAGGCCCGCGAGGCCTTCAGCTGCATCAAAGCAGATATCGCAAAGGCCACGATGCACGCCATCGACGTGTCCCTCTCCTCTCGGTCGAGAGCGACGCGTCTGCGTAGCTCTGGCGGCCACCCTCGACCAAGCGGGCAGACCCATGGCCTTCTTCTCGTGTACCCTCCATGATTCCGAAATCCGCCATTCCTCGGTCGAAAAGGAAGCACAGGCTATAGTAGAAGCTGTGCGACATCGGAGGCATTACCTGGCCGGCAGGAGGTTCACCTCCTCACGGACCAACAGTCGGTCACCTTCATGTTCGATAATGCACAGCAGGGCAAGATAAAAAACAATAAGATCTTGCGGTGGAGGATCGAATTATCCACCTATAACTACGAGATCCTGTATCGTCCCGGGAAGCTAAACGAGCCTCCTGATGCCCTGTCCCATGGCACATGTGCCAACACACAAGTGGACCGCCTCCGAGCCCTCCACGAGGACCTCTGCCACCCGGGGGGTCACTTGTTTCTTCCATTTCGTAAAGACCCGCAACCTACCCTACTCCATCGAGGAGGTCAGGACAGCCACTGGGAATTGCCAAATCTAAGCGGAGTGCAAGCCGCACTTCTACCGACCAGAGAAAGCGCACCTAATAAAGGCTTCCCGTCCCTTTGAATGCCTCAGCATGGACTTCAAAGGTCCCCTACCCTCTACCAACCGCAACACGTACTTTCTCAACGTGATTGACGAGTACTCCCGTTTCCCGTTCTCCGTCCACTGCACCGACATGACCACAACCACCATCATCAAAGTCCTCCACAACATTTTTACTCTGTTCGGATTCCCCGTCTACATACACAGTAATAGGGTCCTCTTTTATGAGCGACGAACTGCGTCAATTGCTGCTCAGCAGGGGCATTGCCTCGAGCAGGACGACCAGTTACAACCCCCGGGGTAACGGACAAGTTAGAGAGGGAGAACGGAACGGTCTGGAAGACCGTCCTACTGGCTCTACGGTCTAGAAATCTCCCGGTCTCCCACTGACAAGAGGTCCTCCTGGATGCCCTCCACTCCATCCGGTCACTGCACTGCACCGCAACTAATCAAACACCTCACGAACGTCTCCTTGTTTTCCCTAGGAAGTCCTCCTCGGGGACCTCACTCCCGACCTGGCTGGCAGCTCCCGGGCCCATCCTGCTCTGAAAAAACGTGCGGGCACACAAGTCGGACCCATTAGTCGAGAGGGTCCATCTTCTCCACGCTAACCCCCAGTACGCCTACGTGGAGTACCCCGATGGCAAGACACAAGACACAGTCTCCCTACGAGACCCGGTGCCCGCCGGATCCCCTCCCTCGCCCTTGCCACCAGCCCCCTCCCCCCCCCCCCCCCCCCCCCCCCCACCGGCGCACCTCACTGTCGCCCCCTTCCCTGGAGAATCATTTTTTCCGCCGGCCCTGCCTGGGCCTCCCCGCACACCGACGCACTCTACAGATGCTCCCTTCCCAGGTCAGTCAACCTCCCCACCAGCGCTATCTAAAGGTCTGGACGGCCCCTTCCCAGGTCAGTCAGCCCCACCAGCGCCATCTAGGGGTGTTGAAGCCGCCACCGAGACCGAGACCACGCTCCCGGAGTTACAGACGCCTGAACCTCCACTGGCGTCACCACCAAAGCTCCGTCGATCGCAGAGGACGACCAAGGCCCCTGACCGTCTGATTGCGTCACTGTGAACTGTACATAGACAAATAACGTGAAATGTACATAGCCAATTGTAATTTTGCAAGACTGCACTATATTGTTGTAAATAATTGTGACAAGTAGGCAAACGCAGTACGAGGGTAATGCAGTACCTCCATAACCATTCATACTACCAGTTGTGCTATTCGACCCGTTCGTACTACCAGTTATGGGTTGTGCGACCAAGCCGCCACCCCCGCCAGACTCTTTTTTTCAACAGGGGGTGAATGTGGTAGTATGACTAGAGGCATTACGGTACCTAACAATGTCGAGACACAATTGCTGGATAAGGCTTGCTGCTTATTGGTCCATTGGTATGTAATACTTATCATCTATTGGTTAAGGCTTAAGGTA
This sequence comes from Scyliorhinus canicula, assembly GCF_902713615.1. Lineage (NCBI taxonomy): Eukaryota > Metazoa > Chordata > Chondrichthyes > Carcharhiniformes > Scyliorhinidae > Scyliorhinus > Scyliorhinus canicula. The sequence goes on along the minus strand of NC_052163.1, from coordinate 91,922,413 downwards.
GCTCTGCCCAATAAAGGCGGGGTATAAGAACCCATGTATCCCCCGCAGCTTCCTTTCTGTACCTGAGCTGCTGGGGGAAACATCTAGCATATTAAAGCCTTCAGTTCGGACTACAACCTCGTTTCTGTGGTCATTGATGTGTATCAAGGACTCCTCTGTAAAATGGACAGAGATAAATACTGAGTCTGCTGACATGAAATAAAGTGCCTTTCACTAATTCATTGATTGTTGGAACTCTGATCTTTGTCCACAAACTTATTTTTTTTGGTGCTTATCCTCATCAGAACCTTCATTCAGACATGTAGGCCTGAGCTTCAATGCCAGAGAAACATCAGGTATATTTGCTTCACTAACTTGGTACCACATCCTAAGATATGCCGGTGTGAGCCTCGGAGTTCCCATCTACCCTCTATGTTGTGACTTGATGATCAGGGAATGAGGGATGTGTCAGTCACTGAGGTTAGATTTTTTTTTGCTATATTAACTTCATTTATTTTTGATACAGTATATTTCAAAGCTCTTTTTGGTTTGTAAATTCAAAACTTAGAAGGTTGAACATGAAAGTATAGGGCTCAATGTGCCTGTGCGCAGAGTAAAGTTTATGGTGTGTGCAAAGTATATTCACAGCACAAAATGCTAACAAACGCTTCCCGTAATGGAAACATTATAGTCACCTGGGGAAATCAATGCCAAATTGGAGGTAATTTTTATACTTGAAGTAAAACTTGGATTTGGTCAGGTATTGAATTGTTGATGATTCAGCAGTGACCATGAAAGTGTTAATGGTGATGCCCCCTTTTCCTTAGTTTGCCCACCCCCACCCCCTCCGCCCACCCCCGAAGACCCCGATTCCCTGACTGACTTTTACGATATGACCACACAGGGTGCCAGCAGTCCTCCAATAAATTAGCCAATTGGCCATTCCTCATTAATAATAATAATAATATCGATGGAGGCTCCGTTAAGGGGGAACCATAGGTTCGTCCCGGGGAACATTGATGGGGGATTTCAGGGTTGGCACAGAGCGGGCATCAGACAGCTGAGGGACCTGTTTATTGATGGGAGGTTTGCGAGCCTGGGGGAGTTGGAGGAGAAATTTGGGCTCCCCCGGGAAACATGTTCAGGTATCTGCAGGTAAAGGCATTTGCTAGGCGGCAGGTGGAGGGATTCCCTTCACTTCCCGCGAGGGGGGTGAGCGACAGGGTGCTTTTGGGGGTCTGGGTCGGAGAGGGGAAGATATCTGATATCTACAAGGTTATGCAGGAGGCGTCAGTAGAGGAGCTGAAAGCTAAGTGGGAGGGGGAACTGGGGGAACAGATCGAAGACGGGACATGGGCTGATGCCCTGGAGAGGGTTAATTCTTCCTCCTCGTGTGCGCGGCTTAGCCTCATCCAATTCAAGGTGCTGCACCGGGCCCACATGACTGGGACGAGGATGAGTAGGTTCTTTGGGGGTGAAGACAGGTGTGTCAGGTGCTCAGGGAGTCCAGCGAACCATGCCCATATGTTCTGGGCATGCCCGGCACTGGAGGAGTTCTAGAAGGGGGTGGCGAGGACGGTGTCGAGGGTGGTGGGATCCAGGGTCAAGCCAGGATGGGGACTCGCGATTTCTGGGGTTGGGGTGAAGCCGGGAGTGCAGGAGGCGAAAGAGGCCGGTGTGCTGGCCTTTGCGTCCCTAGTAGCCCGGCAAAGGATCTTGCTACAATGGAAGGATGCGAGGCCCCCAAGCGTGGAGACCTGGATCAATGACATGGCGGGTTTCATTAAGCTAGAGAAGGTCAAATTCGCCCTGAGAGGGTCGGTACAAGGGTTCTTTAGGCGGTGGCAACCTTTTCTCGACTTTCTGGCTCAACGATAGGGTACGGGGACAGTAGCAGCAGCAACCCGAGGGGGAGGGGGGGAAGGGGGAGGGAAAAGGTGGGGGAGGGAAAAGGTGGGGGAGGGAAAAGGTAAAAGGTGGGGGAGGGAAAATGTGGGGGAGGGAAAAGGTGGGGGGGGGCGGACGATGATTATGTTTGTTTATTTAATTTAAATTTATTTTTAAGTTCTTTTGTTGTTCATTGGGGTTGGGGGGGTGGGGGATGTGATACATGCGTCGATACGGTCTGGGGGGTGTTACAGTTATTATGGGTTATTTTGTTGCATTTCATTGTTTGTCGTTATGTTTTATATTTTCTGTAAAAAATTCGAATAAAAATTATATTTTAAAAAAATAATAATAATAATAATAATCGCTTATTGTCACAAGTAGGCTTCAATGAAGTTACTGTGAAAAGCCCCTAGTTGCCACATTCCGGCGCCTGTTCGGGGAGGCCGGGACGGGAATTAAATCCGCGCTGCTGGCCTTGTTCTGCATTACAAGCCAGCTGTTTAATCCACTGTGCTAGGCGTTTCAAAGCTAGAAGTGAGGGTTATTGCAGCTCCACTTTGGGAGATCCTCCCTCTCCCAAACTCCGCAGTGACTCCAACTATGTTCATGCAACGTATGACAATCAGTATTTTAATGGTGGCTTCAGCCTCTTTAAAATAAATGGGTCAGCACCATTGCTAATTTTTAGCTACAAGTGCTGATCACTTGAAGTCACAGCAATAGTGGAGAGCCTTGCCTATCACTGGATAATCATGGAATCCCCCCAGTGCAGAAGGAGGCCATTCGGCCCATCAAATCTGCACCGACCCTTCGAAAGCGCACCCTACCTCGGCCAACTCCCCTACCTTATCCCTGTAACCCTGCACATTGATCATGGCCAACCCACCTAACCTGAACATCTTTGGACCATGGGAGGAAACCAGTGCACCCAGAGGAAACCCGCGCAGACACGAGGAGAACATGCAAACTCCACAGAGACAGCCTTCTAAGGCTGGAATTGAACCTGGGTCCCTGGTGCTGTGAGTCAGCAGTGCTAACCATGTGCCACTGTGCTGACCCATGGCTGCCCACAGGTTTCAGTCCATTGGGATGAAAATCATTTACAGTGCACCCAGGGTTCGCCACAATCTGTGACTGGTTGGTGACACTCTTCCCAGCAGCACTAACTCATAAAAGCTGCACATACTGGCACCACACACACTCACACACTTTCCAGTCTCAGTCATTAGGTAGTATATGTTCCCAGGGATGGTGACCGCTTTTGATTTTTAACCGAGGACAACTGAAGCTAATTGCATCCTTTCAGCCATCGCAATAAGCTAACTCCGAGCAGGAATCAAACATTTGGCCAATCTTCTCCTGTATGATGGGGGTCCACATTGGACAAAGAATTTGCCAATGAATTCATCAGAGAAGCCTGATGCATTCAGTGCACCCCCTCCCCCCTCCCTTTTTGTTTTAAATATGTCTAGTCTTGCTTTACACAAAACCTCCTCTCCATCATTTTCTTGTCTCGCCCATCAGATGCAAGTGTTTGCGACTCCTTCTAAATGAGGCATGTAATCAAAATCTCCAGCAAACTGCAGCAGCAGGCACTGCAAAGAAGAGGGGGATGAATCATTTCACAGTGGATTTTCTTGCAAACTGCTTCACCTCGGCAGTCTCTCAGAGGGAAAATATTACATTGGATTCAACCCTCTCACCGTTACTTAATGTTCCCTATCACTCTGAAGCAAATGGCGAGCAACAGTCGTTTCAGTTTTCAGCACTGCCAACACATGCTGTTGTCAAAGGGAGTTAAGGTACAGCATTCAAAGTGGCAGGGACCCAAGTAGAGCTCAAGAAGTCATGCTGCTCCCATTTAGCTGCATTTCAGCATTACTGCAAGAGTTCCGCCAGAAACACAAGAGCTGGCAATAGTGCCCCCCCAAAATTCCCCGGAACCACTGGGTCTGATGTCGCATTCGAATGATGGCACTTCCTAGTCACCCCAGCCCTGACTTGATCATATATTACAGGTCAGCTTAATTGCATAACCACAGGCACTGAGGGAGCCCGGCTCCTGTTTAACACAGAAGGACTGCACCATGAGGACGGCTTTTGGAAATTTCCGGTGCAAGCCTTTAAATGGCCAGTGGATTTAAAAGCAGCAGGGGAATGGTGCTGCCACGGTAGCATGGTGGTTAGCATAAATGCTTCACAGCTCCAGGGTCCCAGGTTCGATTCCCAGCTGGGTCACTGTCTGTGCGGAGTCTGCATGTCCTCCCCGTGTGTGCGTGGGTTTCCTCCGGGTGCTCCGGTTTCCTCCCACAGTCCAAAGATGTGCGGGTTAGGTGGATTGGCCATGGTAAATTGCCCTTAGTGTCCTAAAAAATAAGGTGGGGGGGTTGTTGGGTTACTGGTGTAGGATGGATACGTTGGCTTGTAGGATGATCATTGCTCGGCACAACATCGAGGGCCGAAGGGCCTGTTCTGTGCTGTACTGTTCTATGTTCTATGGTGAATGTTTTGCAAGCGTTTGTTGATTGGCAGGTGGCTCTCTTGCGAGATTTTGTGGCACTTTTTAAATCACGTCCTCAGGTGGAGGACACGGCCGAGGTGTCCAAATAGAGGAAAAGCGTAATGGCAGGAAGCACCGATGAAACAACTGCTCTGAGGTTATAGAATATATGCTGCATTGAATGAATTATAATTTCTCCAAAGCTATGTAATCGGTGTAATGGCATGGTTAAAAAAAAGGCTTAAACAGATAAGAACACTTGATGGACAAATTGATTTCAGATAATCCCTGCAGCTACAACACTCGAGAAGCTCTACATCATTCAGTACAAAGCAGTCCTTTTGATTGTCATTCCTTCCACTAGCTTTACCATCCACTCCCTCTATCACCCGCACGCTGAGTCTTCAGTGTGTGCTACCCACAGAATGCATTGCAGCAAATGACCAAGGCTTCATCAGCTGCACCTCCTCCCAAACACATGCCTGTGCCATGTAGAGAACGAGGGCAGCAAGCTTATAGGAACAACATCACCTCCAAATTCTCCGACAAGCCACAAACCATCACAACTTTGTTGGGTACCGGTGATCCTTAATTGTCACTGGAACTCATGACTGTATTCACTGCAGCCATTCAAGAAGGAGGCTGCTGTAATCAGCAATCATCCAAAATAATCTGAGGAAACTGAGGTACAGAACATTTGTTTATTAGCCAACATGTTGGGAGACCACAGCTTCTGAGAAAGGTCTCCGGAACTGATTCTACCTGACTGAGAAATGAAGTAATATTTATAGATTGTAGGTCATGTCGGCAAAGACATAATTTACACTTGAACATTGTCTGGTTCAAACTTTACATTAAACAAGTTACAGGCATTCACCCAGGCAGAGTGAGCGCTTGATAAAAGCAAATTACTGCGGATGCTGGAATCTGAAACGAAAGAGAAAATGCTGGAAAATCTCAGCTGGTCTGGCAGCATCTGTAGGGAGAGAAAAGAGCTAACGTTTTGAGTCCAATGACTCTTTGTCAAAGCTAACAGTCAGAGAATGTGGGGAATATTTATACTGTGGAGTGAGAATGAAAGATGAGTCATAGCCTCAGAAACCCAGGGAAACGGGGCGCGAACAGCCACAGAAACCAAGGGGAAAGAGTGTTAATGGCAGTCCCCAGAGAGAACAAAAGGTGTGAGAGGCCAAACAGCAGAGAAACTAACATCAGAGGCTAAACTGCGACAGATGGAGATGTGGGGGGAGGGGAAGGGGGACGCAAAGGGGAGAAGGGGTAAGGAAAAATGGATAAGATGGGGCGGGGGTTAAATATATATTAAGAAAGACGAGAAAGAAAGAAATGGTAAGAGACAGTTGAAATTAAATGGAATGAAAACAAATGGGTCTAGGTCAGGTTGAGCTAATCATCTGAAGTTGTTGAATTTGATGTTGCGACCGGAAGGCTGTAGCGTGCCTAAACGGAAGATGAGATGTTGTTCCTCCAGTGTGCGTTCAGCTTCACTGGAACATTGCAGCAGGCCAAGGACATGGGAGCAGGGTCTTGTGTTAAAATGGCAAGCAACGGGAAGATTCGGATCCTGACTGCACACAGACCGAAGGTGCTCAGCAAAGCGATCACCCAGTATGCGTTTGGTCTCTCCGATATAGAGGAGACCACATTGGGAGCAGCGAATGCAATAGACCAGATTGGAAGAAGTGCAAGCGAAATGCTACTTAACCTGGAATGAGTGTTTTGGGCCTGGGATGTTAAGCATGGAAGAGTTAAAGGAGCAGGTGTTACACCTTCTGTGATTGCATGGGAAGGTGCCATGGGTGATGGGAGAGGTACTGGGTATGGTGGAGGAGTGGACTGGATTATCTCAGAGGGAACGGTCTCTTGTGGAATGTGAAAGAAGGAGTGAAGGGAAGATATGTTTGGTGGTGGCATCATGCTTTCTACCCTTGTCTTTCCCTAATCTCTTCCCTTGCTGTCAGCACTGTTGGTTGTGCCTGCATCTTTTGGTCTTAGAAAAGCAAGCTAGACTGAAAAACATGTTGCTGAGGGTCTCGCAGGCTTCTTGACAAACCAAGTTTGCTAAGGTCATTAAAATGAAGTTGGACTGAAACTATTGCCTTGGCTGAGATCAGCTTAACCTAGCCCAGAACAGGAACAGGGAACTGCAGTTAACAAGAAAGGTAGCATGGAAGCAAATGGACAACTTGGTGGGGGAGGAGAGGGGAGCGGGAGAAGAGAAAGCCAGATAATTACTACACCAACAAACCGTGTAGCTTGACTGTGTGTTAATTCAAAGAGGTGATCATGCTGATCGTACGAATGCTGGATGACAAATCATTTTTTAGTTCACCTTTCGAAAAGCCCGCGGTTCATAAGATTCCTGGCGTGTTAGATGAACATGCATCAAAGAAAAACAAATTTGGTTCATTTTTAACAGCATCCCCTTCTTAAATGCGATTAGAGGAATGCTAAAATTGCAATCCACCGAGCTTGCTCACTCTTTCAAGGGCAGTGAACCTCTGAAGGCTGTGAATTCCTGGCTGTAGAGCTACTTGCTTTTGTCCTCCCACAATCTGCAGCAATGCTCCCCACAGACTTTAACATATTCTGTTGTAATCATCGAATCGAAAAAAAAATCACACTGAGAGCTCGGTTTCCTTAATAGTCTTTACATGAGCTTGGTACAATATAATGTGATTTTCCATTAGTTCCTTTTTGTTCTTCCAAAATTTATAAAACCTTTGTGTCTAATTCTATGCACTGGCTTTCACAATTACTTCATCTTTCCCACTGTACAAGGTGCAAACTGTTCGTAAATGGAAGCAATTACCGACTTACAATTTGTTGATTATTTTCAGTGATTAACTCGGAGCCATTTTGTCATGCTTTTTTCTTCCTTCTAATACCTTTAGGATTGGGCAGTTGACATTTTCTACATAGAAAATGAAATATCTCTCCCAGGTACTAATTGAAAGCTTCCATTGTAAAGCTTCCCTCTCTGGTGCACTGGTGAAGTAATTTCAAATCTTGTGGCCTTAATACTCCTGTTGCTTTTGACCTTGTTTGTATGACTCTTAAGTTCCCCTCCAACGCATTTATTTGTGCCATTTTCAACTCCTTGCCTCTTAATTTGCTAACGCTGGGCTGCAGTTCCACAGATGCTGCCAGCTCTCTGCCACATCTCTCAGGGCCATTTTCCATATGGAATCCTAGTTAATGAGGCCCTGAAATTACAAAGGGATCCTGATCGTGGTTTGGCGCACTCATCGGAATTCACATTCCACCAATTGACTGTTTGTATTAATGGCAGGAGCCATTGGACAATATTGTTGTATTATCTAAATTTCTGGAAAGAGCTAGGAACTAATTAGCTAGGAACTCATGGTTATGTATAAGTTTTCCAGGAGGCCATATTTCGTGACGGCACGAGTGACTGGTGTGATGTGCACAGCACCAGTTCAAACCAGTCCTTCTTGTATGCAAGGCAAGTTCACCATAAAGATTGATGATCTTTCCAAGCATAAAGGGTGAAATTCTCCGACCCCCACGATGGGTCGGAGAATAGCGGGAGGGCCTTCCCGACATTTTTCCCGCCCTCCCGCTATTTCCCCCCCCCCCCCGCCCAACTCCCGACACGAATCGCTGCCGCCGTTTTTTTACGGCCGGCAGCGATTCACAGCTGTTCGATGGGCCGAAGTCCCAGCCCTTTATGCTGTTTTTACGAACGGCAAACAGACCTGGTCTGGCCGTTCGTAAAAACGGCGGGAACAACTCGCTTTTTATAACCATGGCACCGATTGGCACGGCAGTACCACGGCCGTGCCAAGGGTGCCATGGGCCCGCGATCGGTGGGCACCGATCGCGGGCAGCGGGCCCGATGCCCGCGTACTATTTGTCCTTCCGCAGCCCCGCAGTATCCATTCGCGGGGCGGCTGAGGGGCATCCCGGCCCGCACATGCGCAGGTTTCGCGCAAATACGCGATGACATCATCCGCGCATGCGCGGGTTGGAGTCTTCCAATCCGCGCATGCGCGGCTGACGTCATATGACGCGTCAGCCGGCGCTAACTCCGGCAAGCGGGCTTAACAAAATTCGTTGAGCCCGTGATGCCGGAGCTTGCGGCGTCGGGCTGCTAGCCCCGACCGGGGACCAGAATCGGTTCCCGGTCGGGAAGGGGCACGCTGGCGTCAAACCCGCCTGGGTTTGACGCCAGCCTTATGATTTCTCCCGTTTTGGGAGAATCGCGCCCAAAGTGTGCGTATTACCAACAAGCACACATAGCCTGGCTGCAGCAAGTGTCTGTGCATCTAAAACATTGATGCGACCATCAATTCATTCAGAGACACGAGTTGAAGTAAACTGTGGCTTTAATCGGCTTACAACTGAGCCTGCCTGCGACTATACTGAACTGAGGGCGGACTAGGGGCGGAGCCAAGGCCGGAGCCCTGTACATGCTCCTCATCTTCCCCTGTGGGCAGAGCTGCGCAATGGCTCACAGATGGAGCCCACAGGGACACAGTAATGTACAGTGTGAATTTATAGTGGTTACACATTCACCACAAACATTTTAATTGACTTTAGCATAAAAGCAAAAATACTGCAGATGCCGGAAATCCAAAGTAAAAACAGAAAATGCTGGAAAACTCAGTAATTCTGGAAGCATTGGTGAAGCTAAAAACAGAGTCAATGGGTGGGATTTTCCGACCATGTTTGCCTGGCAACTGGAAAATCCCACCCAAGGTCAATGGAGTTTTCCATTTTCGGCATCTTGCCCATGGCGTTCTTGCAGCGGGCGGGGCGGAAGAATCCAACCCAATATTTTGGGTCCAATGTGACTGTTCTTCAGAACGGGAGGGAGGTAGAAATGTGATGGCTTTTATGCTGTCCAAAAAGGGCAGAGAAGATGATGAAGCAAAATAGAAGATCATGGATAGGTTAGAGAGCAGGAGAGATTAAACGATGAATATGTCATGGAACATAAGACAATGAGAGTGGCAATGATAGTATGAATAACTAAAGCCTCAGTCCAGAGTAGGCATTAATAGCAGAATAAAGGTCACCATGGTCCAAAGGCAAAATAGCAGAGTCCATTAATAGCAGAAATAGAATCAATGCTGTCTGAAAGCAAGAACATGGGGCAGGATTCTCTGCACATCGACGCTGAACACGCGACCAGTGCCGGGGCGGAGAATCCATTTCCCCGCATGGAATTGGAACCAGTGCTGGTTCTCCGATACTCCGGGCCCCAAAAAGTGACGTACTCTAAGAGTACGCTGCGCCATATATTACCTATTGCGGCTATTGCTGGAGGCCCACCCCGGCCGAGGTCCCACTCATGGTCTTACTGGTTGGGATACTAGCGTCCGCAGCCGCCATGGTCGGGGGCGGCCGATCAGAGGGCGGGGGGGGGCTCAAATGGGCCCGGGGTATTTTTGGGCGGGCGGTCAGGGTCGGGCGCATGGCCGATTGGGGGCACTATGTTTAAGGTCCAGCTCCGCGATCTGAGTCCGCCATGGAGCATGGCGCGGCCGCTGGAGGCCGCCGCCCTGCGCATGCTCGGTCTCTGAAAGTGCGGGGGCCCATATCTGCAGCAAAAGCTGCTAGTTTTACGATGATTCACTGCTAGCCCCGAGCAGGGCTCTGAATATGTGGCCCTTTCACAACAGTTTTTCTGGAGTGAAATGCCACAGTTTTTACAACGGCGTGGGCCAGTCCCAAAAACAGAGAATCCAGCCCAATCGTCCTGCATGTAATGTATGCCAAAAGTACAGAAACACACAGCAGAAAGAGGAGGTGATAGCTATTGAAATACCACCCAAACAAAGAAATGATGTGGGATTCGATTTACTCCCACACAATTAAGAATGGCATCTCATAGTCACAGATTACTACTCGAAGTTTCCCTTTAATGAAAAACTTGAGAGCCACAATAATAATAATAATCTTTTATTGTCACAAGTATGAAGTTGCTGTGAAAAACCCCTTGTCGCCACATTCCGGCATCTGTTCGGGAAAGCCGGTACAGGAATTGAACCCGCACTGCTGGCCTTGTTCTGCATTACAAACCAGCTGCCCAGCCCACTGAGCTAAACCGGCCCTTGTTCATCTCAGTTCTATTTGCAAGCAAGGAATTCCTGAAAGATTAATATCTAATAATGGTACCCAGTTCACATCCACGGAAGTTAGGGGATTTGCTAAACGAAAGGGGTTCAACGTTATTACCTCATCACCACACTACTCTCGAGGACATGGGCTTATGGAAAGACATCTCCAGATGGTCAAAAGAACCCTTGCGAAATGCTGAGAGACAAACGAAAACCCAAACCTTGCCTTATTGTCACTCTGATCCACGCCACTCTAGGCTGACAAGAAATCCTGTGCAGAGTTGCTGAATGGAAGAAAATATAAAACTGCTCTGCAAAGCAAAGTACATCCTCCAAATGTCCAGCCGGAAGTGAGACAACTTATTGAAACACAAGGGAAGGCCAGCACTTCAACACACAAACATGTTAAATCTCTCCCTGAGATGTTGAAAGGACAAAGTGTACATGTACTGGATCCAAACACGAAAACGTGGAGCCCAGCAAAGGTTGTTGCTTAAGCTGGCACACCAAGGTCATACATCATTGAGACCCAAACTCTTCAGCAAATGAGGAGAAACAGAATCCCTATTTGGGGGGGGGGAGGGTGACGACGACATTGGGGCACAGTGGCTAGCATGCTGCCTCACAGTGCCAGGGACCCGGGTTCAATTCCGGCCTTGGGTGACTGACTGCCTGTGTGGAGTTTGCACTTTCTCCCCACGTCTGCATGGGTTTCCTCCGGTTTCCTCCCACAGCCCAAATGTTAGGTGGACTGGCAGTGCTAAATTGACCCTTGGAGTCCAGGGATGTGCAGATTAGGCGATGTTACGGGGATAGGGTGCTGGAGTGGGGTAAGGTTCTCTTTCAGTGGGTCGGTGCAGATCTGATGGGCTGAATTGCCTCCTTCTGCACTGTAGGGATTCTATGAACGTACACCAGAGCTGGAAGAATGGAAAAGACCACGACCAACACTGGAAACATTAATATTCAGGGAGACATTAACAACATCACCAGAAAATGGCACAACATTAGGAGTGGCAAATATAACTCCTGCAACCACAGGGACAGCCTGTAAAGAAAGAGGGATATTATATCTTGTTGTATTGGGCGTAATTTTGAGCTGTGAGCCTAAATGGCGAGGCAGGCTCAAATTTCCTCGAGAGTCGGGAAACAAGATACTCACCAGCACTGTACCTGGAGGGGCTGGATTGCTGCCGGACAATCTGATTGATAACAAAGTTCAGGCTAAAGAGCTCTGATCTTCCCAAGCTGAAAGTGTGATTATTATCAGCTTCTGGTAAGCAAAGGACAACAAGAACACATAGCAGTAGGTTAGCATATGCGCATGGTGAGCTATCTAGGCAACAAGGAAACTAACTTCTCTTCGATATTAGTGCGTTCTGCGAGAAAATTCCTGGGTGGTTGAAGTCGGGTAAGTGGAGGGTCTGGTTTATGCAAATTACCAAATAGCTTGTGGTCGCTTGATGTCAATGCTTGCAAATGAATAGTGGGCATTTGTTTGAGGTAGAAAGGCTATCATCATGTGTAGCAACATGTCGCGAAGTGGAGAAAATTGGAGGAAATATTTAACCATGCAGAATAATAGTAAGTTATTTTAATAACGAACAGCAAGCAGTGAAGGTAACGCAAGAAAGGCATCTTAGCAGCGACTGAGGTTCTTAAACCGCTCCAGCTTCACTCCCATGGTTTATGCTGTCTTTCAACCTGCCTGATCAAGTTACACTCTAGTAATTAACATTAGCAAGCGGCCATTAATTATCCCCCTCCACATATGACTCATTGCTGTACACATTTTTGACAGATGGTTAAAAAGCCACTATCCCATTTGAATTGCTTAGGTCAATCAGAAAAGGGTCACAGATTAAATCTGACCATGGTGCATTATTAAAGAGTTCCATTCTTTTGCCACATTAGTGATAAGTGCTAAAATTAAGATTCTACATCCCACGTGGTGACTTGAGCAAGAGAACATTTTTCTGCCTTTTGTTCAAAGCATACAATTGATCCTGTGCATCATAGAATATAGTGCTTTCTAAAAACCCTGTTGAAAATATCCACAGATCCAAGACTAGACTGTGGTATTCAGAGTCTGATTTCAAAAATTGAAGATGATACGAAGATTGGAAATGTTGTCAACTTTGATGAGGATCATCTTGAACTTCAAAAGGACATATATATTTTAGTAGATTGGACAGACAAGTGGCAGATGAAACTCGATATAGATAAATGTGATGTTGACCGGGTCCCTCACTTCAGTTGATTGACAGACACAACGGGCGGAATTCTCCGCTCCCGTGCGGCATCGGGAAGGCCGTCGTGAACTCGGCCTAGTTTCTCGACGGCCTCGGAGACCGCTCCTCGCACCCCCCCCCCCCCCCCCCCCCCGGGGGGCTCGGAGCGGCGTTCCGTAAATCTCGGCCGCCGGGCCTTGACGCTTGCATAACCCCCTATTAAGAGGCAAGGTGATCAGATTCCTTCTTAGTGGATCCCGTTGCCTTCTCTGAGTCCTGGACACAGAGCACGGCTCCTTACAATGGGTGTTCCTGCAGATTATCACTTCAGAAGTCTCTTTGTCTCTTCTTTTTATATAGATCGCATGCTTGATCCGTGGACAGGGGAGACTGTCAGAAGCTTGGGACACTGGGGGTGTGGTCCGGGGTGTGCGAGCCGGCCAAAGAAGGGGCATTATTTTGCAGGCCTGGTCTGCGAGTGGCTGACGCCATGTTGCATGGCCCGGCCACTGCAGGCAGCCGTCGTGTGCATGTGTGGCCTCGGACCAGGCAATTCTATGGGCTGTCTCGGCAGCTAGAGCCGGGTGCTCTATGCTGCCTTGCTGCTATGCCCAGCCAATGGAGAATCAGTGGCCATTTTACATCATTTTTTCTGTCTTAAAACGCCACCGTTCCCATGACAGCGTGGGGCCATAGCCTCAAAATCAGAGAAACCAGCCCCTTGATTGCACATCCTTTTCTTCACTGTTTTGCTAGTATCTTCACTTTGCCAGTATTCTTATGAAAACTATCAGGCTGCAATGAGGTGATTTATGTTGGCAGGAAGAATTGGGAGAGGCTGTATAAAATAAAGGGAGGAACTCTAAAGGAAGTGCAGGAACGGAGAGACATTGGTTTTTATGTACATATATCACTGAAGATGGCAGGATAGGTTGCGAGAGCAGTTAAAAGTGTTGTTAATTTCTTATGCATGGGCAGCACGGCGGCGCAGTGGGTTAGCCCTGCCCCAGGCGCCGAGGTCCCAGGTTCGATCCCGGCTCTGGGTCACTGTCCGTGTGGAGTTTGCACATTCTCCCCGTGTCTGCGTGGGTTTCGCCCCCACAACCCAAAGATGTGCAGGGTAGGTCAATTGGCCACATTAAATTGCCCCTTAATTGGAGAAAATGAATTGGGTATTCTAAATTTATTTAAAAAAAAAAAAATTCTCTTGCATTATTAATAGGGACATTGAGCAAAGAGTGAGGAGATCATGTTGAACTATAGTTAGCCTCATCTGGAGTACTGAGTCCAGTTCTGGGCACAATGCTGGAGGAAGGATGTGAAGGGATTGGAGAGAGTACAGAGGAGATTCACAAGAATGATTCCAGTGATTTTTTTTTATAAATGTTTTTTTATTGAGTTTTCATATTTTATCTATGACAAATTACAAGTTATTAGAGAGAGAGAAAAAAAAAAGGAAAACACAAAAATTTAACATGAATATTTACAGGTAAGCATCTTCATAACAATAATTGTGGCCGCCCCCTTTAGCCAGCATACATATTTTACATTCCCCAATATGGCCGAGGCACATGTTTATAGGCATTTATTTATAGTTTGGTTTTGGGCCTTGGCTTGCCATCAAACCCCCATACCGAGCCCGTAGCCCCCCCCCCCTCCCCCCGGCTACCTTCCCCCGATTCCCGCCCATTTTCCCCTGATTCTTGGCCACCCGACTATTCTTCCTCATGTACGTTGGCCACAAACAGGTCCCGGAACAGTTGCATGAATGGCTCCCACGTTCTGTGGAAGCCGTCATCCGACCCTCGGATGGCGAATTTGATTTTCTCCATTTGGAGAGATTCCGAGAGGTCGGACAGCCAGTCTGCAGCTCTGGGTGGTGCTGCTGACCGCCAGCCAAACAGGATTCTACGGCGGGCAATCAGGGAGGCAAAGGCAAGGGCGTCCGCCCTCCTCCCCAGGAATAGATCTGGCTGGTCTGAAACCCCGAAGACCGCCACTATCGGCCATGGCTCCACCCTCACCCCCACCACTTTGGACATAGCCTCGAAGAAGGCTGTCCAGTACTCCACAAGTCTGGGGCAAGACCAGAACATGTGGGCGTGGTTGGCCGGGCCTCTCTGGCACCGCTCACATTTGTCCTCCACCTCCGGGAAGAACCTACTCATACGGTTTCTCGTTAAGTGGGCTCTATGTACCACTTTTAGTTGCGTCAGGCTGAGCCTTGTGCACGTGGAGGTGGAGTTGACCCTATGCAGTGCTTCGCTCCAGAGTCCCCACCCTATCTCCATCCCCAGGTCGTCCTCCCATTTCCTTCTTGTTGCGTCCAGTACGGTGTCGTCCCTGTCTACCAGTCGGTCATACATGTCACTACAGTTCCCTTTCTCTAGGATACTTGCGTCCAGTAGGTCTTCCAATAGTGTCTGTCGTGGCGGTTGTGGGTACGTCCTTGTCTCCTTTCGTAGGAAGTTTTTGAGCTGCAGGTACCGTAGCTCGTTCCCCCCAGCTAGCTGAAATTTCTCTGTCAGTTCGTCCAGTGTTGCGATCCTGTCGTCCGTGTATAGGTCCCTGACTGTCAGTGTCCCCCCGTCCTGCCTCCACCTTTTGAAGGTGGCGTCGGTCAGTGCTGGTTTGAACCTATGGTTGTTGCAGATGGGAGCCTTGTCCGACATTTTGTGATTCCAGTGATGAAGAACTGTACCGATAAGGATAGATCGGGGAGGGTCGATCTATTTTTTTTGGAGAAAAGACGGCTGCGAGGAGACTTGATAGAGGTATTCAAGATCCTGAGGTGTATGGACAGGGTAACTAGTGAGAAACTGTTCTCACTCAAGAGAACATTAAGAACCTGAGGGCACAGATTCAGAATAATTGGCAGAAGCAATAAAAGTGATATGAGGAAAATATCTTTTTATTCAGAGGGTGGTTGGTGTGTGGAACAAATTTCCTGAGAGTGTAGCTCCAACAGCACTGAAGAAGTTCAACACCATCCAGGCAAAGCAATCCACTTGACTGACACCCCGTGCACAAACATTCACTCCCTCCACCACCAATGCATCTAGAAGATGCACTGCAAGAACTCACCAAGGTTCCTCAGGTCGCACCTTTCCAAATGCCTGGGAACCCATCACCTGGAAGTTCCCCTTTAAGTCACCCACCATCCTGACTTGGAAATATATTGCCACTCCTTCACTGTCGCTGGGCGAAATACTGGAACGCCCTCTCTACCACATGGACTGCAGCAGTTCAAGTTGGCGGCTCACCATTGCCTTCTCAAGGGCAATTAGGGATGGGCAGTAAATGCCGGCCGAGCCACTGACGCCCACATCCCATGAATAAAATAAACAAGCTAACGTGTTTATATTGTACAATTGCTTCCACCAAAATAGCTTCTAAAAGGCAGTCACAATGACAAGAAAATATGGACAAAGAGGATCATTTGGCCTTCCACCCAGAGTAATCCTGCATTCGTCCTATTACAGTATTTAATTGTTTAAGTAGTTGCAGGAATTTAATCTTCACTGCTTTATCTGGGAATCTATTTCAAGTGTTGCTCACTCATTGTATGAAAACTTCCTGGATTCTCCCATCTCGTCCGTGGCAGGGCAGGTTGAAAACGGAGAATTTGGCATTCCAGCCAAAGCTCCATTCAGCTCCAGCGGCATCGGAAAATCCCAGGCACAAATGAGGATTGAGAATTTTGTCCCTATCAAATTTGCCTCTTACATGCCTCCATTTTCCAGCCGTTCCCACCAGCGGGATCTTCTGGCCCCAGGGATGGTGAACCCCCGCCGTTGGTTTGCCAGTGGTGGGGTTAGGGGGTGCAGACAAAGGGAAACTCTGTTGACAACGGCAGGACCGGAAGATCCCGCTGCCAACCAATGGCGGACGGCCTCCGTTGTCACGATACAAGCCATAATGGCGCAGAAAATCCCACCCAATGACTTGAACCTGTGGCTGGGACTTCCTGATCCCGCCCGTGGCGGGTCTGAAAATTCCCATCCAAAGTGAATGATCGTTTGGCTTCCTCTCCAAGTTTTCCACCCCACCGGTTTCGGCACTCCCGGCCTGTGTCTCCGTTTCTTGTTCTGGTTTTACGTATTCCTTTGATTTATCATGTATGCCTCTCCGAGCAGCTATCAGGCACATTCTTTGAAGGCTAGGAAGTCAATGAGCAGGAATTTCCGCACCTCCCTGTAGCGTGTATTGTGGCATTGGAGGCAGCCTGCCATTGGCTGGCGGCGAGATTTTCTGCTTGTCAATGGAGCTTCCCGTTGTACGCAGCCCCTGCTACCGGCAACCCAAGGTGGAGGTGCGCCGTCGGCAGGACTGGCTGGAATATTTCTGCCAATATCTCTCCAATGTTTCCTCATAATTTGGAACTTCGGAAGCAGTGAGTTTTGTGTCTCATCTCCTTTACCTCTGTGTTCATAATAGGACATAATACTCTGGTGCAGCCCATTATTGTCATCTAGATAAATACAGCAGTGAAATTGTGCACAGCCAGGCCTCAGAAACATGAACTGAAAGGAATAAATAGTTTAATATTTGTGTCATGATGGAATTGAAGAGTATTAGCAAGATGCTAAGAGAATAGGGCTTTTTGAATGGGGTCATGGGATATTTTATGGGTAAATTGAGCATCAGTTCACGGAAAATATTTTGATTTAAATTCGTAACATTTTATAGATAAACCACAATCAAGCAGTTACACATGTATCAACCACCTCAACAAACATATTTAAACAAACCCCTGGCAATAATTACAGCCCACCCCCAATATACCACCCCTCTCCCAACAGCTAACAGTAACCAGGTCCTTGAAATACAATATCAACGGTCACCATCTACGATGGAATCTGTCAATCGCTCCTCACACAGTGAACTTGACTTCCTCCAGGTGCAAGAACTCCAAATCCCCCAGCCACGCTGCGGCACTGGGAGGCATTGCCTGCATCCAACTCAGCAGAATCCACCATCGAGCCAACAATGAAGCAAAGGCCAAAGCATCCACCATCAGCCCCGCCCTCAATTCCGACTGGTCTGACACTCCAAATATAGCTACTAACAGGCAGGGCTCCAATTCCACATTTAAAATTGCCGACATGGTGTTGAAAAAAGACCCCCAGAAGTCCACCGATTTGGGGCAGAACCAGAACATGTTTCACAGGCGCTCTCAAGCCCCGCTCACACCTATCCTCAACCCCTTCAAAAAATAGACTCATTCTGGCCTTGGTGAAATGTGCCCTGAACACCACCTTGAGCTGTATCAAACTCAACCTCACGCAGAATGACGTAGCATTCACCCTGCGGAGACACTCACTCCACACCTACTCCTCCAAAATGGGACCCAGCTCCTCCTCTGATATGGCCTTCACCTCCTCCGCCGAAACCTGCTCTTCTGCACATGATCCGCCCATACAAACTGGACGCACTTCTCTGATCTCTGACCCCGCACAAGAGAGAATCCATTCCAGCAAGATGGATGTTGTCATGCCTGGAAAAGTGGAAAAATCTCGCTGGATTCAGTCACGCATCTGAAAGCACCTCAACATATCCACCCCACCAAGCCCTGCTTTCTCCCTTAGCTCCTCTCAGTCAACAAACCAATCGTTCAGAAATAGGTCCTTTACCCACTCCAGACTCTTACCGTTCACTCCTCGAAAGTGGCATCAAGTTTCCCCAGTTGAGAAAAATGAAATGAAAAAATGAAAATCACTTATTGTCACCTACACGAATAGGCTTCAATGAAGCTACTGTGAAAAGTGAAAAGCCGCTAGTCGCCACATTCCGGCGCCTGTTCGGGGAGGCTGGTATGGGAATTGAACCGTGCTGCTGGCTTGCCTCGGTCTGCTTTAAAAGCCTGCGATTTAGCCCCGTATGCTAAACCAGCTCAAAATAATTCCTACAAATAGGGGACCACCTTGACAACCTTGCCTTGTCCCTCTATCCAACACATGGCGTTAGTTTGCACATGAGCCATCATTGCCTCATACAACAGCTGCACCCACGACACAAATCTAGGCCCTAGAAGGAAGGACCTTGGAAGCCTGCCTCAACGTCTCTGGAAGGGAGCCCCATGCCAATGAATCAGTAAACATCCCCAACACCAATGGGGCCAACTGATCCACAAACGTATTGTAGAATTCTACCGGGAACCCATCTGGCCCCAGCGCTTTCCCAGCCTGCGTCTTCACCAAAGCCGTACGCACCTCCTCCAACTCCAATGGCGCCTCCAAATCCTCCCACAATTCCTCCTTTAGCTGGGGAAACTCCAACCCTGCTAAAACTTTAACATCCCCTACTCACCCTCCAGTAGCACCGACTTTATAAAGCCCCTCATTAAAAAGACCAAAACTTAAAAAGACCAAAACTTAAAAAGACCATGAAACTTAACATCATCCCAATTTGGGATGTACATATCCACTAACAGTACTACCTTTGCTTCCAGTATACCTGTAGCCATTGCCTAACAACCATCCTGATCCGCCACCACTGTCCTGGCCTGTAAACGAAACCTCTTACTAACCACTTAATCGCCACGCCCCTTGCCTTGCCATTGAACCCCAAGTAAAAAACCTGGCTCCTCAGCATCAGTTTAATGTTTCATGTGAGACAACGCGCCCTAATATTCCCGCACTTTCTTCGACACCGCACTGAAATATTAGCCCACATCGCATGCTGCGGTCCTGGAGTGGAGTTCAAATCCACAAACTCGTGAGCAGTAAGAGATCTATCTGTGGACTCACTAAGTCATGAACAAGTATTGCAGTTGGGATTTTAAGACATGGGTGAGAATATTCCGTTATTTGCACAGAGTGCTGGCTGAGGTGAGAAAACCGGCACGTAGTTCTGTTACTGGCGAGGGATGGAAAATTCAGAAAATGAGATTGCGCCAGCGAAATGTTTGTTTTCTGAGCCTTGTGATATTTTGCACCCATGTCGCTCTTTGCGCTCGTGGCAAGGGCGAGCACAAAATCGTGGCAGTGGTGCTTACATGATCTCGTACCGACAATGTTTGAAGTTTCTGACTGTGAACATTTTCAACTACTAGAGTATATTTAACAAATATGCTTTATTGAGGGGCTGTTTAGCACAGGACTAAATCGCTGGCTTTGAAAGCAGATCTAGCAGGCCAGAAGCACGGTTCAATTCTCGTAACAACCTCCCCGAACAGGCGCCGGAATGTGGTGACTAGGGGCTTTTCACAGTAACTTCATTTGAAGCCATTTGTGACAATAAGCGATCTTCATTTTTTCATTATTAAAGAGCTCCATTCTTTTCAGAAGTAAATACAGCTTTATGTCACATTCCTGATCAATGCCATTATGAAAAAACAGCAGGATTCTAAATACGTTTGTTCTTGGGTCAGTGCACATTTTCGATTAGGTTTTTAAAAGGCTACACTCTGTGTTGCATGGACTCAACAATGTGAACATTACAACACCAGTCTGTACAGACAGGCCCAGCCTTAACAAAAACAAAATGGCAGCCCCCAAGATTGCGAGACTTCCCGTTATCGTGTGCGGAAGAAATGCGATGCCTCTGGCATTACACGGAGCAACAATTTCTCACGGTGGGGCTCCATAACTCTGCAGGCGTGGCAGTTTTCTTTCTGTTACAGAGCAGAAATTTGAGTCTATTGTTCCTCTGGTCGCAATGTTGTGTTGTCAAAAGAACAGAATAAGAACTTGAAATAATAATGGAGAATGTGGGAAACAGTCCGCCGAGAATGGATAAGTTGCCTTTTTACGGTTTGGGCGTTTTGTCACCTCTCTTTATCCCAGACCCTTGGCATCTTTAAACCTGCTGAATTGTCCGGGTCTGGAATGGAGATTAATCATTGCATAGTTTTGCTCCAACTGACAGTGACACAATGGCTCTTCTAGCTCTTGTCAATGGAAAGTTATGCTCAGGCAAATTAACACTCGGACAGAGAGTGGACTGCACTCAGCTTTACAAAAGGATATTCGGAGATGGTTCTTGTGGTCAACTGTGCAAACAGATCAGAAGCTGCAGAAGACAGGCATTGCTTGAAGGCTTGACATAAAGATGGCAGCTGATGTTTGATAGCTGACACACTGTCATAGGAATCCATATTGATTTACTGGCAGATCGGTTACACATCTGTGCTTTTTGTATCAGAGGATTTGAGCGTTGGATAGTTTGTCAGTTCCCAGGTTCTCATGTTTCGTAGAAATGTGTTAAAAAGGAAACATATGTTATGTTGACCCAGTGGTGATAAGTGATCAGTTTTGGTTACACAGTATGTATGTAATAACCTTCAAACACTTGTGTGAATATTACCCAAAACAAGCTCAACAGCCATGAAATGAGTATCCTGGGGAGCATGGCTGCTGCTTTTTATTAGATGCTGGCCTTTCAGTATTAGGAGCTGGATTCAAATATAACTTAGACTTACGGATTGAAGTCTCCTGTAGCTTTGCGCACGAGTTTGGGCAGTCTTTAAGAATGCCCGTTTGTTGTCTGTTAATGGGGGTGTTGCAAGTGTTAGGGAAATGGAATAATTCCATTCGAGGTACCCAGTGCTACCATTAAATATTCCCACAGCAATGATGCATAGACTGTGATGCAGAGTGACGCCCACAGCACAGGTTCAATCCTCACTATCTGTGGCAGTTCATTGAAATCCTGCCTTCTTGCCTTACCCGACGCTTGGTGCCCCTTCAAACTGCATTTCCATGATATCTGCTCTTTGCGAGTGAAGCTCGGAGTCAGATGCATGCAATAGGACAATTTACCATGAGAACAAGGTGCTGGCTAATCTTCTCCAAATCTTAGAACAGGGTTTCACACTCCATCCGTTTTCCATAGCCCATTTCAGCCATCCTGCAGCCTCTGAGGGAGATTGGCAGTTTAATGCTAGGCACAGTTTTGAACTGGGGTCATGCCTTGTCATAACCAGCTCGTCACACTGCTCAAGTGCCTTTTACTCTGGGTACTTCCAACCAACACCGGGGAGGCCATGGGTTGGATTTAGCCCCAAAGCTAACAGACATCGCAGGGAGTGCCGACCAGGAAATCATGGATTAGCAGTGCTTATTTTCCAGGCATTTAAATCAATGGATAGAAATTCAGGAACTCCAAGCACGCAATATTCTGGCCAACATTCCTTGGCAGTGCCATGAATGCCAAAAGCGTCCGACTGCAGAATAACCTCTCAAACACCAGACACAGCGGGCTAGATTCTTCGATTTTGAGGCTGTGTCCGGAGGAAGTGTCTAGTTCTACAATGAAAATGTCGGCCCTGTGGTGGGCTAGCAGCTACACCACGTAAAACTCCCAGCGTTCCCGACAAACAGATGGAAAATTTCCGGGTCGGTGGCTATGCATGATGTGCACGGCGATGACCTGCAGCTGTCGCGCATATGACATGGTACCGCCGCGCACGGACCCGGCCTACCAGATAGTGCCACTCTGTAACCCCCCCCCCCTTCCTCCACCAACCCTTCACCATACCTCCCCCCCCCGGCTGAAGCCCCCCCCGGCCGGCCAGTGGAACGGCTCCCCCCCAGACTGTGGCGGCGCTCGACACAGTCCGCAGTCACCACGCAAGGTCTCTGAAAACTGAGAGGACATGCTATTGACACTGTCGGTGAGTCGGCCCATTTGGGGCGGAGCATCGGGGAGGGCCTCAGGTGACGTCCTGATCCTTTCCCAACAGCGTGCGGCGTAGTCTCCGTTATGAGGGATCGGAGCATCCGAAAAACGGTGCCCCCCCCACCGATTCCAGCATAAAAATGGATTCTCCGGCCAATCGCCCAATGCGATTTCGGTGTCGGTAATCGGAGAATCCAGCCCAACATCTTGGAAAGGACGGAGGCCAGTGAATATTTCAGTGAAGGTACACCGATTGTGCGAGACACAAAGCCTATCTAAACTTTTCGAATGGTTGAGCCACACAAATCAGGATGATTAACAGCTTGTTACATGCTATACATTGAGCGATATCCTGGCAAAGACAGTGGAAGGATCCCTTGTTGTGAATCATTGTCCAGTGATCCTTGTTGGAAAGTACACATGCAGATGTGACAATGTGAGGATCCATTGTAATGCTCTCTTCATTAGCGTAGCCTACTAACACTCGCTGTCAATGATGAAGTTTGATCACTTTGCACAGATGTTGCCTGCGGAACCGCACTGCACACTTTTCAACAGAGGAAAGGAAAATATTGAGAAACAGAATAAACTACTGTGAGATTAGATTGCATCTGAGGGTTACGTTAATTGTTACCACTGCACATTGTTAATTTTGCATTAGGTTTTATTTTGCTGTCATTTCTTTTCTTGAGATATAGCGATACTACTCTTTTTCCTGTTTCAGTGTTCTGCCCTGCAGGTAATGTTCTGTATCAAGCTACTATTCTCCATTAATGTACCTAGAAAATAACTCCAGGTATTTCCTCAGGGTTCCTCTCAATTATAACCTTTATTATGAAATAAAAATCGCTTATTGTCACAAGTAAGCTTACATTAACGCCGCAGTGAAGCTTATGTGAAAATCCCCGAGTCGCCACACTACAGCACCTGTTCGGGTACACAGAGGGAGAATTCAGAATGTCCAATTCACCTCACAAGCAAGTCTTTCAGAACTTGTGGGAGGAAACTGAAGCACCCGGAGGAAACCCATGCAGACACGGGGAGAACGTGCAGACTCCATACAGACAGTGACCTAAGCCGAGAATCGAACCTGGGACCCAGGTGCTGTGAAGTAACAGTGCTAACCACTGTGCTACCGTGCCACCCATGTGATACCATGTCACCCATAGCTGGCATAACTACAGCGAAAACCGGAGGAACATGGATAAACTGGATTTCTAACTCCCATTCTGCTGATTTCACAGCAGTCAATGGGGAGGAACCTCATGGAAGTTCAAGGTGTGAGTGTCAGCTGATCTGTGACCACCCTCCATCAGCGCCTACCAGGTAGTCATCGGGATTGGGTTCCTGGCTAACCCTGGGATATTAGATGAGCACTTGAAACACCATAGCATAAAAGGCTACAGACCAAGTGCTGGAAAATAGGATTAGAGTAGATTGAGTGCTTGGTGACCAGCGCAGACATGATGGGCCGAAGAGCCTCTTTCCGTCCTGTAAAACTCTATTTCGCTGGTGGTGTATTCACGTCCGCAGATTTCCCAATAGCGTGGGGGTGCCTACAGTGGGAAACCCCATTGACCAGCTGCCAGGACGGAGAATCCCGCTGCCGATGGGAGAGCGCCGCACCAGGAAACCGGTGCGGCAAGACAGAGGATCCCAGGGACTTCCAGGATGACATCAACAACAGTGTACTTACCATCTGACCCATCGGGGGCCACAGACAATAGAAGCCCCATTATCTTCAGCTTCAAATTGCAATTGTTTACGCTTATCTGGGAGACAGAAGTTCAGAGGCCACCCAAAATGAGCTTGTGCTTTTGTACACATTCCCCAGTAAAGTACAAGTTATGTGAACATGGTTCAAACTGTGCAAACCATACTTAGAATTGAGGTATTTTATGTTTCATTGAGATGTCAAAACACATTTAATTTCATTGGCATCATCACTCTGCATATTTTAATGAGAGATTCCATTTTAGCAACTATCAATATGAGGCAGTAAACATTCTGCAAAGATGGAAAGGCAAGAAATTCAAAATTAATTATTTTCCGACCATTTCTGTCCTAAATGTAAACTCTTGTGCACCTTGTTTAATCGAAGAAATCGAATAGATTCTACCAAATTTCCTGCTAGATATCTGATTTTTATAGATTTACAGGATTCATTTATGGGATGTGGCTACCATTGCTGGCTAGGACAGACTTTATTGCCCTTCCCTAATTTCCCTTGAGAAGGTGATAGTGAGCTGCCTTCTTGAATCATTTCAGTTCACCCACGGTGCTGTTAGAAAGAGAGTTCCACGATTTTGACCCGGCGACAGTGATGCAACAGCGATTTATCTCTAAATTATGATGGGACCATGCAGGTGAGCATTCCCATGCTTCTGTTGCCCGTATCCTTCTAGGTGGTAAAGGTCTGTGGAAGGTGCTGTCAAGGGGGCCTTGGTGAGTTGCTGCACAACATCTTGTAGATGTTTGCATTGTTGCTCCTGTTCATTGGTGCTGGAGGGAGTGAATGTTTAAAGTGGCCGATGGGGCACCAATCAAAAGGGTTGCTTTGTCCTGGATGATGTTGAGCTTCTTGAATGCTATTGAAACTGCACTCATTCAGGCTCGTGGTGAGTATTCCACCACATTCCTGGGACGGAATTCTCCAACCCCCCCCCCCCCCCCCCCCCCCCCCCGCAGGGACGGAGAATCGCCTGGGGCCGGCGAAAATCCTGCCCCCGCAGTGGCCGGAATTCTCCGCCACCCGGGAATTGCCGGGGGCGGGAATCGGCCCGCGCCAATCGGCGTGCCCTCCGCGGTAATTCCCCGGCCCGCGATGGGCCGAAGTCCCGCCACTGAGAGGCCTCACCCGCCACCGTGATTTCAACCACCTCTGGTGGCGGCGGGATTGGCGGCGCGAGCGGGCCCCCGGGGTCCTGGGGGGGGGGGGCTTGGGGTGATTGGACCCCGGGGGGTGCCCCCACGGTGGTCAGGCCCGCGATCGGGTCCTACTGATCGGCGGGCGGGGGCGGAAGAGAATCCCCCAGCGCGCATGCGCCGCTGGTGACGTCAGCGGCAGCTGACGCTCCGGCACATGTGCAAACCGGCGAAGGCCTTTCAGCCAGCCCCGACACCGGCCGACGGGCGTCAAAGGCCGTTGGCGCCGGTTTTGGTGCCAGTCGGCGTGGCGCCAACCACTCTGGTGCGGGCCTAGCCCCTCAATGTGAGGGCTTCGCCCCTAAAGGTGTGGAGAATTCCGCACCTTTGGGGAGGCCCAACGCCGGAGTGGTTGGCGCCACTCCGCTATGCCGGACCCCCCCGCCCCGCCGGGCAGGGGAGAATCCCGCCCCTGATTTGTGCCTTGTAGATGGCGGACAGGCTTCGGGGAGTCCGGAGATGTGTTACTTGCCACAGAGTTCCAAGTTTCTGACCACCTCTTGTAGCCACAGATTTTGTATGGCTAGCTCACTGGTTTGGCTGGTTTAGCTCACTGGGCTAAATCACTGGCTTTTAAAGCAGACCAAGCAGGCCAGCAGCATGGTTCGATTCCCGTACCAGCCTCCCCAGACAGGCTTTTCACAGTAACTACTTTGAAGTCTACTCGTGACAATAAGCGATTTTCATTTCAGATGGTAACTCCCAGGATGTTGACAGTGGGTGCAATGATAGCACCCAGTGATAGCAATGCCATTAAATGGAAATGGTTAGATTCTCGCTCCTGTTGGAGATGGTCATTGACTGTCATTTTGTCGTACAAATGTAATTCGCCACTTATCAGCCGAAGCTGTCCAGGCCTTGGTACAAAGGGACAGAGACTGCAGATTACAGAGTCACAAATGGTGCAGTATATTATGCAATTATCAGCAAACATGGAGGAAAGGTCTTGTGAATGTGGTTCAACATAATTCTGCTGCTGTAGATGGTCCACAGCATCTCATGGATGCCAGTTTTGAGTTGTTAGATGTGTTTGAAATCTATTCCATTTAGCACAGTGGTAGAGTCATGCAGTATGATGGAAGGTATCCTCAGTGTGATGATGGGGCTTGGCCTCAATAAAGACTGTGCGTTGGTCTCTCATACCAATACTGTCATAGACAGATGCATCTGTGTCACCTAGATTAGCGATGACAAGTTAAAGTAGTTTTTTCCCTCTTGTTGGTTCTCTCACCACCTGTCACAGACCCATCTAAGGCTATGCCTGTTAGAACTTGGTCAGCTGTCATTAATGAGGCTATTGAGTCACGCTTGGTGATGGACATTGAAGTCCTCCACTCAGAGTACATTCTATGCCCTTGCCATATTCAAGTGGTTCTTCCAATTGGTGTTCAACATGAAGGAGTACTGATTCATTAGCTCGAGGGGAGAGTAGGGGGGATTCCGATAGGTGGTAATCAACAGGAGGTTTCCTTGCCCATGTTTGACTTGACGTTATGAGGCTTCATGGAGTCTGGAGTTATGTTACATTTTCTGGCCACCGGGGCCATTGGCACTAGTGTAGAACTCACAAAAGAGGTGCTGTAAACCAGATGGAAGATACCTGTCGCTGGATTCCTTGATAAACTGTTCATCATCATTTTCCAGCTCACCTTCAGGGCTGCGGATTCTCCTTGAAGGCTTCATTTTAATATAACATATGGAAATTTCTTTCACACACGCTGAGCTCACCCATGTGAAATGGATGTGAAAGGGAAAGGTACAGCCTAGGCTTTGAGGAACAAAGCTCGAACTGCAGGATTCTTGATTGACAGGTTATCGTTTGCGAAACGTGGGTGGTGAAATTAAAAATCGTCGTATTATTGGAACCCCCTACGGGAGTTCAAATTTGATATTTTTGGGTCGGCGTAGAATGCAAGATGAAAAGTTTCAAGGCGCGTTCTTGGGAAACTGTTTCACGCAATGATCCATTAGTTCTGAATGTTTCTATCCACGTGCATTGAATTTGACCAGTTTTATTGCTTTAGAACAAAACGTATGGCAGTTCATCCAGAATCTGAAAAATATCGCATTGGAGTCATGGAGAGTGCTTTCCTGAGGCTGGGGGTTGAGGCATCACTTTGATGCAAAGTAGAGGGAACTGTACTCCTCGGATCGATTGATGTTTTACCTGCCCTGGGGGCACTTGATGGGTCATTGTGTGAATTTTCACGGGTCTTCGATACAAAGGGTATGGAACTCCGTGTGATTTAGCCGACGGTCATAAAAAAGGCTAAATAGCTGAAGGAGAAACAACAGTATGGGTTGCTTAGTTTCTTATGAAGCTAAGTATATATTATCCTGTCAATCTGGCTTAGTCAAAGTTTAACTCTATTGGCTGCCTTTTTCCTTTTGTGATACTTATATTGGGCAGCTGTTTTTGACAGCCTGGAGGGGGGGGAGGCGAAGGTTAACCCCTCCTGGAGATCATGTGACTGGAAAACAGCACAGAGGGTCAGAGTAACAGAGTCAAATTACAGAACAGTAAATCCCCATGAAAGGAAGAACACGTCATTCTCTGAATCATCGGAAGGAAAATATGACATTAATTCACAAAATCCATATTTTAGCTTTGTAGTAGTTTTAAAACCTGCCTTTATTCACATGTTATGCATATTTCACAAGCAGAATATTAATAAGTCCATTTACTTGCTTGTGTTATTTAATTAAGGATGTTGCTTAATTGGAAAAGTGCAATTACACTAAAATTATGAATGTTCTCGTCCAATTGAGACCTTTAATTATTGGCATAATAAAACATCTTCAGATGTACCATTTTCAAATGCTTCCCTTAAATTAGCAAACAAAATCATAAAGCTCCTTGGAAGATGCATCACAAACCTGTATCATCATTAAAAAGGCTTTAATCATAGCATGCTAAGTAATGGACTTCAAATGAGTTTGGTAAATTATTTTTCCTGGCACTGCCTCCTCAGCTACAGGTGCTGACATGCCCTGAAGCAGCGTTGGACGACCTAGGTGAGTGAGTAGGCCGAATGAGTGATCCTCCTTCACCTCAGTGAGCCACAAGATTGGAATCAGGCTCGATCACTAACCATGGCCCCATGAATAAGATTAAATAGATTTAATACACACCAAATATTTAATGAGTTATCGAAAATGCTGAAAGATTATATTTACAGAACTGTCAAGTTCAAATGGTAAAGGCAGAAGGACCATTTACGCTTTGGACGCAGAGGGCGTGCACGGCTCTCACAGTCAATGTAATGAGCAATCAACACGCACCTCACTTCACTCGCCCATGCTTTACCTGTGTATCACTTCAATCAAACCAGTGGTAAAAAAAATGACGTGGATGCAAATCAGCGGAATGTGGCAACTCTGCTCGTGGGCAACGGTCAACAAAATATCTCGTGGGCCGCACTCAGAACCCAGATGGGCCACATGTAGCCCCCAGGCCGCAGTTTGCTCACTGCTGCCCTCCGGGATTTCCTGCAAAACTGCTGTTCCTCATACTTGGGAGCGGATTATTTTTCCGTGAGCAAGAGGGGGGTGGGGTAGTGGTGGGTTTTTTCTCCCCCTTCCAGCACAGGACGCGGCGGCTAATTGTTGCACCCAAACCAATGTCCTGGCTTGCCCTGAACTGACTTAGCGTAGGCCACAAAACTAAACCTGAGACTTTCCTGTGTTCACCTGCACCAGAGTTACCAGACAAACTGAGCGAAAGAAAACCACCAGACTTTCAAAAGAGCTGCTGAATACAAAATACGAAGATGGATTAATAATGAGAACCTTAGAAATCTAGTTTCCCAGGACGAGCAGACCCCACGTCAATTTGCTCTGCCTCATAGTGATTGAGATATGCAGAAAATCCTGTAAAAGTCTGAAATGTAAGTTGGACTCTGACCGCCTCTGAGGATTTTCTGAGATCAGAACCGAAAGCAGGTCCAGATCCCACTGGTGGTGCCTGACCTCCCGTCTGCACGATCTAACAGGACATGCACCCAGATGAGCCAACAGACGTGTCCACAGGGATGTCCTGCTGGCAGGCCGACTGGAGGTGGAGGTGCCCTTTGAAGCTTATACGCAGGTATTATAAAAGAACTGTGTTCACAGCTGCCAGCTATTTATTGTGGAGGATAGCCTGTGGCCACAGCAGTGACTCTGCAGCTGGAGAGGTGCAGGGGGTTTATAAATGAAGAAGGCCTTGCTTACCCATAATCCAGTCTGCAGGAAGCCATCTGCAATAATCTGTTTGTAGCATAGGGGTCTTACCAGCAGAGTCCCCAATCTGGCCTCAAATTGACAGGTAATTATCACTGTTGGGCTGGTCGCTGCTTCAGATAGGACATAGAACATAGAAAAATACAGCACAGAACAGGCCCTTCGGCCCACGATGTTGTGCCGAACTTTTGTCCTAGATTAAGAACAAATAAATCTACACCCCAGCATTCTACCGTATGTTCATTTTCCTCTTGGCAAGTTTGTCCTGAAGTTGAAAAGCTTTTGTCTGCTGACATATACTTCATAGAATCATAGAATCTCTGTGGTGCAGAAGGAGGCCATTCGCCTAATCGAGTCTTCACTGACCATTCGAAAGGCCATCCTATCTAAGCCTGATTCCCCACCCTATTCCTGCAACCCAACCCTAAGGGACAATTTAGCATGGCCAATCCACCTACCCTACACATCTTTGGACTGTGGGAGGAAACCGGAGCACCTGGAGGAAACCCACGCAGACACGGGGAGAATGTGCAAACTCCACACAGCCAGTCGCCCGAGGTCAGAATCAAACCCGGGACCCTGTCTCTGCAAGAAAGCAGTGCTAACCACTGTGCTACTGTGCCTCCCCAATTGCCCGTACCATCGAGCTCCAATGTAGAATGAAGCATCCGTCTGAATGAGAGTTTTTAGATATAGCCTTAACATCAGTAAGTGTGATGGAAATAATTATTTTTAGATGTTTCAAAATGCAGATTCTAACTTGCAGGTCAGTCTCAAGGTGAGACCGTATTGCTGTTGGCTGTTTTAGGACCAGTTTTCCTCTGCAGACCCTGTTTGATGTCAAAGAGGTGCAGCATGTAGGTGTATTGTAACTGCAAGAAAATTTTACTCATCTGAATATACATTTGGCAAGTCTTAGTCCTGGGACTGGGTTGCCAATAGGAGTGAACACAAGACTGAGAGGCTTGCAACTCTATATTTAGCTGCTGGCACTGCCGTCTTCTGGCTGCTGAAGATTGCCTTGGGTGGAAGAGCGCCAGAAACATTTCAAAGACCTTTGGTTTTTTATTCATCAGACTATTCCCTGAACTCCTACAGACTGGCAAAAGGTCCTTGTCCAGTTTTTGCTCAGATGCCCTTCCAGCTGGGCACCCATGGATACACAAAGAAGAAAGTAAATCAGAGGCTCGGGTGCCTACATGGCAGTCTGGGCCTTTGCCAACCACAATAATGCTTGTAGATCACGTGGGAATGTGATGACACGGCTACATAAGCGGTCACATGGCGAGGAGCACGGGAAAGCTACCCCAGGGTCTTGGGCAGAGCAGAAGTACTGTTTGTAACTGTGAGTTTAGAAATCAATTACCTTTGTTGAAAGTCCTTGATATCGCTGGTTTAAGGAACCCACAACATTCTGCATAATGCCAGGAGCTGGCAGCATGGCACATGGATCTCGCCGCATTGACCCACTTGTCTTCAACGGAAATATTGTGGACAGTTTTGAAAAGTTCCACAAGGAGTGACGCATTTATTCCGGTGCCGCACTCACGGACAAACCGAAGAGTTTACCTTATTAAACCACGCGGGCCCCAAGGTCATCAAAAAAACCTGGGTTGTTAGTCATTTAACATGGAACATAGAACATTACAGCGCAGTACGGGCCCCTCGGCCTTCAGTGTTGCGCCAACCTGTGAAACCACTCTAAAGCCCATCTACACTATTCCCTTATCATCCATATGTTTATTCAATGACCATTTAAATGCCCTTAATGTTGGAGAGTCCACTACTTCCAGATAGAGGAGGAAGAGGAACACCCCAAGATAATCCTGAAATGGGCAGCACGGTGGCGCAGTGGTTAGCAGTGCTGCCTCACGATGCCAAGGTCCCAGGTTCGATCCCGGCTCTGGGTCACTTGTGGAGTTTGAACATTCTCCCCGTGGTTGAGTGGGTTTCGCCCCCACAAATCCAAAGATGTGCATGGTAGGTGGATTGGCCACGCTAAATTGCCCCTCAATTAACTGGGTACTCTAAATTTAAAAAAAACAGAAAGATAATCCTGAAATAATTTGAGAACATAGACATGTGCTCAATACCACGAACCAGAAAGCAGATGAGTCAGCACAATCCTACATGGCAACCCTAAAAATATTGGCATTCAGAACTCTCGCTGAAGGTTTAATCAGGGTTTGTCTGTGGAATATATTGTGATTTAGTTCACGAGCAGCTGCTGTGAGAGAGACTAAATATTACAAGCAGCCATCAATATCAGCACATTAAACTAACAATCTGACAAACAAGGTAGTAATTTTAGGTGGAAAAGTGAGGTATTTGCAGTACAGGGAGCACCCTGCACCAACTGCAGTGGCCAGCACCTACCAAACAGAACAGCCTGTCTTGCACATGGCACAACATGCAAGCGTATTCAATGTCCCAGCCTCCAATTCTTTCTGGGGAAGTGAGTTCCACAGGGTAATGATCCTCGGAGTTAAAATTAATTCTCTTTATCTCAGCCCCTGTATCCCCTCGCTCCAGAATACTCCACACGAGAGGAACATCTATCTCCCAATTCACAATTCATCCAGATGTTATTCCATTAACCGTCAGGTATAGAATAATACAGCACTGGCGGGACGGTGGCATAGTGGTTAGCACTACTGCCACACGGCACTGAGGACCCGAGTTTGATCCCGGCCTCAAGTCACTGTCCGTGTGGAGTTTGCACATTCTCCCCACATTTTCTTCGTGGGTCTCACCCCCATAAACCCAAAGATGTACAAGGTCGGTGGATCGGCCACACTAAATTGCCCCTTAATTGGGAAATCAAAATAATTAGGTACTTTAAATTTTTTAAAATGGAATTAAAAATAGGAATGTCGGAACATGGAAGTTAAATTTTTGGAAAGAGTTTTCCTCATAAATCAAGTATTGCATGAATCTTTGCTTCCCCTTCTTCAGTTCCAGGTAGTGTATTCCAAATCTTAACCACTCACTGTGTAAAATGTATTTTTCCCTGTGTAGCTGTTATTTTTTGCCAGTCAGGAGAAACTTGTGTCCTCTGGTTCCAAACTGTCCTGCCAAATCTGTCTATATCCCCATGGTTTTGAAGACTTCTATCAAAATCCCATCTCACAACCTTCTTTAAGAAGATTAACTCCAGCTTCCCCACATAATAGCACAAGTGGATAGCACTGTGGCTTCACAGCGCCAAGGTCCCAGGTTTGATTCCCCGCTGGGTCACTGTCTGTGCGGAGTCTGCACGTTCTCCCCGTGTATGCGTGGGTTTCCTCCGGGTGCTCCAGTTTCCTCCCACAGTCCAAAGATGTGCAGATTAGGTGGATTGGCCATGATAAATTGCCCTTTAAGTGACCAAAAAGGGTAGGATGGGTTATTGGGTTACAGGGATATGGGTGGAAGTGAGGGCTTAAGTGGGTCAGTGCAGACTCAATGGGCCGAATGGCCTCCTTCTGCACTGGATGTTCTATGTTCTATCACTGAAGTTCATTGTGCCTGGAACAATTCTCGTTATGCATAGACGTTTACTTTGCAGGCAAGAATTGAAAGTGGGCCTTGCTGGTCTCTATGGGTTAGTCATATATCGGGTGTTGCCTTTACCCTGTCAGCCATCAGAGGACCTTCAGCTTTATGCCCTTAATGAAGAAAGAAAGCAGATATCCTGTTAATGGCTGGAATGCAAGAAGGTTCCTTAACTTGATACTGGTGGAGACACAAAGCACTGACCTCACCATATATTCTGGGAATTAGAAGCAACCTTATCAGGAAACTCGTACGTGGGCAGGAGGGAATGAAGATATCCCAACAGAATCATGAACAACAGTCACATCCTCAAATCACTACTTGAATGTGACGCCTGCTGAATATATTTTATTTTGATAATTAATTAAAAACAACATTTTGTGAGGTGAACTTCTTTTCCAGTCTATTTAAATCATTTGACGTTTTTTTTATTTTCATCTTGAAAGCGGTGAAGCTCACAGTTTGTTTTGTTAATAGATTTTTTGACAAGATTTTTTAGCTTTTCCTTAATTGAAGAGCTGAGGCTCACAGAGTGGTGCATCACCCTGGGTGAAAAAGAGCAGGGAGAAGATAAAGCAAATCCAGAAGTAATCATTCAGTGGTGCCAGGATTGAGTTTCCAGAAGCTGTAGATGGTAGGCCCGAGCCTGAGGTCATGTTGCAAACACACAAAAGCTCTTGACCTGCCCTTTCCAGCGTCGCTTTTGTTTGAGAGAGATTCAATTTTTTATTTGTTGGGGCTGAAATGTCCCCTGGAGAGAAAATAAACCCTCCTCCTCATTAGACTGGTATCAGATTCTCTTTGTTTCTCGAAGCAGGCATGTTTTGAATTTGACCGCATTTATGGGCGAAATAGATAGCCTGCATCAGAGATAAGAGGCACAAAAGCCACTGAGCTCTCTTTATACAAAGTGTACCCTGTGTACAAGCAACTCTTTCGCTGCCAAATCCAATAATGGGACAGTGCATTTCTCATTTGATGAAGCCCATCTGCAGTTGATGCTTGGCAAAAGAAATTGCAGGTGGATTCCATCATCCGCAGGAACTTATTGTCAGAATCGGGATTTAATTTTACCTGAACCCGCTAAAATGTAATTGAGGATTTTTAATTAATTCAATTTTCAGACTCTGGGCCCATGCTCCGGCAGAAGGATGGACACAGCGACCAACTTGACGCTTTGTTTCTAGGTCCAGAAGGGGTTGAGGCGTTGGGTCTGGATCTAAAATTACTGGAAACTTAATAAAATACGGCAACCAGAAGATAATGTGCCAAACTCTCTGTGTAGCAGAGATTCTTTATAATCCTTGAATTTGATGTAGCCCTGCTGTGTGAGAGCTTATTATCGTTCTCACATTTTCGGGAATGGTTCTGTTCAGAGAACATCTGCTGTTCTGTTACTATTCACGTTTTCCTTTTTGTTGCCGCCTTTACAGCAACTCTCAAATAAATTTCATTTCAAATGAAAATGTATTTCAAATAAAGACCTAATTTTGTAAATGGGCTGCTCGGTGTGGTATTGAAGCACCATCACCAAAAGAACTTGAAAGTTTTTCCTGGGAAGTAGGCATGAAATGTGCTCCTGGCCTTATTCGGCCCCGGAGTGCAATTTCAAGTTAGCTAGCCAGTTAACAGCCAGCCAGATTGAAACACTTGGTGGGAAAGTCTCAGCGCTGCCACGGAAGGTGGCAAGAGAATTGGCGATGGGACAAGGGGGGTTGCAGCAGCCTGGTGTTTCTAATGTGCCCCCTCAGTGGGACAGCAAGGAGTTGCTGACCCATGAATAATAAATATCGACAGAAAACCTATGCCACAAGTGTCTTGGCTGAGCAATCACACACAAACCTCAGTCCCCAGACACAGTTGTTAATTTTATTTGAGCCCTGACCTTTCATCCTAACCCTGGATTGAGGTTGCAGCTTAAACGTAAAGGCTGCCTGGCCAATCAGCCCACCCACCAACTGCAAAGGCAGATGGGTAATGTAAAACTACGGTCAATTGGTGTTTGATTAATTTAAATTGGCTTCTTGAATGTCAGCAGGCGCGCTTCCCACTCTCACGCATGCCTGCCAACGGAAATATCGCTCAAGTGTGCGGTGTGATCAGGACTTCACCCAAAGTCTTCTCTTGTGATTTCATGTGCTGCCATGTCAGGCATGTACCCGAACTTTGTTCTGGCCATGGTCAGTGGCTTGCTCTGTATTATTTTAAATTTAGTGTCATTCAGTCAAGTTGATATTGAGTGCACCAAAAAACTGGTATTAATTCACATTCCTGCAGCGTAGCCAGCAAAAGTCTTTAACTTCAGTCCGATTGAGAGATTTACTTCCGACTACTGTATTTGGTTGTTCTACGTAAGGCTGCGTTTCATGCTGCTCAGTGTGTGCATCGCAATGAGCCTTTACTTTTAAGAACCTAATTTCTTTCCTCTTTATGATCCTGTGCAGATTCTCCCAATCCATTGAAACGCTGGCAGAAATTGCATTTCCAAACACAAATAAGAGGCGTGTTGCTCTGTTTACTTGCTATAAATATAGCAGTCAATATGGTCGCCTTTCTTAATCTTAATTATGTGTATACTTTCAGAGTCGGCAGGTATCTCTCGATACCGCCACAAGGTTCAACCCGAATACCAATTAAAGAGCCAATACACCAGTTAGTTAGTTCAAAGTCAATACTATTTATTTACACACAGTAAGATCTACTCATGCACAATAATCAGTAGGACTTTAAACTTCTGAGTTGGGGGGAAGGGAAAGTGAAAGCGACAGGGAGCATGGAGTTAAATGGCAAGATACGCAGGAGGATAACATGTAGGCAGGTGGATTTAAGCTTGAGGCAGACTAGGAATTCAACAAAAAGGAAGGATAACTTTGGACATCTTAGGACTTCCAATATCTGTAATGATAAGAAAGTTAGCATTAAGGTACTTTACCTGAATGCTCGTAGCATTTGTAACAAAGTAGACGAACTAATGGCACAGATCATCGTGAATGATTATGATGTGGTAGGCATCACAGAGACATGGCTGCAGGGGGTTCAGGACTGGCAGTTAAACATCCAAGGATATACAACCTATCGAAAAGACAGGGAGGTGGGCCGAGGGGGTGGGGTTGCCTTGTTAGTTAAGAACAAAATTAAATCTATGGCACTAAACGACATAGGGTCGGATGATGTGGAGTCTGTGTGGGTAGAATTGAGGAACCACAAAGGCAAAAAAAACCATAATGGGAGTTATGTACAGACCTCCTAACAGTGGTCAGGACCAGGGGCGCAACATGTACCGGGAAATAGAAAAGGCATGTCAGAAAGGCAAGGTCACGGTGATCATGGGGGACTTCAATATGCAGGTGGATTGGGTAAATAACGTAGCCAGTGGATCCAAAGAAAAGGAATTCATGGAATGCTTACAAGATGGCTTTTTGGAACAGTTTGTCATGGAGCCCACAAGGGAGCAGGCTATTCTGGACCTAGTGCTATGTAATGAACCAGACTTTATAAAAGATCTTAAAGTAAGGGAACACTTAGGAAGCAGCGATCATAATATGGTTGAGTTCAGTCTGCAGTTTGAAAGAGAGAAGGCAAAATCGGATGTAATGGTGTTACAGTTAAATAAAGGTAATTACAAGGGCATGAGAGAGGAACTGGCGAAAATCGACTGGAAGCAGACCCTAGTGGGGAAGACAGCAGAGCAAAAATGGCAGGAGTTTGTATGCATAATTGAGGACACTGTACAGAGGTTCATCCCCAAGAAAAGAAAGATTATCCGGGGAGGGATTAGACAGCCATGGCTGACAAAGGAGGTCAGGAAATGTATCAAAGAAAAAGAGAGATCCTATAAAGTGGCCAAAAGCACTGGGAAATCAGAAGATTGGGAAGGCTACAAAAACAAACAGAGGTTAACAAAGAGACAAATAAGGAAGGAGAGGATCAAATATGAAGGCAGGCTAGCCAGTAATATAAGAAATGATAGTAAAAGTTTCTTTCAATACATAAGAAACAAACGACAGGCCAAAGTAGACATTGGGCCAATTCAAACTGATTCCGGAAGGCTAGTGATGGAAGACGAGGAAATGGCTGGAGAACTTAATAAGTACTTTGCGTCTGCCTTCACAGTGGAAGACATGAGTAATATCCCAAAAATTATAGAGGGTCAGGGGGCTGAGTTGAGTATGGTTGCCATTACAAAAGAGATGGTGCTAAAAAAGCTAAAAGGTCTTAAAATTGACAAATCTCCCGGCCCCGATGGGCTACACCCTAGAGTTCTGAGAGAGGTGGCTGAAGAAATAGCGGAAGCGTTGGTTGAGATCTTTCAAAAATCACTGGAGTCAGGGAAAGTCCCGGACGATTGGAAGATCGCTGTTGTAACCCCCTTGTTCAAGAAAGGATCAAGACAAAAGATGGAAAATTATAGGCCAATTAGCCTAACCTCGGTTGTTGGTAAAATTCTAGAATCGATCGTTAAGGATGAGATTTCTAAATTCTTGGAAGAGCAGGGTCGGATTAGAACAAGTCAACATGGATTTAGTAAGGGGAGGTCGTGCCTGACGAACCTGTTAGAATTCTTTGAGGAGGTGACAAGTAGGTTAGACCAGGGAAACCCAGTGGATGTGGTCTATCTGGATTTCCAAAAGGCCTTTGATAAGGTGCCACACAGGAGGCTGCTGAGTAAGGTGAGGGCCCATGGTGTTCGAGGTGAGCTACTGGCATGGGTTGAGGGTTGGCTGTCTGACAGAAGGCAGAGAGTTGGGATAAAAGGTTCTTTTTCGGAATGGCAGCCGGTGACCAGCGGTGTCCCACAGGGTTCAGTGTTGGGGCCACAGCTGTTCACCATATATATTAATGATCTGGATGAAGGGACTGGGGGCATTCTGGCGAAGTTTGCCGATGATACGAAGTTAGGTGGTCAGGCAGGTAGTGCTGAGGAAGTGGGGAGGCTGCAGAAGGATCTAGACAGTTTGGGAGAGTGGTGCAGGAAATGGCTGATGCAATTCAACGTGAGAAAATGTGAGGTCTTGCACTTTGGAAAAAAGAATCCAAGCATAGACTACTTTCTAAACGGTGAGAAAATTCATAATGCCAAAGTACAAAGGGATCTGGGAGTGCTAGTCGAGGATTCCCTAAAGGTAAACATGCAGGTTGAATCTGTGATTAAGAAAGCGAATGCAATGTTGTCATTTATCTCAAGAAGGTTGGAATATAAAAGCAGCGATGTGCTACTGAGCCTTTATAAGGCTCTGGTTAGGCCCCATTTGGAGTACTGTGTCCAGTTTTGGGCCCCACATCTCAGGAAGGACATACTGGCACTGGAGAGTGTCCAGCGGAGATTCACACGGATGATCCCTGGAATGGCGGGTCTAACATATGATGAACGGCTGAGGATCCTGGGATTGTATTCATTGGAGTTTAGAAGGTTAAGGGGAGATCTAATAGAAACTTACAAGATAATACATGGCTTAGAAAGGGTGGACGCAAAGAAACTGTTTCCGTTAGGCGAGGAGACGAGGACCCGTGGTCACAGCCTTAGAATTAAAGGGGGTAAATTCAGAACAGAAATGCGGAGACATTTCTTCAGCCAGAGAGTGGTGGGCCTGTGGAATTCATTGCCGCGGAGTGCAGTGGAGGCCGGGACGCTAAATGGCTTCAAGACAGAGATAGATAAATTCTTGATGTCGCGAGGAATTAAGGGCTACGGGGAGAATGCTGGTAGGTGGAGTTGAAATGCCCATCAGCCATGATTGAATGGCGGAGTGGACTCGATGGGCCGAATGGCCTTACTTCCACTCCTATGTCTTATGGTCTTATGGTCTAATAATACTACAAACTAAACTATCTCTATCGCTAACGCCTATACTTAACTTTGGGTGCCCACTTAGTCAGAGGAACAATGGCCGTTATTCAGATCTGAGGCTCTTGGGTTCGAAGAGGTAACAGGACTACAGCTCAGGTCATCTGTCTGGTAGCGAGCGTTGACCTTGAACATACTTGCTTCTGGTGGTGCTGGCGGAAGGGTCTCTCCACTTGAGAGCCGAATCCAAGAGGCTGAATCTTTGTCGGGGGTTCCTTCTTATACTTGGAGGGGCTTTGTGCGCTTTTAGGCGGGCCTTAAACTTGGTCCCAATTAATTGAGCAGCTTCTTGATCATTGTCATCGATCTAAACCAATAAAGGGGCGGGTGCCCTGATGGCTGGGCATGTCCTGGGTGGCCGTTGGCCTTGCTTTATTTGTGTCTTTCAGTTGGCGTACTGGCGCTGGGATGTCTGCGACAGTATCGGCTACCTGTTCCCTGGAGATGGGCCATCAATATGTAAATCGACCCAGAGTTTCGATTCCGTCTGCAAACTACCTTCCAAATATACATTCAGGCTCTGTGCCTGCTTGTTGCTTAGTATTGTCCACATTTCCCTAGAGTCACTGTGAGCGTCCATTTTGTATACCGAAAGTAGCCATCGCAGATGGCTACACTCCCTCCTTGTGATCCTCAACGCGAAGCGTGAAGGTTCATACTACTGAATCTTCTTTGTTATCTGCCGAAGTCAAGCACCCACAATCAAGGACAGGTTCTACTCTACTCTGTCCTATGGATTGGAACTTTTATCTAAATTGTTTTATATACATCACATTATTATAAAATTCTAAGGGGCGCTATGACATTTAGGCATGCATTACAATTAAAATACGGGAACCTCTAACTATCCTTCTCTTAACTATCCTTAGTCAATTAAAAGAATTTACAACAGTACAAACTATATAATAGCAGCCTTACATGTCTCTGTATCTTGGCAGTCAAGTACAGAATTTCACATCTTTATTAGAAGAAAGAAATTAGTGCGGGAGGCTTTCCTTCGCCATCACCAAAATCTCAGTGTCTGGATGACACTATAGATTGTTGATGTGACTAACAGTGCTTCCACGATGTAGGACAGGGAATACATGTGATAAATCAGTGGCTGTCTCTGGGTGTGGTGTATGGCAGGGATGGGAAACATTCACAGCCTGTGGGGTAGGGGTCAGGGGGGTCCACACGCAACTGTAGTGATCCCATGAAGATCCAGATGTAGATCATGATGTCTGTCTTCATGTTCTCTTTTTCCTTCTTGGTCTTCCTTTGCCTTCGGTTCTGGATTTCCTGTGGACACAAGCATAATATCTGTTATTATCTTGTTTAAGATCTCGTATGTCTGTCTGTCCTTTATTATCAATTGCCCATTAGAATTGTCACCATATGTGACTCCCTCATTTTTTTAAAACCAAATATTTTGGGACCAGACATGCGAAAAGAAAATGCTGTCACAGCGCGAGCAGTCTCGCAGCCTGTGTGATCGATGCGGTGAGTGGGCGGACTATCTCTCCACCCAGCACTGAAGTGTTCCATCCAAGTGTTTAAGGATGTAAATAGCATATGGGAGAGCAAACCTAAGGATCGCCGGAAACAAACAAATGAGTTTTGAACCAAAAGTTCCGAATGGGATGCGTATGGGCCGCGATGGGGCAAGCATGGGTGGAATCCCCGGGTAGGACAGTGACCAGTGCCGTAAGTGTCTCACTACCCAAGCGTAGCTGAC
Source organism: Scyliorhinus canicula (assembly GCF_902713615.1). Lineage (NCBI taxonomy): Eukaryota > Metazoa > Chordata > Chondrichthyes > Carcharhiniformes > Scyliorhinidae > Scyliorhinus > Scyliorhinus canicula. Next base: position 91,881,846 of record NC_052163.1, on the reverse strand, counting down.
CAGATGAGGGTCCTCAGGCAGGGCGGGGACCAGTGATCTGTTTACGGGGTCGAACGATAGATTGTGGGAGCTCATAAAGTCTATCCCTAAAATGTGTTTGGCTGTCTGGGGTAAATCTACTGGAACTATGGGATGTTTAGTTTTAATATTCCCTATCTGAATTGCTACAGGGTGGTGATGTGTCCCTGCTGCAAGTGCCCTGTGAAACTGCTGGGGGTAATGGTGTCTGTGGTGGGTCATGTGTCTCGTTGAAACATTGTGGAGGAATTGAGCGTGGTGCGGGACCCTCCTGTGTCCCAAAGAAATTCTGCGGGGTGACCCCGGACTGTGCCTGCTACGACCGGTCTCCCGGACTTGTCCCAAAGGGAGTCGCAGACGCAAGTTGGGGAATCTGAACACCGTCAATCGGTGCCGTTCATGTCTGCGTTCTCAGAACGGGCGCTAACACTATGAATTGGCTTGGTCCTATTCTTATTCAGGCTATTTGCCTGCTGGTTTCGCTGCTGTTTCTGGGGGGCATTGCCCTCTTGGGCGTAACGTCCTAACTGTCCACAATTGTAACACTCGTGGGACTAAGGCTGCTGTGGGCTATTTCTTCCCTCGTTTACCCAAGCGGGGTTCTGATGTGTCCTAACTGGATGCGTGTTAGCATCTGCCTGCTCTTCCTCTGCTTTACTGTAATCTGATTTTCCCTGAATGGACTGTTCCCAAGCTCGGGATAATCTCTTTTGTACCCATTTCTCATTGTGGGTCTCGCCTGAGGGGTCATAATTGGCGCAAGCTCTCTGTCCTGCTTCGGTCGCGTGAGAGACTAGAATTCAAGTCCATTTGGCCATATTGTCTGGGATCAAATGGGTGCGGGCTCTCTGAATACCGCTGTGAAATGAATCCAAAGGCACCCAGCAAACGCTGTTGAGTACTCGGTCTTTTTCTGCCTACATTTATTGAGGCCTTCTACGGGGTCTCCCTTATTGTAGCCGATCACATCTAGGATCGCTGCATGCATTTCTTGGAGGGTGCCTCCTCCTACATTTTGTGTGTCGGGAAGGGCTGCCACGACTGAGGGGTCGAGGCTCAAAACTGTGAGCTACACGTGCTCTCTTTCATCCAGGCCGTACATGGTCACCTGTTGTTTTACTCTTGCGAAATAATGGTGTGGGTCCGATGTGGGTTGGAACGGTGTTATCTTATCACACGCGTCCATTAATTGAGTGACGGTTAATGTGGTGGTGTACAGAAAACCGGGGTCCCCATCTGTTGTGGCCCTGCTCCGTGTGGTAACAGGGTTCATAGGATTGTGCTCTACCTGTGCAGTCGAGGGTTTTCTTTTCTGAGGTTTGTCCTGAGTACATGTGCCATGTACATATCTATGGGCAGTCTCATTTAACACCTGTCAGTTGGGGCCATTTTCCTGATCTAAGTGGGGTCCAAATGTATTCTGGAAATCATTTTGCACAGAAAGCAGGGATTGCAGGTCTGCAATTTGCTTTCGGCATTTGGCGTGGTCTCCCGAGCTCTGCCTTTGTCCTGTCGTGGAACTGTGGAGTGCTCGTCGGGCTGCTTTTAAATCATTACATTGTTTCTTTAATTGCTCGACCTGGTGTTCTGTCTCTTCTCGTATCAACACCGCGCGCTGCATATCTTGGTAGGCCTTATCGTATTGTGACTGAAAGCTGCTGAAGTGGGCGAGACAAGATTGGTGTGCCCGTTTGACATCAGCCATCTCCTTGTCCTTTGCCGCTAACTGATCTCTAAGTTCCCTGTTAACTTTCTCGTACTCACTAGCGTCTCCCTCACTATTCTTATCTCTCTCCTCAATCTCTCTGCGGAGCGTCCTCACAACCTCCTCTGTGCCTCGCAATTGTGCCAAGCAGGGCAAGATTGCCATCGGCTTACGAGCTTTTCCTAAACTTTTCTTATGAATCTCGGTCAGGTTCTCCCACCAAGTATGCCCTATACTTCCGAGACCTCTTTCGTCGTTTGCACAAAATGCGCTCCGAAGGGGCCATCCTTTCCCTTTGAGATATTTTCTAATTTCCTCTTCCCATACGGGACACTGCCCTACTCTACTGGTCGCTGCGACCTCGAATTCCTGGGGGTTCCTAAGGCGTTCCAATTCTTCTGTTATCTCTGGGTTTCTACTGAATTTGGAATGGGGGGAATAAAGTGGTGATGTAAACACGGGTACGGCTCACACTATTTTCCGGTCTACAAAACTCCTGACAGCTTTACGCAACAAAATCTTTCGAGGTTACCTTATATCCCTTGTTAGTACGCGTGCAAATAACACACTTCCGAATCTTGGTGGTTTGATTGATATTGGTCTTACGCTTGTGCTTTTTTCTTTTTCCAATTGGATTCTAATTCAAATTTGGGTTCTCTCGGAGTGACTAGGCCACTTCTAGGTCGAGTCCCGTCAGATGTCGCCAGTAATGTTGCTCTGTTTACTTGCTATAAATATAGCAGTCAATATGGTCGCCTTTCTTAACCCTAATTATGTGTATACTTTCAGAGTCTCCAGGTATCTCTCGATACCGCCACAAGGTTCAACCCGAATACCGATCAAAGAGCCAATAAACCAGTTAGTTAGTTCAAAAAGTCAATACTATTTATTTACACACAGTAAGATCTACTCATGCACAATAATACTACAAACTAAACTATCTCTATCGCTAACGCCTATACTTAATTTTGGGTGCCCACTTAGTCAGAGGAACAATGGCCGTTGTTCAGATCTGAGGCTGTTGGGTTTGAAGAGGTAACAGGAGAACAGCTAAGGTTGTCCATCTGGTAGCGAGTGTTGATCTTGAACGTACTTGCTGCTGATGGATGGGTCTCTCCGCTTGAGGGCCGAATCCAAGAGGCTGAATCTTTGTCAGGGGTTCCTTCTTATACTTGGAGGGGCTTCGCGCGCTTTTAGGCGCGATTTAAACTTGGTCCCAATTAATTGGGCAGCTTCTTGATCATTGTCATCGATCTAAACCAATAAAGGGGCGGGTGCCCTGATGGCTGGGCATGTCCTGGGTGGCCGTTGGCCTTGCTTTGTTTGTGTCTTTCAGTTGGCGTACAGGCGCCGGGATGTCTGCGACAGTATCAGCTACCTGAGTATTAGTCCTTTGTTCCCCGGAGATGGGCCATCAATATGTAAATCGACCCAGAGTTTCGATTCCGTCTGCAAACTGCCTTCCAAATATACATTCAGGCTCTGTGCCTGCTTGTTGCTTAGTATTGTCCACATTTCCCGAGAGTCTCTGTGAGCCTCCATTTTGTATACTGAAAGTGGCCATCCAAGATGGCTACAGGCGGGATGCACCTCCAGCTGGGCCTTGGCTTTCCTTAATAAGAACTACATTATTCAAGAGTTACATGCAGAAAGTCATCAAATTGCTTGTGCTACAAAGGTTGTTATATGAGTGACAGAATAATTTTGGAGTCCAGGTTGGATTGAAGGATGGACCATGCTGGTAACTGCCTGTTGGCCTGATCACCAAAATCATGTTGAGATTTCACTGTGAAAAGGTGCCAACACGTTACCTTGTGGTCAGAGGTAAAAGCATAAAATGACGCCTGATCTTAGTCCGTGGCAGCAGCATGACTGATGTATAAAATGAGACGAATGTTGTAGTGATGCATTAGAGGCTGCTGTTCTGAGGTTGGTGCTGAAATATGTTGTTGGAATGGTGCAGGGGGAGTTTTATGACCTGATCTGGATGTGCCTTATACTGCCACGGGTTGCCAAAGGGTATTTGTTTCATGTGCCCAGCACTAACATATTTCAATTTGATGAGCGCAGCATTCAGGAAGGAAGATTTATTCACAAAAGAGACAGACATCAAACTGTCTTCGGCTGGAGTACTGAACCGTGGGTTAAAAACCCATGGAACAGTGAGAGTGTTTTACTCTTTATTAATAATGAGGCGCAGAGAGATAAGCTCTCTGTGGGCAGTCAAAGAATTTGTTATGCTTTTGCACTGTCAAAGTAACAACAGGATTGGGTTGAAGCAGAGCAAATGTACACGGGAAAGGGATGAATCCATTTAAAGTGCGGCCAAGTTGCCTGTCTGTCATGGAACTGAGGTTTGCAGATCAAAAAGGCCCTAGTTTAATCCCTGATCTATGCTGAGATAATCGTGCAGATAGACAAGCAAGAACAATCTCACATTTGGGCCCTGCGTTCTGAGGTTAGGGAGGTGTTAAAATCAAAAAACTTAATGCAATTGTTCCCTAATCACGATCGCCTTTTGGAAAGTACAAGACCTCTATATGTTGGCCGAGGATGGGATGAAACACAGTGATGATGCTGACCCCAGTGAACAACTAGTTAGCACTTGCTGCCTCGAGTGATTCAGGAAGAGGGATCAGCTAGATGCCGGAGGGAACTGTTGCTTCTGAATCACAATCCAAAAGCGACGTCATTTTCAAGAGAAGAACACTGAAGGATAAATAACTGTCTGCAACAATTCAAGGAGAGAGGGAGCATTGCGGGAACACCCTTTGCTCAGAGGATAGCATCCCTCCTAAATAGTTCTAACACGAAAGCTATGATTTACATGAACTCAGTTAGATTTTTCTGAAACTGTTGATTTGTTTTGAAGCTGTTTAATGTTCTGCCCCGCCAGCCCTCCCTCGCTGGTGCTGGCAAGGAGCAGCCACGCTCAACACAGAGCAATGTCTTTCCAATCACTAGCACCCTTGATCCTGGGCCAGCTCAGGAACTGGTTCAGAGTTGCTGGACCGAAAAAAGATCGGCTGCTCTGCTTCTTTCAAAGGATAATCTATGAGCTCTCTAATGCGAGCTGAGCCTAATGGACTCCAGTGTGTCCTGTTCAGTGTAAGGAATCAGTTTTTAATGGGCACCACCTTTATGCTGGGTGAGCATGTCTTTGATTGATGTAGCGACTATCCGTCCTTTATTAGAGAATGAAAAGCATCAAAACTGCATTAATCTGTAAATTCCGATCCTTGTCATGTTTAGTGATGCGTTACAAAAACACTGTTGTCTTGTTAGCTGCTATTATCATTGCATATTCCAGCACATTCCAAACGTAATTACATTCCGGTCCATCAGAAATCAAGAAAAACTTGAGTTAATTATTTATTGCCTCCAGTCCCGTTAAGACCTAAGCTTCCTACTCAATAAGTGCAGTGCTCAGTGAAGAAATAAGTCATGCAGATCAGGAAAGTTCCAGGCCTGGTCCCCAGCCTGTGTCACTTTAACTGATGCCAGTGAGGATGGAGATAATAATTGTTCTTTGGACCTGGTGTTCCTGGGTGGGGAGTGAGCAAGAACCAGCCGGGGACCCACCTGTGTGTGTATATGCTGGGAAAGTTGAATTCAGCTGCCTTGTTCCCCATCTTTCTGACCCTCCCTCACCCCAGCAGAAGCCCCTTCATAGGGTTCAGGAGCAGGAATCCTGCCCACGTTCCACCTTCCCAAGTCCACTGTGACCAATAGCAGAGCATCCCCTGTTGCTCAGTTGAGATCAGGGCCTATGAATTGGATCACACGTGAATTGGAGCATGATTCCCAGGGCATTGGATGGGGCATGAACCAAATGAAGCTGGTGGCAGGACCACGAGAAATTGGGCTGCACACTTCATTTTAAGTGAGCTGCAGACACCAATCGGAGCCCAAGAGACTGTTCATCAGTCTCGGGATCCACAAAGATTGACGTACTCAGATTTCAGACAACAGAGTGGAAGAGGCAAGTAATTGAATGTATGTGCTAGAGCAAGGCTTGTTTTACAAAATGTTGATAACATATCGCCAGGGGACAGTGCCAGGGTACTGCCCGGCCATGACCCTCTCCCCCTGGGGGCTGTACTCACTTGTATATCTCAAGCAGGTTCTGCTCTCCAGGTGCATGTTGTGGGCGACCTTAATGGGTGGGGGGGGGGTGGGGGGGGGGGGGTGGGGGGTCGACAATCAGGCATAAAGGCCTAATAATTCTATTTAAATGTAATCAAATGGGGATCCTGATGTTGAACAGCACAATTTCCGTTGTGTCACGGGTTGAAGGCAGCGTGGATCGGTACGGGAAATCCTGCCGACGTAAACCGTGTTTTGGGACTTCCGCGGGATTTCTTGCTCCTGCCGTTCATCTCACCGCACCCACCCCATCCCAGGAAAACACCCGCTTCCCCTTACCTTTACCATGACAGCCTTCTGCAGTGCCCTGATTGACTGTCAAGTGCCTGAAGAAACTAAGCACAACAAGGCGTGCCTGCTCCGTACAAGTACAATCTAATCTTTGCATTGGCAAGGAGTCTGACGGGTTTTCAGTTGTGCAGCCTACATGATATGGTGCAACCTTTACTGCCTGCAATGAGTACTCGCACACCACCCATCAAATTGAATCTAAGGCCTATAAAACAGTGCAGTACAATCCAATTTCCAGACACGATAGCTGTCTCAGTTGGGAAAAAACACATTCATCCACTCAAGGACTGAGGGAGTTGCAAGCTTCCTTCCATCAGAAGAACTTGCTTTTATGCGGTATTTTTCATGATCACAGCGTATCTCAAAGCACCTCGATAGCTTGTGAAGGACTTCTGAATTGTGGCCATTGTTGGAGGAAACACGGTACACAATTGGTGCGCAGCGAGGTCCCACAAACAGCCATATGATAATAACCAGATCATTTCTTTTTTTGCGATGTCAATTGAGGATTAAATATTAGCCAGGAACCTGGAGATAACTCTCTTGCCCTTTTTCAAAATAGTGCCAGGGAATCGTTTACACCCACCCGAAGGTACAGATGGGACCTCAGTTTTATAGCTTATTTGAAAGTGCAATGCTGGCGTGACAGTAGAATGTCAGCCTTGATTTTATACTCAATTCTCTAGCGAGGGACTTGAATCCACAAACGTTCTGATTCAGAGCGAGAATGCTGCCAATCAGCCATGTCCGACACTCTTGGAGAGATACTTCTTAATGAACAGTTTGCGTATTTGTTTATCCTGAGAGCTCCTTGTGGGTGTGGCCGAGCCCACAGGCTACTGCCAAACTAGTTCCCAGCATCCTTGTCAGCCCCAGGGATGGCTGATCGACAGTTCCAAAGACAAACACGAGGCAGTCTGAGAAAATACTTCAAATTGAAATAAAGGGAATTGTGAGGTCAGGGCATTTTAAGAGCTCGGAGGTATATGGCAGATGTCCTCTCTATCACACCAGGCAACAACGCAGTTTGCCTGTGCAGCATGACTGATGTCTATACTGCAGCTGCGATTCCCAAGGAGTAGTCTCATCAGTTCACTCTGTCAGCTGGTGCCAGTCCAACAACTCCAATTCTCAGTCAGTGAATGAGCTCCTACCAGCAGTGAAACATCAGACAAAATAAGTACTGACTACCAGGCTCCCTGTAGAATTGATAGAGTTCTGTCACTTCATTGCCTTTATCTCAGGTTTAAATGGGTTTTTTTTGCTGTGTTCTCCCTTTCTCTGCCACAGGACTTAACTCATGCTGAGTTGGTTTCATAAACTGAATGCTATCTCTTTTTTAACCGCATTTCGTCATTACCAATACACAATTTCAGTGAAAAAAGGGGGGCTACTGGCAGGAAGTTCTCTTCATTTTATCAATGATGCTATTGCTGCCTCGGACCTCACAGAGGCACTTCTGCCTCAGAGCGCCAGGGAACCTGGATCGATTCCGGCCTTGGGTGACTGTCTCTGTTGAGTCTGCACATTCTCCCCGTATCTGTGTTGGTTTTTTGTGGGTGCTCCAGTTTCCTCCTACAGTCCAAAAATGTACAGATTAGGTGGACAGTGTCCAAAGGTTAGGTGGTGTTATGGGATAGGGTGGGGGAGTGGGCTGAGGTTAGGGTGGTCTTTCAAAGGGTAGGTGCAAACTCGGTGAACCACAGGCCTCCTTCTGCAGTGTAGGGATTCTATGATTTTCTTGCGTGTTCCTCCTTGGGATCTCACTTTGAGATCAAAACTCATTGCACCATCTGTTACTGTAACACATTTTTACTCAGGACATCAATACTTTGCTCAATCATTACTTTCTCTTGTTACTGAGGTTTAGGTGCCCACTTGTGCTATTTTAACAGTTCAAGATCAGGCTGCCATTTTGATTATTGGAAAAGAAGCTGAAGAAAAAAATCCCAACTGTAGGCACATGAAGGGGAAGCGGTGGCGACGTGGTATTGTCGCTGGACAAGTAATCCAGTGACCCAGGGTAATACGCTGGGGATCTGGGATCGAATCCCACCACGGCAGACCGTGGAATTTAAATTCGATAAAACATCTGGAATTAAAAGTTTAATGATGACCAGGTCCACAGCAATGCCCTTTGAAATGGCCTAGCAAGCAGCTCAGTTCAAGGACAATGAATGCCAGCCCAGCCAGTTCTGCCCAAATTCAATTGAATGAAGTAGAGTCTTGCCACTTTTCAATTGGCACCATGTGGATGCGTGTGTTGGATAACCAAGGGTCGGATCTTGGGTGCATGGGGGATGGGTGGAGGGGAGAGGGCAGAAAGGCAATTGAAGATCATGTGGTGAAACCTTCAGAAATATATTAGATCAGCATTGGTAACTCTACACACCGTACAATGCGTTTGACCACTGAACTTTCTGCTGAGCAAGGCATTTTTGACTGTTGTTAATTAACTTGTATGCTACAAACTGATCTTATGATTATATTTGCAGCTCTTGTCAAACATGGTGGCAGCGTATAAGCTTAAATGGAATAGTGATTAACTCACAGGACACCTTTTTGTTTCTTTGTCATAGGTTGATGTCCAACTGTGTCTGACCCTCCACTCTTCAGGTTGCTCCAGTGTAATGAGCTTCGTCAACCTTTTTCTCATTTCTCGGGATTAGGTAAGACACCGTCACAGTTTTATCCACAGGGAGACTAACTACTCAGGTTTTACCAGCAGTAAACATCATCACTTGTCTGGTGAATCAGGGATGTCATACAAATTTTGTGCTGTTATTTCTTCGCTTGATTTTGCATCATGATTTTTGAACTTAAAAATGAAGCTGTGCTCAATTCCCATCGAAGTGCAAGCCTTTGCTGTAAATGGGCTCACACTTCAAATTAGTGTAATTATTGTCTGAGCAACCTAGATGGATGACCAAGCTTCACAGCATTGTGCAGCACCAGCAATGTAAAGAGAAGGGAGCTTAGGTAAATCAGGTACAAGTGATTAGGAGCTGACATTTTTAAATTCCAGCTATTATTACCTCTAACTGTTCTGTATGTCACTTCATGGAAATCCAATGTGACACTTTATCTTCTTGTATTATCGCTGAATTTTGTGTTTGAAGAAAGATCAATAAAATTCAAATCCCCTTGTCTAATTCTTCTGGTAGGTTTCATACATGGTGCAGGGAAAGAGCAGACAAAATGCTGAGAACAAGAAAAGGTTATTCACTTATTGAAGCAGATCTTACCTAGCGACCAACATCCCAATATATTAAATACCCCTCTTTTTTTTCCTCTATAACACTGCTGGCCAATTATTTCAAACATTTATTACTTCTTAAGTGAAGAATTTCTTTTTAATATCTATTTTAAGATTACTCTATAATTCATTTCCTCCCTCCTACTTGCCTGATCTACTTTGAAGTGATGTTCTCGACCCCTCCATGATCTTTAATTTGTCATGCTCCTTGTTGATATCCAGTCTTGGGTATTGGATGAATAGAAATGTTTTCTAACTTAATATTGGACAGGCCAAGGCCATTGCCTTCGGTCCCTGGCACAAACTCAATTTCCTAGCCATTGACCCTGTCCCTCTTCTGGGCCGCTATCTAAGGCTGAGCCAGGCCATTCAAAACCCTGGTGTCATATTTGACCCCCTCGGAGGGATTCCAATCACGCAGCCATCATCAACACTGTTAGCTTTCAATCCCTGTAACATCGTCCATCTTTGTTCCTACCTCATTGGATCTGCTGATGAACCCTCCTGTCCATGCCATTGTGGCCTTTCAATATGATCATTCCAGTGATCACTTAGCCAGGTCCCCATCTTCCAACCCCCACAAACCACACACTCTCTTCCCTCCCCCCCCCCCCTCATAAACTTGAGCTCATTCCAAACTCTGGTGTCTGTAATCCATCTCGCACAAGTCCCATCACTCCTGAGCTCGCTGATCTTTCTCAGAGCCTTGTTTTTGAAATTCTCATCCTAATTTTCACATCCCTCCATGGCCTCCCTCCTCCCCGTTATTTCTGGACAGCCCACCAAGATATCGGCGTCGCAGTCTTCATTTTACTTACGGCGGCATTAGCTGACCACACCTTGAGCTTCACCTTTCTTTATTTCTTTTAAGACCACCCTTAAAACCTACAGCTTTGACCAGGCATTTGCTCATCAATCCTACTATTTGTTCATGCTGTTTCATAGTCTGCCCCAGATACATTTTACTAGATGGATAAATATAAGTTTTTATTGTTGCTGTTTAACTGAGCTCATTTCTTTTCTGCCTTTAATGCATGCAGATGATCACCCTGTTTCATTAGTCCTGAAACACAAAGAAAGGGCAGCATCAAATTTTAATGTATATGAATCTAATTTTATGAATCTATTTTGATGCATAACCTGTTCCTGGTTTTCTGATATGCACTTCCCACCACAAGTGCACATTTAGAAAATATGCAACATTGAGAACAATCCACTGGGAGCATTGCGTCCAAAAGGCAGCGCGGTACGGCCTGTAGATGCCATGAGTTCATTCTTCCAGGATCGACCCGGATCGTCATGCCTCGCAAAATCTAACGCGATCCCACAAGGCGTCCAGAGACAGGTAGTCTCACTCTGATGTGCAGTTCCCTGAGGTACCCAAGGCGTTGGGATCTAACCCCTTGATCTTGGAGACCTCAGGTGTGTGCTGTCCAGTGCTGGTCTCCACAAATTGGTACCAGGCAGAACGGCACTTGAGGGGGTCTGCCAGGGAATCAGAGGCCCCCATGTGCTTGCCCTCGGACAGGGTGGCACCCTGGCACTGCTGATGTCACCTGGGCACTTTGGCAGTTCCTGACTGGCACCCAGGTGGCACTGCCAGGGTGCCAAGGTGATGCTGGCTGGGGCACTGCCAGGGTTCCAAGTTGGCATTTTTCCCATGCCGGGGATTGGGCCTGGGGGTGCCCTGCGTGGATGGGGTGTGGGGGCCCCCGAGGACCCCTTATGGGCGAGTTGGGGATTTGGGTGGGGTTCAGGGTTGTGTCAGAGAGCCGAGAGATCTCTCGACGAGAGGAGTTCCTCAGTCCAGAAAACGGGACTAAATGCGGCCTTGTTGGATTCCTCCTGAGGCCCTAAATCGAGCCAGAGTCCCAATAGATAGTGTGGTATTTCACAGCGCTGTGAGCTGATAAATGTGCTGGTCCCAGGACTCTGTTCCGATTTGGTTGCATCGCGCCCATCGTCTTCATTTTGAAGAAAAGCATTATTGGTTTTTCTTCCTTCTGGAGATTGACAATGGTATCTGAAGATTTTCTCAAACGTGTTTTTGTGTCATTTGAGCACAATTCCTTTGTGACATAATGTGGGAATCATAGCGGGTGCGAACAGGAGGCAAAAAACAGTATCCCAACAGTGGGATAAACTGTTGAAAATTTGTTCTCCTGACTTTCTGTTTTTTTCTCTTTTTTATAAATTTAGAGTACCCAATAAATTTTTTCCAATTAAGGGGCAATTTAGTGTGGCCAATCCACCTACCCTGCACATCTTTTTGGGTTTTGGGGACGAAATCCAGGCAAACACGGGGAGAATGTGCAAACTCCACACGGACAGTGACCCAGAGCCGGGATCGAACCTGGGACCTCGGCATCGTGCCTGTTCTCCCGACTTTCAAGCAGGTTAAAGGCAGATTGAGACTCCCAGATGAACAATGTCGGGATTGTCATTTCCCTGCATTCGCACCTAATGCGTGCTCATTAAAAGGCGTCTCACCAGAATTAAGTTCACCCTCCAAATTAAGTTCCCTGTCAGCGAGCATTTAGATTGTTCAGTTTCACAGCTGCCTTCAGTGGCATGCATTTGGTACGCTTCACTTCACCACGACTTTGAGGTCAATGGATGTTGCTTTCGCCTTCTTAAGGACCTCACCTAACATCACTCGAGGGCTAATAGCAAACATTGTACAAAGGCTGGACAAGGAAGGAGGACAAAGTCTGGAAGGTGGGGAGCGTAGGGTTTAAAGGTGGAACGAACGCTGGGCAGGGGAGATAGGCTTCTGGGAGAAGGGTGGGGAGAATGCCCAGGGAAGGTAGGGGTGAGAGAATGTCTGGGGAAGGAGAGATGTGTCTTGGAACACAGGGTCAGCGATGCTGACAGTGGGTTGCTGGGAAGTGAACTCGGGGTACTGGTGATAAGAGGGAACAGTTTGAGTCAGAGAGGGGAATAGGATGCAATGAAGTGGCAAGTCCAGAGTGAGAGTCTGGGAGGTGAATTTATCATTAGGTGTGTCACAGCGGGAGATAAGACTGATGGCCCGGATAATGGGAGGGGGCAGAATCAGGGTGGGTTGGGGCAGAAATGGGTTCTGCTCTGGGGGGTGCAAAAAGCATTTGGAGGTGGAGGTGAAGGGATCCAGGGTAAAGCGGGGAAGTCCAATGATGACCAAGGGGAGAGGAATGGTGATATTGGGTGGATCAAGGGATGGGTTTTTCTGTGACTGGGAGGGTAGAAGGTTCGATAGGTGATGTACAACATTTTTCCTAATTGATCTCGACCACACAGTTATCAGTCAGTGACATCCCTTGGGATGGAGGGAGAGTCTTTTTGGGTGGGTGGGGTTCAAGATCAGCATCAGTGGCTGACTAATGTGAATAGCCCTAAAAATTACGAAGCAAGTGGATATCAAGGATGCTCACTTGTACCCTCCACTCTATGGTGAAGAGTGAATTGGAGTAGGTATGTTCCAGATTCCTGCATCTCATAACATCGAGATCCCAGCAAGGAGTGGAGCTGCAGTTCATTCTGTACCATTTGTTATTGGCTGCAGTTTGAAGCAGGGATGAAAAGAAGGAGGAAGGTGGAATGGCTGCAAGGGTCAGGGCTGGTGGAGCGAAGCCAAGCCATGACTCCAAACCTCCATCCTCCTGGGCAGCACGGTAGCATTGTGGATAGTACAATTGCTTCACAGCTCCAAGGTCCCAGGTTCGATTCCCGGCTTGGGTCACTGTCTACGCGGAGTTTGCACATTCTCCCCGAGTGTGCGTTGGTTTCCTCCGGGTGCTCCGGTTTCCTCCCACAGTCCAAAGATGTGCAGGTTAGGTGGATTGACCATGCTAAATTGCCCTTAGTGTCCAAAATTGCCCTTAATATTGGTGGGGATACTGGGTTATGGGGATAGGGTGGAGGTGTGGACCTTGGGTTAGGGTGCTCTTTCCAAGGGCCGGTGGAGACCCGATGGGCCGAATGGCCTCCTTCTGCACTGTAAATTCTATGAAATTCTATGAATGGTCATGACGAACAAGAGTGTTTCTATGGTGCCAAGCAATGGTCACGATAGGGTTTTGAGGGCAGTGGACACAACTGGAAAGATGACTGCTCACCCTGGTCAAAGAATAATGGGCGGGATTCTCCGACCCCCTGCCGAGCTGGAGAATCGGTGGGGGGCGGCCCCGCCGGCTCTCAGATTCTTCGGCGCCGGGGTTTTTGGCGGGGGCGGGAATTGCGCCGTGCCGGTTGGAGGCCACTGGCAGCGCCCCCCCCCCCCCCCCCCACCCCGTGATTCTCCGGTCCGCGATGGGCCGAGCAGCCACCCATTTTAGGCCGGTCCCGCCGACGTAAATTAGACCTGGTACTTACCGGCGGGACCTGGCTCTGCGGGCAGCCTCCAGGGTCCTCGGCCGGGGGGGGGGGGGGGGGGGGGGGGGGGTAGACATGTCTGGGGAGATATGTCCGGGGGGTGCACCCAATGTGGCCTGGCCAGCGATCGGGGGCCACCGATCCATTGGCGGGCCTGTGCCATGGGGGCATTCTTTCCTTCCGCACCGGCTGCTGTGGACCTCCGCCATGGCCGGTGCGGAGACTAACCCCCCTGCGCACGCGCTGGGATGACGCCAGCACATGCTGGCGCTCTCGCGCATGCGCAAACTCGCGCCGGCCTCCAGAGGCCCTTCGGCGCCGGTTGGTGCGGCGCCAGCCTCTTCCGCCAAACACTCCGGAGCCGGCCTAGCCCCTGAAGGTGCGGAGTGGTTCATGCCATTCCTTGGTGCCCGTCCCGCCAGGTAGGGGAGAATCCCGCTCAATGTCTCCATATACATTCACTTCAAAATGTGAGGAAAAACCATCTCTAATCTTCCGGGATGTCGTTTCTACATGGAGGCCAGGTGCAGGGCTGAGCACTTTCTTTAAAATTGAGGGAAATCTGTAAAGGACATGTTCACTAAATGTATCTCTTCAATCCATTCACACATCCACTAAAGCATTGATGATGCAGGCTACGGGAGACCCTGCTTTGGTAATGGCTCTCATCCAGATGAGGGGAAGGAGGGCCCATCACAAGCTGTCGCTAGGCCATGAAGAGCAAGGTCCTGAGCAGCAAGAGGCAACGGAGCCTCTAGAAAATTAAGTTCCGGTGAACATGGACCTGTGCAATGATGAGCATTGGCATGACCATGGGAGGTGGCACTGGAAGTGCTCAAACCTAGAATTGAGCAAAAAGCAATGCCAGAGATAGCCCCGTATTTCCCGGGATATGGTTGCTCACATCTGCCAGCCTCTCCAGTATGAGCTCCGGCTGGCTGCAAGTTGGCATGACATCCTGGGCTACTACACAGTCAATTCAGCCCCACTTGACCTGGAGTTTCTACATAGGTAAAATTAGATTTATTGAAAATACCCAAGGTCCATGGTTGAGCCCAATAAACTACAGTCACAGGTTTGTAACTTTAAAACACGTTACCTTTTATTTTGTACAGTATTATAATTAAACAGGCAGAAAATGCCACTGACTATTTACTACCCCTTTCCAAAACCACCCTTTCTCACTCGTGCCAATCTCTCCACACACACACAGACAAGCAACACAGAGGGTAAAGGGAGGTGGAAAGGGAAAGAAAATGGACGGGATTCTCCCCTACCCAGCGGGGCGGGCTGTACCGGCGGCAAGGAGTGGCGTGAACCACTCCAGCGTCGGGCCACCCGGAAGGTGCGGAGGAGGGGCTAGGACGGCGCTGGCAGGGTTTGTGCCGTAGCAGCCGCGTCAAAGGGCTTGGCGCCGCGCCAACCGGCGCAGAAGTGCCTCTGCCGGCCAGCGCGAGTTGGCGCATGCGCTGGAGCGCCAGCGTGTGCTGGCGTCATCCCGGTGCATGCACACGTGGTTCTTCTCTGCGCTGGCCATGGCGGACCGTTACAGCGGCCGGCGGGGAGGGAACGATTGCCCCTATGGCACAGGCCTGCCAGCGGATTGGTGGGCCCCAATCGTGGGCCAGGCCACCGAGGGTGCCCCCAGCCCCCCACCCCCCCCCCCCCCTCCCCCCGGGGCCAGATCCCCACGAGGACCCCGCAGGACACCCACAGAGCCAGGTACCCGCCGGTACAGACCTCGTGTATTTTACGCCAGCAGAACCCGCCAGAAATGGGTGGCCACTCAGCCGGGGGGGGGGGGGGCGCTTCCAACGGCCCCCCGGACCAGCGTGGCTGCCGAAAAACGCCTTCCGGATTTGTCGGGGCAGCGGGCGGGATTCACACCACCCCCGGCGATTCTCTGGCCCAGCGCATGGTCAGAGAATCCCGCCCAATATTTACAAAAATGAAAGGATGAGAATCTAGATGCATTGGGGTTACTTCCAGGAAATGTCATTCTGAAGTTCAGACTTGCATTTTGGTACTTTTTCCTTCTCGGCCTGAGATGGTTTTCTCTGGAAAGGTTGTCTACTTTCTCTGCAGATACAGCATCATTTTAAGTTCACAGCAAAGGCTGTGTCAGGCACTCGCTGCTTTCAGAACAATAGAGCAGTTCTTCCACTTCAGTAAGCAGGAGAGAGTCTGTTCATTTCACTTCCAAGGTCCAAACACTTCTGCTACGTTATCCCAGAAAGCATCACGCAGGAAACCAATTACTGACCTTTGTCAGGCAGAGCACTGTCCCTGGCCAACCCACCAATTGCCAGTTAATCAATGAAAACTAGGTCCATCCAATGCTGGTTCCTAAGATCCACTCAGTGCGAAAGAGTGTGGCTTCTCCTTTCTAAAATACAAAACCTGGGAACACAGTGTCCTGGCAAGCCGGTTATATGCTTTCAGTCTTCTGCTTAAAGGTACATCCCGATTATGGGTCCATGAACCAAAACTAATAGAATAAAAGAAATGGGAACAAATGAAATAAACAGGAAGGACTCTTACACAAGGACTAGCAATGAATGGAATTCTGTAGTTCATAGCATAGCTTAGAACATACACTGCAGAACATACACTGCATTCGGCCCATCGAGTCTGCACCGACCCACTTAAGCCCTCACTTCCACCCTATCCTCCGAACCCAATAACCTCTCCTAACCTTTTTGGACACTAAGGGCAATTTATCATGGCCAATCCACCTAACCTACACGTCTTTGGACTGTGGGTGGAAATCGGAGCAGCCAGAGGAAATGCACGCAGACACGGGGAGCACGTGCAGACTCTGCACAGACAGTGACCCAGCAGGGAATTAAACCTGGGACCCTGGCGCTGTGAAGCCACAATGCTAGCCACTGTGCTGCCCGTGCTGACTCTGGATGAGTAGTGTGGAGCTCCTGGCCTGCAATGAGTGAATGTCTGTCAGCGTACCCTTTCATCCTACGAGTTAACGGTCGAGTGAGGGGGGAGGCGGAAACTTCTAGTCCGCTCCCGCACGAGCTCCTCATTGATGCATAATTAATTGGCTGAAGAGAGGAAGGTCATCCGTAGTTCACCCTCCCCATCATCCACTGGGAGTCACACCGACGTGCCCCCCCCCCCCCCCCCCCCCCCCCGCCACCAGATTTGGACTAGATTCCCTGTCCGTCTTTGGTAGCACGGGATTCTCCTGTCCCGCTGCAGTGAATGGGAGATGCTGAGCACCATATTCCCTGTCATCGCCAGCAGCGATAGTGAGGCGAACGCGCAACAGAGAATCCCGGCCTTAGACTCCAGAATGGAAAATTCTGCCCAATGTGGCAACTCAGCTACCTCTCCAGACAGTCAAATGGGTTTTCACGAAGAATAAGCCCCCATTAAAAGGTACAAAAAGAAAATGTTCTTCTTTAATCTGATTCATACTCATCAATATGAGAAAATGCCAGGAATTTTATTTTATTCGGCCGCAATTTGAAAGTACATCGGCTGAAATTCTTTTTCAAAAACCAGGCAAACCAGAGAATGTGGGCTTGGCTGCCTCACAGCGCCGAGGTCCCAGGTTCGATCCCGGCTCTAGGTCACTGTCCATGTGGAGTTTGCACATTCTCTCCGTGTTTGCGTGGGTTTCCCCCCACAACCCAAACGATGTGCAGGGTAGGTGGATTGGCCACGCTAAATTGCCCCTTAATTGTTAAAAAATAATTGGATACTCTAAATTTATAAAAAAAAACACGAGAGACTGTGACATTTCTCTTGACTTGGCTTCAATCTACTGCTTAAGTCAGAAATATTAATCAATTTTGGAGGGCTAATGAGAACGTCAAGTAGAGTGCAAATTAGAATTTGTTTTAATGTAACTAAAATAAAAGTACAGGAAATGCAACTGATGTCTACATGCCTGTCTTGTTTTGACACATGAATGCTACCAAGCTACTTTCTCTTTGTATCCCGTAATCACTTCACTCTCTCATCAATCTGTTCAGTGCATTGATGTTACCCGCTTCAATGGCTTATCCTTCAGACCGCATTTTTATTTTCCTTTGTATATATATAAAAAAAGTTTCATCATCATTCCCCTTGTGGCACTTCGCTTTCAAATCTTTCACTCGAGTCCACTGAAGTTTGAACCCTTCGCCAGAGTACATTCCTACCTGAGAGAATTCCGCCAATTCCGCTAATCTTGAAAACTTCCATTTATTATATATCCTGAATTTTGAATCCTCAATTTAATGAAACTTCAGCACTTTCTGCTTGTTAAGTATTAATCTCTGGAAAATGAGTCCTTCAGATCTGTGTTGCCCGAGGAAAGATGGTGTCACAGGGGCTGCAGCAAGATTGTTCCATGTTTATGAATGAGTGTGATTTATTTGGAAGGGGCGACACTGGATCCGAGCATTTCTCAAACAGTTCAGTTTGCTCACAAGACGTAGATTGCTCACAATGACTTAGGGGGCACAACTTATCTTTCTTTGTGTGAATTTTGCGCTCATCAAAGTGAGAAGTGGGAATACTGGAGAATGGAATACTTGGAGCTGGAGTTACTCTGAGTCAGTATAAAGCACTCCCAGGTGTCTTCGGACACAATTAGGTGCAAAACTCCCTCTACTCTCCCAACCTTGTGCTTCAGCTTAACCTCAGCACTGCACCATCCTGCTATACCAGGAGAGAGTTTTCCATTCCCAGCACCAGTCATTCTGTGACCTCTCTGAGCAGGCGCTAGTGTCAGTTTTGTGCTAAATCCAGTAGGAGTTGAATCAACAAGAGTACTGAAGAAGAGTCAAACGAACCCGAAATGTTAACTCTATTTTCTCTCTCCACAGATACTGTCAGTCCTGCTGAGTTTTTCCAGCATTTTGTTTCTGAGTTCTGGTACATCCTTTGCAGTCAAGGATGACCAGGCCAACAGCGAACAAGTTTGTGTCAGGTTGCCTTGACAACAATGCAGGCGACTACATGAAAGGCACCGTCGACACACGTAACCATGTTCCTAGGGTGTGCTCGCCGGTGCTGCAACCATTCTGGTAGCAGCTACAGGAAGCACAACATCTTTGCTCAATAAAGCCTCGATTATTCCACTACTCTCGTCTTTGTGGTAATTGAGAGTGTATCACCTTCATTCCCTGCAGCCCACCACTTCTGTCCATCAGCGACCAGAATTTCTCTAGGGTCAATGACCATGTCGCGCCACTTCAGGTGAATCTTCAGTGGGTCTTCTGAACATCTTTGGTTGTCATTCTGCTGTATTTTTGCCATCTGCTTTTAACAGCTGGCCAAATTACTTTCACACTGAAGCCTTCGGGTACCTGTTAGAAAAAGAAGTCTTATTTTGATCTGAGCAAAATACTGCAATGCTGGAAATATGAATCAGAAAATGCTGGATAAACTCAGCAGGTCTGGCAGCATTTGTGGAGAGAGAAACAGAGATAAAGTTTCGAGTCCGATATGTCCTGTAAAAGGGTCGTATGGACTCAAAACGTTACCTCTGTTTCTCCTACCACGGTTGCTGCCAGACCTGGTGGGTTTATCCTGTATATTCTGTTTTTTAAATTTTGGTTTGAACCTGCTATTATAGAGATGAAAGGCTGCTGCACAATACAGACCTCTACTGAATGAGAATTTTACAATACAGATCATCAATGTCTCACAGGACCATGCTGTGGCACAGAATAGTAGGGCATGGGATTGTGCTGCCGTGTCCCAGACTGTAAGTTCCCATCTCCATCAGGTTTTTCTGGCGAGCATGAATAAGGTTGGGTCCCGGTTCTAGGTTACGAACAGGTTCGGGCAAACACAGCCTTCCCAGCCAATTGTCTTATTTTGTTTTCAATACATACAGAACAGAATATGGAAAATTACATTAATTAAAAATCTTCTGTTTGCTCCTGTATTCATTTTCCATGCTGCCACTGTCCAATTTGCAGGTGGATTCAAATTTGAAACCAAATGCCATTTGATTGGCTGAGCAAAAACTCCCAAAAGGATTCAGCCATTTTGAAGGCCAACTTGTGATTGGCTGGATTGATTTATAAACCTAGTTTAGATCAGCATTTGACTTATTACAGTGGCCTGTTCAGGATGGTCGGGTGGTGGTGGGGGGGGGGGTGGGGGGGGGGGGGGGGGGGGGGGGTGCGCGCGCACATCAGGGCAGGTGCTGCCAGGCATTATAAAGAGACAACTCTGTCATCCTCACTCCCAAAGAACGGGATTCTCTATTCCGGCTAGCAGCGCATCCCCACCCATGGGTTTCCCGGCAGTGTGTGCTGGCTTCAATGGGAAATCCCATTGACAAGCAGCGGGAAGAGAGAATCCCACCGCCACATAGCAATCCCGCCCAAAAGGGCTGGACATGTCAAATATTCGTCTGCATTCCAAGGGTGTGGGGTCTTGAGGGTGGATTTCTCTGGGACAAGGATTCTGGGGCCGTGTTTGAACAGGGGCTGATGTTGAGTTTAGGGCCAGAAAATTGTGACTCGATTCATTTAAATGTAGTTTTCACTCATCTGTGACATTGGTAATTATCCTTTGGATAATTGGTCCATTACAGTGTCTCTGCCAATGCAAGACTCTAATTATTTCTCAATCGCTTCACCAAAGAGCACAATTCCTGTGTAGATCAACTGATTTCAACTCATCGAGAGCGGCTTCATCCAGATGTACTAATAGCCTTCAAACAGTAAAACAAACTGCCAGCCTCACAGAGGAAAAGGAGCCATTTTGGACACCAATGGGCTTCCAAAACCATGAAGCTGGAGCCTAGCAAAACCCATTCCTTCCAGAGGAGGAATGAAAAGTGGAAAGTTGCCTCGATTTGAAAATTAACAATGAAAACTCTAATATTAAGTGGGAAGGTGTACGTCTCACATACATAATAAGAGCTTTCAAGACCGATTTTTTAAAAAAAAAGAAAATATTACTTTTTAGATGCTTAATTCAATTACATCAAATTCACCACTGCACTTTAACAGAGTTGTTAACCCATTAACTCCAAGTTGTGTGCATCTTGCTAAAGCAAGTCTATTTCTAAAGGGTTAAGCACACTAATTGGTGTGGCATGAGGTATCGGAACCAGGAAGATTCCCGGTTCAAACTAGAATGTCCAGGGGAAATTTGGAAATGGAATTTCACACCACATCCCTGAAGAGGTGGAATGAAAGAGTAAGCCAGCAATTTATGTAACGCCACATCCTGTTTCCCAGAAATGGTCCACGCGCAATTAATTCCTGATAAATTGTTTTTTTTACATGGACATCATGGAGAACTGAGTTTTTATTTAGCTGCCTCGCACTCAAAATGATCTCTTTTTCTGAGAAATGGCACCAAATGTTTAATCAATGACATGCTTAAATACGTTAAAAGGACAGCACAAAATGGTACAGGAACGTGGAGCATTGTTTTACAGAAAGGCAAATCTGTGCCATAAAGGCTTTTCATTCACACAACCTTTTACATATTGTGAGGAATTTGTACCAATTATGCAGAATTACTTTGCAATTGTCGTAATTTTTCCATCGGCACTTTATTGTGACCAAAAGCACCAATCTCGACTGTATTTACCTTCCTTAATTCAAGGGCAGCCCACACCTTTAGAGACACCCCAACCTGCCATCCCAATGTGGCCTGTTAAGGCAGAACAATTCAAGAGCTGAACGTGTGATCTCCCTGGTCTATGTGGCTCAATAAATCACTGAAATGTTCATTTACTAATTGAGTCATTGGGGAAACAACCAATTGGATTTGCAAAGAAGACTGCAGATGGTGACAGCATGCTCTTTAAGGACTGTTTCGGAAACTTAATTCTTCCTTTAATTCTCTTTTTATCCTTGCACCAATTTACACTTATTTAAACCAATCATCTATTAACCTAAATGTTCAACAGATCTCATTGCAACTCTTAACGAGTTTCTTTTTTGCCACTGGGGGTTTTAACCCATACAAAAGCCTGGCTCCAATACCATGAATCAACCTATTATACACTTCTTTCGGCTCTCCTGACAACAGACAATTGAAGGGAGTTGAATTGAAAGATCTGGTTACTGGGAATGGTTGCCATACAGAAAGAAAATACTATTAAACATAACTGAAGCCACTAAAAAGAATAAATTGGAGGGCAACTTACCTGACGGCTTGCTTTGCTGAAAGGTTTAGCATCATTGTCCACTGAACAGTTACCGACCTGGCGAATTCTGTAGACTTTGCAATGTAGCTTCCCCTCATTTACATTGGTACAAAACGCAGAGAAAGCCTGAGCCATTATATGCCAAGTCACGTTCAGAATTAAGTTCAGCCTTCCTTACCAGAGAACTTTTAGTCCTTTTTTTTCATTTCTCAATTTTCTCCCCTCCTCCCTGGAAGAATCTAACTGGCGCCGAGAAACCCTTTCAAAAATATCAGTAGCCCCTTGTGAAAAGAGAAAAATGCTGCAGTGTCAGCAGTGCAGTCACAGGGAAGTTACTTTGTGCAGTTACCGTTCTTACAGGGGTAAACACAGTGGCCATTTTGCAGACAGCAAGGTCTCACAGTCAGGAGTCAGATGTACAGCTGGTTATAGGCGAAACATTACATAGAATCAGTGAATCCCTCCCGTGCAGAAGGAGGTCATTCGGCCCATGAAGTCTGCATCGACTCTTCAAAAGAGCACCCTACCTAGGCCCACTTCCCCGCCCTATCCCTGTAATCCCATGTAACCAGCACATCATTGGACTCGGAGGGGCAATTATGATGGCCAATCCACCTAACCTGCACATCCTTTGGACTATGGGAGTGAACCGGAGCATCCGGACGAAACTCATACAGAACGTGCAAACTCCGCATCGATAGTCACCCAAGGTCTGAATCGAACCCTGGTCCCAGGTGCTGTGAGGCAGCAGTGCTAGTCCCATGCCACCATGCTACTCTATGGTCAAGTTTGCTGGTTAAATCTCTATTAATCTTCAAGTAGTATCATGGAATCTTCAGTGTTGACCTGAATCACCATTCCTTGATCTACATTTTCTTTGACCCTGAAATATTAATCCCCAGGTGTTGGGAGTCCTGCTCATTGGCCAGAGTGCGTTTTTCAGTACATACAAAGAACAAAGAAAAGTACAGCACAGGAACAGACCCTTCGGCCCTCCAAGCCTGCACCGACCATGCTGCCCATCTAAACTACAATCTTCTACCCTTCCGGGGTCCATATCCCTCTATTCCATCCTATTCATGTATTTGTCAAGATGCCCCTTAAACATCACTATCGTGCCTACTTCCACCACCTCCTCCGGCAGCGAGTTCCAGGCACCCACTACCCTCTGTGTAAAAACTTACCTCGTACATCTCCTCTAAACCTTGCCCCTTGCACCTTAAACCTATGCCCCCTAGTAATTGACCCCTCTACCCTGAGAAAAAGTCTCTGACTATCCACTCTGTCTATGCCCCTCATAATTGTGTAGACTTCTATCAGGTCGTCCCTCAACCTCCTTTGTTCCAGTGAGAACAAACCAAGTTTATTCAACCTCTCCTCATCTGACAGTCCTCATCGCTGTCCGCAATTTCACCAACCTTTGAGTTGTCCGCAAACTTACTAATCAGACCAGTTACATTTTCCTCCACATCATTTATATATACTACGGACAGCAAAGGTCTCAGCACTGATCCCTGCGGAACACCACTAGTCACAACCCTTCAATCAGAAAAGCACCCTTCCATTGCTACTCTCTGCTTTCTATGACCTAGCCAGTTAAATGTTCTTATGTTCTTATGTAAATGACGTAGTTATACTTGGAGCTGGTGTACTTGGTCACCATCTATGCCCCCTCCGACACGGCATGCTTGGTTAGTTCCGTGGACAGCAGCAGGCGCACGGCGGTCTTGATCTCCCAGGAGCTAATGGTATGCCATTTATTGAAATGGGCCAGGTGGGAAGCCTCGCCCACGATGCGCTCGAAAATGAGTTCAGGATTCTCATGGCCGTGGTGAGATGCCAGGGCAAACCTGTTTCATCACTTTGCAGATGTAGATGAAGTAACTCTCCTTCCTCAACTTCCTCCTCTTCACGCTGCCCTTTTTGCAGATTAACGGCTTCTTTTCCACGGTCATTTCATTTTTTTCATTGTTACCTTCAGTCTCCTCATGTCGATCGCTTTAGGGAAAGTTCCTGAGTTATTAATCATCAGTCAGGCACTTAAGTGGTTGGTGGCAGACCACCCTCGAACCCAAGGACTCCAGGAGATGGAAATCCTGCACATCACCCTCTTCCGAGAGCTGCTGGCCTATCAGAGGCTGGCTGCTGTTATTACAGGCAGTGCCATCAGGGTGGTGGTGGTGATGGTAGCTGCCAGCACTGCACCAACCAAAGGCCTAGAATCCGCGAGGGGCCCAGGCCACAGGTGAGTGAGCACAGAATCGGGTTCTCAGGGTGGAAGCGTAGAATGGGTGGGGGGGGGGGGGGGGGACATCAAAGGCAAACACATGAGGGATGGCTGTCAACAGGCCCCTCCTTTCCCAATGCCAGATTGCTCAACCAGGCATTGAGTGCCTGATAACAAGGGACTCGCGCAGTTTGGGGCTCCCCATGTTGCAACTGTCCTGCCTGCTGTTGGTTGAATACCAGCAGCAGTGGGATTGGATCTTCTTGGCATAAGTGCCTCAATTGGCAGTGGGGTGGTATGACCATCCATAAGCCCTTCCACCCCAGACCTAATCGAGACAGGGGCGAGAAGGCGACGAGTCCTGATCTGGCACCCACCCACCCGATTAAATGTTCCTCTCCCCACCTCCAAACCTGCCGAGGGCGGAGGCATTAAATTCCACCCACAGGTACAAAATCCTGCAATGTGCCATGAACCTTTGTGATTACCAACTGAGCCAAGCTGATTTGCATTGCCAGAAAAAGAATGTGCGCTTTTACAGTGACCACTTGGAGGGTAATCAATCAGGAGTGACACCAAATCAGGATCCAAATGCATTTGGTCAACAGCAGGGATCATGGATTGCATGGTGATCAAGCATTGGGTGTCCATCTCCAAACACCACCAACACTCTTTAATCCTCTTCTCCTTTCAGTTTTCCACTTTCTAGTTTTCACAAGTACTCATTTACAGTTCCTCCTCAACCTCAAGGGCAAACTAAACTTTTGCAATGTGTAATAGCTGACTCAGTAGCTAAGAACAGACCATTTATCAAGCATTCCAAGTGCTAGGCTGTGAAGGCATGATACAAAATGCACATAAGTGTATTTTTAAGCAGCCATGCGTGCGCGGTTAACAGAATTGGTGCCATTGGTATGCCATTCACAATGGAGTGTAACTGTCGCAGGTTGGTCCGCTCTGTAATTGAATGGCATGAATTTGAAGTACCAAGTAATGTTCGCTTTTAGCTTCCAATTCTAGGTATCTCTAAGTGGCCTTGTGAGAATTAATGCATTTCTACTCATGCTTTTAAACAGGAAAGAAAAGTGTGAGCACCATTACCGGTGATAAAGCAACCTCTAGTTTCTATTGAAAGAAATATGGTGTGAGGGCGCACATAAAATCATACAATCATAAAATGATGCAGTGCAGAAGAAGGCCATTTGGCCCATCGAATCTGCACTGACCCTCTGAAAGAGCACACTTACCTAGGCCCACTCCCCCACCCTGATCCCGGATCCCCGCCCAACCTTTGCACACTAAAAGGCAATTTAGCATGGCCAATCCACTTAATCTGCACATCTTTTGGACTATGGAGGGAAATCGGAGAACCTGGAGGAAACCCACGCAGACATGGGGAGAACATGCAAACTTCACACAGATGGTCACCCAAGCCCGAGCATCGAACCCGGGTCCAATGAGGCAGCATTGCTAACCACTGTGCTATTCTACTGCCTGCCTTTTCAATTATTTGTCCACTTTACTGTAGACTGCCAATTATTTAATACATCTATATATGTTATATATTTTTGTTACCAACAGTATTAGCTGTCAATGCAGCAGCCTTGCACGTTGTCACCATTTTACATGCTGACTACTTAGTTGCTCCATGACATGGTTATGATACAGCAGTTGTCCGCCGCGGTGTGACTCCATTCAGCCCCCAAACAAACCTGACCAGCAGGGTACAGCTCCATAGTCAGCCAGCAGATGGCTTCCATTTTTATGTTCAATCAAACAATACAATAATATGAGAGAGAGAGCTGGGTGAAAATCTATTTAACCATTCCATAAACACTACAGTGAAAAGATCCAAAAAGGAAATGGTTGAAATCCTCAGCAGGTCAGGCAGCATCTGTGTGGAGAGAGGCAGAGTTACCGTAATATTTCAGGTCGATGTCAGCCCTACTGGCTGGCAAAAATCCCCCGCCGGGAGATGTCAATGAAAATGGCTGTTTATGTCATTTCCCTGCGGATTCCACAATAGGGTTGCCAGGATTACAGGGCTAATCCGGTCTCTCCGTGAGTTAAAGTTTAACTGCCAGGGAACTGCTGCAAGCAAACCTGGAGAAAAATTACAGAGACATTTAAAAATAAATATTTTCTCATGTTCAAGAATCTCTGTTTATTAGTTATAAAAATGTTAGCAATGTGGCTATTGACTAACAGGCAAAAAATCATGCAATTGTGTAATTGTCTTTGTTTTCGAGTTGACCGAGAAAGTAATGTACTGTGAGTGTGGGCATGCTAGTTTACAAGAGGTAGGACTGTGGAGATGGGGCAGTTGGTATGGATTAGATGCTAAAACTTCCAGATATACAATCAATTAGAGGTGGTAACACCATTTGACAGCCTCTTGGCAAAGGTACAATGGCTGACCAGTAAAGCCAGAGCCCATTAGCCATGGGTGCAAATCATGTCATGGCTGCAAAATATCGCGAGAGGTCAAAAACAGGATTTGAGCCACGGAGATTTCCGATCGCGATTTTGCCGATGGCGCAATCAGGTTTACACCGAGGAAGGGCCTTAACTTGGTTTGCATCAATTTGAATGAATAAAATGTACTCTGCGAGACTAAAGTTGTATCTTCAGATCTCAATGAATCTGCCCACCCGCCAGGCGTGATATTACATGAGCACGAATTGCTCCCAGGCGCCATAACCTCCGATAGGAAGGAAGGAGGTGACCACTGCTCTCCCAGGAGTCCAAGGGGACAGACCCCGCTGCCCAGCTCTGGGGAGGGTTGTAGGAGGAGGGCTCGGGATGTGAGGGGGGGGGGGGGGGCAGGGCGGTCGGGGGCCTCTGGGATGGGGGGTTGCACCTCAGGCACTTCATGTGAGGAAAATAAAAATTTCAGTGGGTAGAGACTGAGATCCAAATCACGCCGCAAGGGCTGCTGGTAATCGCCCTGGTTTTCTCTCCAAAAATGCTACTTTGCCATTTTGTGAGGAAAATTCCACCTTTGAGTGCAACCTAGATGATAGGGGTCTCACCGCTCTAGCTGGAGAGCTGGCAAGAGCCCCGTGTCATCTCTCAAAATAATTGCCACTCAGTCACTTAACTGGAGAGCAGCAAGATTAAGGAGCCCATGAGTGGAAGTCCTACTCTCAGAGTTGTAAGCCAATCAGAGACCAGCAGCTCTATGAATCACAGTGCACCTGCTGGTACTACATACACCTGCGGCCTAATGTCATCAATGGATCCGAGGCCTCAAGTGGGTGATGGTGAGATGGGTGTTGTGGGAGGTAGGAGTGGGTCAGCACCATGGGAGAGGGGTGGGGGGGGGGGGGGTAGTTCCACTGCCCTTCCCAATGCGAGATCTTATGATCAAGCACTGACTGCTTGTCAACAAGAGATTTCTCCAGATGCCCGCAAGCAACCATTTTGCTTGTCATGCTCCCCGCATGGCACTTCCCATGGGGTCATTTGTGTGGTGGCAGGATGAGGCCCTTTAATTGCCCACGGAAGGGCCTCAATTCGTGATGGGGTAGGATAAGGCTGCATATAGGCCTTCTCACCCTGGATTAAATGGAACAGGGGTGGAAAAATGTCAGGAAAAGCACCATCCCGCCAGATTAATTGCCACCTGCCATTACAGTCACTAAGGGAAAGGGCTTTAAATTCAACCTCTATATTTGAAGAGGAACCTCCTGACATCATTCCTAACTTTTGCCTTTCTGCTGTTTGAACCTTTTCTGCTGTCTCTATTTAACTTAACCTAGTGCTCCTGATTTACCTCCTCTCTGCTATTAAAACTCATATTCCTCTGAGATCTCCCCTCAAGGCTGAAGAGCCCAGATTTCTTGAGGTTCTCCACACAATTCTATCCCCTTGCATTAGAGATCAGTCTCCTTGCTCTTCTTTGTACAGCCTCCAACCTTCTTTAGACTTCAATGAGGTACAAAAAACATTTAAGCTCCTCACTGCGATTTTACGTCCTTGTTCACCGCAATGGCAGACGGCAAACCGGACATAAAATCTCGCGTTACTCAGAAAACGAGAATCTCACCAACCAGATCTCGGCCACAATGTAACCAAATTGCAATAGAGCCCTGTGTTGAGCACATTTAGCCAGGTTTTTCCCAGCGCTTGCAGCGACGAGAAAGACCATGCTTTCTAATAGGACTTTGTTGCTATCCGTGGCCTCAGCGGGGAATGCTGCACTGAGGAGCTCCACTCGTCGGACAGAGCAGGAGGGGATTGGAATGCCATCTTTAAAAAGCGTCACAATCACTCAGCCCCCCGGAAACCCCCCATCTCACCTATAAGGGTGTACCTGGCACTCCAGCTCATCTGGCCAGGGCACTCCAGACCCAATCCCCAGCACAGGAATAATGCCAGCCTAGTACTGCCAGCCATACAAAGGTGGCAATACCAGGGTGCCAGGCTGGCAATGCCAAGGTGGCACCAGCAGTGTCAGGGAGCCACCCTGCCCAGAGGGCAACCACCTAGGGTCCTAGGTCCTCCAAACCCCCTGGCTGGGAGTCAAAGGGCAAAAAAAGGGTTAGATCCTAGGTCCTCAGTAGATCAGGTGAGCTGCATTTTAGAGTGAGACCAGCTTTCCCACCCTAATATGCAGATTTGCCAAATACTGATCCCACCCACAATGGGCAGGATTCAGATTGCAACATCTCGCAAAATCCCATTAGATCTCATGAGGTGTGGCAAGCCAGGTAGATCCTCGAAAAGGGACCGACCAGCCCACCCCCATTCAGGTGCAACATGGCTGGTAGATCAAACCCATCGTATTCTGATTTCCCTGCCTGTTGTCACTGACAAGTTCTGCCAAATGTTGGGACCTCATTTCAATGAATGTTAATATAATTAGTAGGTTTCCCCGTCAATGTGCCACCCCCACCGACATTTGGAATTCCCTGTCACATCGGCGAGGTTTACAACCGCTTTTCAAAAACGATGGAAACTTGCCAAGGGAGCACAGGTAAGTATAGCCCCCGGGGTGTGAGGAACGTGCCCGGGCAGTTCCCTGGCACTGCAGCCTGCCCCTCCTGTTTTACATATCGGAGATCGGGGCACCTCTTAAAACTTGTGCACTGATCTCGGCTTTGACTGGCCCCCCCACAGCCAGTGTGGCAGAGTGGGCCACGCTCCAGATTTTTTCCACACAGCAGGTTCGATTATCTGGAAAGAAAGTCAGGCTCTACATCCTGTGAGCTGCACTCCGGTTTCCCCCCTCAGCCAGTAGATATGAACATTCCTGCCACTTAATTGTATTATTGTCCCAAGCCAGAATCAAATATGTCCAGTACCACTCTTGTGGCTCCCATTTCCTCATTGAAATGCAGTCAGTCAAACAGCTTTGATTTTTATCTCCTGATGAACAATTTGCAGTGAGCAATATTGAATGTTACACCCGGTGAAACATTTGTTTAATTTTGGAGTGTTGGGGATAGGCATCCATCCAAAGAGCTTCAGTAAAACTCCTTCAAAGCAGTTTAGCCCGGTGAACCAACTCAGGGATGACTTGAATTGGACAAAGAATCCTCAGGAGTCAGTTTTGTGGTTAATGGGAACTCATCAGATTGAAGATCTAATTCAACTCAAAGAGCAATTAACAGGACAATGTCACAATTTTTATAATCAGGAAACACATTCCGAGCAGTCTTCCTCCAGACTATTTGATCTTTTAAATTCAGATAATAGGCTGTGATTGTGTCTGTAGATATATAGTTGATGCCTTCGGCAAAAGTTGAAATTTATATTGAATAACTTAAGATTAATTTCTGTCACTATTCTCCCCCAGTCTTTCTATTCTCCCTACTCATTCTCACTGCAATTCTGTAAGAGCTGGCAGGCTCCTGCCTCACACCCAATTCCTAGTGCCAATTAGCGAACATTTCTTCCTCAATGAAAAAAGCCGAACTCATGAGCCAAAATAATGTTAGCTGCCTTGCTCTTCCCCTGCTGGACACGTATGCCCATTGCTCTCAATGGGGGACTTGGAGCCAAGCTGATCCTGTCCTGAATCCCCACTTACAAGTCACTGCACTAACCATTCTGCAAATAAGATACAAAGGGAATGGACGGCAAGATAGCCCAATCATCTACTTTATAAATAGCATGCAAATGATTGAGAATTTAATGAACTCAACCTGACAACATATGTGATCTATGGGCCTTAATGCAAATGGAGAGTGTGGCAGACATTTCATTTTCAGTCTGTAAATTAAGAAGACCTGCATCTTGCAATGTATCGTTATGACTTGTATACTAACATGTTCTGAACTGTGCAATCCTTGTATTATTTATACTTTGTGTTACAGGGTAGGAATGATCCACTATCCCCTGGAGGTTGAAGAATATGAGCGCCCCGCTAAAGTTCATGTGTCTTTGTATAAATAGGGTCGGTCACTGACTAAAGAAAATCCAGTAGGGAACCACTGGAGCTGTATATGTAGGCAACATGTTAAATAAAATGGGTTTTGTTTTGCTCGGCAGCTCAGTGTGGATTCCCTTTGTTTCCCCTTGCAAAATATTGTGGGCGGATTCTTCCGGAATTGGCGGGGCGGCCCGTCCCGGCGCCAAGAGCGGCGTAAGCAACTCCGACTTCGGGCCGCCCGGAAGTTGTGGAATCCTCCGCACTTCCAGGGGCTAGGCCAGCAGCGGAGGGGTTGGTGCCGCACCAATCGGTGCCGAGGGGCCGCCGTGGGCCGGCGCGAGTTGGCACATGCGCAGAACTGCCGGTGTGTTCTGGTGCATGTGCAGAACCGCCGGCATGTTTCCTGCGCATGACCAGGGGGTTCTTCTCCATGCCGGCCATCGAGCAGCCTTACACAGGCCATCGTGGAAGCACTCAGATTGGTGGGTCCCGATCACAAGCCAGGCCACCGTGCCCCCCCCGTCCCCCCCCCCCCCCCCCCCAGGCGCCAGATCCCTCCACGCCCCCCCCGAGAACCCCGCTAGATGGCCGACAAGCCAGGTCCCGCCGGGATGGAACATGTCGGCGGGACTGGCCAGAAACGTGCGGCCGCTCAGCCCATCGGGGCCCGGGGAATTGCCGGGGGGGGGGGGCAGCTGCCAACGGCCCCCGACCGGTGCGACGTGATCCCCGTCCCCGCCCGAAAACCAGCGCCGGAGAATTCGGTAGCCGACGGGGCAGGATTCGCGCCGCCACCCGGAGATTCTCCGACCCGGCAGGAGGTCGGAGAATCCCGTCCTGTTTCTATTTATAATAACCCCCACGGGACCAACGGAGATAACCCAAATACAAGCTCCCCAGCTGAGGGGTGAGGGCGCACGTGGCTCATTAAAACAGACCGATAAAAGCCGGCCAGGATGGGAGCTGGCATCTTCCGATGGTCCAGGCTGGGATTGGATACAGTCCGCCGCTTTGCGGCCGCGCATTTATTTACTTAATAAACCTCTGAGTTTAAATCCTTCTTGGGACTCCTGTGGCCATAATACTATTTTAATGATTGTCTATAACTAGGAATTATAATTACTTTATTATTTGTATTGTCATCACAATTTGGCACATGTGCCAGGATGATTTTGCAATCAACCAAGGTAAACCGATTACCTATCTGTCTGTCTAATCTTAACTAACCTTCTTAACTATCTATCTTAATAATCAATGGCTAGCTGTTTTAGTCAGGTACAAGCCTAGTTAAGGCCAACTGTAGCAGTGTCCCCATTGCAAAGATCAAAGTGCAAGTCTTCCTGCTCTATCTGCAGCAGCTTCAGTAGTCAGTGCGCATGTCCTCTGAGCTTAGGGAAGCAGGGATTCCATGAGAGAAGAGAATGTCATTCTTCATTTTCTAATTTAATCTATTAACGGGCGGACATATAACTATTCTTGCAAGTTTTCTCGCTTATCAGCAACTCTTGATTTGAATTTGCTAGAATTCCTGTAAGGCCCTTGTGTATTACTAATCAAACTCGGTTTGCATCTTACGAGTCAGGGGATGGTTTTGTCTGGTTCAAGCACAATCAGCTGTTCCGCTCAAGATAGTGCTTCTCTGTAAATAAAATTCAAGTGCAGTCACTTCAGCAGAAATGTCTCTTCTCTCTAGCCAATATGTGTCAGCTATCATCAGGCAAGATCTTGAAAATGATTTTTTTTTCTTGAGGCAGCTTTTTTTTCATCAAGGTTAACACTGAGGAAATCAAAGCTTTTAGAAACCACGGCAACCATAATGTGTGAAAATCTGCTCACAGTTCAGAATTCCTTCATGGAACAGGGTGTGTTTTGAGAAGCCTATCTAAAGTGACAAGGCCCATGGATGGCACAGGGATAAAAACTGACGTATAAGGGCAAGTCACAGATGTTGATTAGGTGAGGGCAACATTAGTTGCTAGCGGTAAGATGAATAGAAGTTTGGAATAAAAGCCGATGATCCCCAAAATCCACAGCTCATTCAGCATCTGAGAAAGGAAAAAGTTGTGACGAAAATCTCCACTCAAAAGCATTAACCTATCTTTTTCTTCCAGATGCTGTTTATTTCCAGCTATTTGTGGAATGAAGCGATGTTTAAAATTGTTCGCTTTCAATTGCAGGTTTAAGGTATGAGCCCAGGTTTAGCGCTGACCATTCCAGTGCAGGGATGAGTAAGCATTTCTTTGCTGTTTCTTGGACCTTGCACACAAATAGATAATCATGCTTGCCCACAGAACAGCAGTAGCTTCACGTCAAAATAACTTGTTCCTTTCTGCGCTTTTAAGATTTTTTTTTTAACCTATGCGGTTATGTGTTAGAGGAATGTGTTATTTCGCGCTTTCAGTCAATGGAAGTGAGAGGCTGTGTTCCCAAAGTAGGAAATGCTCTGGCTAAGGCATTGAACCAATCTTCACTCTGCTGTATACACTTACACAGGCACGAAGATTGCTCAGTCTTTGAAGCAGATGGTGCTGCGCTGGGAATTTATTTTTAAGCTAGCTGTTAGCTGTTCAGTATAGAAATCAATTTGGTAACAATATCGACAGAATTTTTATCTCACCCCCGCTCTGAGGCGGTGAGGAGCATGAAATTTAATGAACGGGATTCCCCCCAGAAGCCCACCTGCCCAAGCCCAGGTGCAATTTAATGCTTGGGCGGGCTCGGCCTCGTGCGGGAAACTCACCCATTCATCTATTAAGTGCCTTACGTCGCCACTTAATGGCCATTTAAGGGCTTTATCCTGCCTAGCCTCACTTCATAGGATGGCAGGAGTGGGTGCAGTGGGAGTGTGAAAGTGACATTTACACTTTTCTCCTTCTCGGCGGGATGGGTTGAGGGGAGGTGGGGGTGGGGTGTCTCACTCTGAAGGTCCCTTCAGAGTTGTGGAGTCCTCTCCCCCGGGACATTGAAGCTCCAATCCTCCTTTCCTGTGACTGTTTTCAGACTGATGTGTTGGGTAAGCTGGGTCTGCGAGGACTGTGTTTACTGCAGCAGTGAGAGAGACAGGCTTCCAACACTTGAAGAAATGCAACTCTATTTTATTGAACACTTAACTATCATACATGTTTTAACTGTGGGTTGACACTATGCTGAATTGACTGGAGACCTGAGGCTAACCTGACCAGACTAGCTTACTACCACATGGTGTTTATTCTAGTTGCTGCTCACGAACTCTGACTGTCTCAGAGGCTGGATCCCGAGAGAGCGGGAAAACTAGTGCCCTCTGGCTTTATAGTGGCCGTGTCCTGTCTAGTGATTGGCTGCTGTGTTCTGTGTGTTCACTGGTCATCCTGTGTGCCAATCACTGCCTGTCTGTGCACCATCATGTATCTGGATGTATATTATGACACAGACCTGATCCAATGTTCTTCCTAAATGCCAATTTTCTCCCACTACTTCAACTACTGTCGCTTGCTCTAGAATACAATTCCATAGGTGGCATCAGTTCTTCTGTACTCATCCAGCCAGTTGTTCATGGCATGTGAGCTTAGGCAATGTACATCAACAAGCTGTTTGGCTGTGAAGGCATTGTGGTGAATCCTGTTCTCATCATCGACAGATACGCTCTTTCTGGGAAAGGTAATCAAGAGCAATATAATCCAGGGGCAGCACGGTGGCCTAGTGGTTAGCACAGCTGCCTCACGGCGCTGAGGTCCCAGGTTCGATCCCGGCTCTGGGTCACTGTCCGTGTGGAGTTTGCACATTCTCCCCGTGTCTGCGTGGGTTTCGCCCCCACAACCCAAAGATGTGCAGAGTAGGTGGATTGGCCACGCTAAATTGCCCCTTAATTGGAAAAAATAATTGGGTAATCTAAATTTATTAAAAAAAAGAGCAATATAATCCAGTTGACATTTTCCTCTTCATGGCTGAAATCAATTGTAGTTAATCCATTGCCAATACAGCGCAGACAGGGGATCTGTCTGGTTTAGGGGTTGGTTTAGCACACGGGGCTGGTTTAGCACAGGGAGAAATCGCTGGCTTTTAAAGCAGACCAAGGCAGGCCAGCAGCGTGGTTAAATTCCCCTACCAGCCTCCCCGAATAGGCGCCAGAATGTGACAACTAGGGGTTTTTCACAGTAACTTCATTTGAAGCCTACTTGTGACAATAAGCGATTTTCTTTTCATTTCATTTCATTTTTTTCATCTGTGCCTCAGTCCCACAACAGATGCGCAAGGCTATCGGAGAAGCTTCTAGGTTCAGCTCAAGTATCTGGGGGTCCAACATGTTGCATTGAATTCCCTGGCCCAAACACACGTTGGCAGGAGATGGGGACCATTGCACCAGCCTATGTAAAACCAACTTTAATTTCTCTGCCTACGTAGAACAGATGAGCTGTGATCCTTGGTTAGGGGTTGTTCCTCGGAATATATTACATTATTGTCAAAATATCTAACTGTACGCGCTTCTTGCATGTCATCAGTTTGTTCTAATTAACATTTGTGGTGTAACTGGGACTAATGTGTTTGATAAACAGCCTGTTCAGATCCCTGGTTAAGTTCTGTCCTGAGGATAAAAGCTAATGTCCGTCTGGAAACTCGATTAGCAACTGCTGCTTGAAGAGGATTAGGGATAGAGTGGGCAATGCTGAGCACAAACATTGGCAGATCAGATTCAGGAAATGCGATATACCATTGTTAATAGAGTTAAAAGAATTTCAGTTCTTTGTCTCTGCGCAAGTACAGCTCAACCCTTGTGATTTGTGCAGTTAACTCAAGGCCTTGAGAGTACGATCGGGCAATGGATTGTTATTTTAGAATTTTAAACACAGGAGTGCTTAAGATAGTGTGTTATAAAGCTATAAATCAGGATGCTCCCAATTAAAGCTAGGACTGTCAAGAATTACAGTATCGTTGCCAGCCTTTGACTGACGCACATAGTTAGTTTACTGATGGTCTGAGTCATGGGTATAAACTGCTTGAGTGAATACAGATATTGATCATGTTTCATTGAGACTTTACAAGCTTGATCAGGTTCCTTGATCTGTTTGCGTGTTTTCAATCATGTTCATGTTAGGCCGATTTCCTTTCCCACTGCACCCAGTGCTGGACAGACTCCAATGCTGTTTAAAAACCATGCGTGGGCCATACCTTTCAGCTCAAGTCAGAAGGTGATGGCCCCCAGGTCCCAGTGCAGTCCAGCTCCGGTGCACTCAGGGAGGGCACGCCCACCTTTTTTTTAACCAGTCTTCCGTAAAGCAAGTTGGTTCAAAGGGCCCAGTGAACTTGACAGGCCAGGGAGAAAGTAAGCAACCAGGTAAGTGGTTGGGAATTGGCTGAAATCGTGAACACAGAAGCATCCTCGGATGGCTAGATAGGTGTGTAAGATGGTAATTTTAAGCCGTAAGCCAATGCCCACATGTTACAGCCCCAATTCCATTTCGATAGCAACTCTACAGCCAGTTATCAGGGCTCGATAGAAACGTATTTACCAAAGGTGAAAGTGGAATCCCACAGTCCACCAGGGGTTTAATAAAAAGTGGCTAGCACTGCTGCCTCACAGGTGCCAGGGAACGGGTTCAATTCTGACCTTAGATCACTGTCAGTGTGGAGTCCACACAGTCTCCTCATGTCTGCGTGGGTTTCCTCCCGGTGCTCCGGTTTCCTCCCGCAGTCCAAAGATTTGCAGGTTAGGTGGATTGGCCATGATAAATTACCCCTTAGTGTCCAAAGATGTGCAGGTTAGGTGGGGTTACGGGGAGAGTGGAGGAGTGGGTCTAGGTAGGGTGCTCTTTCAGTGGGTTGGTGCAGATTCGCTGGGCCAAATGGCCTCCTTCTGCAATGTAGGAATGCTATGGTTCCAAAGTACTAGTCAGTCTCCTGAGGCATTGAACGAAGGAGTCAGGACTGTTATTTTCTTTGAAGTGTTTGATGTTGCAGCACTGGCAGTTACTTACATGTAATGCATTTACATGCTAACTGTGACCTTTTGGAGTGCATTTGCAGAGACTCAAAGCCAACATCTGTGGTGAAATATGTCATTGGTGCTCCTTGAAATGAAAATTGATGGCTGCTCTTTCAGAGGTTTGCCCTCGTGAGTATATATATTGTATATATATATAGGAATGCTGTGAACCTCCAAATTAGTGAGGTGACAGTGTGTGGGGACTCCAATCTAAAATACCTCTGGACCACTGGAATGCTGGGTGTGAGCGGCCACTTCTCAAATAACATTTCGGGGGTCGCTGGGGTTGGGGCAGGGGGGGGGCTGGTTGTGAAAATAAAGGGGAGTAGAGAGTGGCCGAACCTCAGAGACTAGCAGTGAGGAGATTAGGAGGAATAGGACATTGAGAGTCAAACTACACGTAGCAAGGAGAAATGGGACAGTGAGCATCAAGCATGAGCAGCAAGTTAATAAAAATGTTACCAATGGCAGAGGCCAGCGATGCAGGAAATCAAAATTGGCTCTGATGGACTACTATGACAGGCTAGCAAAATGTTAATGAAAAATCTATATATATATTATTAAAATATACTTACTTCGAGAAATAAACTTAGCAGGCCAACTAAATCACAAAATTGGCAGTACTTTTAACAGTGATTCAATCCTTTATTCAGAATATTGTCCGTCGTGAACACGGAGTCTGTGGCTACCTATTAAATGAGCCCTTGGGGAAATCTCTGACTGGTCAGGATATATAGGAACTAACTGATTTGCAGAATATTTACAGGTGGCTCAATAATGCAGAGAAAGATGTGGCATCTTTGTTTGAACGTGACCATCTACTGACTTAATGAACTTGTGGGGGAGTGGGTGACAGGGCACCAGCAATGACAGCAGAACGGGGAGTGTGTGAGAAAAGGGCAGCAAAGCCATGAATCCCAAACCAGCAACAAAGCACAGTGGCATTATCAGGGCTGTTGGGTGGGGCGGGAAGTTTAACTGTTTGGACAAAGCCATAATCCAGCAGAAACACATCATCATGGAGGGTACAAGTGAGCAATGAGCCAAGGTGCCAGGGGATGTAGACAGGGATACAGCCAGGGACGAACTGCAAATATTGCTGGCTTCAGGAATGTGTTCGGAGGCCAGATGGCAGGGGTGAGAGGTGCGAGGACAGAAGTGGGTTGTGATAAGCAGCCCTGGTAATGGGCTACCAAAGATAAATGAAGGGTGCGATTCAGCGGATTCAAAGTGAAAGTCTGCCGAACGGCGCATTTAGCGGCTTGCAGCTCTGTGAAAGGCCCCACTATTCAACGGTATTTTACCATTTTTTTGTCCGAGGTAATGAGCTCTCCCTTGAGGCCGCACTTTAAGTTGTTTCCTGCACTTGCTAGAAGAGTCCCCACCAAGGCTTCAGGGCCCCCACCCCCACAATTCAC
This sequence comes from Scyliorhinus canicula, assembly GCF_902713615.1. Taxonomy (NCBI): domain Eukaryota; kingdom Metazoa; phylum Chordata; class Chondrichthyes; order Carcharhiniformes; family Scyliorhinidae; genus Scyliorhinus; species Scyliorhinus canicula. Next base: position 91,843,969 of record NC_052163.1, on the reverse strand, counting down.
CAACTTATCTCTTCCGGGGTTCCTGAGCAAACCCCCCACCTCACCTCTTATGGGCAAGGCCCCCCTCCCCCCCTAACCCCTGGGCCCGTCCCCTGGCAGTGTAAGCTGCACCCTGACACCACTGTGTGAACAAGTAGCTGCTGCGTTTTCCCTTTCCGCGAACGTGTCCCCCACACCAAGACTTCAGAAGCATTCCCGTGTTTATTTATTTTGATGGTAAATTTGCAGATTCCGTGTACGATTCTAGGATGGCAGTGCCATGGTGCCCGTGTGCCAGAGGTAGTACCAGGGTGCCACCCAGCCCTGTCCCCAACCACCTGGGGTCTTCAATGGCCTGAGAGACGCCCACAGGTGCCGTTACGACTGGTCTATGTTTATGTGGACCAGTACTAAACCGGTACACTGGCGAGGTCTTCCAGACACGACCGGTGAATCCCAGGCCCAGGGTGAATCCGGGAACACGTATATAAACAAGCCAAAAATTGCAGATCTGGACCTCGACCAATGAGAGCGCGATAAAGATCGTGACGCTCGCGGGATTCAACGGAACCTCGCGAGACATTTCGAGCATCTCGAACCTCGTGGGAGGCCACTCACATGATTCAATGGCCTTATCCCAACACCAAGTCGGGCGCGACGAGGCCGCTGAATCACGGCTGGAATCTGCAAATTTACCATCAAAATACCTCTCAAAAATAATTAAACACGGAATGCTTCTGAACTCCTGGTGTGTTGGGACAAGTTGGCGGAAGGGGAAAAAGCAGCAGCTACTTGTTAGCACAGTGGTGTCAGCACTCTGAGGCATCTCCTGTTCTTAATCTGCATCAATAATTCACATTCAGAAACCCAATGCAAATGGATCAGGATTGACCATGATACTATGCTGGGGAGGACAGAACTGTCAAGACAGATGAAGCACTCGGGTACCCACGAGGCCAGTTAGATAAAAGCAATTGCGATTGGTGAAATCAGTGGAAATGAAATTCAATATCAATAAGTAAGCATAAGGTGTTGCAGTATAGAAAGAAAATTGGATGTCAGGAGAACACTGCTTGGTGTAAAAAGAGCTAAATCTATAGCAGAAACGAATCTGGTATTGGTAATGCATTCAGACAGAACAGCTCAAATCAGTGCAAAGTGTCAAAAAACAAAGCAAATGCTGAATTATTTATATTGCCACTCCAGTATAAGTTGGGTGTTACACAGTACTCTGGTCAGGCCATATATGAACCATCCTGTTTGTTCTTTTGGGCTAGATTTCCGATCAATCAGGATCATAGATCCGAGGGCGCGATCCAACGGCTACGCTGCACCGGAAAAGCAGTTTGCCGCGGCGCAGCGTGAGTGGGATTTACCTGACTCACAACGTCGCGCGAGATTTAACACAATCTCGCGAGACATTCAGATGCGAATCCCACCCACAATGGGCGGGGTCACCTTTTCGGAAATCTGCATATTGAAATGAGGCAGTCAGCCTTACTCTAATGTGCAGATCCCAAGGTACCTGAGGCTTTGGGATTCAACCCCTTTGACTCAGAGACCTTGGGTGAGTACTGTTCAGCACTGGTCCCCTTAAACAGGGAGCAGATTGCACCATGGGAATCTGCACATTACAGGGAGCAGAAGGTACAGCACTCATGGGGGTCTCCCAGGGCATTGGAGGCCTCCACCTGCATGCCCTTTGGGCAAGGTGATGCCTTGGTGCCACCTGAGTGCCAGCCTGGCACTGCCAAGGTGCCAAGCTTGGCAGTGCCAGGCTGGCACTCAGGTGGCACCAAGGCATCACCTTGTTTGGGGGCCTTGGAGATTGGGACACCATTTTTAAATGACAACCCGATCTCTCGCTACAATGGGGAGTTCCAGCAATTGGAGTTCTGCACTGTACAAAACGGGGCTATGTGCAGCCTCGGTCACAGGCTCCGGGTTCATGCCCCTTGTTCAATGCGAGCCGTGTTGAATAGCCATGTGTTTCTCGGCACTGCGAGTTCCAGGAAACACGTGGCTAAATGCGCTCGGGGACTTTGTTCCCTATTGGGAGAACCACGCTCTTAGAATCCTTACAGTGCAGAAGGAGCCCATTCGGCCCATTATATCTGCACGGACCCCCTGAAAGAGCACCCCATTCAAGTCCACTTCCCTGCCCTATCCGAATAACCCCTTAACCTAACCTACACATCCTTAGACACTAAGGGGAAATTTAGCATGATCAGTCCACCTAACCTGCACATCCTTGGACTGTGGGAGGAAACCGGAGTCCCAGAAGGAAATCCATGCAGACACGGAGAGAACGTGCAAACTCCACACAGCCAGCTGAGGTCAGAATTGAACCCGGATCCCAGGCACTGCGAGGCAGCAGTGCTAACCACTGTGCCATCGTGCCAACCCTGATGATGCGAGAAACCTTTAAAAATGGCAGCCTGTCCTCAATTCCGGGATTGCTGACCACATTCATGAGGTTTCCAATTTTGGGGAGTGCATGGTTCACGGAATCTCAGGTGTTGTGATCTGTAGTCTGCATGAAAGAACCTCTTGAAAGGTGAGTTAAAAATGTTGTTCCCATGGCCCCATCGTGCCAAGTTATGCCCCCCAACACATCCCCAAGGCCCTTGTGCCTCCATGCCACAGTTTGACCTTCAAACAAACCCTCTGATCCCTCATGCAAGTTATGACACTTCCATGAACATTCACCTAGTATGCACTGTTCGAACTAATGAAGCTTTTAGTGACAATAGGAAATATAAAACATGTTTTTCAAAAATAGTCATTCGTTGATAACCTTTCACTTCTGTCAAAAAATGTCATTTTACTGCAATCAAATAAAAATGTCCATCATCCAGGGCCCTTAAAGTGCCAATAGCTGAATCTCCAATCACTTGAAACCTCTTCATCTTGTGTAAATGAACATTGTGAAATTGACAGTGTCGATAAGAGAGCAAGAGCAGTTAAATAAGCAATGTTTCCAGGGGCTTGGGTGTTTTAATACTTTAATGGATGCCTGGGCTCTCAACCAAGAATGCATAGTGAAGCTTGGCTGACAGCCCAGAAATCCATTAGCCTGTTGAAACACCTGAGCCCCAGGGAAAACATTAGAATCCTGGGTGCTGGATGGACTCCACCAGGAACGAGAGTGAAGATGGACAAGAGTGAAAATAGGCTCCAGCAGGTGGAGTGTCGGTTCTTTAGTTCCACCCTGCCTCTCAGTCATTTTTGCAGACATGGACTCGGGAGGTGACAGAACAGTCTGCAACCCCAATCCCCGTACTCCCACTTGCGGGTAGCCAAACTGGATCATTATCGGTCTTTTAAGGCCAATTAAAGGAGACCAATTGGAATTTTCTTATCATCCTGCAGGATCCTGCATGCAGGATCTGGTTTTTAGACATCCTTCAGAATTCCAGATAAGGCCCTCACTGCCTGCCTGCCACAAGAGCAGCAACAGGTGACCATGTAAAGGTGTTCCACACCAGGTGTCCACACCTCACAACAGGCCCCACCACAGGACACCCGTCCCTTCAACCTCCTCCCAGCCACTACAGTGGTGGCTGAGCTGCAGAATCTTTTTCATTAATATATTTTAAAAAGTTGGGGAAGGGACCTCCAATGTAAAGCTTTCTCTCCCTGATCTACGCCTCAAGAGTCCCAGCTGCTCTTTTCCTAGCAAATCTGAAGGCCTTTGATTTGTCCTCCAGGTTTGAGAACCTATTGAACCTATCTCCAGGACCGTCCTCCAGGCCCGTTTTCCAGGACCGCCCTTCAGGCCCATTCTCCAGGCCCATTACCAGGCCCTTTCTCCAGGACCTCAATTGATAGTCCTGGGGAAAATCACAGGCTGGATTCTCCAAAAATGGGGCTAGGTCCCCACGCCAGCGTAAAAACGCTGGAGTTTTACTCTCGAGATCCTTAAAAATATTAGCAGCTATTCACTTACCTGCAGGGGGCTGGCAGGACCCCGGAGAGCTTCTCGTAGCTTCAGCTGCGGATACGGGCCCCCGCAGTTCTGGTTACGAGTACTCAAGTGGCCCCGCTGAACGCTATGGCGGACTCAGCCAGCGGACCTAGACGAGGAAAGAAGGTCCCAATGATCGGCCCCGCGCCGCTACATCTCACACGCCCAATCGCCACCCTGGCTGCCCACAATGACCCCCCCCCCCCCCCCCCCCACCCCCGGTACTTGATTCCCCCCCCACCCCCCACCAGGGCGGCCACAGACTGAGTCCCAACGGGCCAGACGTGGATAGGACCATGCCGTAGGGAATTTGGCCGGTCGGGACCGGAGCATCTCTGGGAGGGCCTCTGGTAATGACCCCCCCAGCCGCGCGCCCGCAAGCTGGGGGCCATTTCCAGAGGCTCTCCCAATTTACCCGCAGGAAGCGGCGCAGGACCCGATCCTGTCGTAAAAGTGGATTCTCCGCCCCCGGCGCCAAACGCAATTTCGGCACGGGACTTCGGAGAATCCAGCCCCCTATGTTTCTCCTGGGATGCAGGTTCGGGACCTGGAAGCCATTCCAACCTCCTGCTTCCCAACTCTGGAGGGAAGCCTCTGTTCAGGCCCCGTCTCCTGATTTTATTCTCAAACAAGAAAAAAATATTCGCAAATTGTGAACAGAAGGAGAGGAGGAATAAACTAGAAAGACAAAAAGTGCCACATATGGAAAGAATCACAGGAAAGAGGGGGTAAACAATATTGTCACTTGATGATGCACGTACTCACTTTTCACAAATACTCACTCTGTACACATTACAACAGAAAATTCCACTTTGAGGATTAGTCTGATTTTGACAACTTTAATAATACATTTATTACTAAACACAGGGAAATTTAGATTAAGTAGGATTTGGATTATCAATATGAACAGGGTTATGTTGTGGGAGAGCTTTCCTATTTGGATTGTATTCACAGGAAAATAATCCGACTTAATCCATTTTGGTGACTCATTTTTAAGGTTCATCTGAAGGTGCGTTCAAAAGCATGATTAGAGTATTTGATTACAAATTACAGATCAAATATTCAAAAGTAGTCACTTCCGGAACCAAGATCTGAACAGCTCAAAGGCATAAAAATAGATCCCCAACTTTGCCAGGCTGATGCCTGAGTGCGTTTGAATCAAATTCAATCAAATGTTTGTGGCGAAGGTTTTATTGAAATACTCATTGTCAATAAATCCTCTGCTGTCAACAAGTTGGAAGCTTGCTCGATTTCCACCCGACCGTATGGAACACAGATTATTTTCCCGACACTTTGAAATGGCAATATGCATATAATAAATAAGACTGTTTCAGCAAAATATTTCACTTGCAGTGGAAGGTTTTTCGTACTGTGTTTACTGGGGAAAAGAAAACACTTTCAGCACAAGTCTAGGTATCGCCTTTCCAAACTTCTGTTGTGCCGAGTAATAAAACAACAGAAAATGTTGGAAACACTCAGCGGGTCAGGCAGCATCTGTGGAGACCGAGAAACGGAACTAATACTTCAGGTTGATGATCTTACATCACGTGTATTCTGCTGAGAGGTACTGGTGGTTACTTATGTCTGCCAGTTAAAGAGAGCGCTGGGAACAATTTGAGATGGTGAATGGTGAAAATCTGGGGTGGCACGATGGCACAGTGATTAGCACTTCTGCCTCACAGCGCCAGGGACCCAGGTTCCATTCCAACCTCAGGTGACTCTGCAGAATTTGCACTTTCTCCCCGTGTCTCCGTGGGTTTCCTCCGGGTGCTCCGGTTTCCTCGCACAGTCCAAAGATGTGTAGGTAGGTGGGTTATGGGGTTACAGGGATAGGGTGGGGAGTGGGTGCTCTTTCAGAGGGTCGGTCCAGACTCGATGGGCTGAATGTCCTCCTCCCATTTCCGTTTGACCACCCCTATCGGGGATCCCTCCCAGTCCATTAGCACCTTATAAATTTCAGACACCTACCCTCACCCACTCCTTTCCTGGATAGCACCTGATGCTGCAATCCTGAGGGCGGAAAACCGGGAAAAGACAGCACCTGTTTCCTCACAAAGTCTCGAACCTGTAAGTATCTGAACCTATTCCCACCAGGCAGCTCATATTCCTCTTCCAAGTCCCCTAAACTCGCAAAGATACCCAGGTCCCCAAACCGTTTGATCCCTGAGTGTTGCCACCCCCAAAACCTCGTTTTCTAATCTGTGGTTGTCGCAAATCAGTGCCCATACAGAGGCACCTTCCAACCTCCGAGACTGCCACCACCTGCCCCCACACCCGCAGGGCCACCACCACCACTTGGCTTGTGGAGTACTTGGCCGGCGAGAATGGCAGAGGCGCAGTCAACAATTCCCCTAAACCCGTACCCCTGTAAGAGGCCACCTCCATCCACCCCCATGCCCACTTTCTCACAATAGCAATGTGTGCTGCCCAATAATACTTCATTATGTTTGGCAAGGCCAACCCACCCACGCCACCGCTCCAACAGCACTTTTTGAACCCGTGGGGTTTTCCCCACCCACGCAAACCCCGAGATCAAAATATTGACTTCCTTAAAGAACAATTTGGGAACGAAGATCGAGAGGTTCTCCAGCTGCTCCAGATTCAGATGAAGCCTAGCCAGATTCAGCTTATGCAGCTGCGCCCATCCCCGTCCCACCTGGATGCCCAAGTATCTCTCCCCTACCACCTCTCCTGCCCCCTGGCCTCGATCGGGAACACCTCACTCTTCCTCATGTTTAGCTTATATCCGGAAAGCCGGCCAAACTCCTCCAGGATACTCATGATTCTCTTAATACCCCCCAATGGGTCTGACATACAGAGCAACAGGCTGTCCGCGTACAACGAGAGCCTGTGCTCAAATGCACCCCCCCCCCCTCCCCCCGCACAATCCCTCTCCAACTCCTCGACGATCAAAGTGCCATTGCCAGTGGCTCTATTGCCAAGGCATAAAGCACACAGAAGAGTGGGCACCCCTGCCTTGACCCACGATATACCCCAAAATATCCCGAGCTCACCGATTCATCCGCACGCTTGCTATTGGCACCCTATACAACAATCGGACCCAGTTCTCAAGCCCCGACCTGAACTGTCTTAATACTTCAGACAAGTACTCCCATTCCATCCGATCGAAACCCTAACGCTGCTTTGCGTCCATTGGCACTGCCATCTCTACCTCTGGGGGCGTCATTACCATGTTTAGTGATCTCCTTACATTCGCCAACAATTGCCTCCCCTTTACAAACCCCGTCTGACCTTCCCCTATCACCCCCGGCACACAGTCCTCGAAATACAAAACCAGGATCTTTGCCAGCAACTGACCGTCCACATTTAATAGTGATATTGGGCGATAGGACCCACACTGCTCCGGATCTTTATCCTGCTTCAGTTTTAGGGATATGGACGACTTCGATAATGTGGGGGGGAAATCTTGCTCTTTTCCCTTGCCTCATTATATGCCCTCACCAGCAGAAGCCCCAGGTCCTCCCAAACGTCTTATAAAATTCTACAGGGAACCCATCCAGGATTGGGGCCTTCCCTGCCTGCATTGCCCCCATACCTTACATCACCTCCACCAGTCCAATGGGAGCCCCTGGCCCCTTCACCAGTTCCTCCTCTACCTTGGGGAACTCCAACCCATCCAGGATCCACCGCATTGCCTCCCCCTGGCCATAAACCCCCCAATTCATAAAGCCTCCTGTAAAACTCCTTGAATCCCCATTCACCACCACTGGGTCCAGTACCACTGTTGCCCTCCCATCCCTCACCCTTCCAATCTCCCTCACCGCCTCTTGCTTCCTGGACGGCCAGCATCCTACTAGCCTTCTTCCTGCCCCTCTGGCCCTCAACAACTGCCCTAAAGCCTTCCCCATGGACACCAGCCCAAACTCCACCTGCAGCCTCTGTCTCTCCTTCAAGAACCCTTCCTCTGGGCCTCCGAATACTTCCTGCCCACCCGCAGAATGTTGTCCACCAGTTTTGTCGTCTCTGCTTGCTCCTCCTTCTCCCTAAGTGCACGGATCAATTTGAACTCCCCTCTAACCGCTACCTTGAGCACCTCCTACAGTGTGGCGGCCGAGACCTCACCTATATCATTCCTCCCACAGTCCAAAGATGTGCGGGTTAGGTGGATTGGCCATGCTAAATTGCCCGTAGTGTCCTAAAAAGTAAGGGTTGGGGGGGGGGGGGGGGGGGGTTGTTGTTGGGTTACAGGTATAGGGTGGATACGTGGGCTTGAGTAGGGTGATCATTGCTCGGCACAACATCGAGGGCCGAGGGGCCTGTTCTGTGCTGTACTGTTCTATGTTCTATGTTCTATGGCATTCAATGATCCTGGAATGTATGTAGACATCAGGTGAGAACAGGGTTAGGGGACAAAGTGTAAATCCCAATTTGGGATTGAATAGTTTGCGATATTCATTGACTAAATCAAACAGAGGGCAGCACGGTGGCGCAGTGGTTAGCACTGCTGCCTCACGGTGCTGAGGACCCAGGTTCGATCCCGGCCCTGTGTCACTGTCAGTGTGGGGTTTGCACGTTCTCCCCGTGCCTGCGTGGGTTCTCACCGCCGCAACCCAAATAAAAAAGATGTGCAGGGTAGGTGAATTGGCCACCCTAAATTGCCCCTTAATTGGAAAAAGAATTGGGTACTCTAAATTTAAAAAAACTCAAGCGAACTTCTGAGCCGCTGCCATATATAGAAGTATTGCATTGGCTCCTTCAAGGCAAAGTAAAGAAAAACTGAGAACATTTCAGTGTTTAAAGAGTTAAGAGTTCTTTGCATAATCAACATGGTATTTGCATGATGGTTGCTTCCTCACTGCAGGTAGGCAAATGAGGTAACGGCTGGATTCATTTCAAATTTGTGTATTGTTTGCTATAAAACAGAATGGCTTTACAAGGCACAACTGGACAGCTTGTAAATCCGTCCAATTAATGGCTGATCAACAGATTAATTCACCAATATATAGATGGGTAGCTATACAGAAGGTATGTAGGTTATTATTCACCTGTAGTTTGCATCCCTGAAGATAATGCCTCCCCTCAGATCACCTCTCTCCTGACTCACTATTTCTCAGAATGTGTGTTAGGCTGTAGTTCGACAGTTTGGGAGGAGTGAAAGGGGTTGACGACGTGTTTACACCAGCAATCTGATTGGTCGATCTGCCTCATAGATAATTATGGCATGATCATTCTTGATTGGGTGATTCGCAAATGCACCACCGCCTTTATTTACAGCCATGGAAACAAAGAAGCTCCCAGGATTTTCCGCCTGCTTATAGCAAGGTAGCTAATTTCTGATGCAGTTGACGTGATTCAGTTGGCCTCAGTGCCCCAGACTAGCGAGGAAGGAAACAACAAGGGATCCTGTTGCCTTGTGACCCTCGTTGGATGGTGCATGTGAAAGGGTATTGGTGAGAACATGATTGGGCTCCACTGTGATGACTGGCACCAATTAAGAAACCTGACAATGCTTGCTGTCCACCCAGGCTCACGCATGAAGAATGGCCAATTTGGTAAGATACTGCAGGACTGTTAAAATTTACAGATACATGCTGTAATGAACTCCAATTGGCTTTATTGGTTGGCCAATTGGAGTATGAGCTCCCTCAATGATAGTTCATTGAGGGGGCCCATATAAGCACCTGTGTAAGCTTTGTGAGCCAGTCTTAAGTTGACTGGACTGCTAGCAGCACTGTTTGTAGCTGCTCCTGTAATATTGTTATTGTAAATAAATATTGGTGTGGTGACAGAACTCCTGCCTCCCGTGGATTACTACACATGCCCTTGTGTCCTCAGCAGAAGAGCAAAGAAAATTGGAGAAAATTATTTTGTGAAAATCGCAGGAGCGAAATTGGGCTTCGAAGAAAGGAACTTTGACAGTGACTGTAGGCTTTCTGACAGGTTTTCCAATGCGCCAAGCATTGTTTTGTAGCCTGGACAATTAGAGGCCTTGTTTGAGTCCTCTGGAGCAGACCTTGTGTGTGACCTACCCCCTGGAAAACTGGCACCTTTGCCACTGTCGCCACACTGTCAGCAATACATTAATTAGTTCATGTCCAGTGGCTCACCATGTACAGACCACGCTCACGCCTCTTTGATAACCCTTGCACTACACACAGCACCTTAGCTGCAAGTGTGAAGTTGAGTGGTGCACGTCTTCATCAAATTACCTTTCCTCCACTGCCTGACCAGGTTGCAGATCATGATTATTGGAAAGGGCAAGAGATGCATTCTTAAACCATCCGCAGTTTGTAAGGCACAAGGGATTATGGGATGAGGACAAAGAATCGGCTAATTATCTTTTGTAGTGCCCAGATGTTTGTTCAACTGCATAGGCCCTTTAGATTCTTTTGCACAGTTGCACACATATGATACCTTAAAGAGGCCATTTTGGGTGTAATCTGCGCATGAGCTTGCAGGTTTCTGCTGTGCAACTAAGAGGGAACATTGAAAGAGTGAAGTGAAATAAGGAGCATTAGTTGTGAACATATCTTATTTTCGAATGTTTCCTCTCCATTCATTCGCCAGGGTCTCAAATGAAGCCTTCCCACAATGACGGTCCCTTCCATGCGGGGGAGGAATAGCTTTGTTTTTTTTCCAATTATTTCTTTCGGCCTCCAGTTGTGTGCCATCTCCTCTTATAAAGGGAGGGAGGTGTGGCCACAGTGCCATGTAATTCATTTTTTTGATGTGCCTTTCACAGTTGAATAGCTGCCATGTGTGCAGGATGTGGATGTGAGACTTCAACAGTGTTTAAGTGAGTGAGGGTGAGGTGAAACAAATGAATGTTAAGCATGAGTCCTGATTGATGGCAGGTGAATGATGGGGGTGTAATGGATTGAGCAGTCCTGAGGCTAGTGATGCACTTGGTAAAATGTGGCATTTAAAGATGCCTTCACTGATCTTGACCACTTATGTGGGCTAATTAAACTTCTTGCGGCACTACCTCCAACCTGGCATTGACCTCTCCAGCTACCTTTTCCCACTGGTGTCTTTGCAGGACATCCCTGAGTGTGCCATAGGGCCCCAAACAGTCAGGGAGCGATAGAATATGCAAATATGTCGGCAAATCTCTGAGAATTGTAAGAAAAATCAGATAATAATAGCAGGGGATTTCAACTTCCCAAATGCTAACTGGGATAGTCAAAGTGTGAAAGGCTGAGAGGTGACAGAACTCTTAAAATGCATTCAGGAGAGCTACAGTCTGTAGAATGTCCGACAAGAGAGGGGGTGGTGTTTGATCTAATTTTAGGTAATGACGCCAGCAAGTAGCTGAAGTTTCAGTTGGGGAGCACTTTGGAAACAGTGACCATAACTCAGTAGAATTTAAAGTAGATATGGAAAGGGACAAAGATAGACCAGAAATTAAGGTTCTAAATTGGGGGAGGGCCAGTTTAAATAAAATAAGACGGGGGACGGGACTCTCCCTTAACCGGCGGGATGGGGGGTCCCGGCGGGATGGAGTGGCGTGAACTACTCCGACATCGGGCCGCCCCAAAGGTGTGGAATCTTCCACACCTTATGGGCTAGGCCCGCCCCGGAGTGGTTTCCGCCCCACCGGCCGGCAAGAAAGGGGCTTGGTGCCACGCCAACCGGAGCCGAAGGGCCTCCGCCGGCCGGCGCATGCGCGGGAGCGCCAGCGTGTGCTGACGTCATCCCCGCGCATGCACAGAGGGATTCGCTTCCGCACCGGGAATGGCGGACCAGTACAGCCTCCAGTGCGGAAGGATAGAGTGCCCCTATGGCACAGGCCCGCCCGCGGATCGGAGGACCCCGATCGCGGGTCAGGCCACCGTGGGGGCACCTCCCAGGGCCAGATCCCCCCGTGCCCCCCCCCCCCAAGAACCCCGGAGGCCACCCGCGCTGCCAGGTCCCGCCGGTAAGGACCTACTCCAATTTACGCCCTTGGGACTGGCAAAGAACGGGTGGGACTTCGGCCCATCGCGGGCCTGAGAATTTGGGGAGCCCCGGGGACCACTGAGTCGTTCCGGTCCCCGCCATTCTCTGAGGTGGGCGGCGCGACTCATGCCGGGCCGATTTTTGGGGGAGCGGGAGAATTTGGAGGACGGCGGGGGCGGGATTCACGCCGACCCCCAGTGATTCTCCGACCCGGCGAGGGGTCAGAGAATCCCGCCCAGGATCTGTTCAAAGTTAACTGGAAGCAGGTACTTGTAGGCAAATCTACATCAGGGCAGTAGGATTCATTCAAAAAGGAAAAAGAGAGAGTAGAGCTCCAGCATGTCCCCGTGATAGTATAGGGTGAGCACAATAAGTCCAGAGAACCCTGGATGTCAAGGGATATCCAGCTTTGGATAAGGGAGAAAAGGGAGGCTTATGGCAGATACCTAGGGCTCTAAACAGCCGAATCCCGAGAGTCGTATAGAAAGTGCAGGGTGTTACTTGGGAAAGAAATTAGGAAAGCCAAGAGGGGCACAAAAACATATTGGTGGGTAAAATAAAGGAAACTCCAAAGGTGTTTCAGAAATCTATGAAGGCAGGAGGTTGACCAGGGTAAGATTCGGGCTCATTCGGGACCAACGTGGCAATTTGTGTGTGGAACCGGAAGATATAGGTGAGGGTTTAAATGAGTATGTTGTATCTGTGTTCACTGCGGAGTTGGATAATTTGGTTATAGAAATCAGGGAGGCGCATTGTGATTTGCTTGAATTAATTACCATTGAGAGGGAGGAGGAATGAATTGTTTTAACGGACCTAAAAGTCGATAATTCTCCAGGGCCAGATTGGATGCATCCCGTGCTGCTGTGGGAGGCAAGGGAGGAGATTGCAGAGGCTCTGACAAAGATTTTCAAAAATCTCTGGCCGCAGGAGAGGTGTCAAAGGACTGCAGAACAGCCAGTGTGGTACCATTATTATAGAAACGGAGTAGGGAAAAACCAGGAAATTCCAGGCCAGTGAGTGTTAGGAACCTATTGGAAACAATTAAGGGCAGCACGGTAGCATTGTGGATAGCACAATTGCTTCACAGCTCCAGGGTCCCAGGTTCGATTCCGGCTTGGGTCACTGTCTGTGCGGAGTCTGCACATCCTCCCCGTGTGTGCGTGGGTTTCCTCCGGTTGCTCCGGTTTCCTCCCACAGTCCAATGATGTGCAGGTTAGGTGAATTGGCCATGCTAAATTGCCCTTAGTGTCCAAAATTGTCCTTAGTGTTGGGTGGGGTTACTGGGTTATGGGGTTAGGGTGGAGGTGTTGACCTTGGGTAGGGTGCTCTTTCCAAGAGTCGGTGCAGACTCGATGGGCCAAATGGCCTCCTTCTGAGAGACAGAATTAAACTCTACTTGGGGAAGCAAGGATTAATCAAGATTAGTCAGCATGGTTTTGCCAAAGGGAGATCCTGTCTTACAAAATTGAGTGAATCTTTTGAGGAGGTGACGAGATGTGTAGGTAAGGGCAGTGTGGTGGTTGATACAGTCTACATGGACTTTAGTCAGGCTTTTCATAAGGTCCCACAAAGGAAACTGATGAAGCGGGTAAGAACCCATGGGATCCAGGGCAATTGGGCAGATTTGATCCAAAACTGGCTTTGTGGTAGGAGGCAAAGGGTGATGGTTTAAAGTTGTTTTTGTGACTGGAAATCTGTGTCCAGTGGTGTTTCGCAGGGATCGGTGCTGAGTCCCTTCTTGTTTCTAGTATATATTAATGATCTGGATGTGAATGTAGAAGACATGATAAGTAAGTTTGAAGATGGCACAAAAATTGGGTGGTGTAGTAAATAGTGAGGAACAAGATTACGGGACAATGAAGATGGGCTGGATAGATGGGCAGTCGAGCAGCAAATGAAATGTAACCATTGTGGTTTAACCATTGTGGCATTTTGGGAGGACTAACAAGATAAGGGAATATACAATGAACGGTCAGACCCCAGGAAGTACAGAGGATCAAAAGGACCTGAGTGTGCATGTCCACAGATCTCAGAAGACAGCAAGCCAGTTAGATAAGGTGGTTAAGAGGGCTTATGGGATTCGTGCCTTTATTAACCGAGGTATTGAATATAAGAGCAGGAAGGTTATGTTGGAGCTGTATAACAGTCATTTTCAAACTCAAGAACTGTGACCCACGGATGGGTCACGCAGTGATCGATCGCAGCGTTCCCGATCACGGAAAGAAGTGCCAACGGCCACAACCAGCTTTTAAAAATGTTGGCCGCCAGCGGCTTTCAAGAATGCCGGCCGTCCCATGCATATGTGCCCCCTCAGCCAGATCTAGCAGTGCACAGGCCCAGAGCCCAGTGGGGCAGACCGTCTTCTCCTGCTGTCAGTGTGCTGTCCCAGGACCAGATTTTCTTTAATCGATGGAATCTTCCCGCCAGATGGAGCGGCAGAGAGCAGGTCATGTGCTCTGGGTGCAAAATGACAGAGGAGAGATTCCTCCATTTTGTAGCTGCCAGCAAGCAACAGGACTGTGTGAAGAACTGAAGATGGATCATTTTGTAATAAAGGAAGAAAGGACTAGAGACACAAACAGGCCAGAATCTCACAATTGAATCTGCTGGAGAGAGCTTCACAGGGGAATCCACAGCAGGACAAAGCAGTTCTGGTGTGAGCTGTATCCAGAGCTCCAGGGAATCCGCGGAACAACTCATTAAGAAGAAACTGAAATGCAGGACAAAGCAGCATAAAGATAATTACTTGAGGTATGGCATTGTAATTTTTGCCGATGTAAATCAGGATGCAAAGCCCCTGTGTGTTATATGCAGGGAAGTGCTGGCAAACGAAAGCATAAAGCCATCAAAACTTCAAAGACATTTGAAGACTACGCACGGCAAGTTCGAAGACAAACCTCTTGATTTTTTTCAAAGGATGCAGCGTGAACTTGAATCATCAGCTAAAGTCCTTGGCAGAAATGTAACATTGAGTGACAAAGCAAGTGAGTTCATGAGGACCAAGCAGACTCACGTGTTGCATTAAAGGTAAGCAATAATGGTGCGTTGCGAAAGTTGGTCGGCATGGGCCATGAAGGTTGGTCGGCGCGGGTCGTGAAGATCGACCGGCGTGGGTCGCGAAAGTCCCCAAGGTTGACCAGTTGGGTTCCAGGAAAAAAGGTTTGAAAAACACTACTGTATAAAACACTGGTTAGGCCCCAGCTGAAGTATTGTGTGCAGTTCTGGTCAACAAACTATAGGAAATATGTGGAGATGCAGGCGTTGGACTGGAGTGAGCACAGTAAGAAGTCTTACAACACCAGGATTTGAAACAAACCTGTTGGACTTTAACCTGGTGTTGTAAAACTATAGGAAGGAATATATAACACTGGAGAGGGTGCAGAAGAGATTCACCAGGATGTTGCCTAGGCTGAAGCGTTTCAGCTATCAAGAGAGCCTGGACAGGGCTGTTTTCCCTGGAGCAGAGAAGGTTCAGGGACCTAATTGAGCTATATAAAATTATGAGGGACATAGATTGGATGGATAGGAAGGTACGTTTGCCCTTAATGGAGGTGTCAATAACCAGGAGCATAGATTTAAGTTAAGGGTAAGGGGTTTAGAGGGGATGTGAGGAAGGGGTTTAGAGGGGATGTGAGGAAAAACGTTTTCACCTAAAGGTGGGGGGAATCTGGAACTCACTGACTGAAAGTGTGGTTGAGATGGGAACCTTTACAACTTTTAAAATATATTTAGATGAGCACTTGAAATGCCATAGCGTACAAGGCTATGGGCCAAGTGCTGGAAAATGTGATTAGAATAGATAGGAGCTTGATGGCCAGCACGGATGCGATGGACTGAAGGGCCTCTCTCCGTACTGTAAAAACATGATGATTCTATGACTCTCCTCCTTTCCGCCTCCTCCAGACTTCTGGAGCCGTATCTGACATCATCCGCACCCACAAAGCCTCCGTCTCCTTACTCCAGCCCCGCATCTTTTCTCCATTCTCCACCCAATAATAGTGCAACAGGTTCGGAAGCGCCAAGCCCCCCGACTGCCAGCCCTTTTGGAGCTCAGCCTTCCTTATCCTAGCTACCTTTCCTCCTCACACAAGCGAGACCAGCCTGTCTCCGAAAGAATTACTTTGGCAAAAAGACCAGCAGACACTGGAACAGAAACAAAAAACGTGGCAAAATATTCATTTTTACTGCTTGCACCCGACCTGCCAAAGGGAGACTGTCCTATCTCATCAAGTCCTCCTTCACCCTCCCCACTAAGCTCATGAAATCTAGCTTACAAAGTCGTGCCACTTGCACCCCCAAATACCTGAAGTGAGTTGTCGCTACCCAAAATGACAACCCCCCCCCCCCCCACTCCTACCCCTGCACCTGGAGAAGACAGCACAAAATATTAATTTTTCCCAAAATTTATTTTATACCTCGAAAATGCCCCGAATTCCTCAGCAACCCCATTAAGCCCCTCACCGATGAGCCCATGTCTGAGATGTACAGCAGCAGATCATCCGTGTACAGAGACACCCTATGCTTCACCTCCCCTCACTATCCCTTTCCAGAGGTCCGAACCCTCAGTGCAATAGCCAAGGGCTGAATTGCCATGTCAACAGAAGGGGGACATGGCACATCCTTGCATCATTCACTGCCATCGTGGGAAGTACCCAGTATTCGTATAATTCGTCCGCACACATGCTGTCGGGTCCTTCTGCCACAATTTCACCCATGCCACAAACTTAGGCCCAATCCCAAACTCTTCCTGCATCGCAAACAAATAACTCCACTCCACTCTGTCAAACGTATTCTCCGCATTTAATGCCACTATAACCTCTAAATCGCTTCCCTCTGCTGAAGAAAGCACCACATTCAGCAGCTACCGCACGTTCGACGACAGCTGCCTGCCCTTGGCGAACCCCATCTGGTCCCCCCCCCACCACCTTCGGAAGGCACTCCTCCAGCCTCACCGCCAGCACCTTTGCCAGTATCGTAGCATCCACATTCAGTAGAGAAATACCACACTCCACGGTGGTATTATCATAACTGTGAGAACTACAAGGGTTAATAACTGTAAGAACTGCAAGGGTTAATGAAGTGTCTATAGTAGCCACTAGACGGAGCTACAGTTACAAGTATATAAGGCAGTCATGCTAAGCCTTGTGGGAGAGTGTGTGCAGGCTTTAGCTAGAGAGAGTCAGAAGTACAAATAGTGTGAGTGAGAGCAGATTATAGTTTATGATTAGCTGTAGATGAGTGTAGTTTCAATGATAATAATCAACTGTGTATTCTTTAGGAGTATGTATAGAACCAAATTAGTAGTGTTACTAAATTTATAGCTTTGTTTAAGTTCAAGCTATTTTGTGGGCTTTGTGAACACTACGTCAACCATCCTGAAATAAGCAACACAAAGAACAGTAGGTCCACCAGATCCTTCTCTTTGTTAGGTAACAATGAAATGGATACCTGTTTCATTGTCTCCAGCTACCCACCTTTTACCATCACGTCCTCAAAGATTTGCACTATCAATGGCGCCAACCTATCCTTGAACTTCTTATAAAACTCCCCGAGGAGCCCATCCGGCCCCGGTGCCTTGCACGTCTGCTTGTACCTCCACTTTTAAGAGGTATATGCCAACTTTAAGTAGTGTAGGCTTGTTTTAAATAGTGCTGGGGTTTAACCATATTGGGCTCTTGCTGCTACATGAAGCCAATCAAAATTGGTGCTGGCTTGCACCGTGATCATTATAATGAATAAACAGCACAAAGTTGAGGTGCTGCATGCCTTACACTGAACAGGTTAATCACGCATCTTGTTCCCTGCACCCACTTTCAGGGGCAATCCAATTTAATCCCTTGTTCTTTGACATGTTTAATTTTGAATAGTTTGCCCTAGCGTGGATCAGAGGATCGCTATTGTGGAGCATACACCCACAATTCTAAGTTGAATGCCAAAGGCGTCAATCACAGTAATGTCAGTCAACCTGGTGATGTGGATTCCTCCATTTATCGATCAATCACAGAGCAGAGGTACCATTTGGAAGGCATTATATTGGAAAGATCAGCCAGCCTTTCCCTTAATATCCTGCCGTAAAAATACTGAATCGTAAATGGCAGCTCTTGATTCTGCTATAATCCTGAAATGTACATATCTTATCTACTGCAGGCGGCAACCTGTTCGTCCCAATCGAGCATTTGTGTGATCATTTCATCATGATCTGTGCAATGCTGCACGCTGGCAGGACATTCCCACTCATTTCATTAACAAGATTTCTCTTGCAAAAAAAAACACCCCCAAAAGCATTTGGCAAATGAGTGCCAGGCGGATTTTGCCAGCTACGCTGATTTTAATTTCTAGAAGGCACGCGATTTATGAAGGCACGTGTGGACAAGGAGGCCAAGAGCTGACTGCAGCAGGACTCAATATGTCAGCCGCCTTGATTATCTCAAACTGCCCTTTCCCAGGTTAATCTTGGCGCATCCTTGCATCAGAGGTATCAGTTCACTCTCATGTTGGCCCCGTTGAATTGGAAATAGTGGGCGAGATTCTCCCAAAACGGGAGAAATCGTAAAGCTGGCGTAAAACCCGGGCGGGTTTTACGGCAGTGCGCCCCTTCCCGACGGGGGACCGATTCTGGTCCCCGGTCGGGGCTAGCAGCCCGACGCCGTAGGCTCCGGCAAGACGGGCTTAACGAAAATCGTTAAGCCCGCTTGCCGGAGTTAGCGCCGGCTGACGCGTCATATGACGTCAGCCGCGCATGCGCAGTTTGGAAGACTCAAACCCGCGCATACGCGGGCGACGTCATCGCGTTTTTGCGCGAAACCCGCGCATGCGCGGGCCGGGTTGCCCCTCAGCCGCCCCGCGAATGGATACTGCGGGGCGGCGGAAGGACAAGTAGTGCGCGGGCATCGGGCCCGCTGCCCGCGATCGGTGCCCACCGATCGCGGGCCCATGGCACCCTTGGCACGGCCGTGGTACGGCCGTGCCAATCGGTGCCATGGTTATTAATAGCGAGTTTGTGACGCCGTTTTTACGAACGGCAAGACCAGGTGTGTTTGCCGTTCGTAAAAACGGCGGAAAGGGCTGGGACTTCGGCCCATCTAACAGCTGAGAATCGCTGCCGGCTGTAAAAAAACGGCGGCAGCGATTCGGGTCGGGACTTCGGCGGGGGGGGGGGGGGGGGGGAGAATAGCGGGAGGGCGGCAAAAATGTCGGGAAGGCCCTCCCGCTATTCTCCCACCCGTCGTGGGGGGCGGAGAATTTCGCCCAGTGTGACTGAAACGTTTTAATTCAGTCTATGACATGCAGGGCCAATGATTATTTACGAGGCGCTTAGGCAGTTTAACCATCTGATGCTTTTGAATCCTTTAGCCGTGAAATGTAACCTTTGTATATCATTGCAGGCAAATAAAGGAAGGAAAGTAAGAAAAGAGGCATTCTTGAATTTTGCAGGAGATATGTTTCGAACAATTCACTCACAATTTTCCAATCTAACTGCCTGATATTGATTGTAAATTAATGAGGGCCAAGCATTGATCCCTGTGACAATCCACTCCTTTACACACACATCCCGAAAATGACCTGTTCATTTCCACTGTCCGGGCAGGATTTACCATCCAGGAATTCCCACCCAGAGTCAACTGACCTCTCGCTGGTCTGTTTAATTTCCCAGTTCCTCCCACGATGTTTCCTGCGGGAAAATCTTGATTTCTGCTTTCTGTCCGCTAACCAATTGTCAATCCACACTAATATATATGGGCTGCAGCGATTCAAGAAGGCAGCTCACCACCACCTCCTCGGGGGCAATTAGGGATGGGCATTAAATGCTGGTCTTGCCAGCGATGCCCACACCCCTTGAATAAATTTTTTAAAAATTACCCCCAATCCTATCAACTCTCATTGTGTATAACTGGGCAGGTTCACTCAGATCAGTGGATCTTCCTCACTGCATCCTAATGGACAACTTAGGCAAGTGAGTGTGTCTCATGAGTTGCCCCTCATCGCAGTGGCCACAATTATGAAATCAGGCTTGTTTCACTAACCATTACCCCTTGAATACCATTTAATACACACCGAATATTTCACAACGAGTTACAGGAAATGCTTAATCATTTATGTATTAATAGAACTGTCATCAACTTCAAATGGTAAAAACAAAATTAAGTTGCACTTTGAACGCAGAGGGAGTGCACGGTTCTCACAGTCAATGTTGTGAGCAATCAGCACGCACCTCACTTCACTCACCCTTGCTTTACGTACAAACCGCTTCAGTCATACCGTTTGGGAAAAAACTGCAGATGGAAATCAGCGGAATGTGGAACCCTGCACATGGGCAGTGCTCAAAGAAATGTCTTGTGGGCCACACTCAGAACCCAGATGAGCCGCATGTGGCTCTTTGGCCCACAGTTGCACTCCATTGCTGTAACACATCTCGTAAGTTAACTTTCAAAGTTCCCAGCAGAACCTTGCTTATTGCTGGTGAGGGAGGTTACGTAAACTCTTTAGTAAATCTTAATGTTAGCTTTGCTGGGCCAGAGAGTCCCACATGTAGACATCAAGAGAAGATAGACAAACAATAGGAAAAGCAGTAGATCATCCATTTTGGGGGATGGTAAAAAGTTGGTTTGTTTTTCTTCACTGACTTGGGCCCAGGCTTAAGCTTTGTGGAGTCACTTCGGTGGAACAGAATATGGAGATTTGAAAATAAATGGGCTAGATACGCAAGGCATAGTTTCCTCAGAAATTATTCACAGCAGTTAAAGGGAGGAACAGAATATAAAATAACAGGATTCCCAAGAAATCTGTGCAGGTGGTCTTATTTACCATATTTATTACCCAATTAAAAGTTTCACCTACCACTTATTTCCTCCCCTCTCTCTTAAAGGCACTTAATCTTTCTGGGCACAGTGCCATGAATATTGGCTAGACGCCAGCACCCCAAGCAAGTGGCTATTCCTTAGGTATGATCTTAGACAGTGAGTCACAGTTACCATTGACAGAATCACTGATGCATCTGATCCTTCCCTCACCCGATTACCTCATATTTGCTGGCAGGAGCTACCAGCTAATAATTAGCAGCAGAATACCTCAGCTCCTCTCCGGCCCAAAGCTCTCGAGGCCAATTGTGGTAACTGAACATAACCGTAAGATTGGAAGTAGAAGCCAAGAAGAGAAATTCTTTTTTATATCTCCCATAAAGGGCCGATGCCGTACCAGCCTTCTGAAGATGGGCTGGCTGGTAAAATGGGGGCAGAAGGCATTGGCAAGGGAGCCTAACGTATTCCCAACGCAGCGGGAAATTAGCATCAGCAGTTGGCCACTGGGGTCCTGCCATTGCCTGCATGGGGCTGAGTTGCACTTTTGGGTCATGATACCACCCACATTTGGCAAAAGTCTGGCCAAAATGTTATTTGTAAATGGATTCTTTACCACAAGTGGCCATTGGATCTGGGTCAATAACAGAAGGAGATAATTACATGAAGAAAAGTATTTTTTTGGAAAAATCATCTCGTACAAGAACAAAAATTTATAAAGTGATGCCTTCCCTTGTCCATGTAGCTCAGTGCTGTACCTTGTAGTTCATTTATCCATTGAGAGAACTCAGTCTATTAACATTTGAAAATATCCTAGAATATTCCACTTAAACACCTCTGTCTCAGTACTGCAAAGGCGGCTGATGTCTAAAACTATCAACTAATCCACAAGGGTTTCAAGGACTTCTTAGCCCATGAATTGCTCCAGCCAGTCATGCATTTCTGCTAAGAGGCAGCACTGAGCTTGAATCAGAATTACCATTTCCTTCTATCCTGATATAGACCGTGACCTGGAATGATCATTAATCACTGGTGCAACAAGTCCACAGAGTTTTTCAGAAGTCAGGGGAGATTCTTGCTCACTGTTTAGGCAGTGGCTTGATTTGAAAGGGCAGCTGGAACTATCTTGAGAAGTTTTCGGACAAGTTTGGCTCTCATTCCAATCTGCTCCAGCAGTTCTGCAACTTTTGGCCATTGCAAAAAAAAAAATTACAACAGCTGCACTCAAAACGTCTCTTGCCTTGTTATAGAAATTACAGAGCCAGACCCAACATTTCGGGGTCCAGTTCTGAGAGAGACGTGAGATTGTTGCTGGTTTGGATTCAGCCACACACACTGTGATGGACAAATGCACTGTGACCTAATTTAATTTTAATTTTTACCTTGACCTCAAATGGGCCTGGTTCCATAAATATCGTATTCTTATACCCTGAGTACTTGAGTTACACAAATATCATGGCCATCTATTTCCATTGTACCCCAATGTGAAGCTCACTTGGTCTTATTCTGTATATAACATCATTGCCCTTGAACATAGCTAATCTTCATGTAATACTTAAATTGTAATATCCCGCACGGGACCTACAGGGTAGGAATGCTTGCCTTTCCCGCGCTCTTTGTGGAGTATGAGCTCCCCGTAGGGGCAGGGTATCTCAATTGCCCAATGTATATAAGGTCGGCCAGTAAGGCATCACCAAGCAAGAACCTGGTAGGGGTCTACCAGGAAGTGCATATATATATATATACCATTTGTAAATAAAACTTTGTTCTTATTTTTATTTGGTGTGGACTCCCCATGTCCTTATTAAATAAGCAGACTATTAAGGAGACTGGAAATTGGTTAAAAAAATCAGCGAACTCTGGGAATACCCAGTAGGTCTGGCAGCATCTATGAAGAGAGGAACAGAGTTAAGATGGATTGGCCATGCTAAAAAAAAATTCCCCTTAATGTCCAAAGATATGCAGGTAAGGTGAGGTTGCGAGGTTAGGGCAGGGGAGTGGCAATGAGTAGGGTGCTCTTTTAGAGGTTCGGTACAGACTCAAAGGGCCGGAAGGCCTCCTTCTGCACTCTAGGAAGTCTATGGAGTAATTGACCTTACATCAGGTTTCTCATTGACATGAAATGTTAACTCTGCTTCTCGGTCCACGGATGCTGCCAGATCTACTGAGCATTTCCAGCTTTTTCTGCTGTTTTTATTACTTGTGTAATCCTGTCTGGCAGTGTTATTTTGCCTTAGGGTATGAGTGTCTTCTTATTGCTGCTCACTGCAGGTTTCTGAGCTTGTACTCATTATCTGTCTGGCAGCTTCTATTCACTGTATATTTTATAAGGGCAGCACAGTAACTTAGTGGTTAGCACAGTTGCTTCACAGCTCCAGGGTCCAGGTTCGAGTCCCGGCTTGGGTCACTGTCTGTACGGAGTCTGCACGTTCTCCCCGTGTCTGCGTGGGTTTCCCCCAGGTGCTCCGGTTTCCTCCCACAGTCCAAAGATGTGCAGGGTAGGTGGATTGCCTGTGCCAAATTGCCCTTCGTGTCCAAAGAAAGGTTAGGTAGAGTAATGGGGATAGGGTGGAGGTGTGGGGATTGGATGGAGGTATGGGCTTAGGTAGGGTGCTCTTTCCAAGGGCCGGTGCAGACTCAATGGGCCAAATGGCCTCCTTCTGCACAGTAAATTCTATGATTCTATTATGGGGTATTCTGATGAATTTCCTCCTTTACCAACGCTTGTGTTTCCATCCCCCATTCTTTGCCATCTGGAGTCCAGAGGGCAGGCTGCCAATATCTTTTATACCCAGCCACCAGATTCGGAGCCTCAACTCGGAATAGTTCAGATTGAGGACAAATTGAAGCTGGGATCAAATACAGCTCTTGCAGCTGAGAACTCTTGAACACCGACCTTGCACACGTTTATGCCCGAAAGGTCCCTAAAGTCCACCACATTACAGATCCAATCTCCCAAAGTAGGGATTCTTAATTTTCAGCCGCAGCAAAGCCTTGGCACCATTTCCTCTACAGAACGTTTGTCTCCCATCAATTCACACCCTTTTAACAAATTGGAATTGCTCAGCTGGGGTGAAAATTAGACTTTGGGAAAAAAAAACACAAGCTCCATCTTGCTCTGTACAGAATGGTCCAGTTACGAGTCAAAGCACCATGCAAAACAGACCTGGGCTATCTTGCATTTTGTTTTCTTAACATCAAAAAACAGGGAGAGAAATGGGAGCAATAGTGGCAATAAATTCAGTGCATACCTCATTGTGAATCTGTGATTCTTGTCCTTCCCTTTGAAACTCTCCTTTCCTGAAAGTGCTGGCCCCCATGGTATCAGATTCTGATGTGCTGGCTGCAACTTGTGTTTATCTAGTGCCTCAATGTAGAAAAACATCCATAGGCATAATCAAGAAAAAGAGATACTCGGATGATGGGTAAAAGCACAGTCAAAGAGGCCTGCCTTCAGGAGAGTCTTAAAGGAAGACAGTGTGAGGTAGGCATGAGGGAGGAACAGAGACTGGGAGCTGAACAGCTGAAGGTGTGGCTGCCAATGATAGGGTTAACAGAGAGAGGATAAAATTCAATGGGGGGGGGGTGATAAATGAATGATAGAGCCCCAGGAAGATCCTGCCATGTAGAGGGGCAAGATTCTAATATGAGGATGTGAATTTTAAATTTCAAGCTTTGGGGAATCAAAAGTTGAAAGCCATGCGGCTAAGAACAGGTCTAATGAATGAGCAGGGCTAGGTGCAAGTTAGGATTCAGCTAGCAGGAATGGCAGGTGGCACAGTGGTTAACACTGCTGCTTCACGTTGCCAAGGAGAGGCAGCCCCACACCGGTGGAAAACCCCCCGGGCGCCGGCAAAACAGAGAATCACGCCGGCGGAGAATCCCGCCCCCCGTGTCTGCATAGGTCTCACCCCCACAACCCAAAGATGGACAGAGTAGGTGAATTGGTCACACTAAATTGCCCCTTAATTGGAAAAGAAATTGCGCACTCTTAAAAAATATTTAATTTAAAAAATGATACAGCTAGCAGATTCTTACCCCTCCCACCACCAAACTCAGAGGGCGGGATGTTCCAGTCCCGCCCACCGGGGAATCAGAAATTCCCAACCGATGGACCTTTTCGCTGGTCTGTCAAATTTACCGTCCCACCCGCAACGATTCCTGCGGCAGAAAATTTAGGCCAGGGATATTGAGGCCAAATGTAGGATCAGCTTCTCTTCTCGGGTTGAGATCATATACCCCAGAATAGACTGGGAATCAAACCTGGCTCTATCCTGTTCTGTTTAGCTCATTACCAAATCAGACAATACATCTACCCACTGAGGGGAAGCTGAAACCCATTGTATTAAAATTTTCCATTTCGTAAATGTTCCTACTGCATTCTCCAGCAGGCTAATATCAGGATATAGGGAACACTTTACTCGCCAGGAGTTTCCGCCATCTGGAAAAAGAGCGGAGTGTAGTGTAAAAGGCTCTCTGAGCAATTTGTTTGCATTCTCTGGTTTATTCTGTTCAGACCACCGTTGTTCTGCTAAAAGTCCTACAGCTGTTTTCAGCTGTTAGGAGCTTGCTGTGGTGTGAACAGTTTTCTCATTTCAGTTGTTCGAGTCAAGACAACTGTCTGAAGTTGCTGCAATGTTTGCGTCACCCGACGACGTCTCCAGCAACAAGAGTGAAATTGTCTTTGGAGACAGCTGATGGGAGGAGGAGATTAGACGCCAGCAATTGAGGAGTTGACTCTACTGAGTGTGGGGCTAGAGCTGCTGGGGCAGACAAAGAGAAACTGTCTCAGAATATCAGTCCAGCAGTATTAAAGAGGAACAGCTGATAAAGTCAGGCGATAAATAAGGAGAAAATGTTGATCAGGTCGGGAGATTAATAAGTGTATGATGTGTTTAATGGAAATTCATAGCCAATCCTTTCTTTAGTGCAGCTGTTAGACCACACGATGTTCACACACCAGCCATGGCAGTCTGCACTCGCTCTGCATTAGAGCATTTTCTGAGTCCTTTTTTTTTCTAGTCAAGCAGTGCTAATGTCACCTTCCACGTCACTGTTCAGTTCCATTCAGTAATCTTCGACACTGGAATTGCAGGGTACCATTGCGTTACTGGACATACGCACGTCTACCCAAGTAAGTCTGATACTGCTGCAATTTTCCTTTGCGTCTTGATGGGAGATCACCCTCTTGGATTGTACAGTTGCTTTGTCGTCCAGTGTGGAATTAAGCCAGGCGTCCCTCAAAGGTTCCAACAATCACTGGTTGGTGGTGACTTGTCACGGTAAGACTCGTAGGTGGTCTATTTGGTCTCAATGTTCCTGGGCTTGGAGGGTTGGGGTAGCAGGAGAGGAAAATCAGCCAGGGTTGCTGCTTATGGCCGCTAGGTAGTGACCGCTGCTGGAAAGTGTGGGGCTGTGATGCCCATCATGGTGAATAGTCCGATGGCACTCCACTGTCTTGCCTGACAAAGAATGGTCTCACAGGGATGTTATAAGAGGAGTGTCGTTGCCTTTCATCAAGAGAGTACCTTTCAGTAATAAAAAGAGGAACGTACTTATGAGTGTAGCAAAAGAGCTGTGGACAAACTCACATCAATGTGCATTTGGGTTAATATGTAACTTGCTGTAGGTTATAAATGAAATGCGTTTTTCACATTTAACTGACTGTGATGGTCGCTGTCTCGAGTAACCTTTCTGAAGCTTTTTTACCCGAGACAGACAGCTTGTCCGAAAGGTGGCTTTCAGTATCGAGTGGATTTATTGTAGAAAAAGGACATGGATTTAAAGCAGAACAGGATTAGTTAAGTGTATTGCTGTTTCAGTTTCATCAAGGAAATGTCACAGAAATGCCGCATTGCATTGCGATGTATCTCATTTTGCAAAGAAAATAAATAAAACTTCGCCAGAGTTTTTATATTCCGAGGGCAGCGGTGCTGCTGTAATAGGTTTTTCTGCACAACTATAAACCAAAAACAGACAAGGCGTATTTCCCCAGGAGAGCTGCATAGTTTGAAAGCAGTTCCATGGCAATAGAAAGTAAGGTGGGGGGAAGATGAACCAGCAGATACCATTCCTGATAACTTGCTGCCAGTAATCAAAACCACATTCAGGTACAGTCATTCTGTTCTCAGCATGTAATGGTTTGGAACAGTGTGCACATTGTTTCGTCTGTTGTTGTAACTTGTGTTGTGACTTCATTGTATTGAAGCAAATGTACTAACTTTTCAATTGGGCAACTCCCCTTTTGTTTAGTACTAACTTAATGTCCAGAAGGTAAGATAGAAAAGACTTGCAATTTCTACTGCACTTTTCATGAACACCAGGATCCCCAACAGTCAATTGAGTACCTTTTGAAGTGTATTTGCCGTTGGAATATAGCAAATGTGGCAGACAAATTTCACACGGCAAGATCCCACAACAGCAGAGTGAGAATGACCAGATCATCTGTTTTGTGGTGTTGATTGCGGGATTAGCATTGGCCAGGATATCGAGAACAAGAAAGCAAGTAATAGGAGTAGGAGTAGACCACACTGCCCATCCAGGCTGTTCCTGATTGATCTCGGGCTTCAACTCCATGGACGTGATTCTTCGCGAACCGGAGGGGCGGGCCAAACCAGCGCCGAGGAGTATTGTGAACCACTCCGGCGTCAGGCCGCCCCGAAGGTGCGGAATCCTCCACACCTTCAGGGGCTAGGCCGGCGCCGGAGTGTTGGGCGCTGTGCCAGCCAGCGCGGAAGGGATTGGCGCCACTCCAACTGGCGCTGAAGGGCCTCCGTCGGCCAGCGTGAGTTGGCACATGCACGGGAGCGCCAGCCTGTGCTGGCGTCATCCCAGCACATGCGCAGGGGGGTTCTTCTCTGCACCGATTATGGCAGAGGTTGACACCGACCGGTGCGGTGGGAAGGAGTGCCCCCATGGCACAGGCCTGCCCGCGGATCAGTGGGCCCCGATCGTGGGCCAGGCCACCATGGGGACACCCCCTGGGGCCAGATCCCCCCCCCCCCCCCCGAGGACTCTGCAGGCCGCCTATGGAGCCAGGTCCCACCGGTAAGGACCTGTTGTGACTTACGCCGGCGGGACCCGCCGAAAACAGGCGGCCACTCGGCTCATCGTGGGCCGGAGTATAGCCGGGGGGGGGGGCGCTACTAGCGGCCGCTGACCGGCGCAGCGCGATTCCCGCCCCCGCCAAAACCCCGGCGGGGGTCGGAGAATCCCGCCCCACATTTCCAATCGCTCCACATATCCCTTAATTCCCCGAGAGAACAAAAGTCTGTCCATTCTCGGATAACTCCACTGCTCTTCTTTGAAATGGTGCCGTGCCATCTTTTCCGTTCATATGAGAGGTAACTTCAGGCATGGTTCTCCCAATAGGGAAAGTCTCCAAGCGAGCTCATTTAGCTGCATGTTTCCCGGCACTCGCAATGCCGAGAAACAGGCAGCTATTCAACGCGACTCACGTTGAATAAGGGGCCTAAATGGGGAATGGGCGACATGGTGGCACAGTGATTAGCACTGTTGCCTCGCAGCGCCAGGTACCTGAGTTCAATTCGGCTTTGGGTAACTATCTGTGTAGATTTTGCACTCTCTTCTTGTGTCTGCGTGGGTTTCCTCCGGGTGGTCCGGTTTCCTCCCACAAATATGTGCTGGTTAGGTGGATTGGCTGTGCTAAATTGCTCCTTAGAGTTCATAGATGTGCGGGTTGGGTGGGGTTACGGGATAGGGCGGGGGAGTGGGACTGGGTAGGGTGCTCTTTCGGTGGATCGGTGCAGACTCGATGGGCCGAACGATCTCCTTCTGCACTGTATGAATTCTATGATTCTATAAAGTGCCTCAGGTACCTCGCGAATCTGCACATTAGAGTGAGGTTAACTTCCTTGCTCTGTTATGTAGATTTGCCAAAAGATGATCCCGCCCATGGTGGATGGAATTCACATCGCAACGTCTAGCGAAATCCATTGGATCTCGCAGGGTGTGGCGAGCCAGGTAGATCCCGGGAGCGATGTTTCACGTCTTTCATCAGCCACGCTGCGTTGCTGCTTTTTGGGCGCGGCACGGCCATTGGGTCATGTCCATAGTGGTAACGTTAATGGAAGTGTAATCCAGGAGCCCAGGCTAATGCCCTGGGGACACAGGTTCAAATCTCACCATGGGCATCTGTTGAACATTCAATTAATAAAATTCGGATTTGTGAGCAAATCTCAGTAAAGTGGACCATGAAAGTATCATTGATAGTTCTAAAAACGCACAGAGTTCACTAATGATTTTTAGGGGACAAAATCTGCCATCCTTACCTGATCTGGCCTACTAGTGACTCAAGATCCACAGCAATGTTGTTTTCTCTTAACTCCTCTCTGAAATTGCCTAGTAAGATGGTCAGTTGAAGGGCAATTAGTGACAGACAACATGAGCTGGTCAACCAGTGATCCCACACACCCTTTCAAAGAATAATTTTAAAAATTCGAGGTGCTACCATCAGATTAAGACATCATACCTTGGCATGGGAAGCATAAGGAGTCATATGGATTGTTTGGGGGAGAATAGCTTGGGTTGTTTGGGGCATGCCATGGCATGGAGCAGGAGGAGACACAGGAGGAAGAGTGGGGGGGGGGGGGGGGAGAGGCATACCTTTGCACAGGGCGGGGGGGGTTATGAGGAGGACCTTTGGAACTTACCTTTTAAAGGAGCCTTCATCACCTGGGGTGCTCTGAACACGGCTGTTTGTAAAGCTGGCCCTGCTCCATGTAAGTTGGGATGACTAGAACACACTTGTCCCTGCAATGGAGTATTCCAGTTCGGGAGTGCAGGGCGCGAGCTCACAACTCACCCCGGACCCTTAAAAGGCACTCCTTAAAATTGGTAACTCCGGGAACAGGGTCAGGAATTCCATAATTGGGATCTCCATGCCATTTTTAAATGGTTCCCAAGCCTTCCTGACTTGGGGTAAAACCAAGCCCCTCATGGCAGTTCTTTGAAGAGCAAAGAATTCTCTCAATTT
This sequence comes from Scyliorhinus canicula, assembly GCF_902713615.1. Taxonomy (NCBI): domain Eukaryota; kingdom Metazoa; phylum Chordata; class Chondrichthyes; order Carcharhiniformes; family Scyliorhinidae; genus Scyliorhinus; species Scyliorhinus canicula. The sequence goes on along the minus strand of NC_052163.1, from coordinate 91,814,334 downwards.
ACTGACCAACATTCAACCCTCAGGAAACACCACTAAAACAGATCAATTTAGCATTTGCTGTCCGCTGGATCACGTATGTAAATTAGCTGCCCGGTTTAGCATAGGTGACCACAAATCAAAAGTCATTTGATTGTTATGAAGTGTATTCTTCTCAAGATCATGTAGGTGAGTTTAGCTTATTGATTCTGTAAATTATTTTAACTGCGTTGGTTATCATGTTAATTTTTGGTAAATTACTATGGGCGTGATCCTCCGGCCATGCTGCACTGGGTACCCTGGCAGTGCCAGCTTTGCACTCTGGTGGTTGTGTTTGAGCTTGCGGGGGGGGTTTGGGGATTCTTCTCGTGGTCCCGGAGATTAGAACGGCATTTAAAAATGGCATCATGATCTCTCACTACAATGGGGAGTTTCGGTGAGCGGAGCTCCCTGTTGTAAAAAACGGGGCGATGTGCAGCTTCGGCTAAACCTGCTCGCTCAGGGATTTTGTTCCCTTTTGGGAAAATTGTGCCCAATGTCGAATCATACCTGTTTTGCAACACAGAATGTGGTTTAATGACAGTTTCTGCACAGTAGATTTTTAATTGGAGAATCAGAAATGAAAGGTTAGCTGTAAAATACTAAACTGTCTTTCGTCTGTGTAGGTGCACACTGATGTGTTGCAGTATCTCCAGCATTTTCTCTTACTTCAGAGATCGTGATTTGCAGGTTTAAAAACAGGTATTTTGACTTTTGAAAAATTCCCAACACGCATCCGCATCCAACTTGGTTAGATTAACAAGAGAGGAATTTATACACTCCAACAAAAGGAAGGCTCAAAAATAAAACTCAGCTTTTGGGAAGGGATCCCTGAATTCCTCCCTCCCGGTGTGCTTATCTCCTCTTCTGGTGGGGACTATTCTGTGGGCCACTCCAATACCTCAACCTGTTTTAACAACTGAACCTGTTCGATGGGATGAGCGTTTCCTGGTTGCTAAGACCAGAAGTTTTGCTCCTGGCTTGGGAGTCGGGACATTTCCCAGTTCCGCACACTTGATCTGGGAGAAGGTGCCCCTGAAATTGGGATTTTAGTTCCAGGGTGATAGGGTTCTCTGGAGGTTGAGCTGGTCAGCCCCCAGAATAAGTGCGGAGGTTACCGGATATGATGCGCAGGGTGGAAGGTGTGCCTCTGTGCACAAGTATTTTGTGAAAGATTTTTAAAAAGCATTAAAACAAAAAACAGCCCTCTTCCCTCACCCTCCACATCCCATAATAGCCCCACACATTCCTCATGCTCAATCCATGCAAACATATGCCACCTAACCTGTAACCACCTGCCATAACCCCACATACCTTCCATGCCAATTTATGACCTATCTGTTCAACCCTATGATTCCATATTGCCCATGCCAATCTATACCCCTCCACCCACTCTGATAACACCTCACCCTTCATGCCTGTTATGTGAGAGTACCCTTTAAGAAATGGGTGTTTAAGAAATGTACCTTTAAGAAATGCAGCTGCTCATGTTACTGGAGTGATGTCAGAGTATAGGTGGAGCTGAGCTCCACTTCTGCTTTTTAGTTTCAGTTTGAGAAAGAGCTTGAGTGTGTCTGTGTTTTTCAGTGAGCTGAATCTGAAGTTAAAAGTGAGCTGCACTGTTGTGATCTCTGCCATCCAAAGACTATCTATGGATCATTTGGCGAACTCAGAATTGTAAAATGGTCTCAGTTTTAAATGTAACCCTAATGCGTTCCTGTTTGGAGGTTTGTTCAGTCTTTTGGATGTTAAAAGAACAGCATACAAATTACTTAGTGTTGTATTCTTTGGGGGATGTATTTGATTTACTGGTTGCTAAGATATTCACTGTTCATTTTAAAAAGGTTAACTTGAGTTCATAGAATAAACATTGTTTTGTTTTAAAAACCACTGGTCCATGTTCTGCTATACTGTACCTGTAGAGTGAGCCGTGTGCTCCCCATACCACAATCTATTAAAAGTTGTGGGTCAGGTGAACTCCATGATACATTTTGGGATTCTCTAAACCCTGACCCATAACAATGCCAACCTTTGCCCCTCTCCAAGACCCATACCCTGCATATTAACCTGTGCCCTTTCAGTCACCCCATAACCCCTCTTACCCTCTATGTCAATCTGTACTCCTCCATTCACCATGGTTCTTTATAGCCCCTTTTCCAGCTTAATGCCAATCCATTCCCCGACCCATTCTTTTTCCCTGTACCTACTATGAAAACTCATCCTGCGCCAACCATGGGCAGGCCTCAGGAACCACACTGAGATCAAATAACCTAAAGTTCAGAGTTTTTAAAACCCACTGATTCATAAAAACTACATTTACATTCCTTCAGATAAATCATCTCTTATGAAGACAAGCATAGGAAATTGTAGTCCTATCTCAAAGGGTCTGTCACGACTTTGAGATAACAACCCATCTGTGAAATGGAAGGCACTTTGCTGTGTTAACAGAAGATTGTAAAATCGGTCATGCAGCACAGTCCAGTAATAATAGTCCTCAGGCTTATATCAACAGAGTGAAGTAGTAAAGATTATTTTTACCATTTTAGTTTTTTCAGCAATTTAAAGGGCGGGTGTTTTAAATTATTTTTCCAACTTGACAGTGCTTTAGACACTTTTGACAGTTCCATGTGAAAATTCCTCTTGCCTGTTCTCTTGGCAGTTCCAATGAGATTATGCACTTATCACACACATTCATGTCCACTTTTAACAATCCCAAAGGTGTCCTGTGCGATATGCAAAGGGATACCTACCAGGCCAAAAGGGTACCCCATCTCTCCAAAGAGTTCTGCAAAGTTTAGTCCTGCTCCTACTTGGTCTAATCTTCACACATTGTCATTCCCATTCCTGACTAATAGAAGTTAGATTTGATTGGAGACAACTGCTGTTTTACATGAGCAGTTGAATCTGCAAAAATTATTGGTGTCATGTTCGAGAGCGGGACACAATATTTTGGCCTCTTCGGCCGTTTTTGCAATGCTAGGGAGGCTTTCCATGGTTGTGAAAATTCAGACCACAGTTTTTTTGACATCATAAATAAACCAGGAAGACCTCCTGCTGTTAATATTTGCAATGACATGTTAAATGCACTTTTTAAATTTGCCTTTAGGCTCCGTTTAACAAATGCAGGAACTTTTCCTGCTGTATTTACAGTGCCACTAAACATTTGGTTTCAGCAGGGTATTTACCATAGAGAGCATCATAGCCAAATCTGGTCCTAATCTCACCCAGTGTTGGGACATGCAACTCTTTAGCGGGGATCGCTGGATAGTAATCAGTGACAGAAATTAAGGTTGCTTTTTCGCCTCTTGACTGAGAGGGGCGATGAGTCTGAACAGCCCCCCCCCCCCCCCCCCCTTCTACCTTAGTCTAGGTCACTTAACTCAGCACAGTCAAAACCTAGAAGCTCGTGGTCAGTTTGATTTGAACCACATACCAGGTGGTACAGCTACCTGTGAAGGAAATGGAGTAGAACGTGGTCTCGCTTTATTCAAGCCACGTGACTGTAGTCGGCTCAGGTGTAGTGTAACACTAACTTTGCTTGCCTGGGCTTATGCGGGTGCAAGTTTCTATTACAACATTAACAGCTGTCGTTGAATATTTGGTTAGGATCCAAGCCAGCTCAGGCCCACTTCTGTCTGGGCTGTAAACAATCTGTGGGCTGTAATATGGAAGATGCTTAGTTACTTTGGTCTCTGCAGCAGCAGGTGCCTCGACAGTGTGCTGGAGTGAAGGTTCTTTCCTTCAGTGAACTACAAACAATGAACTTAACAGCTGATATTTTCTTTTATTTGGAATTCTAAGAAGAAAAGCTGCGCTTAAGGGGGTTAAACAGGTCATCGGAATTGGGAGAGACAATGACATCGGCTCTGCAGACCCGAGTTCAAATCCCACCACAGCAGCTGGTGGAATTTAAATTCAACTAATAAATCCTGGAATAAATGCTGGTCGAATGGTGACCACAAAACCATTGTCGATTGTTGTCAAAGCCCATCTGGTTCACTAATGGTCTTTAGGAAAAGAAATTTGTTGGCCTACATGTGACCCCAGACCCACAGCAATGTGGTTGACTCTTCAATCACTCGGTTGTGTCAAACCGCTGCGAATCCCGAAAGGAATGAAACCAAATGGACCACCCAGCATCGACCTAGGCAGCGGAAATGACAATAGCACATCCAGTACTGTTGAACTTGCTGAATCCTCCTCGGTAACATCTGGGGACTTGTGCCAAAATTAGGAGAACTGACCCGCAACAGCCAGGCATGGTCATATTCACAGATTCATAGCTTACAGACAAGATCCCAGATACCATCATCGTTATCCCAGAGAGTATCCTGTCCCACTGACAGGACAGAACAACCAGAGGTGGTGGCGCAATGGTATAAAGTCATGAGGGAGTTGCCTTGTGAGTCTACATCAACTGTGGTTTCCATGAACTCAAACATGGACAAGGAAACCTCCTGCCATTTGGCCCTCAGCTGATGAATAAATACTCCTCGATATTGAACACCACTTTGATGAACCACTGAGAGTGGCAGCACAATATGTACTTCTGAGTGGAGGACTTCAATGTCCATGTCCAAGATGTATCAGTACTGTCCGTACTGGCCAAGTCCAAAATGGATAAAGCTGCTAGACTGGGTCTTCGACAAGTGGTGAGGGAACCAACAAGAGGGGAAAACCTACTTTACCTTCACCTCACCAACCTAACTGTCGCAGATGCATCTGTCCGTGACAGTATTGGTAGGAGTGACCACCGCACAGTCCTTGTGGAGACAAAGTCCCGACTTCACATTGAGGAAACCCTTCATCGTGTTGAGCGGCACTACCACAATACTAAATGGGATAGATTTTGAACAGATCTAGCAACTCAAGACCGGGCATCCATGAGGCGCTGTAGGCCATCAGCAACAGCAGAATTGTATTTGACTACAATCTGCAACCTCATGGTCCAGCATATCCCGCACTCTACCATTACGACCAAGCCAGTGGAGCAACCCTGGTTCTGTGAAGGGTGGAGGCGAGCATTCCAGGAGCAACACCAGGCATACCTAAAAATGAGGTGTCAACGTGGTGAAGCTACAACACAGGACTGATTGAGTGCCAAATGGCATAATCAAGAGTGTGATGGAATATTCTCAACTTGCCTGGATGAGTGCAGTTTAACAACATTCAACAAGCTCAACACCATTTGCAAAAAGCAGCCCGCTTGATTGGCACCCCATCCACCACCTTCAACATTCACTCCTTCCAACACTGACAGTAGCAGCAATTCGTACTATTTGCAAGATGCACTGTAATAACTCAGCAAGGGTCCTTCAACAGCAAATTCCAAACCAGCAACTCTACCACCTAGGAGGAAAAGGGCAGAAAATGTACATCACGTACCATCCTGACTTGGAAATATATCACCGTTCCATTGGGTCAAAATCCTGGGACTCCCTCATAACAGCACCGTGGATCTCCCTACAACACATTGACTGTAGTGGTTCAAGAAGGCAGCTCACGACCACCTTCTCAAGGGCAATTAGAGATGGGCAGTGAATGCTGGCCGAGCCAGTGCCACCCACGTCACTTGAATGAATAAAGGTAAAGGAGGGTTGAACCCTTTCCATTTCCTGAGAAGCTCTCCCTGCCCTGTTGGCAGTGAGCGCCTTCTGTCATGGACTCACCACTCTCCTATCTAATGCTCTTATATCAGCCTGGGATCATGCAATCATATCTAATACCCTGACTACATCAACATTGGATCATGGAATCGGATCTGATTACATTACAAATCCCTTGAAGAAGCAATTCAATAGTGCATTTCATGACTGTCAGTGGTATGGAATCCAGTTGGCTTATGTTGCAGGGCATATCCACAGCACTGTAGCTGGCGTCGAAGGTGCAAGGCCAAGATTTCAGCAAGGAGAAGCTGCAGGAGTACTGGGGTATCTATTTGAAAGCTAGTTTTGTCACAATATTTACCATATGTACATAGTGAGTTATCAGGAAAGCCCATCACCCCCCCCCCCCCCCCCCCCCACCCCCAGGACTGCCCGTCTGCTGGCTACAGTATCTCGCCTGATGTCAATGCTGCCTCATCATGTGACCCATAAATTCGCATATCTATTCCGCTAACTCTTTATCCCACAGTGGCTACAAACTATGAAAGCTAACCTAGAGGCAATAGTTGCAGTTCATGATCATTAGTCATGTTTGTCAGAGATTCCCTGAAAGTTGGAATAGATCCACACAGGACAGTAACTGGAACACTTATTGCTGTTGGGATAGGGATACGGTCGATTCTGGCATCCATAGAAGTGGTGGCGTGCCCAAAGACTTTTTTTGTTGACATCTTGAAGGGAGCAGCAGGGCTTCATTAACTATTGAAATTTCAAAGAACAAATACCTTACATTTCAATCACAGCTCATCATCACAGCTCATCACATCCTCAGCATGTTTCCTGCATAACACTTTTTTTTTAAAGTGTAGTCACATTTTTACAGGATTGATCCAGCAGCCAGTTTGCTCGCAGACAGCAAATGCATTTAATATCAGGTTATATTGCTTCTGGTGTTGTCAGCAGGGGAAGGAATGCCAATCGGAATATTTCGGGAAAATCTCTGATCATCTTCGAAAACTTGGACTAGATTTCTTTGTGGTCACCCAAGCAGACTGCAATCTAATCATTCATCCAAAACCGGGAAACACGATTAGGCCATTTAACACTTTGAGCTTGTTCCACACTTCATTGACTGTTCTGCAACCTAACTACATATTCCTGCCTTTGCCTCATTTCCCTCCATATCTTTGGCTAACACAAATCTATCAATCCCAGATTTAAAATTAAGAATTGATCTAACATTAGTTGCCATTCTTGGAAGACTTCTGCCATTTTATGTGAATAGAATTATTTCCTAATTTCACCCATGAAATATCTGGCTCTAATTTTTATATTTAGGATCCCCTAATTCTCAAATCCTCAACCAGGGGAAATTGTTTATCCACCCTCTCTGTTCCCCATAATATGTAAGAAACCTTTGATCAAATCACCTCTTAACTTTCTAAGTTCCAGAGAAAGTCATCCAGCTTCATGTGTTATTTCTCATAATTTATCCTTTGAGTCCAGTTGAAATAGAACCATAGAAACTTTACTGTGCAGAAGAAGGCCATTTGGCCTATCTTGTTCATGCCAGCCCGAGAGTTGAGGGTCTCTGCCTCCACCACCAACTCGAACAGCGAATTCCAGACTCCCATTACTCTCTGCGTAAAAAGGTTCTTCCTCATGACCCCTCTACACCTTCTACTACTCATCATGAATCTGTGTCCCAGTTCTCAAATTCTCCACCAAGGGAAACAATTTTAACCTGACCACTATATCGTTTTCCCTCATAATTTTGGATGCCTGTTAAGTCATTCCTCAGCCTTCTTTGTTCCAAGGAAAATAACCCCAACCTATCCATTCTCTCCTCTTAGCTGCACTTTTCTAGCCCTGGCAACATTCTTGTAAACATCTTCTGCACTGTCTCCAGAGCAATTACATCCTTCCTGTAATGTGGTGACCAGAATTACACACAATGGGCACGGTCGAATGGCCACGTTTCGCCTGAAAGGCAGTGTGCCGCGACGTAATGTAGCTGATAAAAGCCAGGAGACCAGACCCCGCATCCAGGATCTACCTGGCTCGCAACACCTCGTAAGATCTTCCGCAATCTCGCATGTCGTTGAGATGTGAATCCTGCACATTGTGGATGGGATCACTTTTTTGGAAAATCTGCATATCAGAGCGAGACAGCTAGTCTCACGTTAATATTCAGTTTCCTACCAGCAGCATCATGGGATTTGTTTGGGCGCATGGCACCCCGAGGGTGAAGAGGATCTTCTTGGAGCGGAGTAGAGATGGTTGTTCTTACAGGGAACAGATCAGTCCAAGGGAGGGTTATTGAGGAGTCCAGTAGCTGTGCGGAAGAAGCTGGGGCTGGCGTTGCCCAACCTCTCGGGGTACTACTGGGCAGCCAACATGTCGATGGTGCGTAAGTGGGTGATGGAGGGGGAGGGGGCAGCATGGAAACGGATGGAGAGAGCGTCCTGTGGGGATACAAGCCTGGGGGCACTGGTAACGGCGCCGTGGCCGCTCCCTCCCACGAGGTATACCACGAGTCCGGTGGTGGTGGCTACCCTCAAGATTTGGGGGCAGTGGAGGCGACATAGGGGAAAAGTGGGGGGCCCGATGGAGGCTCCGTTAAGGGGGAACCATAGGCTCGTCCCGGGGACCATGGATGGGGGATTTCAGGGATGGTATAGAGCGGGCATTAGACAGCTGAGGGACGTTGATTATGTTTGCTTATTTTATTTAAATTTGATTTATTTAATTTTCATTTATGGTTAATTTCTCTTGTTGGGGGGGGGGTGGGGGGAGTGTGATACGTGTGATGTTACGGTATGGGGGGAATTGTTGATGTTATGGGGCTGTTAGTTGCATATTACTGCTTGTTGCTATACTTGTTGTTATATTTTTATATTTTCTGTAAAAAATTCCAATAAAAATTATTTTTTTTAAAAATATTCAGTTTCCTGAGGCACCCGAGGCATTGTGATCTATCCCCTTTGCCTTGGAGACCTCGGGCGAGCACCATTCAGTACTGGTCTCCACAAATGGGGACCAGACGGAATGGCACTCGTGGGGCTCTCCCAGGGGATTGGAGGCCTCCAGGTGCTTTCCCTCCGGACAGGATGGCACCCTGGCACTGAGTGCCACCTGGGCACCCAGGAACTGCCAGCCTGGCAGTGTCAGCCTGGTACGTTGGTAGTGCCACTGGGGTGCCAGCCTGGCACTGCCAAGGTACCATGCTGGCATTTTTTTGTGCAGCAGCGATCGGGCCAGGATTACCCTGTGCAGTTATTGGGCAGGGTGGCAGGGGGGTGGGTCTGGGCACCCCTTCAAAGTGAGTTGGGACTTGGGGGGAATTGGGGGTTGTGCCGGGGACTCCTGATATCGGGACACCATTTCAATATGGCGTCTTGATCTCTTGCTACATCAAGGAGGTCTGGCAAACAGAGTTGCTCAGTGCAGAAAACGGGGTTTGTGCGGCCTCGCCCGAGTATTCCCCGCTGAGGCCCCCGATCAAACCGAGGATGCATTAAATAGCAGGGAGTTTCTCGGTGGTGTGAGTGGCGGGAAACAGGCAGCTAAACATGCTCACTATGGGACTTTGTTCCCATTTATTCAATCGTGCACAATATTCCAGTTGTGGCCTCCACAGTGTTTTATATGATTCCAACAATATATTCTTACTTTAACATGATATACCTCTGCCATTGAAGGAGAGCATTCCATGTGCTTTCTTTACAACCTTGGCTACTTAAACTGCTGCCTTTAGGGATCTGTGTGCTTGTACGCCAAGATCTCTCACTTCATCTACCCCCACCTTATATATTCCTATTTACTGTGTACTCTCTTTAACTGTTTGACCTCTCTAAATGCATGACCTCATACTTCTATGTGTTAAATTCCATCTGCCACTTTATTGCCCACTCCACCTATCCATTGATATCGTTTTGGAGATTATGGGCAGGATTTACCGGCTGTTGATTTGATTTGATTTGATTTGATGTCTGCGGCCAAGAGAACGTACACAGTGCGTACATAGTACAGAAAAAAAGAATAATCGACAGATGGTACATCGACAAACAGTGATTGGTTACAGTGCGGAACAAGGGGCCAAACAAAGCAAATACATGAGCAAGAGCAACATAGGGCATCATGAATATTGTTCTTACAGGGAACAGATCAGTCCATGGGAGGGTTATTGAGGAGTCCAGTAGCTGTGCGGAAGAAGCTGTTCCTATGTCTGGATGTGCAGGTCTTCAGACTTCTGTATCTTCTGCCTGATGGAAGGGTCTGGAAGAAGGCAATCCCTGCGTGGGAGGGGTCTCTGATAATGCTGTCTGCCTTCCTGAGGCAGCGGGAGGTGTAGACAGAATTAATGTGCGGGTGGCAAGCTTGTTCACGCCGATGGGAATTTCCGGTCCAACGGCAGCACTGCGGTTTCCTGGCAGCGAGGGATGCTGTCAATGGGAAATCCTGTTGACAGTAGCGGGGCCGATAGATCCCGCTGGTAGGCCGCATACCCCACTGAAAAACATGCAGCGGGGTGATCGATAAAGATCCCACCCTATAGCTATCCTATACACTGTCCACCACTCGCCCAACCTTTGTGTCATCTGCAAATTTCCCAATTGTGCCCCCCACATTCATGTCCAAAGCGTTAGTATATAACACAAACAGGAAGGGTCCCAACACCAAGCCCTGTGGAACACCACTTAAAACAACTTTCCATTTGCAAGGGCAGCCATTGACCCCTTTGTTTCCTGTTACTAAGCCAATGTTTTATCCAGTTTGCCACATTGCCCTGCATACCATGGGCTTTTACGTTTTTGACCAACCTGCCATGTGGAACCTTGTAAAATGCCTTACTAAAATTCATGTACACAACATCCACTACACTACCTTCATCAAACCTTCGTGTCACTTCCTCAAAGAATTTAATCACATTTGTGAGGTAAGACCTTCCTTTCACAAATCCATGACTAATGCATAACTAGTCACACTAACTATGTGATAGTTAATCTTATCTTCCAGGGTTGCTTCTGCTAATTTGCCCTACAGTCATGTAAGACTAACTGGCTCATAAGTGTTTGGCATTCTTCCAATCCTTTATTAAACTATGGAACCACATTTGCATTTCTTCAATCCTCCGGTACCTCCCCTGTATCTAGTGAGGATTGGAAAATCATCCTCAGAGCATCTGTTCTCTTCCCTGACCTCCTTCAGTGGCCTCGGAAACAATCCCCCTGGCCTTGACGACTTATCAACTTTCAAGGATTCCAACCCTTCGAGTTCTTCTTTTCTCTTTATGATTGTCCTGTCCAATATCTAACAATGGTCCTCCTGGACTACTGTATCTGCATCATCCATTTTCTTTGTAAACACGGAGACAAAATATTTAATTTAAAATCCTTCCCACAGCCTCTACATCCACACACAAATTCCCTTCTTCGTCTCTGATAGATCCCACTTTTTCCTGAATTAATATTTGCCATTAATATATTGGTAAAACATCTTTTGAGTTTTCTTCAACTTTACTTGCTGATCTTTTTTATGTCTCTCTTTGATTTCCTTATTTCTTTTTTTACCTCATCCCTGCACTGCCTAGACTTTCTGTAGTGCTGAGTTCTTTGTGCCTATCGTACACTTTCTTGTTCTGTTTGATCTTCGCCTGCAACCATCGAGACATCCAGGGGATCTAGATTTGGCAGTACCACTCTTATTTTTGGAAGGGACATGTCTACTTTGTACACTTAGGATCTCACATTTTAGTGTTTCCTGCTGTTTTCCACTGATTTATCCTCTTGCAGTGTTGGCCAGTCCACCTCAGCCAAGACCCTTCTCATTTCTGCAAAATTTGCCTTCCCCTCAGTTCAAACTTTTTACTCCAACTTTATCTCTGTCCTTTTTCATTTCCATTATTCTACATTGTAGTCAGTCCAAAATCAATGGACAGAATTCTCCATGATAGCCATATCCCACCGCTGAGCTTTTGTCGTTTATCCCTCTCTGGAACATAGAAACAGAAGTAGGTCATTCAGCGCGTCGAGCCTGTTCTACCATTCAGTACGATCATATCGGATCAGACACCGCAATGCATTTTACACACACTGGGCTGGATTGTCTGTCGTAATGGGAGCTCCGCTATGGGATTGGTGATGCTCTGATACCCCACTGGCATTGGGATGGGCAGCACGGTAGCGCAGTGGTTAGCACTGTTGCTTCACAGCGCCAGGGTCCCAGGTTCGATTCACGGCTTGTGTCACTGTCTGTGCGGAGTCTGCATGTTCCCCCCAGGTCTGCGTGGGTTTCCTCCGGGTTCTCCGGTTTCCTCCCACAAGTCCCGAAAGATGTGTTGTTCGGTAATTTGGACATTCTGAATTCTCCCTCCATGTACCCGAACAGGCGCCGGAATGTGGCGACTTGGGGCTTTTCACAGTAACATCATTGCCGTGTTAATGTAAGCCAACTTGTGACATTAAAGATTGTTATAAAAAAGATTGAGGTTCGCACCCCGCCCCAATAAAGGATGAAAATGGGCTATTAACAGGCCGGGCACCATATTCTCTGGGCTGGGAATCACATGGGTGAGAATTGGTGCAGGTCATGACAAGCGTATGCCCGACGTAGTGGACCTTACGGTCGTCCACGGAGGTAACTCTTTCAGGGAGTTGCCCCTGAATTCCTCGGAAGGCTACCTTCCCACCAACAATGCAAGACTACCCACCCTACTCCCACCAGACCCCACCCACCACCCTCCAACCAGGGACCCCGAATTAAAGAGACTCCCACCAAAGACCACCCAAAAGAGAGACGCCTGCCTGGATACGCTCAATAGGGACACTCCTGTCTGGAAGCCCCCCAGTAGAGAGACCCCTGCCTGGAAGCAAGAGAGCAGTCCAGACAGAGGCAGTGAAAAAAACTGCTGCTTTAAAACTCACCTGTGCAATACACCTCCTGGCTCAGGCACAGGAAGTTTCACCTGTCAATTCCTGGAAGGAGAAAATTAGTCAGCTGGGTTTTTAAAAATTAATTTAATAAATTATTTTATTTACAATTAAGGGGCAATTTAGCCTGGCCAATCCACCTACTCTGCACATCTTTGTGTTGTGGGGGTGAGACCCACGCAAACACGGGGAGAATGTGCAAACTCCACATGGACAGTGACCCAGGGCCAGGATCGGACCTTGGTCCTCAGTGCCATGAGACAGCAGTGCTAACCACAGCACCACTATGCCGCCCAGTTAGCTGGTTTAAACCCCTTCAGATATTTGATCTGCAAGGCATTCATTCAGGCTGTGATTGGCAGTTTCTATGCAGACTCAGCTGTCTGAATTGTTTCATTTAACTCCCTTCATGCTTGAGTGGCTTTGAAGTAGTCAGCTGTGAAACTAACAGAGAGCTCTCTTTGATATGGTCCAGGAGCTGTCAATCATACTTTGATGTTCATAAACATTGCCGTTAGTTTCATAGCTGACTGCTTCAAAGGCGTTGACCCAGAAAATCCTGGGATAGGGGGGAGGGCTGACCTGTGCTGAAAATTCAGAATTGCGTTGATGGGGGGGGGGGGCACTGACTTAAGTTGCAGGGGGAGGGGAGCCCACCTGCTGCACTTCACTCTCGGATCGCCTGCTCAAAGTAACAGCCTGATGGCGGGATTCCCTAATGATTTCTCGCAATCCTCGTGAAGCATATATTTGCATGGCAAAGGATTGGGACCGCTTCTTGGTATGGACTACTAGTGTTAGCGCAAATCAGGTGCGATTCAGCTCCAGCGGAAGACCATTGTCTACAAAACGAAGAATCCCGGCCATTATCCCCATAACGCTTTACGTTATAGTTAATCAGAAATCCTGCCCATACCATGTTATAGCCCTCCCACCAGACCACCCCCACCAGAGCCTTCACCAGAGATGTCCATCAGAGATGGCCGCAGAGTTCCATTCCAGAGACCACCAAAGACTATCACACCAGAGACCCTCATCGGAGACCCCCCACCAGAGACCCCACATAACAGGAAACACAACACCCATAACGGGGACCCCTATATCAGTGACCCCCCCCCCCCATATCAGAGTTCCCCCATAACAGAGACCCCCATCAATCATCCATGCTTGGAAGCTAAAGAGCAGTCCAAAACCCCACTGCTTTAAAACTCACCTGTCCCTTGCAGCTTCTGCCTCAGGCAGAGAAAACAACACCTGTAACTTTGAAAGCAAAACGCACATCAGTAGCATTTAAACCCCCTCAGATCCTTTGATCTGCAAGGCTTTGATTCACTTCAAAGAAAATTCTTTTCTTCGGCTGCACTTGACAGCTTCCAGACAGCCAGATGTCTGGAGTATTTAATTTAATTCCTCTTCAAGCTTGAATGGATCTCAAGTACCCTACTGTGCAAGTAACTACAATGTTTATAAACATCATAGAATTAGTTGGTTTCACTTCTTTTTCTCAGAAGAACGCTTTTGTTGTGGCCATAAGATGTCAATCATAGCCAGGCCTCTAGGTTGGAAAATCGGGAGGTGATGAGGTTGTCCCGTGTGTCATGGTCCTGGATCACACATTGGGCAGCCTGCCCTAACGGCTCAGGCTCCATGCCTGAATTTTCCTGGACACATTCCTCATCTTCTTCATCAGATGAGGCCGGCAGTTCTTCCTCCTCCTTCGTCATGCCGCCCTTCTGCTGCATGATGATGCGCAGGATGCAGCAGGCCAGAGCAATGTTTTAGACCTTCCTGCGACTATATTAGAGAACCCCACCAGAGCAGTCCAAGCATCGGAAGGCCATTTTGAGAATGCTGATGCACTGCTCAATAAAAGTCCTGGTTGCTAAATTGGAATTGTTCTATCGGGTCTCTGCTGGATCGGGCCTCAGCACAGGTGTAATTATCCATGACCGCAGCGGGTGATCCTTGTCGCCCAAGAGCCAACCCCTCACCCGAGGGAGTGCCTCGAAGGTGCCGGGAACCTCAGAGTGCGGCAGAATGCAAGTGTTGTACACGCGGCCTGGGTATCAGGAGCAGACAGGCATCACGTGCTGGCGGTCGCACACAAACTGCACATTCAGAGCGTAGAAGCCCATTCTATTGATGAAGGGTACCCCAAGATGAATCGTTTTTCTGGGGGGGAGAGAAATGTGTTCCATCGATCACCCCCTGGACCTGGGGGTTGCCAGCGATGATGGCAAATCCTAATAGCGGGACAGCCTGGTGGGCCTGGTCAAGGTTAACGTTGATATAATCCGATGCCCAGGTGTATAGGACATCTGTTGCAGCGTGAATGCACCTGTGTGCTGACATTTGTGAAATCCCACACAGGTCTCCGCTCAAGTCCTTGAATGATCCAGAGGCTTGAACGTTCAGGGCGACTGTCACCTTGACGGCCTCCGGGAGCGGGTTTCCTCTCCAAATCCCTGCGCTGACAGGTGCGCCACCATTTAGCACAGGTGGCCCACGGTCTCCCTGATGAGCTGAAGTCGGCGGGGCACAGAAGGTCCCACTGCTCCCCCAAGGATAGGTGACAACAGTATTTGTGTGCCCTGATGTGGCGCCTCCTTCTCGCCTCCTCCTAGCCCTGTTGGACAGCCGGCTCTCGAGCTGGCCTCTTCCCTTCTGGGGCGGGCTTCTGCTGTGTAGAGTACTCCCTGAGCTGGCCAAGCTCCTTCAGCCTCTTTGCATCCATAAGGCAGCTGTGGACCAGTAGATAGTGAGCATAGTTGGCTGGACTCCGAAATTCATTCTCTGCAGGGTCAGAAAAGAGAAGACATTCTCGTAAGATGAGTATTCCCTTGACCATCCAAACCCTTCAGGCTACATGGTGACCCTGAGTTATACTGCAGCATGACCCCCTCAATATCTGACTCCATTTCCAATTCTCTCTAACTTTGACAAAGAGTCATCCAGACTCGAAACTTTAGCTCCGTTTTCTGACCACAAATGCTGTCAGACCTGCTGAGATTGTCCAGTATTTTCTGTTTTTCTCCCCTCAATATGTGGTCGCCTCATTGCACCCATGCTCCATAAATGAGCGGACCGGGCCTGTGATATGGAGATGCTCTATCCTCATCACCTGTCCTTGTCAACAGGGGTACAGATGGCTGCTACAACCCGCGTCAGCGATAGACTCTGTGATCCCTGTCCTGTTTCTCCCCAGTGGGGTCTACTGTGGGTGTTCTTGCTGGGTGGGTCGTGTGTTATCCCGCCAGCAGGGTGGCACCTGGTTGTGTGGTGGAGGGGGTCATGGTATGCCACTAATCGCCTCCATGCTTAAGAGGTTTGTGTGTGGGCAGGTCCTACAGATGGGGGTAAGTGAGGGATGTATGCGTCTGTGGGACCTGAGCTGCTGTGTGCCATGGAGCCTGGGTGTAACACACAAGTTGTGACAGAGAGGTGGTCAGGTTTCCTGGACGGGGCAGGATGGATGGGTGCAGGGCGCTGTGTACAGGCAGGGCTGACAGACAGCTTGTAGTCCTAAGGGGTGGGCTAGCTCATAACATTACTGGTGGGGCTTACACTCTGAGAGGGGCAATGTGCCATGGAGGATAGCAAAGGCACGGTACATGTGTCCATTGTTTGGCGTGAATTCTGCTATTCCCCTGCACCCCCGGCATTGGGACTGCATTTCCGATGAGAGCACTGAGGAGTGACAACACCTGGTAATCCGCTGATTGAGCTTGGCCACGCCCATCCCATTAACGATGCAGCTGGGGTCTGAGGGTTTCCAGAGGGGCAGCCTGGGTGGGTTCCCACATGACCAGAGGCGCTCAGAGCATTTACAGGGCACAGTGAGCAGTCAGCAGGGTGAACAGTCAGGAGCCTGCAAGTAGCACCAAATGGGTGCATTTAAATCAAATACTGCAGCAATGGTGGTCTGAGCCAGGCCATTCCAATCCCGAGGGGGACACCCCGAGTCCACGGGCTTGGCAGCAAGTCGTTCACCGCTACTCCCCCTGGCCCAGGCAGCCACCCCCAGCAAGCCCAATATTTTTTGAGAGATTCTGAGAGTTTTCTTACCTTCTCGCTCC
Organism: Scyliorhinus canicula; assembly: GCF_902713615.1. Classification (NCBI taxonomy): domain Eukaryota; kingdom Metazoa; phylum Chordata; class Chondrichthyes; order Carcharhiniformes; family Scyliorhinidae; genus Scyliorhinus; species Scyliorhinus canicula. The sequence goes on along the minus strand of NC_052163.1, from coordinate 91,797,705 downwards.
CCCTCAAAAGCCATGGTGCCCAGGCCCCACTTGTGAATACTTGCACCAATTTGTGCCGGGTGGAGCATCACGGAGGGGTGGAGCATGAAGCACCCAACCCGGAAATGAGATTTAAATCCATAGAAATAACAGTTCTGCATGGACCCACCAGCGAGGGGGACAAACGTTACTAACGCCGGTAGAGGGGGACCAGAGCGTGGAGTCGGAATGGGCTGCCGGGCGCAAATCACCAATTTTTCCATTGCGCACGATTCTCCCCCCCTCGATCACAATTCTCACTGCCGGCGGTGGGAAGCGGAGAATTCTGCCCAATATCTCACTGGAATTCGTTCATTTGAGAGCTAACAATGTTGCTCACTCACATGAGCAGGTTTACAAGGAAACAAAATGCTTTACTATGATGTTTACCATGCTGTGCTGCTGATAACTTAATAAAGTATTGATTATACTGCAATTGGAACAAGAGCAGTGTCTTTGTTGTTCCTGCAGTTTGATGACTAAGAGTGTAATTATGCATTAATGACTTTGTAATTCTGCCGTTATCTATGAGTTTGAACTAAAACATTACCAATTCTCCTAATGAAATGTTTACATGTTTATAGATTTTAGAAGGAATTTTACTGGTTAGACGGAGACTTTTCAGACTGCCTGTAAGACGAGCTACTGCCATATCAGCTGCGCAGATTGCTCCAATATATTTTGAAAAATGTTGGACTGGATTCTCCGTTTGGGCGACAATTGTTCTTCTGCCGGAGTAGAATCGTTCCTGATCTATGCTGGTGCTAGGAGAGGCATCCAGAGGCAATTCACTCTCCTTTGCCATGGTAATTTATGCACAGCAGGGGGCCCACAGAATCCCAATATCGGGCCGTTATTTTGAGCGAGTGACCGCCATAACCGAGCTCTGGCTGCTAGCCCCCCACAATACAAATCCTGCTCCAACCCCACCCCCTGACAGGTAGGGGCATCTTCCCACCTACCAACATGCGAATTACAGGTCACCACCCCACAGCACGCATGCATGAGGGTGACCCGACCCCCCACAACCTTCCATCAGACGCCCTCATCATACACCCCCCTAGCCCATAGGCCCCCCATCTCAGAGACTTCCCCATATCCGAGACCACCCCCCCCCCCCCTCCACCCCATCAGGCACCCCTGCCCAGAAGCTAAAGAGCAGCCCAGGCAGAAATAGTGAAATATCACTCCTTTTTCACTCACCTGTCCCTTACACCTGCTGACTCAGACATAGGTGTAGAAAGGGGCAGCTTTAAACCCCCTCAGATCCTTTGATTTGTGAGGCTTCTATTCACTTTCAAAGAGAAATCAATTTTAGTAGGCTGTAATTGATAAGATAATAGATGCTGACACCAGGCTGGTGCCTGGTGTCAGGATTGTTTATTTTAATCTCCCTTCATGCTCTTGAAGGGCATGAATGTTTATAAGCATCTAAAAGATATGTGCTTTCACTTCCTCTTTTACTCAGCAGAACGCACTTAACTGCTTTTGATGTGGTGAGGACCTGTCAATCATAGTTAGATGATATGGGTGCCTGATGGGGGTGTTCGAAGAGGATCACTGATATCGGGGTCTAACATGGGGGTCTGATGGGAGGTCTAATGCGGGGGTCCGACTGGGCAGGTATGATATGCAAGTCTGATACTGGGGTCTGAAGGGGGAGCTAGGATGTGGGGTGGGCAGGATTTGCATTGTGGGGAGAGGGGGTCCTCCAATGGACATTGGCAGTGCCTACCTTATGTACTTATCCCGATGACCCACCGCGAGGTCCACCGTGTCAGGGCCACGTTTTAAAATAATTGCACCAATCCTTACCTGTGTGAATCCCGGCCGAGAGGGTCGGAGCATCATGGCAGAATGGAGAACCTGGCTTCCAGCCCGTTAATCAGATACAAATAGGTTCAAATGACCCATAGGCATCTTCCCACCAGCCCAGACATGTAGCTTGCTACTACCACCCCTGGGGGACCCGAGCATCGGCACGGGATCGGCACCAGGGCATCGAGAACCCCACTACCGTTATATCAGAATTTAAAACTCAGTTTAGAGTTCCTGCCCCAATTGCCCTGCGCTGTGTTTTGTGAGCATATCTAAGCTAGGCAGCTCTGTGAGAGTACATCTGCTCTTAGACTGTGCCTGTTTGTTCTCAGAATACAGCTAACACCGGCAAGGCAATGTATTGCACACCCATAGTAGCTCTGAGTACATTCATAGTCTCTGAGTCATATGTGGGCCATACCATAACGGAGGGTGCAGGTTTTCTGTAACTCTAGTGTTGTTACAAGAGCCTGTAATTCTCAAAGTTCTCTTCTGCTGTGAATCCACTAATAACCAGCTTGATTAATCTCAATTTCCCAAGATAAGGGGCTGGATTCTCTGGTCCCCCATCTGCGTATTTCTTGGTGGTGTGCCATTCGTTCGTGGCGGCATTCTCTGTTCCCGCTGCTTGTCAATGGGATTTCCCATTGTACACTCCATGCCACCTGGAAACCCGTGGATGGGGCTGTGCTGCCGGTGGGAGCAGAGAATCCCGACAGCAGAGAATTACGGCCAATATTTGAACTCATCCGGCAATTGTTGGCAGCCAAATGTGATAACCTCCGGGCTTCCATACCTGCCCTGTATCTATTGCAGCTGTTTGGTGTGTTTGTGTGTAAGGTTGTGTCTGTGTGTGTGGTTCGAGTGAGGATAGAATCAACTGACAGAATCCGTTGCGATGCTTTCATAGCTGAATAACCCAATAATTGTCTGAGATCACATGACAAACAACCACTTAGGAAAGACGAATTGCAGTTGGAAATGTAGAATCTTGCTCTCGCTTGAGTCAACACCCTGAAAAACGTTGTGAGGGAAAGTAGAACAAACTCCTAGAATGAGCAATGTAGTCAGCTGGTGTGATGTTAAGCTGGGTAACCTCCATTGTATGGATGCTGTGATGCCTCTGAAGATTCAAAATGGCATCCACGTACTGTACACATACGTCTAAGACAGAGGGCTCCCAACATTATATTGTAAAAATTATTGCACACATATTCCTAATGCTCGCCAGAAATATATAGAGCAGGCAAAATATAGTCGGTGGAATTAAAACCAGCGTGCAACTCTCTAGCTGCACAGCTGTGTTTACTCTCCAGTTTCTCCAGCATTCTGTGCACAGAAAATCTGGGTGCACGGTTTCCGCTGCCATGTTGGTGGGGTGGGGCCCAATAAAGCCTACAAGGCCGATTCCACAGAGATCCGCCGCTGTTTTTAAAGATCTCCAATATGGAAGAATACTACCCCTCTCACAGACATGGCATTCCCCCCTCCCCCTACAAGCAATGGGGCAACTACCCCCCCCCCCCCCTAACAAGCACTGGGGCAAGCCCCCCCCCCTCACACACACACATAAGGTGAACTCCCACCCCTCACCATGGGACTTGTTATGGGCTAGGGTTCAGAGAACCCCAAAGTGTATCATGGAGTTAACCTGACCCACAGCTTTTAATAGATTGTAGTATGGGGAGCACATGGCCCACTCTACAGGTGTGGTACAGCAGAAATGGAAAAGTATTTTTTTTAAAGTAAAACAATGTTTATTCTATGAACTCAAGTTAACCTTTTTAAAACATACAGTGAACATCTTAGCAACTTATTCATTCAAATGCAACCCCCAAAGAATACAACACTAAGTAATCCTTAATAAATTCCCAAACAACATTCAGAAGACAAAAGACCCTTTTCACACAAAGATCAGGTTTAAATTCACTATTGAGAGCAGTTACTACTTTGAAAATCCCAAATGAACATTCATAAGCTAGCAGAGATTCGTACACATCCTGCTGTGATTTCAGCTTCTCCAAATCTAAAATGAAACCAAACCCACCCTGCAGCAAAACGCCTAAAGGGAAAGTAAAAAGCTGACAGACAGCCCAGCTCCACCCACTCTCTGACATCACTGCAGTAATAAACACTCATTTCTTAAAGGTACCTCACTACAGATACTTATATACAAACCCATTTCGAAACACTCATTTCTTAAAGGTACTCTCACATGACACGCTCCCCGGATGGACTGCCCATGGCATTGCCAGGTTGGCACTGTTCATTACTCTCAATCTGGTCTGATTCCTAATGGTCTGATCCCTCAACCTCGTTCCATCACCGGCGCGGGGGAAATGGGAAAATGACGTCTCGCTGACAAGAATCTCGTTTTGTGCCTCTCGCAGTATTTTGGGCCTGCATTGCCATTTAGTCTCACGGCTGATGCAGACTCAAAATCACCCCAATTGTTAGTCAGTGTGAAATGCTGATTTGATGCCAGTACTGCTCTATGCCATTGGCTAATCATTGATCTTACTTTCCCAGGTAACCTTCAGTTGTAGAACAACTCTTAGCACCTGCTACCACCACAATGCACCTCTCCTTGAAGAGGTGAAGGCAGTAGTTCAGTTGTTACCAAGGAGATTTTAACAGTAACTTCATTGCGGTGTTAATGTAAGCCTACTTGTGACAATAAGAAAGATTATTAGATTATTATTTGATTAATGCTGCAACAAAATCAGATAATACTAGATAATCTCTACTAGATCACGTCTGTAGAGAGAAAAGGGAGTTAACATTTCAAGTCTGGGTAACTCTTTGTCATAGTTTTGACAAAGAGCCATCCAGACTCAAAACCTTAGCTCCCGTCTCTCTCCATGCATGCTGTCAGGCCTATTGAGATTGTCCAGTATTTTCTGTTTTTGTTTCAGATTACAGCATCCGCAGTAATTTGCTTTTATGTTACTAATGCTATTGGGGTGCCTCTTCCCGATGGACATGGGCAATGAACAATGTGGTAGCACTGCTGTTGGCACGGGGCCTCCATTCTGCTCAATGAGCACGGGTTAATCAAGCATCACAATCCACCTCACTCCCCCTGTTTTCGGGGGCTAAACAATTTTTTTAAAGAATGTACAGTGCAGAAGGAGGCCATTCGGCACATCAGGTCGACACCGGCCCCTGAAAGAGCACCCTACTCAAGCCCACACCTCCACCCTATCCCTGTAACCCAGCAACCCCACCTAACCTTTTGGACTTTAAGGAGCAATTTACTGTGGCAATACACCTAACCCATGCATCTTCAGACAGTTGGAGAAAATGTCAGTCGATGTAAAAAAAAAGGCTTTGTTCTCGGGAAAAGTAAACTTCAATTGGGTGGCAGTGGGTTTTAATTTATAGCCTCCGAACATGTAATCACATTACCGCACACCAGCCTGTTTATTAACAATAAATTCTGTGAGAGATACTTACTTCCAGTACCTGCCGTTTTAATCAGATTTGGGACCAAAATCCGAGATAATAGTCTGCACCCAATTTAATGAAGGACTAGCCGAGATTTCTCCAGTGACTTCTTAAAGAAAAACAAAACAGCAGGTCCTTGAAAGCTGGCAGCTTGTGAAGCCACTCATTAAATCCCAACATTTTATGCATAATCCCAACCTGTAGACACATTGACCATGCTGATAAATTAAAAACGTGTTGTTTTTTGAAAAATTCAGCCAGTCATTAAAGCCTGTGTCTCATTCAGGATTACTCGCTCGCAAGCGGAAGATTCTCCTTCTAAACCCTGAGGGCACAAGGCCTTATATTCTAGCTGTTTCTGAAGTGTGTTTTTTTATTAAAGCAGTGATTTTTCAGAATGAGAAATGCATGCAAAGGTGAAAGGAGTGAATCAGCCTCGGATGAACAGGCAAGACAAAACGGAATGTGCCAAAATAACGCAAAGTAAGCCTGATTAATTCTGAGCTCAGTATAGCGAACGCCTCAGCTGAAAAACTTCTGAAGCACCCATTTCCCTGACATAATTAATCAAAAAGATGGGAACAGCCTCAACTCGATTTGGAATTTGGAACAAGAATGTGTCTTTGACACTATCTTAGAGATGTTTTTAGAAAGGTTTCAATTTTAATTCTCATCTATTTATATCAGTATTAAATTTATGATTGAAAAGTTACCATCTGGTTAGGTTTTGGTTTCACAACGTGAGGTGTCAAGCATACAACTTTAGGTAGTCAGTGATGGAATGAATGCATTGAAGTAAAGTTTATATGGATAAGTCATACCAATGTGTTGTCCTGAAGTTGGAAGAGATTCAAAGGTTTGGTCAATGTTTTGGGAGCCCTGCCATTTATTAACACCTTGATGAGAATCACGTTGTTTTCTTGGCAACCTGTCGTTCAGGGTCACAATTTGAACCAGCAGTTTTGCACATCAGGTGTGCTCGGGGATGCTTCAACATACTGAACTACAACATGAAGTGTAGGCCTGCCCACTGTTTCCCAGTCTGGCAGCAGCCAGAAGAACTTGAGACCAGGATCGCAACTGGAGGAGTCTCAGGCTTTCCGATGCACCATTCTTTCCACCTTTGCCTTCTGGCACAAAGCTCCAATGCAAGGGATATTTAACTGGGGTAGTGGACCAGCTCAACAAATTGATGACAGGCCAATTTGAACATGAAAAATGTACTTCAGGAAAATTGATCAAACTATTTTACTGTCACTGAAAGTTGGTTGAGGAGACTTAAAAGTGGTTTGATTTTTTCTAACAAAGATCAGGAGGAATATAATTATTTTAATTGTTCGTCGTTCTTTTGCATTCACGAGCCCTTGTCCTCTGAGGTGGTGGAGGTTGCAACTGTTTAAGGTACAGTTGAAAGCACTTTGGTGAGTTGCTGCAGTGTATTTGGGGATGGTACACATTGCTGCCACATAGTGCCATTGATGAGGGAGTGAATGTTTAAGATGGGAATGGAGTGCTAACAAAGTGGAGTGCGTGTCCTGAATGGCGTTGAACTTCTTGAGGGTTATTGGGGCTGAACTCATCCAGGCAAAGTGGAGAATATTTTACTCCTGACTCGTATCTTGTAGATCGGGGAATGGCTTTAGTGAGTCATGGGATGTGTTATTCACTGCCGAATTCCCAGCCTCAGACCTCCTCTTCATCATATTATTTGTGTGGTTGGTCCAGTTAGGTTTCTGGTCAATGGTGACCCCAGGATATTTTACTGGGATTTCTTGACACCTAGTCAGTAGGTCAAATACTACTTTGACGTCAAAGGCAGTCACTCTCACCTTATCCCTGGAATTCAGCTCTTTTATCAATGTTTAGTCCAGGCCGACAATGGGATGGTCCTGCTAGAACCCAAACCCACAATTTGGTGTGCAGATTGCTGGTGAGTAAGTGCCAATTGATGGCGCCTTCCATCACTTTGCTGATGGTCGAGGATTGATTGATGGGATAGTAATTGACGGATTTGTCCAACTTTTAAAAAAACGGACAAACCTGGGCAATTTTCCACTTTGTTGGGAAATGCCACTGTTGTAGATGCACTTGGACAGCTTGGCTATTGGTCAGTCATGCATTCATGCCAACCATCAGTGCCTCACGCTGACAGTCAATATTTGCTGACCTTTGCCTGCAGTGCCACGGCACTGTCGCAGTATTTTCCCAGAAGCCTCTTTCTGTGCATTTACAACCACACAGCCAAGGACCTCGCCCGCACCTACCTGTGATCAAAGCATCTGCAAGCTGTGGGTGAGTTAGCCCCATTCCTTGAAATACACCAGTGGCAGCATTTATCCAGATGCTGCATTTACAGTCAGTTTACAAAGATGCTTCAGAGAAGGCAACATGACCCAGCAAGACTGAAAAGGTTTGCTGCAGATTTAGACAAACCATCAACATCTGGAGAGCAATAGATAATGCATAAATCCCCGCCCCAACTTTGCGCTGAACGAGTTTTCAAAAGCTCTCTTTCAAGATACATATTCAATCAATGAAATTGTGGTTAGATTCAAAAACAGTCTTTAACCAATCAGTCTACGATCAGACCACGAGCTCATTACTGAACTCAGCAGACAGCCTAGCTAATCTGCAGTACAGCCCAGATAGAGGAATGAAGGAGCTGCATCTGATTTCATTGCTCAACACAAAATCCTCCTTATGAAAGTTGTACAATTAAGTACTGTTTAGTTAATTTTGCTGGAATTAAATACATATCATTATCATCAGTTTTACTGGTTGCTACAGTCGCAAACATATCCGACAAGCTATGCATCTGTTTTCAATTTGTTTATGTCATTGAACAGCATACAGATCTTTTTTTCCTCTCAGCCGTTCCCCCCCCGCCCCCTTGCTCACCTAAAAACATCAGCTCCCTGCTAGGAGACAGTTCTATGAGCTATTCAATTGTCTAGATACAATTCTGTAGGCATTGTTAGCAAAGAGATGATACCTGGCCCAAGTGCATGTTATTTATGTGTGAACCTTGATAGCGAGCAACAGTACTGTATTTGACATGGGGGTATGCAAATGATCAATCCTAAGCACAACTCTAACCTTATCAGCTATCCACCGTCCATTTAATCTGCAAAGCTCTTTCGTTGTGTATGCCTCTCGATGGAATAAAAATCAAGTGTCAGTGGTAACTTACAGTAATTTTATTTTCTAAGAAAATTTATTTTTGGCTTCAAAGTCAGAATTACACTAGATTCCAACATGTAAGTGTCATAAATCAAAATGTCCCTGGGGATGCAGGACTGTGGAATAAATCTTGCACCTTCACTGTTTGCAATACCCTTCAGAAATTTATAGCTCTTCCAGTTTAAAAAAAAAGCACTTTTGTGTATGTGTCAAAAATGAAGGGCGCGATCGAACGGAAATTAAACCGTCAAATGCATTCAGCCGGGTGTTTCCCGGTGCTCACAGGGCCAAGAAAGACCCCAATATCTAACAGGACTCTTTTTTTTTCAGAGCCTCAGCAGGGAATGCCCCTCCAGGGCTACATTTATTCTCATTTCTTGCACGAATCAGCTCTGCTCACCAGTGCAGGAAGAGATGGGGATATCATTTTTAAATGGCACCCTGATTTTAGAACCCCCAACATGACCCTTGGGCCCCCCCAGTGCCCCAACTCACCTATAAAGATGGTCATCCTGGGCACTGCCAGGGTGCCAGTGCCAGCATGGCATCGGGGTGCCAGGGTACCACCCTTCCCCGAGCCCAGCCACACAGGGGCCCCAGATCCAGATCCCACCCCTGCAAGTGGCAGTACACCTGGTCCTCTATTTGTGAAGACCAATACTAACCTATATTCGCTCAGGGTCTCCAAGGCCAAGGGGTTAGATCCTGCGCCTTGGGTAACTCCGGCGAGTGCATATTAAAGTGTGCCTAACTGCAGGGGCAGCACGGTGGCGCAATGCTGCCTCTGCTGCCTCACGGCACCGAGATTCCAGGTTCGATCCCGGCTCTGGGCCACTGTTCGTGTGGAGTTTGCACATTGTCCACGTATTTGCATGGGTTTCACCCCCAAAACCCAATAATGAGCAGGCTAGGTGGATTGGCCACGCTAAATTGCCCCTTAATTGGAAAAAATGAATTGGGTGCTCTGAAATGTAAAAAATTTTTTTTTTAAGTGTGCCTGACTGCAACACTTTAAGATGCAAATTTGACAGATCTGGGACCCGCCCATTGTGTGTTGGATCCAGATTGCAGCATCTTGCGAGATCCCATTGGATCCCACAAGGCGTGGTGAGTGGGTAAATCCTGGAAGAAGACTTCCCAGATGTACCAGCTGCATCGCGCCCTGATTCCGGTGGGACGCGGACGGTAGATCGCACCCATAGTCTTTTTGACCAGGTTTTGACTTGATGAGCATGTTACTATCATTAGAAATCTTTAAAAAGTCTCTTGTTCTGATGTAATGTTGTGAATTTATTTTGAGGCTTGTGTGAGTGTGTCGCATGTTTTTCAAATATTCCAGGTTTTGTGACTCAGACACTTTGCATTTGATTGACTGCTCCTTTTCCAACTTGAGGATCAGATGTTCAAATCCCAAAGTCCAGGAAACTGTAGGAAGTTGTTTGAGAGATATCAGTTGGAAAATGTCACAGAGAGAGGCAGTTGGATAATCTCTTGAGAGAAATCTCGGAAATGCAGCCAGAAACAGTTTAAAGTGATTTTCACGTTTGATTTTCCTGAAGGGACAGCAAAGCAAGAAGATATTTTAAATTGACCTAGTAATTGATTCTGAGAGTTCTATTTATTATTTTGGCTACTCAAGGAGTTGGATAAAATATGTTCCAAAGTAAATATGTAATGATTATATCACAATTTAATTATTAATTTGGTTTTGTGTGATGTGCTTACTTCCTTTTTTAAATTGTAAACTTTATTCAAGGTTTGTCAAAATGTGGTGCTTGAGTTAAGATCTTACCAAGATAATGTGGGCGTGATCGAACGGCCATGCTGCACCCAAAGAGCAGCTTGCTGCAGCGCACCGTGGCCGATAAAAGCCAGGAGATTCCACTCCCGGGATCTACCTAGCTCGCAACACCTCATGAGATCTAACGCGATCTCGCAAGATGTTTTGATGTAAATCTCGCCCATTGTGGTCAGGTTCACATTTTGGCACTTGAGGCATTAAGATCTATCCCCTTCACCTCGGAGACCTGGGGTGGGTGCAATTCAATACTGGTCTCCACAAGCGGTGAACAGACGGAACAGTATCTCGGGGGATCGAAGGCCCCAATGTGCATGTTCTTCTGGCAAGGTGGTACCCTGGCACTGCTGGTGCTACCTGGACACCCACTGCTAGCTGGCATGGGTACTGCCAGGATACCAGGTTAGCACTGCCAGGGTGCCAAGCTGGCATTTTTGTTGCAAGGTGGTTATCGGGCTGGGGGTGCCCTGTGCAGGTGTGTGGGGTCCCGGGGACCCCCTCATAGTGAGTTGGAGCTTGGGGAGGGCTCAGGGGATCTCTTATTACACTGAGGAGTTCCACCGAGCGGGGCTCCTCAGTGCAGAAAAGTGCGGCTTCAGATGCGCGTTCCCTACTGAGGCCTCCTATCTAACCCAAGTGATTTTTGATCGTGTTGTGTTTCTTGCCGATGCGAGTGCCGGGAAACACGCAGATAAACGCGCTCACCACGGGACTTTGTTCCCTTTTAGTTAAATCGCGGCCACAATATACACCAACACCAAATTATCAGTTAATTTACCTGGGCATGTTATCAAATGATTGCTTTGAACTCAAGACTCAAGGGGCAGCATGGTAGCATAACACTGTGGCTTCACAGTGCCAGGGTCCCAGGTTCAATTCCCGACTCGGGTGACTGTCTGTGTGGACGGAGTCTGCATGTTCTCCCCGTGTCTGTGTGGGTTTCTTCCAGGTGCTCCGGTTTCCTCCCACAAGTCCCGGAAGACATGCTATTAGGTAATGTGGACGTTCTGAATTCTCCCTCTTTTTTCACGAACAGGCGCCGGAATGTGGCAATTAGGGGATTTTCACAGTAACTCCATTGCAGTGTTAATATAAGCCTACTTGTGACAAGAAAGATTATTATTATTATTATTAAGAGAAGGATCGGATCTTGAGGAGTATATAGTGTAATCCAGTGTTCTTCAAAATCGGGGGCACGACCCGCGGGTGGGTCGCGGGCGGGTGTCGGGAGGGTCGCGGAGCCGTTGCCCGCGGCGTTCCCGATCGCACAAATCCCCGTGCAGCAGTCGGCTTTTCATAAGGCCAGCTGCAAGCGGCCGCGAACATGCTAAAAAAAAATTCGGCCGCATTGCGCATGCACGCACGATGATCGGCGTGCATGCGCAGAAAATTCGGCCGCATTGCGCATGCGCGCACGATGATCGTGCGCAGTGCGGCCGCTATTGTTTTAAAAGGTTGCAGCTTTTTGTTTTACAAGTTCTGTAGTGGTTTTATTCATTTATTCATTTATTTTATTCATTTAATTTTTATTTTTGTCATTTATTTTATTCATTTTTTTACAAGTTCGGGGGGGTTTTATTCATTTTTTTCATTTATTTTACTCATTTTATTTTTTTAGTTTTTGTTACAAATTCCGGGAGGGGTTTATTTGATAAAATTTTACAAGAAAAAAATTCAGAACTTTGGGCAGATGGAGTCTACATACTTTCCGACACGCTAAGGCTTCACCTTCATCCAACAGGTTCCATTGGAGGAGCGTGCACGAGGGCCAAACGGACCCAAAACCATTTTCTCAATTTTTTGTCAGCAGCAAACAAGGTAAGAGAAAATGGTGGGTCGCTCAGGTCGGCCGGCGTGGGTCATGAAGGTCGGCCGGCATGTGTCGTGAAGGACGGCCGAGTTGGGTCCCGAAGGTTGGCCGGTTGGTAAAAATGGGTCCCTGGAAAAATAGTTTGAAGAACAGTGGTGTAATCTAAATAAACTAGAGTAAGTCACCCCATTGATATACTGATGATAAAAATTACATTACATGTGCCTATGAAGGCACATGGTGATTGTAAAAATACAGACGCTATTGATGTTTAGGATTGTAATCCGCTAGTTTCCATAAAAAGTATGCAAGGTTAGTTGGAGAAAGTCACTGTGCACAGCTTCCACAAGGACGCAATGGGAAAATACTCCCCATGATGTATATCAAGCAGGAAGGTTCCCAGCTCAAACTTTCAGTTTATTCTGCTTTTATAGTTGCTTTTAGGTGATACAGCAGTTGGATGCCAAGCAGGCTATGGTTATTACCTATGCTCCCAGGTAAAGAGTAAACCATTCTGCCTATAGGTCCCTGCTCCTGATTTGAGTCCAGTGACTTCTATTGGAAATAGCGTATTTTGGGAAGTCACATACAGTCAAGCTGCAATGTTCTCCATAGTCAAATAGGCTGTGGGCATTTGCTATCTAAGCTCCCACACGTACACAAAATGGCCACTTTTTAGAGGCGATAAGAGGACATTTGTGTCTGTGAGATTAAACTGCAACAAGAGACAAAATCTTGTGGCAAAATTAAATAACTAATAGCACCATATAAGGTGAAAAATCTGCTACGGGATAACAGAAGCAATCAGAAGCTACCCCCGTATTCCCACCCCTCCCCCCACCCCACCCCCATCGCTCAATCTTCCATGTGCTGCAAACAGAACCTGTCATTTTCAAAGAGTTTGTTTTGAAATCGATCACGCAGATATCAGATCTACATGTAAATTCTGCCAAATCTGATATCTATTTGAATTCTAGACAGGTCTTTAGTCTCTAAGAACAATCTATTTTCAATATAGTTTGTTTAGGCTAATAAATTTGGAGCTTCTATGGGGAAGTCACACTGCGGCTGTTCAAGGCTTGTGCTATGGCGTCTGCTTCCATTGTTCTTTTATCAATACACAGTCAGTGCTGTGTTAATAGTGCTCAGTTGAGCATGTCCCATTTAAAAAGGTATTGTTTGGAACAAGGAAGACTGGACATTTAAATAGGAGGAAGCTAAAACAATATTCCAAAAGATTGTGAAATTTCTCTGGCATCCCAACAGGCATTGAGAAACACTGGGGAAAACCCTCCATGAACCAAGGCTGCTTCACTCTGACATTTTAGCAGCATGATCTAACTCTCTGATGCCATTGTTCTATTTAATTAACCTGTCACGAGCGAGGTCTGTCGAATAAAGCCGTGCCTCGAAGTTTGTGCAGGTCACTCAGAATCGGTTGTTCAGACATCACACATGTAGTGCTGTTCGAGAGTGTCAATGCCCAGTGTCTTCAGCGAGCTTCACCGTCCAAACCGACAGCGCATCTATCTACTGTTCAACTGCTTAAAGAGGTTACAGAGCTGGCACAGTGACCCCTTTTACAGCTGCCAGCCTTGAGACCGATGCAAGCTCCATTTTGTTTGAAGGTAGGCGACCATCCATTTGTTTTGGAGTGATATTCACAGTGCCTTTTCCCGTGCCTTTTATTCGCTTCCTTATCTTGTGGAGGAGGAAACCAAAGCGCCAATCAGCTGGGAACCTTGAGTGATTTTTATTTTCTCTGAAATACAAAATGCTTGTCCCCCAAGCATGATGTTCCAGTCAGGGTGAACCCTCTTGTCAGGGCTATAGTTGTTATTTTTTGAGCGCAGCACCTTTTTGAGTTTCAAAAATTCAAGAAAATGTGGTCAAGGTTTCACATAATCAGTTAGCGAATTTCACCTTCACCTCTAACCCAAGGTAGAAGACGGGAGAAATATAAGAAAGTTGTTGGTCTATTGAAACTTAACTCTCTGCTATGTTATTTAACATTTCATCCAACTACGTTTTAAACTCATTGGCAGCCCCGTTAGCCACGGGTGCAAATCCGGTAATGGCCTCTAATCCGCGCAAGCCGCAAGAAACGGGATTTGTGCAGGCGAGATTTCAGTTTGAGATCTTCCCTGTCCGTCCCCCGCCAGTGACATGATCATATAGGTTAATAAATGTAAAGGTAGGACAGCATGGTGGCGCAGTGGGTTAGCCCTGCTGCCTCACAGCGCCGAGGTCCCAGGTTCGATCCCGGCTCTGGTTCACTTTCCATGTGGAGTTTGCACATTCTCCCCGTGTTTGCATGGGTTTCGCCCCCACAACCCAAAGACATGCAGGCTAGGTGGATTGGCCACGCTAAATTGCCCTTAATTGGAACAAATGAATTGGGTACTCTAAATTTTAAGAAGTAAAAAAAATAAATAAAGTGATAAATAAATGTAAAGGCGAGTATGTAACGTCCCCCCAATAACGTATCCCTCTTCCCCCTCCGCCCCCCAATGGCGTACAGTCACGCCGGCTTGAATCACTTCTCGTTTTTGTATTGAATCACAATCCGAGTAACTCACACTGTGTTATATTGTACGTGTTGTGTCTCTGTAAGCTCGGTATACGAGCAGTTGCGTGTCTCTGCCCATAGGGGGAGATCAGGAGTTTGTACTGGGCTCCACCCTTGGCTCCGTCCATGGCTCCTCCCACTAACTGGAAGTATAAAGATCTGTAGTTGTGAGCCTGCTGCCAGTTCATCTCGTCGCAGGCAGGCTCAGTTGTAAGACTATTAAAACCACTGTTCACTTCCAACCACGTGTCCTGTGAATTGATGGTCACATCAGTTTTCAAAAGCGAAAACCAGTCGTGATGACGCCGCTGGATTGGAGAGTTGACTGTAGGCCCTGACGGTTGAGGGACAAGGCTGGGCATTCCTTCTGACATCCTGGCAGTGCTAAGAGGGAACATGAAGGGAGTCGTGCCAAGGGGTACATAAACAGGCAGTGCCAATGGGGCTCTGGCATGGGGGGGTTACCATCCTACATTGGGTGGGGGGGTCCCATTATGTGTGGTCTGGGAGAGGGGTAAGCCCAAATGTCTATAAGGGGAATGAGATTTCCTAGTGCCTTGGGGAGGGAGGTTCCTGATCTCCATGTGGTGGTTCCCAATCTCCATTGCGGGGTGGAGGGGGCGGGGAGTTGGGGGGCCTTAAATTTAACTTTGAGACCGAGGAACCCTTTTAAAAAGGCGCCCCGATCTCAGAATCCTAGCGTTTCCAGCATGTTTAGTCCTCACCCCTGCAGTTGGCTGTGTGGTCCTCGCCAGCACTCTGAACTTGCACAGAGTGCTGTTTAATCAGGAAAAGGCACCTGTGAAGCCAGTGAGTTTCACACTGCTATTCTAGCCCAATCCAACATCCGGTGCAATTTTGGGAAAATGGCATCCATTGTCTTGTTCCCATTTCATTAGTCAGGAAGATTATTAAAAACATTTATTACCCTTTCAGTAACAGTCATGTAATTCATGTCAGCTTTTTAAACAACAGTTAAATGTATTGTTAGTACGTTCATATGAATTGTAAAACTTACCTGGATACTTTTGAATAGCTGTCACTCGCCCCTCACCGTGTGCAGTGGTTGTGTAAAACATCTGGTGTAATGTGGTCATTTGGAGCTAAATTGCTTTTGCGGACAGCGAGCATGGGCTTGACTGGTCCAATAGCCTCTTCCGTGTTCAATCATTCAATGATTCTAGGGCCTTTTCTCAGCAACTGATAGTCACTGAACAAATAATTATAAGCCAAGAGGAGATGCAATATTTACACCTCTCTAACCTTTCAGAAGAATATCAACGGAAGTTCAATGTCTCTGGATAAAAGGATTAATTTTAAGCTGCGAGGGTATGTGGGTTAAACTGCCGGTATATTGTGTAACTCGAACACGTTAATGAGTGTGCATCAAAGATTCCCGTGCGATAGGCTGGTCTCACAGTGGCATATGTTAAAAGACAATTGAGTGGAATTTTATCCCTCGAATCCATCTTCAGCTCTGAGCACAATAGCTTGCTGGGCTTCCTGGGAATCACCAGGTTGAACAAGCGAGAGGACATCAGGATCGACAGGGCTGAGCGATTAATAGGCAAGCGATCTTTCAAATGCGGCAGCTGCTTCCTTACAAAGGTGTAAGGCTTTTGCTTGCTGGACTGGCTCTAAGTGTCTCCTTTCACTGTTTTGG
Source organism: Scyliorhinus canicula (assembly GCF_902713615.1). Classification (NCBI taxonomy): domain Eukaryota; kingdom Metazoa; phylum Chordata; class Chondrichthyes; order Carcharhiniformes; family Scyliorhinidae; genus Scyliorhinus; species Scyliorhinus canicula. The sequence continues at coordinate 91,781,402 of NC_052163.1, read as the reverse complement.
AGGTGATTTCTAATACGTTGGAGATTTTTGTCTTTAGATTTGCACTTCCCGGCTGTCAGCTTTCGCAGCACAATGGGAGCCACTTACATGACTCTTATCTTGGAGTTCTGATGGTGCACCAGCAAACTTGTACTCAACCATCTCCAGTTCCACAGGAGAGAAGAGATGAGCGCAGAGCTCTAGCTTAGAAGGGGCGATGCCCCTAAACAATTTTCCCTGGAAGCTGTTCAGTTGTACAGCACAGCAAAAGTTTGCACAATTCTTCCCCTTACCATTGTGAAAATGTAAAGGCCCACCCCCTTAAAGAATTGGCTGCGCTACAAAAAATAAGTGAAGGTCATTGCTCCCCAAAAATGCAGAGGCTTTGCTTTCAGGACATGAGTGGGCACCGGGTGTGCCTCTGAAAGCTCCAACATTCCTACATTAGCAGCTTCCTGCCAAGTACACCAGGTGAATACATGTTGCCAGGGAACAGTGAAAGCCACCACAGCATTTAATGTATTTTCCTCAAGTTCTTTCCAAGGCTCAGCATGAGACAGTTGTAGAGCCTCACAGTCTGCTGCCCACAGTGCCTCTCCTAGGTGACGGATGCCGTAGTTTGTCTGCACTTTGCAAATTATGAGAACTGGGATTTGCTGCACTGACTGTACTCACACAGGTGCAGGGAGTCACAAATTACACCAATGTAGCACCAAGGAGCCCTCAGATCCCCCAGCAATTTTATCAACAGGATGTGATTACAATCCCTCCATGTTTGGCTGGTATGCAGCCGCATAACAATCACCATGCATGTCTGTGAAAGATGCCCAAGGAGCTGCCACCCAAGTGAATACCATCGTACACCTAAACATCCCTTTTCTTTCCCTATCATTCCTACTTTGTGGGACTTCCATGGCTTCTGCAGAGCTGGAGCATAGAAGATAGAACATTACAGCGCAGTACAGGCCCTTCGGCCCTCGACGTTGCGCCAACCTGTGAAACCACTCTAAAGCCCATCTACATTATTCCCTTATCGTCCATATGTCTATCCAATGACAATTTGAATGCCCTTAGTGTTGGCGAATCCACTACTGTTGCAGGCAGGACATTCCACGCCCTTACTACTCTCTGAGTAAAGAACCTACCTCTGACATCTGTCCTATATCTGTCTCCCCTCAATTTAAAGCTACGTCCCCTCGTGCCAGACATCACCATCCAAGGAAAAAGGCTCTCACTGTCCACCCTGTCTAATCCTCTGATCATCTTGTATGCCTCAATTAAGTCACCTCTTAACCTTCTCTCTAACGAAAACAGCCTCAAGTCCCTCAGCCTTCCCTCATAAGATCGTCCCTCCATACCAGGTAACATTCCAGTAAATCTCCTCTGCACTCTTTCCAATGCTTCCACATCCTTCCTATAATGCGGCGACCAGAATTGCACGCAATACTCCAAATGCAGCCGCACCAGAGTTTTGTACAGCTGCAACATGACCTCATGGCTCCGAAACTCAATCCCTCTACCAATAAAAGTTAACACACCGTACGCCTTCTTAACAACCCTCTCAACCTGGGTGGCAACTTTCAGGGATGCCCATTTCCCCCTTCTGCTCACCCAGATATTCTTGGCTGATGTCCTCCAGGATTTGGATTGCACGAGGGCCGACCAAAGACCGCCACACCTGCGACCGCGCCCAATGGGCAGACACGACCATTGGGGTACGAGAAAGCTTGTGGGGGATCTAACTGAGTGTGTGTGGATGGGAGTGCGTTTGCCGGTAGATGACAGTGCAAGGGATCAGGAGTTGGAAGCACTTTGGGAAGAGCCCACATTTCCATATGTTGCGTATGTTGGAATGATATACAAACACTTCCCTGAAAGGGACAGCATGCTGCTATCCCTTAAAGGCACATTACAACATCATGTACTCTTTGTGCTTCTTCCTTCACATGGCACACCCGCACTTCCCTGCTGGCCCAGGCTGGAGAGCATTTTGCTGCATGGCCAAGTGGAAGCTTTCCACTATTCATCTTCACCTGTGGCGCAAAAATTATTTCTTGCTCCAAAAGCTCCCTTCTTTACGACCCACTTCTAGTCCGTGGATCCATCCATCAGCACCACCAGCGAAGTTTAACGTTCCTCAACCAGCTCCACACCTTTTTCCACCAAAACATCCGCCCAGCAAAATGGGGAAAAGTACCAAAAAAGCTGCCCTGAGCGGGAGCTGCCAAATGTGCCACCACTTACTCCATGGCTGCCACCGGAAGTCCCCAGGTTTGAATTTAAGAAAAATTCGGCAATTAACTGATAGTCATCCGTTAACTGGTACATCTCGCATGGCAACACTTCCACCAATCAGATTCCACTTGTGAAGCAATCAGTACTCTCATCTCAAGAAGTATAAATTGTTGTTCCCTTTACATGTGGCATTCCAGGAAATGTCCTGATGAATGCAAGGTTAAAAGATTTGGCGTGTCTCTTATTTTCAGTGATAATCTATCTTGGTAGCTCTACCCAGGTGAATGTATCTGAGCTGCTGGAGTGTCCAAATAGTTCCTGAGGCAGTTCCTCCTCCTCCAAGCGACCATGGCTGGAATTCTCCGGTTGAATTTTCCTGCGGCAGCGCAGCTCTACAGCTTAGGGTGGCTACAATGGCAAATCTCATTGACAAATGATGAGAATATACAATCTCACCCCCTGTGAAAACACACGGCTGGGGGAGTGGAGAATCCAGCCCCTTGTCTTCCTTTCCTGGCAGCAATGTGCTTGTGGGACCTGTGACAGATAAAAGGCATGAATTGAAGCTGGCAAAGTGAGAGGTTTTGAAAGTCTTCTTTGCGTAGATAATCGGATGTCAGTGACTGGTGACAACAATTGAGTGAATTTTTCTGTCACCAGGTAGCTGGGAAACCCCAATCTCTCTCCCAGTGGCCAGACATGTGCAGACCCAGCTTATTTCTGGTGTCACCTGCTCCACTGCTGGCAGGACCACTTCCTGGCTCGCTACCCCTCCCTTATACTCTGTGCTCTCGCCTTCAAGAAGGGGATTATGAATGTGAGCTGTGGAAGGTTCTGGGTGGATGGAAGGACAATATCTGTGGATGGTCACTGAAGGATAGGTGTGACATTGCAATAAGGCTGGTGAGGGATTGCCTCGCCTGCAAGGTGCGCTGATCAGGGGGATGGCGCGCAGGAGGCGATCGGGGAAGACAGTGTGAGGGGGTTTGCACTTGAATGTGGAGTTGCACTCACCTTGCTGAGCTGTATTCGGTACCGTATCCAGGATTGAGGTTGCATTCCTGCTGTATCTCTGCCTCTTGCTGTGGTGGTCATCATGTGGCTCCTGTCTTCGCCCTGTTGCGGGTGGGGGGGGGGGGGGGGGGGAAGTAAAAACCTTTGTGCTGGTGCTTGCAGCCAACAACAAGCTATCCAAGAATGCATTTGACAGCTTGCGGTGCAGCCTTTGCACATTGATCGTCCATTGGTCCAGTTTCTGACTCAGTTCTGGCACGTCTAGAATGCTTCCCTTCTGACCCTCAGAGAGTCCCTTTGAAATAGTGGAGCTGACGCAGAATGCTGGGGGTTGTCATCACACCCGCACACTCAAATCGGTCTGGAAATCTAAAAGTCAGATGCAAGTGCTGAGCTTTGTTTAAATAAAAACATTGAATAAACATGCCGCTGAAATAGTTCCCAACCGGCTACCGGCCTCCCCTATTGCGAGCATGTCGAAATGTTAAAATCCAGCCCATAGTCACCAGACTCAATAAATTCCTACGGCCCACAATGGACTGCTCGTTCTTTTTTTTAAGAAAAGAGCATTTGAATACCTCATTAATCACAAGATGTTTGCAAAAGGACAAAACGCACTATTCAAAGTTCCATTTAATACAAAAAACTTATTCATTAAACCCAAGCTCTCACAGAGTGTCCCTGGGTGCGTTTGAAGCCAGCTAGACCTGGCCCTTTCCATTAATTGATCAGCAGCTTGGAGTTAAAATTCCCAGTGGATAATAGGTTTCCTACTTCCAACCATCCTCAATGGCCTCCAGCCAAGAATGTTTGCAAAAGGAAATGGGATCTGCTGTGCGCCCATAAAACACTTCACAGAAAAAAAACTTCCACTTAAAAAAAGACATGCTTTCACGTGTGCATTGACATCAAAATGCATGAAATGGGATGTAACAGATGGTATTCATTTAATGTTCACATTATCACAGATTAGGTTGTAAAGTTGCATAAAGTTACACCATTTTGTTGCATTATTCATTATAATGAAGCCCGAAACTCCACCTCTCTCTCTCTCTGAAGGAACACCCCTGCCTGCCAGTAGCAAAAGCGTTTTTAGGAAAAGGTAATTAGGTCTAACAAGGCAGTTTCTCTTTCATTTATCTCAACCCCATCCATCCACATGCTCACCCTCCCTCGATCCCTTCTCTTTCCAGAAACACATCAAACTGTCCCTTGAACCTATTTTCTCAATTTACTCCAGCGTCTATCCCTGGTAATTTGTTCTACAAATCTGCCACTCCTTGCAGGCAAATAGCTTTGCCTGACTTTACTTCTTATTTGCACTGTTTTATTTGCATCCCCTTGCATTTGGCCCCACACCGCAACTAGTAATTAACTTCATTAATCACCAGCGTTATCTTCCAAACAGAAAACCTTCAGTTTGATTATCTTAAAAACTTATTTTCAAGAACTAGCCCACATTTCTCAAGTTTTTCTGTCAGCGAAAACACTTCTAATGCCAGATTATTCCTGATATCTAGAATCATCATCGATTTCCCCCCTTCGTCCTCTCTCAATGGAAATAATATGCTTCCCAGTCTAAGTTGACCAGAATTCTCCTCAACTCACTGATAGGGTGTGACCAATTCATGACACAGCAGTAGCGTGACCTTCTTTGATTGGTACTCTGTTAAGTGCCAAAAAGGTAGGTCGTAGCAGAACATTTCCATTTTGTAATACTTTTTCTGAGAACAATGCTGCTCCATTTATCCCCAAATAACTTAGGACATAAGTGTGGGCTGAACTAAATCAACCTGTGGACACTGGTCCTTCACTTCAGTCATATTACTGGACTAGTAATTCAGAGGTTTAGACTAATGCTACCACAACAGCATAATCCATCCGATAACCACGATGGATAATTATTGTCAGCGATGCCTTCATCCTGAAAATGAATTTTAAGAAATGCCAGTTTCAGCAGTGTTAAATCTAATGTCTCTGGTGCAACAGTAAGGTAGCTTGCATGGTTCCATGTTTACAGCTGTGAACATGTCTTCTCCATTCTAGATGTTGGCATCCCACACTGTTGATATCTGCATTTAGGCATTGTATCAGCCTCTGTGTATTCCGTCACATCATTTGTCAACCTTTCAACCTTTCTGTTTCTAATAATGCAGGACGATGTAGCTACTTTTGGGCTGGCAGGCTTGAGGGAAAACTGTGGACATATGGCCGCGATTTAAGCAAAAGAAAATCAGAGACCATTCTGGGCAGGATTAGCGGGGTCATTCCTGGCGATTGTAGTGCCAGGAGCAACACCGCTACCTAACGGCACTTTGTTGCTATTCAGGCACTGACAGGAAAGCCCCCCCCCCCCCCCCCCCCCCCCCCCACTCACCCTCCACCAATGCCGCACTTAGTGTAATTTCCTGTACTGAGAAGCTCCAATGGGCGGAGCATCTTTGTGGAGGAAGAGATCGTCCTGAACTCTCAACTCTCCAACTCATTCATAAGCGGGTCCTTGGATCCCGCACTCCACCTCACACAGGAAGGATACCTCCAGGCCCAATCCTCAGCCTGAGCAAAATGCCAGCTTGGCACCTTGGCACTGTCAACCTGGTAGTTCTCCTGCCAGCCCTGGCAGGACCAGCTGGGTGCCCTGGCAATGCCAGGCTGCCACCCTTCCCAGAAGCCAACTGCCCATGGGTCTCCAAACGCCTGGGAGATCCCCCCTAAGTGTCATTCCGCCTGGTTCCCATTTGTGGGGACCACAACAACCCCCAGTTGGGGTCTCCTCAGCAAGGTCGGTAGATGTGGGTGGCGGTTCGATCCGGTGTAGACATGGTTAACTGGGCTTTTAAGTTCATTTAACCCATTATGGGCGGAATCCAGATCGCCACATCTTGCGAGTTCTGGTTAGATCTCACGAGGCATAACAACGGAAATCCCGGGAGAGACCTTTCCCAGGATCTACTGGCCAAAGCCCGTCTCGATTCCAGTGGGATATGGCTGATAAATTGAGCCCGTGATTTCAGAACTTCACCTATCAGCATTCAATCCTGGTAATCAAGTTTTAAAATGAACAGAAAGGTATCATTAAGTGACCAGGGCTGGGATTCTCCGATCCCCTGCCGGGTCAGAGAATCGCTGGGGGGCTGCGTGAATCCCGCCCTCGCCGGCTGCCGAATTCTCCGGCACCGGGGATTTGGCGGGGCTGGGAATTGTGCCGCGCCTGTCGGCGGCCGCTGGCAGTGGCCCCCCCCCCCCGGCGATTCTCCGCCCTGCGATGGGCCGAGTGGCCGCCCATTTTCAGCCAGTCCCGCCGGCGTAAATTAGAGTAGGTCCTTACCGGCGGGACCTGGCGGCGCGGGCGGCCTCCGGGGTTCTCGGGGGTTTCGGGGGGATCTGACCCTGGGACGTGCCCCCACGGTGGCCTGTCCCGCGATCGCGGTTCACCGATCCGCGGGCCGGCCTGTGCCGCGGGGACACTCTATTCCTACACACCGACGGCTGTAGCGGTCCGCCATTGCCGATGTGGAGACGAAGCCCTCTGTGCATGCGCTGGGATGATGCCAGCACATGCTGGTGCTCCCGCGCTTGCGCCAACTCACGCCGGCCAGCGGAGGCCCTTCGGCGCCGGTTGGCATGGCGCCAAGCCCCTTCCCCGCCGGCCGGCGCGGCGCAAACCACTCCAGGGCCGGCCTAGCCCCTGAACGTGCGGAGGGTTCCACACCTTTGGGGCGGCCCGACGCGGAGTGATTCATGCTACTCCTTCCGCCGGAGTTGCCTGCTCCGCTGATTGCGGCATAATCCCGCCCCAGATGTTTAAACTCCAGAGACCCGAATATATCGGCTGTTGTGAGACCGCAAATTCCCGTTTCATGTCAAAGGGCCTTTGGCTGGTCCGTCAAAATTTCCTCTTTGCCCGTGACAATTTCCATCTTGCGTGGGAGGGGAAAATCCTGGCCATAATCTAGGCTGATACGGCAGTACAATATTGAGGGGTGCTGCATTGTCGGAGATACCATTCTTTGGATGAGATGTTAAATCAAGGCCCCAACTACTTTCTGACGTGGACATAAAGGATCTCATGACACACAATTCAAAGAAAAGTAAGGGAGATTGCCTCGTGTGCTGACTAAACCTATCAGTCAATCCCTAACATTTTCACAGGAGGAAGGGGGAATTGGGATAGGTTTTAAATAGCATATGTGTCACTGACAGAGACAATTGCACATGTTAAAGTGTAGCTGGGATATCCAAACCATGACTTGTGCACTTTAGACTAGGTGGAAGAAAGTCTAAAGTTAGCTGCATTAGTTGGAGAGGTATGGTACCCTTTTGGATATGGTCCTGGGACACCTTTAGGAGAGGTAAAGTGCACTTTGAGAGAGAGAAGGTATCTTTTGAGATTATTAGAAGTAGACATGAATATGCATAAAAAGGGCATAAACTCACTGGAATTATCAAGCTCATGAGAACTGTCAAGTTCATTCGAACTGTTAAATTATACCATCAAAGGGAACTGTCACGCTGTCAAAGGAATTACATTTCCTGCTCTTTGGAAGAAACGTGTCTGCAGTATTAAAAATACATCAGTACTTGCTATTTTACTCCATCTGTTGACATAAGACTGAGGGTTAGCATTATAGGATTAGTGCTGCATGGCTGATTTCACAGCCTACCATTATCACAGACTGTGGTTAAGCATGGTGGGCTTAGGTTGGCATGAGTTGGCACTAAGTTGGGATAGGGGCTATGAAGGGTCACGTGGTGGGGAGAGTGGCATAGATTTACCTGGAGGGTATAAGGGTCCATGGAAGGGGGCCATAGGGTGGCACAAGGGTCAGCACGGATGGAGCATGTGTGGGAGCTTTGAGGAGTGTGGGCTGGAGGGCTGTCTTTAGTTTTATTCATTTGTTCATACTTGAACAAAGTGCTGGAACACCGAGGTTATCCTGCGCTCTGCCCGCCTCCACACCTGCAGCCTTCAAACACTTTCCTGAGTTACCATGATAACTCTCATTTTCACTAACCCGGCACCCCCAGCAGAATATCGAAACTTTCGGCGCACCTTTTCCTGGGTTGGGTTTACGGAGGTTGGAAATGTCCCGACTCTGCAAATGCAGGCCTTTGAGTTCACTAAAAATGCTGCAGAAAGCCCTTCCAACCTTTCTTCGGAAAAATAACTAGTCCATGAAAGTGCTTGAAACTTTGCCTCACCCCAGTCGGAGTTATGCTGCAGACAATGTGAAACCATGATGTGGAGATGCCGGTGTTGGACTGGGGTGAGCACAGTAAGAAGTCTTACAGCACCAGGTTAAAGTCCAACAGGTTTGTTTCAAACACTAGCTATCGGAGCACTGCTCCTTCATCAGGCTCACCTGAGGAAGGAGCAGTGCTCCGAAAGCTAGTGTTTGAAACACACCTGTTGAACTTTAACCTGGTGTTGTAAGACTTCTTAATGTGAAACCAAATTGGGGTGATGCCTACCCTTTGGAGGGAATTATTACACTGCAGATTTTGCATCAACCATGCTAAACTGAAACAAACAGTGGGATTTCCTTGGGGATTCTCCCCTCCATTACTTAAGAGAGAGGCAGAGAGATGGAGTAAAGCTGCTTTTTAGTGTTCTGAAATGGAGGTTGTGAATTTCTACTGTCAGTACCAAGATCTTGGTATTTCTGACTAAAGTCTTCTCTCAGTCATGTCGTTTCCTCTTCAAAGTCCCATTTCATTTGAACCTGGAAGCATTGCTTCAGAAAAGGCTCAATTCTTAGTAAATTGAACCTGAACTCATGTCTTTACTTGGAATTCCAGTTAGCAGGCTCCACAGTGCTTAACAAGTAATGCTGATGGACAAATTGCAGCCTTTTTCCATTGGAAATAACTGCAGCAGATCACTTACTCCATTCTTGTGACCTTTTTCTAAACCTTTTAGTGTCACCATTACCATCATAAACCTCGGTTATACTGCAACTGTAGTTTTAATTTGTAACATAAAATGCAGAATGAAAATTGTGCTAATGGAGCGATTCAGGTTGGGAGATTTGGTGGAAAAATTCTCATCTTACCGTCGATTAGCTCTTGAGCAGGCGAGGCAGAATGAGGTCAGATTTCGCAAGCTAAACATGAATGAGGAAAATCGTTGAATGCTCACACATCTACATTCCAATCACAGTTAAACATTTTCCTCGTCCTAAAGTTGCCAGTCAGGGATGCTGGAGAATAAGGCAGTTCTAATTCATGCTCCTGGTGTCAAATTCAAGAATCGTCAGGTTGGATGTGGAAGGAAAAAACAGTTCGAACCAATATTCTTATTTTCCCATTTTATTGGTGTTCCAAGTTAAAGTATACAAGATCAGTTCAGAGCAATACTCTTATTTCCCCGTTTCACTGTTTCTTTTCCTTCTCATTTATTCTGTTTATTCTCAGTGGCACTCATTGGACAGTTTTCCGATTTATTGCCATCCCTGATGTTAAAGTACCAGACCACACCTCCAGCATTTGTTAAGCTATTACCCCAAAGAATCTTTGTTTAATTTGAAAACTGAAGAACGGATATTTGACTCCAGGAGTGATGTCTCTGACGTATAGGTATCTTTTATGTTCAAACAAACTTTAATTAACTGCGTTAACATCAAATAAAGCAGCTTTACAATTATCAGTTAAATAGTTAGAATCATAGAGTTTACAGTGCAGAAGGAGGCCATTTGGGCCATCGAGTCTGCACAGGCCCTTGGAAAGAGCACCCCATTTAAGCCCACTCCTCTACCCTATCCCCGTAGCCCAGTAACCCCACCTAACCTTTGGACACTAACGGGCAATTTAGGCCAATCCACCTAATCTGCACATCTTTGGACTGTGGGAGAAAACCGGAGCACCCGGACAAAACCAACGCAGACACAGGGGGAAAGTGCAGACTCCACACATACAGTCTCCCGAGGCCAGAACAGAATCCGGGACCCTGCAACAGAGCTACCTACTTTAAGACTGCCACCGTGTTTAAACAAAAGGAAAAACTTACTATATATATCTGCTACTAACTCCAATTAAGCAACCCAATACACCGGGTGGCACGGAGGCGCAGTGGTTAGCACTGCTGCCTCACGGTGCTAAGGACCCGGGTTTGATCCTGGCCCGGGGTCATGTCTGTGTGGAGTTTGCACATTTTCCCCATGTTTGCGTGGGTCTCACACCCACATCCCAAAGTTGTGCAGGGTAGGTGGATTGGCCACGCTAAATTGCCCCTTAATCAGAAAAAAAAGAATTTGGTACTCTAAATTTATATTAAACAAAGCAACCCAATATAGTTCAAATGCCACTTATAAATGAAGTTAACAAACAGATTACTTGCTCAGTTGTTTCGAGATTTTTGGAGAGAGTTATCCTTTCAGGAGCAGAACTAACACATTTCTGCTCAAACTAGCAGCATTTGGAAAAACTGCTGTTCACCGTAAAAATCCTTCTGTCTTGCCAGACCCAAAGCCTATATCAAACGACAGACAGACCTGGCTCCTCCCATGAGTCAAATCGTCTGTATCCCACTAAGATGTCACATGACCTGTTTAGCTGGGACTAAATACAACTCTGCATAAATTATGTACGGTAATCGCCAGAAAATCTCCAGCAATCATAATAATATCCCATTAACCCGCTATATGTAAACAAGAAAATGGTTAGAATCAATCATGATCTCATCTTTTATGATTTTTTAATTACAGCTTTAGCAGGCACACATTCTGGATACCTTAACAGAGGTTAATTATATTGCTGCCACAAATATAAAATGTAATATGTAACAATTTCTGCATTCATTCCAGTGGCTAGTTTACAATCGAATCAAAGGTTAATGTCCGAAACGGCTTACAGGACATGTAGAAATGGATTGAACTCCTAGCTGGCAGGAGGAAACTTTCATCCTGTCAGCCTGCTCAGGATTTGATCCTATGCCACAAAGGTGAAAGATCTCAGTGACTAACTCAGTCAGTCACTCAGTGTTCCCTTTCAGTTGATTAGACAATTACGCAGATAATGTGATCGGTAAGTTCTTTGCTGCTGCAGCTGTTTAAAGTCGCTGTTCACTTCAAATTTAAGTGTGTGTGTGTCTGGTGTATCAAATACTTGATTCAAATATTTCCAAATTTCATTTTCTACGACAAAGAATACAGCTTCAATAAGTCTTGAAGTACACAACCGTAGCACATTCTCAAGCCATTGATCCCATTGAAACTTAATCAGCACGTCTGAAGTTAAAATTGCAAGGATTGTATGCTGTCATTGTAAACAAAAATGAACTCAAAACAATTTTTTAAAAATCAATTCAAATGTCAGTCTCATGGAATTGAGTGGAAGCCTCTCAGAAGCTTGATTTTGTTTTTGTTCTTCTTCCCTTTCTCTCCTGAGGGTGTGAAAGCTACAGTTCCAAGGGTACGAGGGTCACATTTCAAGCGTGGCCAGTCTTTGTAAAATTATGCGTGTCAGCCCTATTTATGGAAGGACGGGGAGAGAGAACATCACTACGATTTGCATTTATATAGCATCTTTAATGTGGTGAAGCATTCCAAGGCGTCTCATAGGAATTTCATCAAATGGAATTTGACACTCGGCAACACGCAGAAATGTGCCGGTTAGGTGGATTGGCCACGCTATGCTGTCCCTTCGTGTCCAGGGAGCTGCAGGTTAGATTGCAGGGTTATGGAGATATGGCGGGGGAGTGAACTAAGGTGCTCCTTTGGAGGGTCAGTGCAGACTCGACGGGCTGATTGGTTTCCTTCTGCACTTTAGGATTCTATGATTCGATGATAGGACAGATGACCCAAAGCTCGGCCAAAGAGCTGGGTTTTACGCAGCATCTGAATGGAGGTGTCAGAGAGGGGGAGAGAGGTGCAGAGGTATAACGAGGCCATTTCCAGAGCTTTGTGCCAAAGTAGCTCTAGCCAGCAGCCTGTGGCCCAAGGGAGTTGATGTAAGTCTGTGAGCATGCAAATGCTTTACTCACCCAGGATCTCTGGTGGGAAAAAAGATTTGCATTTATGTAGCCTTTCACACAGTACTGTACAGCCAGATAATTATTTTTTAAATTGTACTCAGTATTATAGGAAATGCGGCAGCCAATATTTGCACAGCAAGCTCCCAGAAACAGCAATGTGATAATGGCCAGCTAATCTATTTTAGCAATGTTGGTTAAAGGATAGATATTGGCTTCGACAACAGGGCAAACTCCTCTGCGTATCTTTGAGGTAGCGCCATGTGTCTTCACATCCACCCAGGAGGACAGACAGGGATTCAATTTAATCACTGAATTGTTAAGGTGCAAAAGCAGGCCATTTGGCCCATCGTATCTGCACCAGCTCCCCAAGCGAGCATCATGGCTTACTGCTATTCCTCTGCCTTTTCCCCATACCTCTGTGCAATGTTCCAATTTAAATAACCATCTAATGCCCTCTTGAATTCCTCAATTGAACCTGCCTCCACCACACTTTCTTTTTCTCGCATCACATTAATGTTGGATTCTTCTCCTCAGAAACACAACAGCACTGAGGCCACACAATGTACCTCAAATACTGTTTTGATTAAAATCATTTAGCACATCACAGGTGATGGATCAAGCCTTAGATCTTCCAGGACCTTGCGGTTCAGTATTGGATATGCATTTATCCTTTCAGCCACAAGGCAACTATGCTGAGTGAAATATTTTAAGTCATTCTGTCCAAACGTTCACTTAAGTGAAGATCGCAAATATTTGATTTTGTAATCTGTTTAAACATGTGTTAGAGGACTGAGTGCTGCAGTGGTTGGATCAAGTGGACCTGTATCTTTCTGATCCTGATATGAATCCTACATACCGCCAGGGTCCCAGGTTCAATTTTTGGCTTGGGTCACTGTCTGTGCGGAGTCTCCCTGTGTCTGCGTGGGTTTCCTCCGGGTGCTCCGGTTTCCTCCCACAAGTCCCGAAAGACGCGCTGTTAGGTTAATTGGACATTCTGAATTCTCCCTCTGTGTACCCGAACAGGCGCCAGAATGTGATGACTAGGGATTTTCACAGTAACTTCATTGCAAATTTAATGTAAAACTACTTGTGACACTAATAAAGATTATTATTACTATTATTGTCTAGCCTCTTCTGCGTTTATCGGCAACAATCTTAGTTGCTAATGACATGAGCCTGCTCGGAATAAACTGCCCCTAACTTTGAATCAATTGACATGCAGTTGGCAACCAAATTTGGAGAGTGCGCAGGGTGGTGGGGGTGGGGGGTTGTTGGGTGTGGCGGGGTGGGGGGAGAGGGTGAGTGCATTTTGAGGTGAAATACATTCTTGCGACAGGGAAGATGTTTTATGTTACAGCCGATTGTGCTTTGTCTGCCCAGAAAGTGCTTGATGCGAACACTGCACGCCTGAGTTGCAAAGCATTCAGGTCCTCAATGCTAACATCCCTCACCTCAATGTGTGCATAATCTACAAAACAACAAAATAGAAGGTTGCTTCTTGAATCCTTTAGAAAGTAGTAAGATTGCGTTCAGCCGATGTCACATGTCACTGATGTACTGTTGAAATCTGTTTTAGTGAACGTTTTAAGAGTATCTGCAGCTAGTCAGTGGTGAATAATACAGCTATTAACTGTAATAAATATGAGGAAAAGGGTAGAGCAGCATTTCCCCAGGCTTTCACTCCAATAAATCTGTCATAACAAAAATTGAGCTCGTCGAGGTGGATTTCTGCAAATTTACACATCATTTCTCAAGTACACAGCAAATGTTTTTCTCCTTTTCAGTCAATTTAAGAATGTGTTTATTTTATTTCCTCTTCCAAGCCTCTCTCTTTTTCATTTCTCCTTACCCTTGCTCCTGGGAGATGTTAGCCATGATGTGGAGATGCCGGCGTTGGACTGGGGTGAGCACAGTAAGAAGTCTTACCTGAGGAAGGAGCAGTGCTCCGAAAGCTAGTGTTTGAAACAAACCTGTTCGACTTTAACCTGGTGCTGTAAGACTTCTTACTGGGAGATGTGAGCAGACTGACACAATACAGGTGTTGCAACTTTTCATAGTACAGGTCGAAACTTGAGAACACAGTCAAAATGCATTTGTAATAGGTGGCTACATACGGAAGCATAATGGTGGGATGATTAACATCCACTTGCATGGCATTTACTAGTCTTATTAGGCTGCCAACTGTTCCTGAGACTGTGAAAATTAGCCTCCAGAAAAGAAGTCTTTGCTGGGGAAGACACAAGGTGCAGAAGCCAGCAACAACCAGAGATTTGTCTGTGACTAATTTCTGTCATTCGAGTGATTGATTGGCAATCTTTTCTGTTTATGCTATTTAGGAAGTCTGTATTTTCTGGCCAGTTTGCTTCAGAATCTGATAGTTTGCGCTAAAAATGTTTCTCGCACAACGGAAACGTTTTCCCATCTGGAACTAAGCCCTGTGGCGGGGGTGGAGACAGGGAGTGTTTCCCGCTGTGAAACCAGAGGGAACCACACCATGGGTGTGATCTACCGGCCAAGCTGTGCCCAAAAAGCACGGTGTTACAATGCAACCTGGCCGGTACTGTGAGTGACCCTGCTCCCAAGATCTACCCGGCTCGCTATGCCTCATGAGATCTAATACAATTTTGTGAGACATTGCGATGTGAAGTACTGGCAGTGCCACTTGGGTGCCAGCCAGTCACTGCCAAGTTGCCCAGGTGGCACTGCCAGCTAGCAGGGTGCCAAGCTGGCATTTTTCATGCAGCGATCATTGGGCCGGGGGATTGCACTGTGCAGGTTCAGGATGGCCCAGGGAACCATCTTATAGTGAGTTGGGTCTTGGCGAGGTTATGGGGTCGCGTCAGGATTAAAATTGCGTCCCGATCCCTCGCTGCACTAAGGAGTTCTGGCGAATGGAACTCCTCAGTGCAGAAAACAGTGTGGTCTGAGCACGCGTTTCCTGCTGAGGCCCCATATCTAACTGGATGGGCATTAGATAGAGGGGTGTTTCTCAGTGCTGTGAATACCGGGAAACACACGGCTAAACGCACTCGCTATGGGACTCTGTCCCCGTTTTGTTAGATTGGGCGCTATATCTTCCGGCCCAGCCTTAATTAATTATGCATTACAGGATTTTGCGCCATATGCTATGGCGGGACAGGTTTGAAATGAAGCGTCCTGCCGGCATTTCTGGGTGCCATATTTAAAAGGTGCCCAACATCATTGATCCACTGTTGAAGAAAGAAGATGGACATCCAGTAAAACTCTGAGGCTGGAAGATGAACATCCTCGATGACACTGAAGCTGGAAGATCCACCTGATAGGTGATTCTCCCACTCACTGCTGTGGTGTTCCAGGGTACAGTCTCGCTGGTGGCCTCCAACCCGAACTCTGGACACAGCCTCAGACATTATGCAGATGAGGCCCAATTTTTGCAAGGCATGTTGTGTTGGGCCGACGTGTTTTCCCACTGGCTGCCGAGAATTGAGCATGGAGTTGGGGGGGGGGGGGGGGGGGGAGGAGGAATCTGTCAGACCTTCCTCTGCATCCCATTAGAGGGATACAAATCAGCTTCATACCAGCCATCAGCGGGTGTCTCTATCAGCCAAGGCGGCACCAGTGGAGGATCCTGTGGGTAATTGCGTGTCAGACAGCCTAAGCAGCAAGTAATACATAGAGGGAGTCAAGGGGAAAACTCTCCATTGGTTGGAGACATATCTCCACAAAGGAGGATGATTGTAGTGGTTGGAGGTCAATCATCTCAGCTCCAGGACACCACTATCATAAGGTCAGAAGTGGGGATGCTTGCAGATAACTGCACAATGTTCAGCACCATTCACGATTCCTCAGATAATGAAGCAGTTCATGTTCAAATCCAGCAAAACCTGGACACTATCCAGGTTGGGCTGACAACTGGCAAGTAACATTTGCGTCACACAAATGCCAGGAAATGACCATCCCCTGCAAGAGAGGATCTAACCATCGCCCTTTGACATTCAATGGCATTACCATTGCTGAATCCTCCACAATCAACATCCAGGGGATTTGCATTGATCAGAAACTGAATTGGACTAGCATTAATACAGTGGCTACCAGAGCAGGTCAAAAGCTAGGAATCCTACAGTGAGTAACTCATCTCCTGACCCCACAAAGGCTGTCGACCATCTTCAAGGCACAAGTCAGGAGTGTAATGGAATACTCTCCACGTGCCTGGATGAGTGTGGCTCCAACTACACTCAAGAAGCTCAACACCATCCAGGTCAAAGCAGATCATTTGATTGCGCCCCCTTCCACAAGCATTCAATCCCTCAAAAAACGACGAACAGTGGCAGCCGTGAGTATCTCTCCCCCCCCCCCTCACCCCCCCCCCTTCCCCCCCCCCCCCCCGCCATTGAGCCCAATGGCAGTGAAATGGGAGGATTCTGTGTCCATGGTCCCTCTTCATGAATGTCAGGAGTCAAATTGAATATTCGCTGGGGGCATCACGGTGGTGCAGTGGTTAGCACTGCTGCCACCAGCACTGAGGACCCGGGTTCGATCCCGGCCCTGGTGTGGAGTTTGCACATTCTCCCTGTGCCTGCATGAGTCTCACTACCACAACCCAAAGATGTGCAGTGTAGGTGGATTGGCCACAACAGGCTCATATTCAGCCTACTTAAGTTAAAGTGACTAAGTATCTGGATTAACTGGGTCAATGACTGCCTGTATCCCCACCCAAGTCCAGTTCACCTATCAGTGTCTAGGAAGGGGCAATAATCATTGCCAGACAGAATTTTTTCCTCACTTGATATCAACCGTTTGTTGCACTTTGCCGTAGGAGTACTGGATTATAATACGGGGTATTGGTAGTGTAGTGATAATGTCACTGGATTGATAATCCCTAGCCTGGTGTCCTGGGGGCATGGCAGCTGGTGGAATTTAAATTCAATGAATTAATAATTCCAGAATCGAAAGACTAGTCCCAGTAATGGTGACCACAGCAATGATCAGTGATTATCGTAAAAATCCATCTGAAATAAGAAGTCACTTAAATGCAAAGGTAATTAGGGATGGGCAACAAATGCTGGCCCTGCCAGTGACACCCACACCACAGGAAATAATTAAAATATATATATAATTAATTTATATAACCATTGATCAGATCAGTGTGGCTTAAAAAATGTTGGGCGCAATTCTCCGCAAATGCGGTGAATCGTAAAGGCTGCCGTGAAACTGGCCGTGTTTCACGGCAGCCTCCGCGCCCCCTCCCGGGACCCGATTCTCCCCCCCAGGCGGGGCTAGCAGTGGGGCCCCGTGAAGCACGGCATCGCGGCCTTAGCGACCGTCGCTAAGTCCGCGCGCCAAGCGTCACGCCGGCTGACGCGCACAATGACGTCAGCCGCGCATGCGCGGGTTGGAGCAGTCCAACCCGCGCATGCGCGGGGCCGTCATCTCCCTCGGCCGCCCCGCGGACTGATCCTGCGGGGCGGCGGAGGGAGTAAGAGTGCGTCCGTTACAGACGCACTGCCCGCGATTGGTGGGCACCGATCACGGGCCCATGCCCCCCTTGGCACGGCCGTGGTACTGCCGTGCCAATCGGGGCCCTGGATGCCCAGAACGGGCATGTTGCAGCCGTTTTTACGACGGCAGCAAGCAGGTGTGTTTGCTGCCGTAAAAACGGCCGTAAAGGCCTGGGAACTCGGCCCATCGACCTGGGGAGAATCGCTGTTCGCCGTAAAAAACGGCGAGCAGTGATTCGTGTCGTGGGGCGGCCGTGGGGGGGGGGGAGAATAGCGGGAGGGCGTGAAAAATGTCGGGAACGCCCTCCCGCTATTCTCCGACCCGTCGTGGGCAGCGGAGAATCGCGCCTGTTGTGTATGGAATTATTTTGGAGGCGCATTGACTGTTGCAACAGCATTAAACTGGAGAATGATTGGGAATATCACTGATTCTTAGCTTGGGCTGCTGCTGTCATTGTCAACAATACAACAAACACCGATTGAGATCAGTAATAAGCATAGATTGGAGATTTTCTTTTCCTTCATGACACTACGTGGACACATGGAGGCCTCCCAACTACAGTGGCTGTCCCAGCAGCAATGCCTTCTCCTGCCCTTACCACACACCCCCACCTACGAGGGCCTGCCTCACTGGCTCCGCTCCACTCACATTGTTGCCAGGGCAGTGTCCGCGATGCCTCTCTCTATTGGTAGCCATGTCAGGATTGGAGAACAGCCGGCCCTCCGATTGGTTGCCCTTTTGCTGCCCAGTGAGCATAAAATTCTGTCAGGGCCGCCCAAAATGCCTGATTTGGGTTTGCCCCCAGCTCTCTGAACCACCTTTACCTGGAAAGATTGATACTAAGACAAGGCTGGCCAATGTCTGTGGAAATGTACTTCTTAATAAAGGAACCTCTGCAGAATTAGGGAGAAGCGAAGAAAACTGGTCCACAAAGCACAGGATTCCAGCAATTAGGATTGAGTAGATTAGTTTTACCTTAGATTTTAAGGCCAGTTGATCCCAAACTGATTGGGCATCACGGTAGCACAAGTGGATAGGACTGTGGCTTCACAACGCCAGGGTCCCAGGTTCGATTCCCTGCTGGGTCACTGTCTGTGCGGAGTCTGCACGTTCTCCCCGTATCTGCATGGGTTTCCTCCAAGTGCTCCGGCTTCCTCTCACAGTCTAAAGATGTGCAGGTTAAGTGGATTGGCCATGATAAATTGCCCTTAGTGACCAAAAAGGTTGGGAGGGGTAATTGGGTTACGGGGATAGGGTGGAAGTGAGGTCTTAAGTGGGTCAGTGCAGACTCGATGGGCCGAATGGCCTCCTTCTGCACTGTATGTTCTATGATCCTAATTCATCAAACTTCGATCTGGAGGCTATTCTGCATCATTAATGGTTCAGCCAAAAAGCTTGGTTCAGTTCTAAGTGTTCAGTTTTTGAGTTTGGATCCTGTCTTTTTGCAGATTTTTCTTCCACTCCCTTTTCCACCAATTCCATTTCCTTCTGTCTTGAAGGTACTGACTCCTTGATGGGACACAGCTCCACAGTTGTAGGTGAGCCCAAGCAATCCCTCGCCGCAAGTGGCCATTCTTCAAATGGAGACAGGGCGCTGAATGGTGGCAAGGTATTCAACTATAGGAGGCATTGCCCGCCGACCTGATCCTGTCGCTTGACTGCGACCAAACTGATGATCAGAGATCCAAACTGCGAACTTCCTGACTGTTGGCAGCATCTCACTACCTTTACTGGTTGAACCACTTGCGGAGCTGTGATAATCCTCATGCGGACCACGTGGGATCACTCATCGATTCCCCCCGTGGGACTGGTAGAACACGAGTTCCCATGGTAACGGGCGGACGCCTGTCCAGTTGGGACTCGTTATTGAGCCTTTCAAATACCGTCTCCGAGACCCGGGCTGGGCTAGGACACTGGTGTTGTATGTCGCATGTATGACTTTACTTTAGCGTTAAAATAAATTTGATTTAGCCTTTATCTTCGTGTCTGCTGGATTACTACAAGAGCAAATGCATGTCTGCAGAGAGGAGGCATGATGGATGTCACCCTTGCAACTACCTAAAGGGGGATCGGGGTCAGCGGAGCCAGTCAGGCAGGTCTCGGAGGGTGGGGGAGGGATGTGGTTTGTATTAAGGGCAGGGTCTTTAGAGTATTAGGTGAACCCATGCGGGTAATTTTTGAACTGGGAACTTGACCCTCCACCAACACAGATCAGGGAACATTTATCTGTATTTATTGCTGTAACATTTTATGATTTTTACCAATGCAGCCTGGAAGGGATTTGGATTGCCAGCCACATAATGGAGGTCAACCAATATTTCCTGGGAATATTCACAGCTTTATTGTTCAGGAGAGTCAGCAATGGGTCAGTGCAGTTAACACGGTGCCCACGCCAGGGGAGGTGACTTCTCATTCAAGGTGGTAAATTTGATTGGCAGTTCAATGAGCCAGCCCTTAACACGAAGATCAGAGATCAGTATTTGCTTTGCCATCTCTGGGAAAAAAGCAGCCAGCAGCTTCAATCTGGAACAATAAGGGAGGAAGAGTCAGTGACATCTCGTTTTCTCACCAGTTCGTGGGAGATCTATAAAGCTTTGAGCAAAGCATGAAAATATGAAACTTTAGGATAAGATTAGTTCCAGTCGCTTCAGGGTTTGCCGACTTGGAGAATGAATTAAGCCTATTAGGAGAGGTAGACCTGTATATTTTGCTACTTTTTCTGCTATTAAGAAGCAAGTAGGGAATTGATTGAATCTTAATGAAACCTGCATTTTGTTCATTTATATACTTAACGTAAGATGAATCGGTTTATTGTTCACAATAGGCTTCATCTCACTAGAATGTTTGTACGTCCACAATTAGATGAAATGCAGCACATTTAAGATTATAACGTCTGGTACATACATTCAGGGATCTTGCTGTTACATACCCCAGGTAACACTGTCTTGGAACCAGATTTTGGACAATGAGGTGAGGGAATCGAGGGACATAGGCCAAGATGAGAAAATGGTATGGCAGCTAGTGCAAAGTAGGTATGATCAAATTGAGGAAACAGAACTGAGTGGCTAATTCCTGTTCCTAATCAAAGTATTTTTTAGTTCATAGAAGGTAAAAGGCGCATGTAAGGTGGGATCAGATAGCATTGAGTCGAGGTGGATATCTATTCGACACTTTGGAGTTTATAGCAATCTGCAACATTAATCTTTTATTCTTTAACTTAAAATATAATAATAATATTTATTATTGTCACAAGTAGGCTTACAAGAACAGTGCAATGAAGTTACTGTGAAAAGCCCCTAGTCGCCACACTCCCACGCCTGTTTGGGCACACTGAGGGAGAATTCAGAATGTCCAGTTCACGAAACAGCACGGGCGGGATTCTCTAATCCTGCAGCAGAGTGTCCACGCCGTCGCATTTTATGACGGCATGAACGAGCCGCTGCCAGGACTAATTCTTGCCCCTACAGGGTGCCAGCACGAATGATCCTGGCGCGAACTGTGCGCCGCGGGATCCGCGGATGTGTAGTGACACCGGCGCTGACGCGCACATGCGCACTGGCCTCCTTCAACGCGCCGGCCACGATGCAACATGGCGCAGGGCTACAGGGGCCGGCCCGTAGGAAAGGAGGCCCCCAGCCAGGCCACATCGGAGGCCCCCCCAGGGTCGGGCCACCCCTCACCGCCCCCCCCCCCCCCCCCCCCTCCCCCTCCCCACAGGCCACCATCCGACCTTTCAACGCTGAGGTCCCTCAGAGCAGGTTAGAACGGCGCCGGCAGGACTCGTTTTTTTCTTACGGCCGCTCGGCCCATCCAGGCCGAAGAATCGCAGGGAGACCATGTAGAGCGGCCCGCGACCGGTGCTGCGCCAACCACGCCAGCGCCAATGGTGCTGATTCTCCGCTCTCAGGAGAATCACATGCCTGCGTCAGGGCAGCGTAGCCAGGTTGCTGGGACTCTCCAGCCTGGCCCAGGGCAGGGAGAATCCCACCCCACGTCTTTTGGAACTTGTGGGAGGAAACCAGAGCACCCTGAGGAAACCCACGCAGACACGGGAAGAATGTGCAGACTCCGCACAGTCGGTGACCCAAGCAGGAATCAATTTGGGACCCTGGCGCTGTGAAGCAACTGTGCTAACCACTGTGCTACCGTGCCACCCTATCTTGATGCTTCAGTGGGGAAATCCATATTCTTTGTGTCGCATTGATAGTTGCTCTCCGTTAGGGTGGCAATTGAGCATGCAACAGAATGGGCCAGATTTTTGCTCTTGAGGCAGGTAATGTGAGTCAGGAACAAAAGAACAAAGAAAAGTACAGCACAGGAACAGGCCCTTCGACCCTCCAAACCTGTGCCGACCATGCTGCCCGTCTAAACTAAAATCCTCTACACTTCCTGGGTCCATATCCCTCTATTCCCATCCTATTCATGTATTTGTCAAGATGCCCCTTAAATGTCACTATCGTCCCTGCTTCCACTACCTCCTCCGGCAGCGAGTTCCAGGCACCAACTACCCTCTGTGTAAAAAAACTTGCCTCATACATCTCCTCTAAACCTTGCCCCTCGCACCTTAAACCTATATTCCCCAGTTATTGATCCCTCTACACTGGGAAAGAGCCTCTGACTATCCACTCTGTCTATGCCCCTCATAATTTTGTAGACCTCTATCAGGTCGCCCCTCAACCTCAGTCATTCCAATGAGAACAAACCGAGTTTATTCAACCTCTCCTCATAGCTAATGCCCTCCATACCAGGCAACATCCTGGTAAATCTCTTCTGCACCCTCTCTAAAGCTTCCACATCCTTCTGGTAGTGTGGCGACCAGAATTGAAAACTGTACTCCAAGTGTGGCCTAACTAAGGTTCTATACAGCTGCAAAATGACTTGCCAATTTTTTATACTCAATGCCCCGGCCAATGAAGGCAAGCATGCCGTATGCCTTCTGACTACCTTCTCCACCTGTGTTGCCCCTTTCAGTGACCTGTCTCTGACTGCCAATACTCTTGAGGGCTACCATTCACTGTATATTCACTACCCGCATTAGACCTTCCAAAATGCATGATCTCACATTTGTCCAGATTAAACTCTATCTGCCATCTCTCCGCCCAAGTCTCCAAATGATCTAAATCCTGCTGTATCCTCTGACAGTCCTCATCGCTATCTGCAATTCCACCAACCTTTGTGTCGTCTGCAAACTTACTAATCAGACCAGTTACATTTTCCTCCAAATCATTTATAAATACTACGAACAGCAAAGGTCCCCGCACTGATCCCAGCTCGCTGTACCAGCCTTGGCGGAAAGTGTTCCATCAGAGCCCATTTTTTCTCTGGGGTGCAGATACACTCACTGCCTCCTGACACAGATCCAAGGTGGCCAGAGGTGCTGCTACATGCAAAGGCAGATTGTTTAAAAGGCCGCCTCAGTTCTCTCGGGTTTTGTCCCAGGTGTTTCCACACACCCCATGCCACCACCATGCCCTCATGCTAACCCATGCAAACCCATGCCTCTCTTCTATTTGCCCAATGACCCCTTATAGTCCCAGTGCCAACTTAATGCCAAATCATGTAAACCCATGACCCCTTATAACCCCCATGCTAACCTAATCCTAAATCATGTAAACCCGCCTTTATTCTTACACCATGCTATCTCACAGAGTATCTACCATAAGCAGACCTCAGGAGCCATGTCAAGATGAAATAAAATAATGGCCTAAATCTCTATTACAGCCTTCAGTTCGTTCGTAAATAGCACACTCCCACTCAAGGAAACTTAATCAATATTTTTAAATCCTATCAAGCACTTAATCTATTATACAAGCATCAGACTTGTTTTCATAATCCCAGATCAAAGACAGCTAATCCTTTAATCCCTTTGAGCTGTCAATCAAATTGTGATATTTGGATTTTCTGATAATTGTAGATTGTGGAAATCAGTGAGGCAACAATGATGATGAGATGATTTTTTTTGAGTAATGTAAACAAACAGCTGTTTTAACTGCGAGAACATATTTCCTTTTTATCTCTCACCAACACAAACAGCCTATTTTTTAAATTTCAAAAGTTGGGGATTTAAATAACTTCACAGCTTGAGTTTGTTTTAACCTTTCTCTGATACAAGCAGGGTGTTTTTTTAATTTAAAGGGCTGAGGATTAAAGTAACTTTGAAAAGTTACTTTAACTGAGGTCTAATATAACATGTTATGACTTACACACTGCGAGTTGACCTTTGCTACATTAAAAATGGGGTCTGTTTGAACTCAGCATGGAGTTAAAATGTTCTTGTTCAGTTTTGATTTCCCTCATGCCCCACCGTCTTTCCCCCACCGTAAAAATGGGATCTTTTGGAAATGGGGATGGGATTTCGGACTCTAAGTCCCACTCACCATTTCTAATGGCCCACAGGGTCTACATGCCTCTGTAACAATTTGCCCCAATGGTTTTGGGGGAAGGAAGGCATAAAAGGGTTTGCTGGCTGATCATTGGAAAGCATACACATCTAAACATCATATTTGATTCACCTACAGTTTGGTGTATTGATAGGATGAGTTGCTGTGAAGGATGAGCGGCTGTCTTGGGAGTGAGTTGCACCTCCAATTTGAGTCCAATCATTCTTCCCTCCAATTTCATTTTGTTGTGCACGAGGCATTTGTGTTGTTGTTTGGTCATTTTAAGATTGCTTTGTGACCACACTTGTGCATGGCCGGTTCGTTCCCTGTGGCCACATTGCCCATTTAGGGGAGCTCAGAGGTAACATTGGTGGAAGAAAACCTGTAATTTCCTGTTATGGGGAGGGAGGTGAGCCAAAGCACACATTTTGAAAATAAGCCAAGCACTGTATGAGGCTCAGTAAATTGAGCCAATGTGCAATGTAAATTGGGCCCACTGCTCAGTAAATTGAGTCCATGTGCTGAGTAAATTGGGCCTATGTTCTCTGGAGTTTCAAGAATGAGAGGCAATTTCATTGAAAGATACAAGATTCTGAAGAGTTTGATAGGATGAATGTTGAGAGATGTTTCCACTAGTTAAAGAATCTAAAATGTGATGGGTGGACGAGGGGGGGGGGGGGGGGGGGGGGGGGAGATGGGGAGCACAATCTCTGGATAGAGGGCCAAATCAGTTAGAACTGAGATGAGGATAAATAACTTCACTCAAAGGGTTGTGAATCTCTGCAATTCTCTGCCCCAGGGGGTTGTGGCTGCTCCATCTCTGAATACATCTAACATTGAGGTAGATGGATTTTTGATCTCCTCGGGAATTAAGGGAACATGAGGAGTGGCACTGCTGCCTCACAGTGCCAGAGACCCAATTTTGATTCCGGCCTTGGGTGACTGTGTTGAGTTTGCTCATTCCCCCCATGTCTGCGTGGGATTCCTCCGGGTGCTCCGAGTTTCCTCCCACATCCAAAGATGTACAGGTTAGGCAGATTGGCCATGTTAAAATTGCCCCTTAGTGTCCAAAGATGTACAGGTTAGGTGGAGTTATGAGGGTCGGGAGAGGGAGTGAGTCTAGGTAGGTTGCTCTTTCAGTGGGTCGGTGCAGGCTCAATGGACAGAATGGCCTCTTCCTGCACTGTAGGAATTCTACGTTCTATGCACATGGGTAGAAGTTTAATTATATGAGCATTGAGCAGCAAAAGTATTTCTCCCAACTGCTTACTATTCATAAGAGTCGCAGCAAGAGGTTGAATGACAGCCAACCAGCAATGTGACCCTGCTACTACCCAACAGGAGTCACTGAATGACGATCAGAGCAAAAACCCTGGTTGGTACCGCTGCTGCCAGCTGCCCAAGAAGCACAAAGCATAATTACAGCATGCTGACTACTGCCTTAGTGGGAAAGAGCACAAAACAGATCAAAGCTGGGAGTGTTGTTATCTGTATCATTCAGTTTCTCACCATGGGCAGTATGTTTACTTTGATTGTTCTAATATTTGCCAGCAATAGCCCCCTCCCCCTCCCACTGGCTGTTTTCCCCCAACACCCAGCTACCCCCCCTCCCCTGCAAGCAGGGCCAGCAGAGGGAAATCATATGGGCCCTGGTGATTCTGTTCCTATGCCATTTTCCCCCACCCACTCCCCTGAAACCCTCTCCCCCATTATGCATGTCATTTCTTCCCCCTTTCACGGTTCGCCAATCAATTCGCCAACCAATCACAAAAGGGGCCGAGTAAAATGACAATGCCCACTATTGACATCTGGTTACAAATAACGTCCAGCATATATGCAGTAGAGCATTAATTAGGAGTAACAACAATATCACGTAATGTTAGTTTGTGTGCCACCTACAGATGATCCTACCGTGACTGTAAAACAAACTAGAGAGTGCAAAAGTTATCTTAACACCATCTTGCAACATTGCTTTTTTTATTATTCATGATGGGATGTGGGCATCACTGGCAGGACCAGCATTTATTATTGATCCCTAATTATCCTTGAACTGAATGGCTTGCTAGGCCATTTCAGTCAACCACACTGCTGTGGATCGAGAGTCACATGTCGGCCAAGACCAGGTAAGGACAACAGATCTCTTCCCTAAGGGACATTAGTGAACCAGATGGATTTTTACGACAATCGGCAATAGTTTCATGGTCATCATTGTACTTTTAGTTCCAGATTTTTATTGCATTGAAATGTCACCAGCTGGTGGGATTCGAACCCAGGACCCCAGAGCATTACCCTGGGCCTCTGGATTACTAGTCCAGAGTACACAAAATCACTAGACCACCACCACCACTACCTACCCTGTTGAATATAAGGAAACCATCCCATTAACTATTTATAACATTGTGCGCAAGATAGCATCAATTTCAGTGCCTGCCTCATTAACGTGTTCTGTACATTAGTGTACACAGTGATAGTAAATTCATAAAAGATGCTGGAAAACTCAGCAGGCCTGGCAGCATCTGTGGAGAGAGAAACAGTTACGATTGATTTGGTGACCTATCATCAGAACAGTAAATTCATCTTTAGGAGAATAATTCAATAGAATATACAGTGCAGAAGGAGGCCATTCAGCCCATCGAGTTTGCACCAACTCACTTAAACCCTCACTTCAATACTTCAATACTTGCAGCTCTGATTGCAAGGAAACCATCAGATATTGTTTTATATTTTGACTACCTGTTCTAAATAAAACAAGAAAACCGGCTCTATGCTGCAGCTCACATTGTTTCATTGTTGGAGAGCTGTCGAAGAGTAAGTGGGTGGGGGGCAGGAGGGGGGATTGATCCCAATCGCTTGCTGCGGCCTGCAAATCCCTCCTCCATCCCCAGACAGGTGTAGCCAATGAGTCTAGTCCTCACTGCTTCACCTCTGCCTGCCACCCCCATCGTGTGGCTAATGGCTTTGGGTCACATTGCTCAGAGAGAGAGGCAGGAAGCCAGGGAGGTGGGGCCATACCCAGCTGCCTGCTAGAAGAGCTGCTGGGGATACAGAATCTATCCATTACACAGTATAAAAGCTCAAGAGGCCCAAGAAGATTAAGTTTGAAAAAATTCAATTTAAGAACAAAAAGCAAAGGCAGCAACGGAGCTTGCAGACCAAAGGTCCCAGCAGAGCCTACCGATCACACCAATCCTAGTCCATGCCATCTTTTATGAGGCGATTTTACGAGCCCCAGCTGATAGGTCTCCGCCCATTTGCAGGGAACTCATATTCCACAAGTACTACAGGGAGATCAATTGTGTCTTGCCATAGGTGCCATAAGGGTTATTAAGGGGCAATTTAGCGTGGCTACATCCTTCACTGTGTTCCCCGTCCTCCTCATTGGGATCAGAAGACAAAGGCAGTGGACAAGTGATGGAGAATTGGTGTACATTGTCCCAGGATTGTTGCCCAGTAGCTAGTCACGGCCTTGGGTTTGGACTCTAATCAGGAGCCTGTCCTGTACAGCTTCAAACCTACTCCAGGCATTCCTTTATTTTCACAGGGTCTGAATGTAATGGTTTCTGTCTGTGTCCCTAGGCCCTTACCCCTCCCGACCTCTTCAGAACCCACGAAATCATTGGCTAAGTAGCCTGTCAATCGGGATGGTCTCCACACCTAATTGGCTCCTTTGGATACTGAGTATCCTGAGTGACATGCTAGTTGGCCAGTGAGCCTGGGCCCCAGTGATTGGCACTGCTTGCAGCCCCCTCTCCCAAACCCTTCCTCACACTTACTTTCAAAGGAAAAATTTACCCCTTTAATAAATTATAAAGAATGTTGTTTCTGGAGTAAGGAATTAATAGCTGAAGTCTTTATTACTGGGACAAAAAGACATTTATATTAAACTGTATTTTTTCATTATGTGCACAGTTACTACTGGGTCCCTGGGTATTTTATTTCTTGGAATATCCATGGCTTCACAAGGATTTTAATATCAAGTAGCTGAAATTGACAGTTGCATTAACAAATAATGTGTTCGGTGGCAGCCATCTCCAGCCCTGGTGACAGTCATGAAACATTTTCTGCCAGAAAAAAATAATGAGCCAGCCCGTGGAAGGCACATCTTACCTGCAGGCATATCCACCACTAGTGTTCGGAAAATTCTAGAACAATTGTGATTCAGCTCTCGATTTCAGGAGATAGTGAAAATGCTGGCTGGTACAAACACTCAATCAGGAAAAACTATGTTTTTCTTAATTAATATATGCAGGATAAGTGAAGGAAGTGAAGGGCAGCGCGTAGCACACTGGTTAGCACAGTTGCTTCACAGCTCCAGGGTCCCAGGTTTGATTCCCGGCTTGGGTCACTGTCTGTGCTGAGTCTGTACGTTCTCTCCGAGTCTGCAATATGAAGCGCGTTGGAATTTTTTCTACACTAATGGAATTATGTAAATGCAAGTTATTGTTGGGTGAAGGTCAGGTGAAGACAACAACAATGTGTATTTATATGGTATTGTTAATGTAGGTAATGCCCCATATGTATAAGGATTTCCTCCAGGTGCTCCGCTTTCCTTCCACAGTCCAAAGATGTGCAGATTAGGTGGATTGGCTGTGCTAAATTGCCTCTAGTGTCCAAAAAAGGTTAGGTGGGGTTACGGGATAGGGTGAAGGTGTGGGCTTGGGTAGGGTGCTTTTTCCAAGGGCCGGTGCAGACTCGATGGGCCAAATGGCCTCCTTCTGCACTGTAAATTCTATGATAATTCAATCAAATTTTCGATTTTGAAACTGTGCATGCAATCTATTGCAGTTTTGTCCTCATTGATCTAGTATTTGACCTCTGGTGGTGCTTTGGCGCTTTTGTTGGCTTCAGTGCCACTGGTGAAGGGTGGAATCAGAATTTGTTCCCTTGATTTCTGCTCAATACAAACAGGTCTCTGGTTGCATTGCTTAAGTAGGAGCCCAGACACTGAAGGGTAGCTGTTCAGTTACCGGAGGCATTCCATTCTGGTAACCCGACTCCTCATGTTGTCTCCTTTCACTGGCATCCATCTCTTTCATTATAGCTTTGTGAAGAGCCTTGAGGCATTATCTACATTAACAATACCATATAAATACACATTGTTGTTGTCTTCACCTGACCTCCACCCAACAATAACTTACATGTTACATAATTCCATTAGTATAGAAAAAATTCCAACGTGCTTCATAGAGCGAAGAAGAATGAAATACAAAATCCTCTCAGAGAAAGGCAGGGGAATGGACTAAAATATTGTTTGAAAGAGATAACTCTTGATAAGTGGACTTCTAAAGGCAGAGAAACCGATCGTGAGCTGGAGTGATTTAGCAGATGGAGTTTTAACATGGCTGAAGCTTCTGCCACGAATGGTGGAGACTAAGGCGAAGACAGCACAAGAGGCCAAACGTGGAGGGTCTAGAGACAGAGTGGGTGAAACCGTGAAGAATTTGAAGGTGAGGATTTTAATATTGTTGCAATGGGGAACAGGGAGGCAATACAGGGCATTGAGGATAAGGTTAATGGGCTTATTGCAGGTCAGAATGCCAGTGGCAAATTTTAGATCATTCGGAATTTGTAGAGGTCAGGGGGCCAACAAGGTCAAATTAGACAAAACAAGTCCAGACTTGATGATGACAGAAACAAAAGGGTTCATCGAGAGTTCAAGCAGACAATCTTTTGAAAATGTAAGTAAGTAGCTTTGGTGATGAATACAGTGGTTTTCAAGCTAGATTATAGGCAAAAAGGACCAAGGTTTCACATAGCCTCGGGTTGGAGGTTGGCAGAGAGACATGTGAATATGAAGGGAGATAAGAAAGCAAACAGCAATAACGTCTAACCTTTTATTTTTGTTGGTGTTGCAACCAAGTCTGGAGGGGGGAATAAATTCCTCTTCCACTCCTGAGGTCAGATATAACGGAGTTTGAAATTTTAGAAAATTGTGATTTTTTTTTCAATTCAATATTTATTTGACCGCATGTAGAGCTTATTTATGAAGAAATAAGTCAGCCAGATCTCTTGAGTCAACGGTGCAATCTTCCAGCCATGTTCCGCCTGAAAAGCTGCTTGCCATGGCGCAGGGTGGCCGGTGAAAGCCAGGAGACCTCGTTCCCGGGATCTACCCGGCTCAAAATGCCATGCAAGGTTCACCGAGATCTCGCGAGACGTTGCAAGGTGAAATGAATCCTGCCCAAAATGGGCGGGATCACTTCTTAGCAAATCTGCATATTAGAGCGAGGCAGTAAGCCTCACTGTATTGGGCAGATTGCCAAGGTACCTGAGGCTTTGGGATTCAATCCCTTTACCTCGGGGACCTCAGGCGAGCGGCGTTTGGTACTGGTCCCCACAAACGGTGACCAGACCAGATGGAACAGCACTCATGGGGGTCTCCAAAGGGATCAGAAGCCCCCAGTTTCATGCCCTTCAGGCAGAGTGGTGCCCTGGCACTGCTGATGCCAGCCTGGCACCCTGGCAGTGCCACCTGGGTACCAGCGAGGCACTGCCAAGGTGTCCAGGTAGCACTGGCAGCTGTCTTTGTGCCAACCTGACACACTGGCATGTTGCGTTTGAGCTGGGAGATCATGGATTTTTTCTATGGGCCTTGGAGACCAGGGCACCATTTAAAAACGGTGTCCCAATCTCTCGCAACAACGGGGAGTTCCGACAAGCGGAGCTTCTCATTGTAGAAAACGGAGCTATATGCGGCCTCGACTGCTCTATGAGTGCCGGGAAACAGGTGACTAAACGCGCTCGCTTAGAGTCTTTGTTCTCTTTTGGGAAGATCGTGCCCAATGAGTAAGGAATTAATTTTATTGTTATAAACTCACTCAGGGAGAAGCATAAGACGTAAAATTCATGTCCTGGCTCCTGCAACACACACACAATAGGTCAAGTTACAGGGTTTAGGATGTGAAAATAAGAGTATCAAAGTCCATAATAAAAGAAAATGAGCTCTGACATTCCTGCGGACTGTGTCCAGCGCCGCCACAGTCGGGCGGGAGCAATGCTGCTGGCTGGGGGGACTCCATTAAGGGGTGGGGGCACTGCTGGGGGGGTGGCCAGGGGGTGTCCAGAGGGGCATTATCTGCCAGGCCGGGCCCGCACACGGCAACACTATTGGGTACGGCGTGGTCACTGCAGGTCGTCGCCGTGTGCATGCGCGGCCACGGACCCGGTAATTCTCAGACATTTTTGTTGTTGTGGAGGCCGGCTGTTTTACATGGCGCGGCTGCTAGCCCCTCACTAGTCGGATGTTCGGGGCTGGAGTGTCACCGATTTTTTTTGGCGTAAAACGCCACGGATCCTCTGGTCACAGCCTGAATATCAAGAATCCAAAATGGAGAATCCAGCCCATGGGCGCGATTCATCTATCGCGGGACTAGCCCCGTGCCGGGCCGGAGAATCGGCACAACCACGCCACGAGACCCCGACACCGGCACACGATTTTCTGAGATGCGGCGGCGAGGTTGGCGCGGCGCTGGCCACGGGCCGCAGGAGAATCAGCGGGCGCGTGGATACGAGAGTCCCGGCGGCGCCGCTTACCCTTGGTCGCTGCCGGCGGGGACTCTGCACGAAGGGTCGGGGGGTGGCCTGTGGGGGGGGGAGGGAGGGCTCCGTCCCGGGGGAGAGCCTCCAATGGGGTCTGGCCCGCGATCAGGGCCCACTGATCGGTGGGCTGGCCTCTCCCCCACCCCACCCCCCCCCCCGGACCTACTTTCCTGCGCGGCCGGCCTCTGAACACCGACACCATGTTGAGTCGGGGCCGGCGCGCAATGGAAGTGCCCCGCGCATGTGCAGGTTGGCGCAGCCCAACTGCGCATGCGCGCCACCCATTTGCCGCCAGGAAGGGAGGCTGGAGTGCGTGAACCGCTCCAGCGCTGTGCTGGCCCCCTGTGGGGGCCAGAATCGGTCGTCCCCGTGCCCATTTCGCAGAAACACGACAACGTTCACGACGGCGCGAACACTTGGTCTCCATTTGGGAGAATCACCCCCTTAAGAGTCCGCACCGTCGTGAACGCCGTTGCGTTTCACGAAGGCGCAACAATGCGTAGGCAGTAGCGATTCTGGCCCCCACAGCATTACATCCTGGCGCAGACTGGCGGCGTGCGAACCTACGCATGCGCAGTGGTGAAGCGCCAACCGATGAATGCGTGGTAGACTCACAGAACGCTCCAGCCCCGGCGCAACATGGCGCAGGGGTTCTGAGACCGGAAATCCAATAAAGTAGGCCCCGGGGTGTGGAGAGGCCGGCCCGCCGATCGGTGAGCCCCACTCGCGGGCCAGACTCCATTGGAGCCCCCCCCCCCCCCCCCCCCGGTGAAGGAGCGCTTTCCCCCACCCCACAGGCCGCCCCCCGACCCTTCACGCACAGTTACCACCGGCAGCGACCAGGGGTGAACAGCGCCGGCAGGACTCTGCCGTTTCCGCTCAGCCGCTCGGCCCATTCGGGCCGGAGAATCAGCAGCCCAGCCGCGGACAGCGGCCCGCAACCGGCGCCACGCCAAACGTGCTGACGCAAATGGTGCCGATTCTCCGCACCTCGGAGAATCGCGCACCGGCGTCGGGGCGGCGTGGCGCAGTTACGGCGATTCTCCGGCCCGGTGTGGGGCTGCAGTGTGGCAGCAGTTCTCCATTTACAGTTTGTCATCTTGAGAATGCTCCTCTTATTCCCAAATCTCTCTTCTTTTCATAAGCCAATCCTCAAGCCATACCAATATACTATCCCCAACACCACGGAATATTACCTTATTGAGTAATCTTTTGTGCGGTACCTTATTGAATGCTTTTTGGAAATCAAATTATATTATATCTATTGGTTTCCCTTTACCTATCCTGCTTGTTACCATCTCAAAGATTTCTAACAAATGAATCAGGCATATTTTTCCTTTGTGAAGCCTCTGCTTGATTACATTATGCATTTCTAAATGAATCATAGAAATCATAGAATCACTACAGTGCAGAAGGAGGCCATTCGGTCCATTGGCTCTGCACTGCCCCTCTGAAAGAGCACCCTACCTAGGCCCATGCCCCCACCCTATCTCTATAACCCAGTAGCCTCATCTAACCTTTTGGATACTGAGAGGCAATTTAGCATGGCAAATGCACCTAACCTGCACATCTTCGGACTGTGGAAGGAAACCAGAGCACCCGGAGGAAACACAGGTGGACAAGGGGAGAATGTGCAAACTCCACACAAACAGTTATCCAAGGTCTTGTTTAACCCGGGACCCTGGCGCTGCAAGGCAGCAGTGCTAACCACTGTGCCACCTTGCCATCCATAATTGAGAAACTTCTTTATTTACAATTTGCCATCCTGAAAACTCTCCCTTTATCCCAGATCTCTTGTCTATTATAGCTCTGTTCTTCCAATGGTCTGCTATTACATCCTTTATAATGGACTCCCAACATCTTCCTCATGACAGGTGGGGGAAATCTAGGTGTTGCGGCCAATGTAAGCTGCTTTTTCTCTTAGGGCACACTCTCAGGACACGATCTCTTTTAAACTGCAATCCATCTTTTCTCAAAAACGGGTGCTGACATTTGATGTTCCTATCATTAAAATTCTCTGTCTCTGTGATGTATTCTAAAATGTAACAGAGATTGGGTCCCAAACTTGAGAAAGCAGGGAGAGACAGATGGCATTACTGGTCTGTTCTGCACACTCCTTTTTTTTGCTGCAACCAACAAAAAGACATATAATCATAGCTTTTCACACGTGGGGTTTTGACCATGTGACAGCTGGCTATTTCGACATAATGGAAGATAATGCACATTAAGGAATTTCTCAATGCTATTAAGATGCCATGGAAACAAATAGGGTCCTCAGCCACCCTCTTTGCATGAGTATTGTTAGTCCTTTTTTGTTTCTCCCAGTTTCTGAGGTCATGAATTCTAGTGCCCTATTGTTCCAATATTTTATGGAGTGTTTTGACAACGGAAAGTTTGAAGTCCATCTGGGAACTGTCTGTAGCCATAAAGCACGCTCGTAATCCATGTTTAGATGTTTCTAGCCACTTGGCCAACTTGTTGGTCAGGTGACTTCTGTAGCCATTTTGAAACACAAAAGAGTATTTGCAGTTCTAGCTGTTTCTTTTCCTTTTTGTGAATGACCAGTTGATGAAACAATTGATTAACATTCCACATTGCACACAACACCTTCTCACGACAGTAGTCTCTTTCTTCTTCTGGAAAGTACCCTGGGACTGATACCTCAGACTCAGGTCAAATCCTCTGGGCCTGGTAGCAGTGGGAGGCTTGGCAGGCAGTGGGTCTTCATTTGTCAAGCATGCTCCTTAAAAGGCTACCTTGCCAGAACTAAGGGAATTAACTTCCCTGCCAGCGAGAAATTGATACGTTCAAATTCATGACTGAGCATTTGTGGTGACCACCTGGCAAGGTAGACTTCTGCCATCATTAGTCGTGAGTTGCCACTGCATTGTCCACTATGGGGAGCAATGGTAAATGCTAGTCCATGTCTGAGACTAGGTGGTGATAGTGCACATTGTGTGGAAGATTACCAGAGGAGTGAGGAAGAGTTAGCGGGAATTGGTTGAGCAGTAGTGGGGCCAAGAAAGTGCAGGCTGCCTGGTTGCCCTTTAAATATGGCACCTGGATCTTTAACCCCTGACGTAACTGCGGGGTCAGCGATTTCCTGCCCACCCGTGCCGCGAGAGCTGGTGAATAGATAATGAGCTGAACAGTGCAAGATCATGGGTCCTCAGCCCCGCAGTGGAAATCACACTCACTTCTGTCCCACCACTGAACTTAGACTCCACAACAGAAGATTCTGGCCGATAGACACTCATGGTGAGTTTAAGGCTTGTTCCTTTGGTGCGATTAGGGAGTTTCTGTGCAGCGCGAGCTTTAGTGAAGACAGCACGTTCAGTGAAGCTGGAGACAGTATTCAGAGAACTTAGACACATCTTCAGCAGGCATCGTTGAACTAAAACAATTGGGACAAGCACCCGAGCTGACTTCTCCCCTCGCTTGTCCTTGGATACCAATAGCGGTGCCACACCAGCTGTGATCAGCTAACTCAGTACTGAGATCAAACCTTGGGTAGATTATACATGGTCTAGGGGCAGAACCACTCCCTCCATAAATAATTCACTTCGTTTGTTTAATTTCCTGGGGTAGAGTTCTGCATAGATATTCCTGAATCCCCAAAATTCAGAGACCAAGGGCCCACTGGCGTGGAGAATGGAGAAATGCTGTACTGCTGCAGTAATGAGTGTTTATTAGGTTGAACATTGTAATAATCCCTATGAGCCCATGGGGATATACTAATCCAGTTTCCCATCGGGCTCATGGAATATGAGTTTCCCTGCTAGGGGACAGAGGCCCACCCAGCTGGGGCTTATTACTTTGCAATTTAAAAGCTGGCCCGACTGGGGCGGGCACTTGTGTGAGTCCAGACCGGGACTTATTGTGTTGTATGCTGCCAGCGCGTCCATTTCCTTAAGCACTGCTGCCTCACGGCGCCAAGGACCGGGTTCGATCCTGGTCCCAGGTCACTGTCCGTGTGAAGTTTTCACATTCTCCCCATGCCTGCGTGGGTCTCACTTCTAAACCCTAATATGTGCAGGATAGGTGGATTGGCCATATTGTTTTATTAAAATAGTAAAAAATATATACAAGGCCAAGCGGTACAAACACTAATTTTGTGTTGGAGAAACAGGGTACCCTCCCCTCAGGACCAACGTATGGGGAGGTGGGGGCGGATACTCTGATTATTAAAACAGTTCACAACACAATTGTACAAAAAACAAACTGTACAAGCACTAAACTTTGCGCTGGAGAGACCAAATACCCTCGCCTCTGTACCAACAGAAGGGAAAGGAAGTGGGGGGGGGGAGAGGAAAAGAGAGTGGTGGGGAGGGAGGGAGTCGGGGTGTTGGTGGAGGGGGGGGGCCCAATAGGGCACTGTCTGAACTATCTATGGAGGCAGAAAAACAAAAGAACCTTCAATTATGATGTACCAGATTCCGGGAGACCCCAGAGGGGGTGAGGGGCGACACAGTGTTGAGCACGAGTGAGCCCTGCATCCCGCTACAGAGAGTCTCGTGCATCCTCCGCTCCCAACACTGGGTGGCTGACAGCCTTCGGACAGTTGCCCTCCAGGCCCGAATCCTCCACCACACTGAGTGCAGCGGGAGACACGGGTCCACAATCAACTCGGGGCCTCCTTGATCCCGCCACTGGGATCATCGACAGGCGGGATCTCCTCAGGCTCCTCACTGGGTCCCATGCCAGTAGGAGGCAATGTTGCAGCTGCCCATTCCGCCCCCGCCGCCTGATCACTGGAAATAACTCCGGAAACAGGTCCGGGATGATGGCTGAGGTGCCCGAACACAGCGGCTGGGACAGAGGGTCTTCCAAACTATAAACCGCGAAGAACCTAAGAAGCAGGGGGTTATCGCTGACCCCTTCCCCCGAGAAATTGAACAAGTCCTGGGTGCTGAATTGTACTGGGTGGAACTTGCCCTCTCGGGTACCGTCCGACACCGAAGCACCCTGCTCGGGGGACAGCAGCAGCTGCTGGGATTTCCTCACTATCCTCCCGCCTCCTTTCTTTCGGGGACTGGGCATGACATCTATGGTAAAGAACCTGGAGTGACGCCGTTTGCGGGGGGAGAGGGTCACATGCCAGGGAGACCTCTATCTCAGTATCTCAGGAGGCCCCTCCGGGCTGACTCCTTGCCCCTCCATGCTTCTCTCCAGAATTTGTGGCTAGGACAGAGCACCCTCTGGTTCGAGGTCGTGCACCTCACTACCGCCACCCACAGGGTCCTGCGCAGAAGTGTCACCGAGCCCGGCATCCGATGGCGAAATGTCACCGGGCTGAAGGTGTTGCTGGGTAATGGTGGGGTGAGGTGTAACGGCTGCACCCGAGTCAGTAGCCAAAGGAACTGGGTCAGTCAGGGTCAGAGGGTCAGAAGGATCCAAACCTGACTGCTGGCGAATCGCCCTGTCGAGGTCGTGCACCTCACTACCGCCACCCACAGGGTCCTGCGCAGAAGTGTCACCGAGCCCGGCATCCGATGGCGAAATGTCACCAGGCTGAAGGTGTTGCTGGGTGATGGTGGGGTGAGGTGTAACGGCTGCACCCGAGTCAGTAGCCAAAGGAACTGGGTCAGTCAGGGTCAGAGGGTCAGAAGGATCCAAACCTGACTGCTGGCGAATCGCCCTGTTGGCTTCTTCTCAGCCTTCCGCCCATGTGGCTGTCCCCTCACCTCCACGCCAGTGGAAGTAGATGGGCGGCTGCACCACCAGTGGCAGTGTTAGAGGTGGGGCAGTTTTTTCTAATATGCCCCACCTTCTTGCAGGTGTGGCACTGCCCACCAACCGCAGACCAGTAGATGCGGTAGGTTTTGTCCCCAAAAGGGATCTCAAAAGCCCCTTCCAGGGCCATGCTAAATTGCGTGTTAATTGGGGGGAAAACAGCTAAAAGAGAAAACAGATGTTTTTAATGCCCAGAAGATTCCCATTGATGCTTCGAGACACCAGGACAACCCTGGAGGGTTGGCAACGCTATGCAAAGCAAAGAGTGGACCCACCTCTGTATCTAATGTGGTCTGACCAAGGACTGCTCAAAACATCCTTCACCAAAAGGTTCACACTAAATGCAGATACAAGCTTGCAATTTCCTTGCTGCCAGGAGAGCTGCATTATCTCAGAGCTGTGGTCTCAGTAAAAGGTTTCGATCTCTCTAAGATGTCCTTTATTAGCAGGGACCCATTTGCAGTCGATCACAAAAATGTTCTT
Source organism: Scyliorhinus canicula (assembly GCF_902713615.1). Classification (NCBI taxonomy): domain Eukaryota; kingdom Metazoa; phylum Chordata; class Chondrichthyes; order Carcharhiniformes; family Scyliorhinidae; genus Scyliorhinus; species Scyliorhinus canicula. The sequence goes on along the minus strand of NC_052163.1, from coordinate 91,743,590 downwards.
TGGGATATATTATGAGAACATATATGGCATCAGGGTGATGAATGCAGAGTAATTCAATTTGTAATCCAACCATTGAAAGCCACAGGCAGCTTGTTAGCAATGAGTTATCTGGCAGGTCACTTGTGGTTTTGTTCACAGTGAAGTGCTGAATTGATTTGGGAATTGAGATTTTTTTCCACTTTTTTTGCTCCATATCTATTGTGTCATGTTTCACAAGCACTTTTTAAAAATATATGAAATGGAAGGGTCAATGTCAGTTAGAATGGGATTTGAATATAGTTGTAACAATAAAAGAGTAAATGCTAACACATAAAACCACCCTCCATAACTCATTGGCCCATTATCCTCGTTGCCTAAGTGTCTTTTACCTTTGTTTTAGATAGGCCACTTTTTTATGTTCTTCTAAGTGAATGATTTTTTCCCATTTCAAAAGTCCCAACATCAGCTGGCAATGTGTCATGTTTGACCCCTTATTTGATGTTTTCACCCTCAATCTTCGTGACTTTCGGTGTAAGGTGCTGGAAGTTGGAAACCATCGCCCGGAACTTCCAATGACCTGCCATTTTAATTCTCTGCCTGCTCCCACTCGGAATAATCTGTCCTTTGCCTCCAATATTCACCTCCTATACTCTTCCAATGAAGCCCAGTATAACAACAGCTCCGGCCATTGGGATTCCCTGTTCCTGTCAGCAGAGTACCCCCACCTGTGGGTTTACCAGTGGCGTGGGGCGGCTTCAATGGGAAATCCCATTGACAAGTGACGGGAGCAGTGAATGCCGCTGCCAGTGAACGGCGCACAACCAGGAAACACGCGGCTGGGGGACTGGAGAATTCCAGCCTCTCATCTTTTAATTCGGCACTTCTGGATTCAATAATTTCAGATTGTAACCGCTGGGCCGTTACTTTGTCGGATATTAACTGGTGCTAATGGTGATTCTGCTTTCCTATTTAAACCTCTCCGAGACCATCTTTAGCTTATTTTACTTACCATGTCCATTTGCCTTGCACCATTACCCTTTTCTCATTTAATCTCTCACAGACCTTCCTGTTTGCTCTTTCGACACATTTCCCTGCCTTTGAACTTGCTTGAAACTTGTTACATCTCTAACTTTTTCCAGCTACGACAGGATGTAAATATCGGATAGGGTGGTCAGAGTGGGAGTGAAGGTGGAGAATTTAAATGGCAAGTGTGCGTGTGGTAAACCACTGTTGCACCTCTATTAGGTGATGTATGGTAGGACCTGTACTACAGGTACGTTGGTAGTCCCTGCCTGCTGGCTCCTCCCAGTAGGTGGAGTATAAATATGTGTGTCCCCCCTATGCTGCAGCCATTTCGCCAGCTGCTGTGGGAGGCCACACATCTTAGAGCAATAAAGCCTCCGTTGTATCCAACTCAAGTCTTTGTGCAATTGATCGTGAATCAATTTATTGCTCTAAGATTTTCAAAAGATGGACCTCCGTATCAAACTGGATCGCCTGCAGCTGGATCCGCATTCAAGCGACGCCAAAAAGGACTTTCAACACTGGCTAGCTTGTTTCGAGGCGTACATCAACTCGGCGCCCAGCCCTGTCTCGGAGGCTCAGAAGATACAGATCCTGTACTCAAGGTTGAGCTCCAGCGTCTTTCTGCTAATCCAGGACGCACCGAACTACGCCGAAGCCATGACGCTTCTCAAAGAGAATTACGCTCAGAAGATGAACACGCTCTTCGCCAGGCACGTGCTCGCCACTCGCTCTCAACTCCCTGGTGAGTCCAGAGAAGACTTCTGGCGGGCCTTAATCCCTCTCGTCCGTGACTGTGACTGTCAGGCTGTTAGAAGGGGCCACGGTCGACCTAGCAAAGACAAAGAAACTAGCGCTCTCTATGACGGTCGCCTCGTGCAATGTTCAGGCCTACATCCCTAGTCGCGCGGCCCACCCCTCCTACGCATCGTGGACCCCACAGACGGCCGCCCAGCGGGGGCCTTACCCAGCCAATACGCCTGCATCACGTGCCAGCCAGCGAACCCGGGGGGTCCCCGATGTTACTTTTGCGGCCAGCAGAAACACCCCCGCCAATGCTGCCCGGCCCGCGCTGCCCTTTGTAAGGCTTGCAGCATGAAGGGGCACTTTGCCACGGTGTGCCAGACCCACGCAGTAGCCGCTATCGCCCCCACCCCCTTCGTTTATGGACAATGGGCGCCACCATCTTCACCTCCCCGGACCAGCGGGCGCTGCCATCTTCCCCTCCGAGCAACACGTGCGGCCCATGGACGCCGCCATCTTGTTCAACCCCTGCCACGTGCGGCCCATAGGCACCGCCATTTTGTCCTCAAGATCTTCAGGCGCCACCATCTTGTCTCCCCCCACGGCACATGGGCACCGCCAGCGTTCCAGGACCTGTGCCCCCCGAGCTCTCCATCGTCCGACACCAGCGACGACCGACCACAACTCGCCTCATGACCACCGACCAGTCTCGTCCACACAACCTGGCCACCGCATCAACCAGCGTTAAAATCGCGGACACGTGACCTCTTGCCTGCTGGACTCCGGGAGCACCGAAAGCTTCATCCACCTGGATACGGTAAGGCGCTGCTCCCTCACGGTACACCCCGCCAACCAAAAAATCTCCCTGGCCTCTGGATCCCATTCTGTGGTGATCCGGGGGTACTCAGCGGCTCCCGCCTCTACGTCCTCCCTAACCTCTGTGCTGCCCTACTACTCGACCTGGACGTCCAGAGCAACCTCCAGAGCCTAACCCTGAAATTCGGCGGGCCCCTACGACCCCTCACTGTGTGCGGCCTCGCGACCCTAAAGGTCGATCCGCCTTCCCTCATCGCAAATCTTTTAAAAAATAATTTTAGAGTACCCAATTCATTTTTTCCAATTAAGGGGCAATTTAACGTGGCCAATTCACCTACCCTGCACATCTTTGGATTCTGGGGGCGAAACCCACGCAAACACGGGGAGAATGTGCAAACTCCACACAGACAGTGACCCAGAGCCGGGATCGAACCTGGGATCTTGGTGCCGTGAGGCACCAATGCTAACCACTGCGCCACCGTGCTGCCCTCCCTCATCGTAAATCTTACCTCAGATTGCAAACCCGTCGCCACCAGGAGCAGACGGTACAGCACCCAGGACAGGACCTTCATCAGGTCTGAGGTCCAGCGGCTGCTTCGGGAAGGCATCATCGAGGCCAGCAACAGCCCCTGGAGAACCCAAGTGATAGTAGTTAAAACTGGGGAGAAACACAGAATGGTCGTGAACTACAGCCAGACTATCAATCGGTACACGCAGCTCGACGCGTACTGCCTCCCACGCATATCTGATATGGTCAATCAGATTGCACAGTACCGGATCTTCTCAATGGTAGACCTCAAATCCGCCTACCACCAGCTCCCCATTCATAAATCGGACCATCCATACACTGCCTTCGAGGCAGACGGTCGCCTCTATCACTTCCTCAGGGTTCCCTTCGGCGTGACCAACAGGATCTCGGTCTTTCAAAGGGAGATGGACCGAATGGTCAACCAGTACAGTTTGCAGGCCACCTTTCCATACCTAGACAACGTCACCATCTGCGGCCACGATCAGCAGGACCACGATGCCAACCTTGCCAAATTTCTCCGCACCGCCACTCTCCTAAACCTCAGCTACAACAAGGAGAAGTGCATATTCAGCACAACCCACTTAGCCACCCTCGGCTATGTGGTCCAGAACGGAGTTCTGGGGCCCGATCCCGACCCCATGCACCCCTTCATGGAGTTCCCCCTCCCCCACTGCCCCAAGGCCCTCAAACGCTGCCTGGGGTTCTTTTTGTATTACGTTTAGTCGGTCCCAAACTATGCGGACAAGGCCCGCCCACTCATACAGTCAACCCATTTTCCCCTGACGGCAGAAGCACAACAGGCGTTCGCCTGTATCAGAGCCGATATCGCCAAGGCCGGGATGCACGCAGTAGACGAGACACTGCCCTTTCAAGTAAAGAGCGACGCATCAAACGTCGCCCTAGCCGCCACCCTCAATCAGGCAGGCACACCCTTGGCATTCTTTTCCCGCACCCTTCATGCCTCAGACATTTGGCACTCATCCGTCGAAAAAGAGGCCCAAGCCATTGTTGAAGCTGTGCGGCATTGGAGGTATTACCTGGCCGGCAGGAGATTCACTCTCCTCACTGATCAACGGTCGGTAGCCTTCATTTTCAATAACACACAGCGGGGCAAGGTCAAGAATGATAAGATCTTGAGGTGGAAGATCGAGCTCTCCACGTACAATTACGAGATTTTGTATCGCCCCGGTAAGCTCAACGAGCCCCCAGACACCCTATCCCGAGGTACATGTGCTAGTGCACAAGTAGACCGACTCCGGACCCTGCACAACAGCCTTTGTCACCCAGGAGTCACACAGTTGTACCATTTCATAAAGGCCCGCAATTTGCCCTACTCCATCGAGGACGTACGGACAATCACCAGGGACTGCCAAGTCTGTGCGGAGTGCAAACCGCACTTCTACCGGCCGGACCGTGCCTGCCTGGTGAAGACCTCCCGCCCCTTTGAACGCCTCAGCGTGGACTTCAAAGGGCCCCTCCCCTCCACCGACCATAACACATATTTTCTCAGTGTGGTCGATGAGTACTCCAGATAACCCTTCGCCATCCCATGCCCCGATATAACGTCTGCCACCGTCATCAAAGCCCTCAACATGAACTTCGCTCTGTTCGCTTTCCTCGCCTACATCCACAGTGACAGGGGATCCTCATTCACGAGTGATGAGCTACGTCAGTTCCTGCTCAGCAGGGGTATTGCCTCCAGCAGAACAACAAGCTACAACCCCCGGGGAAACGGACAGGTAGAGAGGGAGAACGGGACGGTATGGAGGGCTGTCCAACTGGCCCTATGGTCCAGGAACCTCCCGGCCTCCCGCTGGTAGGAGGTCCTCCCTGATGCGCTACACTCCATTCGGTCACTACTGTGCACCGCCACTAACAACACACCCCATGAACGTCTTTTTGCCTTCTCCAGGAAGTCCATATCCGGGGTGTCGCTCCCGACTTGGCTCGCAGCTCCAGGACCCATCCTGCTCCATAGGCATGTCCAACTCCACAAGACGGACCCATTGGTGGCGAGGGTGCAATTGCTCCATGCAAACCCCCAGTATGCCTACGTGGCGTACCCCGACTGCTGCCAGGATACTGTCTCCCTCAGAGACCTGGCATCCAGCAGGTTCCACACACACACCGCCCTGGCCTGGCACCACCCTCCTCTCCCTCGGCGCTCCCAGCAGCAACCACCCCCGGGAACATCCGTCCTCCCCCTGCCCACACCCGAGGATGAAGAGGATGTTGGCACGCTTCCGGAGGCACCGGACATCATACCAGCATTGGCATAATCGCCACCACTACGTTGCTCCCAGCGGCACATCAAGGCCCCGGACCGGTTAAACCTCTAACTGGTCCACTGGACTTCAAAAGACATTTTTTTTTCTCTCTGCCAAAAAAAATGTAAATATAAAAAAACAATAACCATTTGTTGTATATAGTTCTCCACCACCCCCGCCGGACTCCATTTTAACAGAGGGTGAATGTGGTAAACCACTGTTGCACCTCTATTAGGTGATGTATGGTAGGACCTGTACTACAGGTACGTTGGTAGTCCCTGCCTGTTGGCTCCACCCAGTAGGCGGAGTATAAATGTGTGTGTCCTCCATGCTGCAGCCATTTCGCCAGCTGCTGTGGGAGGCCACACATCTTAGAGCAATAAAGCCTCAGTTGTATCCAACTCAAGTCTTTGTGCAATTGATCATGCATTAGTGCGGAAGCTCTGTTTCGATCTGCACAGATGCTGCCAGGCCTGGTGAGCACTTCAGTCTCTCCTGTTATTCTGGAAGACTTTCTCCTTTGCCCCTTCCTCTCATAAAAGTTACACTCACTACTAAGTACTTTGCCAAAGAACTTAAAAGTGAATCCATGCCGCACGGTGGCACTGTTGTTAACACTGCTACCTCACAGCACCAGGGATCCGGATTCTATTCCGACCTTCGGTAACAGTGTGGAGTTTGTACATTCTCCCTGTGTCTACGTGGGTTTCCTCTGGATGCTCTGACTTCCTCCCACAGTCCAAAGATGTGCAGGTTAAGTGGATTGGCCATGCTAAATTGCCTCTTAGTGTCCAAAATGTTGAGGTGGGGTTATGGGGATAGGATGGAGGGGGTGCTTGAGCCTAGATAAGGTGCTTTTTCAGAGAGCCAGTGCAGATTCAATGGACCAAATGGCCTCCATCTGCACTGCAGGGATTCTATGATTCTTTGCCAACCTTTAAAAAAATATGGATATCATCCTTGTCCAATAGATCAACAGCAAGCTTCGACAGGACCATCTGATTTGGCTCAACATTGCATTCTCCTTTGGAAATGACAAGAGGTGATCCCTAACCTTCTGTGCTCAGCAAAACAAGAACTGAGTATATTAGCATGTGATCTTTCTCACTCCTGTGGAATTAGATTTGAATGTACAAACTCCCTGGGGAGCTCTGGTTGATGTGAGCAGGTGCAATATTAATGGCTTCAAGGTGTTTCTTGACGGATGGCCATCTTGCTGGGATGCTAGCTGTGGAACTGAAGCCAGATGTCATTAGGGTGAAGCACAAAGACCACCATCCTGCCTCCTCCCGCCTGTTCAGGTATTTTTAGAATCGTATTCCCAAGTTCCCTTGGCGTGCATAGCAGTCAAAAAATAGATGGTGCGACCTGAGTGTGCAGTGAGCAGGGTATCGCTGATATAACCTCAACTGTTACAATCACTGTGACTCAAACAGGGACTGTGAAGCAAGATATAATAGTGGAGCAAGTAATTTGGTAGTAATTTGATTTCCTCACTGCCTCCAACACCTTTTGTCGAAATTCGCACATTGGCAAGAAATCACATCACACACCTTAATTGTAGAAATTTACAATACTTATGATCGAAAGTTACAGCTCATTGAATCCTTTGCCCTATCAGTGATCCTTACAGAATGTATTATTTCGCTGTTTGAACTATATTCAAACTGCAACCTGTTTTTTTTTCTCTATAGAATGCTCTGGTGTATTGTGTTTGTCTTTTGGAAATCTACTGAAGCAAAGTGAATATACAAGGGGGGATTTGAATTATCCTTGGAATCAGTGAATACTGAACAGTTCATCTATGTTGGAGAAAGGTGGGCGGGTTGTGTGAAAAACCCAGAATCAAGAAATCTGAATGCAGAATGTTTGAGGGAATGATGGCTGAATGGCTCAACGTGTACATAGGCTACCTGGTGTGGTACTGAGATATACCGAGCAGAGAGTTGCCAGGTTCAATCCTGGGTCAATGCTGAGTTAGTTAATTTCAACAAGTGCAGCATTTAGGTTCCCATGATTTGCTTCAATGTGCTTTGACTATGGCAGGAGAAAATAAAAAATCAGCTCTTGATTGCCATCGAGTTATTCCCATGAGAGCGTGCCTCGACGTGTATCTTTCCCCCGCCACTCCTCCAGGATCCATTGTGCACTCCCCAATTCCAGTGTTGGATATTCGGTCAGTACTCACTGTCAATGCTCACCGATAAGGGTTGCCCCAGAGAAGCAGGACACTGAAGGTCACCTTACTCATGAAGAACCATATCCCGAATACTGAGTGCCTTAAGGAGTGAAGGGATGAATAGGAACAACATTAGGAGGGGGGGGGGGGGAGATGAAGGAGTGATGTGGAGTGAGGGAGAAATTAAATGATCGTGTGAGTTCCATGGAATGGATTATGAATGTGACGGAGGGAGGTGAGCAAGACCGAGATGATTCAACTTCTGACTTTGGAGTGGGATCAGATGCCGGACCCTGCCATTGCGGGACATTCCCTGCAGGGAACTGGGACACCGAAGTAGAGGTCGTCAGGCCGGGAGGGTACTGGGCAGGGTCCTCAATCCGCCCTGTCGACGAGAAGAGATGCCTTCGACAGGCTTATGTGGGGGACGATCCTAAAGCCCAAAGCGTGGGTGAAGCAGCGGGAGTGAAGTCTGGAGTTCAGAATCTGGAAAATCTGGGGAAGTCGGATGCCTGAGTGAGAGAGGGGAGAGCAGGGCAGCAGCAAGGAGCAGGATCAAAAGTCCAGGCTGGGTGGGTCACAGCATTGAGGAGCCCAGCCACGGGTAGAGCAGACCAAAGCATCTCATAAGGCTGGAGCGCCGGGAAGACACAACGGAGCAGATGCACAGCTGCAGAAGAAATATGCAGACCATCTAGACACCACCCCTGAGTTTGAGAGACTATGTGAAGAGGAAGATCTCCTTTGTGTTTGGAAGATGAGGGAATCTGGTTCACCTGGTCATGGGAAGTTAGTAGGAGGGAGCTACAGCAACTGAATTCTGCTACCTAGCTGGTTAAAGATCAGGGATGGGATTCTCCTTTTGCCGATGCCAAAATCAGTAAAGGCAATTGGGCGGAGAATCGCTTCCAATGCTAAAATCGCGGCAGGTACCTATTTGATGCCAAATTGCAATGCTGCAGCACCTCAACAGCAATGTCAATGTGTTCCGGAATGCATGTACAGTTGACACATTTGCAGAATCCATCGTCTTTTACAATAGAAAAACTGGCGCTGCACCTGGAGCGGTTCCACTGCTGTTGAGGGGCTAGCACTGATGCCGCGTGGAACGCAATCAATTCCAATTAAAAAACAGTGTGAGATTCGCCAGGACGTGATCGACACTCGGGAGGCTGACATGCTGCAGCCGCACATACACATTACACTCCCAACACACATTTATCAATGCCAAAAGGGTGGCACTGGTTTGTGCTGGAGCGTGCCCATACAGGATCGGCTGGGGCCAGGGGGATGACCTTGAGGGACACCTATATGACCCATGGCACTAAGTTCATAGGGGCCATGAGCTGCACACACCGTATGTGTGTACAGCTGCATGGCTGCCTTGCCGGCTGCGGCAATGGTGCTCAGTGCCCGTCCACCCCGACCTCACAGCCCACCTCCTCGCCACCCTTCACTACTCCCTCTGCATAGGGCAGCACAGTAGCATTGTGGTGAGCACAATTACTTCACAGCTCCAGAGTCCCAGGTTCGATTCCCGGCTTGGGTCACTGTCTGTGTGGAGTCTGCACGTTCTCCCTGTGTGTGCGTGGGTTTCCTCTGGGTGCTCCGGTTTCCTCCCATAGTCCTAAGATGTGCAGGCTAGGTGGATTGGCCATGCTAAAATTGTCCTTAGTGTCCAAAATTGCCCTCAGTGTTGGGTGGGGTGACTGGGTTATGGGGATAGGGTGTGCACCTTGGGTAGGGTGCTCTTTCCAAGAGCCGGTGCAGACTCGATTGGCCGAATGGCCTCCTTCTGCACTGTAAATTCTATGATATCATTAGCGGGCCCGACCCGGTATACTCCGGGGCCTCCACGATTCTCCACCTCTGATGGGCCGAGTTTCCAACGCCGTGGTTCACTTGTGCTTTTAAAAATCGTGAAACTGGCGTGGCGGTTGCTGAGGGAGTGAGAGAGGGTACGGAAGGCGTCCAACATTGCCATAGTTCACTGATAGTTGTGCCGCTGGCCAGGGACTTCTGCCAGGGCCGAGGGAGTAGTGAAGGGTGGCCAGGAGGTGGGCTGTGAGGTCGGGGTGGACGGGCACTGAGCACCATTGCCGCAGCCGGCAAGGCAGTCATGCAGCTGCACACACATACGGTGTGTGCAGTTCATGGCCCCAATTAACTTAGTGCCATGGGTCATATAGGTGTCCCTCAAGGGCATCCCCCTGGCCCCAGCCAACCCATCAGCTGTATGGGCGCGCTCCAGCACAAACCAGTGCCACCTTTTTGGCATTGATAAATGTGTGTTGGGAGTATAATGTGTATGTGTGGCTGCAGCATGTCAGACTCCCGAGTGTCGATCACGTCCCGGCGAATCCCACACTGTTTTTTAATTGGAATTGATTGCGTTCCACGCGGCATCGATGCTAGCCCCTCAACGGCAGTGGAACCGCTCCAGGTGCGGCGCCAGTTTTTCTGTTATAAAAGTCGATGGATTCTGCGTTGGCGGCAACACTTAATCTCAGAAGTGGAGAATCCCGCCCCATTAGTTCAACTCCTGATGGATCTGGAGAATATCCATTCATTGTAAATAGTTGATTCATCTCAGTTAAGCTTTGGCATTAATATTTATCAACATCCGATCTCTGTTTTATAACATCCGTGCAGACCGATGTGCTTGAAATCCGTGTCACATGAAGAGGAAGTAAGAAATTGAGGTTGAAGCCAATAATAAAATACACTGCAATTCACTTTCTGATCCCAAATAATTGCACACAACCTTTCCTCCGAGATAGAATTTCATATTTTCATACCTATGAAGCCATATCCTTTGTGAATATTTATTTGGCAAGCTTAGTGTTCGTTAAATGTGAGGAACCAAAAAGCAGCAGGTAAAAGAGGGCAGATTGATCGAAAAAAGTTATTTGACCTTGGCAAAACAGAAGTGATTATAGAGTAATTTAAAAGAAAGCGAAACTGAAGTGCTGCGATAAACAGGCATTTGTTGTAGTGAATAAGGGTAGATCAATCTCTCTCAGAATGCCAAAGTAACTATCGACTCAAGTTGGTTCAGATGGCTTAAGAACCTGATTAGCAGATTTGACATCAACTTTGTATAAGAACCTGCAACAAGAAAACACCATCTGTTCATTATGTCCACCCTTCCACATCCACTGGGCAAACAACTCCATCACATATACACCCCATCAATTCTACAGCCGGTGCACAATCTATCCTAATATGGACAGTACCCACCCATTAATCTATTTGCACAGACATGTACAATCTGTTCTATCATGGACTGTACCAACTCACTTAATTTTCTGAGGATAATTTCAGTGATATTTTGTCTAAGAATGGGCAGAACTTTCCACTCCCGCCCACGGCCTGGGCTTTCCAGTCCCGCCAAAAAGTCAATGGACTTTTGCCTGCCTCTTCAAATTTTCCTATCCTGCCTGTGACAGTTCCTGTCACGGGCGGGACTGAAAAATCCTGATCAGTGTGGCTGCTTTCTCATTTTTTTTTCCCTCCAAAAGGCTTTGACTGCTGTTGGAATGTCTGCATGTGCAGACTTTTTTTTAGTTGTTATTCACTTGTGTGAGGTGGGCGGGCTGGCAAGGCCAGCATTTGTTGCCCATCCCTAATTGCTCGAAGAAGGTGGTGGTGAGCTAATCTAGATCATTTGGTGTAGGTACACCCACAGTGCTGTCAGGTCGGAAGTTACGCTAAGTGGTCTATCCAGTTTCCCTGTCCTCATTTGCTACAGCCGAGCAGTTTACTTGGCCATTTCAGAATAGAGCTGAGAGTAAGCCACATTATTGTGTGCACAGTATGAAGTCTTACAACACCAGGTTAAAGTCCAACAGGTTTGTTTCAAAACACTAGCTTTCGGAGCACTGCTCCTTCTTCAGGTGAATGAAGAGGTAGGTTCCAGAAACATATATATCGACAAAATCAAAAATGCAAGACAATGCTTTGAATGTGAGCATTTGCAGGTAATTAAGTCTTTACAGATTCAGTGCTAGGGGTAAAATGCTACCAACTGTCCTGGCTTGAGACAATTCACACCTCTTTAACCTGGGGTTACCCCTAGCTCTGGGTCTGTAAAGACTTAATTACCTGCAAATGCTCACATTCAAAGCATTGTCTGGCATCTTTGAATTTGTCTAAATATATGTTTCTGGAACATATCTCTTCATTCACCTGAGGAAGGAGCAGTGCTCCGAAAGCTAGTGATTCGAAACAAACCTGTTGGACTTTAACCTGGTGTTGTAAGACTTCTTTTTGTGCCCACCCCAGTCCAACACTGGCATCTCCACATCACATTATTGTGAGTTTGGAATTAAATGTATGACAGACCAGTAATGGTGGATGATTTCCTTCCCTAATGGACATGATAGTGAAGCAGAGTGGGCTTTCTAATGGAAATCCAGTAGTTTCGTGCTTACCATTACTGAAATAAGCTTTTTATTCTCGACTTATTTAATTAATTTTATTTAAATACTTTAGATGGTGTTTGAAAAAAGAATGATGCTTGTCAATGATATTCACTTTTCCTGTAGTTGGCTCGCTACACCAACAATAAGATTTTGTACGAAAATAGCATCTTCATTAGAGGAAATAGGCTCAAGAATGGCAGACAAATTAAAAGTGGAAACTTGGTCAAAAAAAAACTTGATTATTGGTGAAAAAAAGAGAAATGCTGTCGAAGCTTTTCATCTTGCACTGATCAGGACAGATTCACAAGAAAGGGACAACATTTTATACTGCATGAGAAGAGGGTGCTGATTGGTTGACGTGAGGACTTTGGTAGGGGCGTTGCCATGGAGAATACACCTAGGGAACAGTTAATGGCCAAGCTTTTGTTAAATTCAAATTAGGCAGGTTGACTTTGATTGGTCAAAGCATTGCCATGGGCAATGAACCAAGGAATTGCTGCCCCGTAAGTTTGTGTTCAGTTGAAAAAGGTGCAATGTATGGACATGCTTCTTCAGTCTGCAAAGGACAGGACCACATGTGTGAATATATGTGGCTTCTAGCACACATAAATGAGCTACACTGTGAACCTGACTGATAATCTTAAATTGATTGTCAGTGAAATTCTGACTACAATTAAGAATGTATTGCAAGTGTTGTCCACAATAAGAACCAGACCATTTAAGACTGAGATGAGGAGGAATTTCTTCACTCAGAGGGTTGTGAGTCATTGCAATTCTTCTGAACCCAGAGGACTGTGAAAGCTCAATCACTGAACATGTTCAATACAGAAATCAATAGATTTCTCAAGGTCAATAACATCAAGGGATATGGAGAGAGTGCGGGAAAGTGGCACTGGTATATACGATCAACCAAGATCAAATTGAATGACGGAGCAGGCTCAGTTGGCCAACTCCTGTGGCACGTTAGCACAGTGGTTAGCACTGCTGCCTCACAACATCAGGGACCTGGGTTCAATTCCAACCTTGGGTGACTGTTTGTGTGGAGTTTACACATTCTCCACGTGACTGTGTGGGTTTCCTCCAGGTGCTCCTGTTTCCTCCCACAGTCCAAAGATGTGCAGGTTACATGGATTGGCCATGCTAAATTTCCCTTCAGTGTCCCATGTGTAGGTTAGGTTATAGGGATAGGGGTAGGGCGGTGGATTGGACCTAGTTAGGGCGCTCTTTCAGAGGGTCAGTGCAGGCTCGATGGGCCAAATGGCCTCCTTCTGCACTGTGGGGATTCTATGAATGTCCAATCACGGAATCACACCGAATGTTGGACACCATGTTCTGAGTTTTGTGAGTGTGCGCTGGATGAGTGTGGTGAGTACCTTGCCCATTGTGAATAGCCATGGGTACATGCTGCTTGATATGATTCACCAGTCATAGGGACGTGCAACCTACATACCTAGCATCACCCAACCCTAAAATTCTGATGCATTCTCCATCACAATGTCTTTATCATTCAGAGTCCTTTTGCCAGCCAATCAGCACCCTTTCCTATGCAGCATAAAATGTTGCCTCCTTTAGCTTCGGTATTCTTGTGAAAATTACAAGAAGTGCTCAGCTAGGGGAGACAGCAGTGGCCAGCTGGTAGCTGTGTAACTGTACAAAAGAGAAGGGGAGATAATTGGAGGGACATGGGGAAAAGAGTAACATTTTACCAAAAGACACATGTACTGCGACCCAGAAAGATTCAGCCATTCTAAACTCTAAACTTGACGGAAGAGCCTTCCTCAGCCATTGTGTGGACTAGCCCACATAAACAGTAAACAACTGGATCTTAGCGACCGAAAGGGTTTAGGGATTGATTTTGTGGAGTATGCCTGTGTATTATACCCATCGTTAGTGAGGACGCTGGCCGCTTTGAGAAGTAGATGAATCTGGCGTGCACCACTATTCACCTTGATGATAAATTGCGAGCTGGACGTTTTGAAAGAAATAGAAATCTGAAAGATTGATTTGTCCCAGAATCTGCGGTTTATTATGTCCATGGCACAGACAGGTCATAAATCTCCGGGGTCAAAAATAATCATCTACTTGAGTGAATTATCACTTAGTGCTCTTCTGCACAATGCCCATTTCTGAGACGTTTTTAATCCTGACCTGTAAGTTTGCTCATACATAATAAATAGGATCATACCGCTATTAATGTGCATTAACACTCTCCTTACAATGTTTGTCTGCACAAAGGTCTTCATAATTCAGTGTGCACCTGAGGGACTCATAAAATTCATGTTTTTGACGCCCAGGGAGGAGCAGCCCACAAAAGCCCCATCGGGGGTCATGCTGAGCTCATCTTTTCAGTGATCCTGAGCGATTATTCAGAAGTTTGCTTCTCTCAGCAGGCAGTTCATTATTGTCCATTATAGAACAAGTCTGCGTTCACAGAATCACAGAATAAGACTGCGCAGAAGAGGCCCTTCGGCCCATCGAGTCTGCACCGACACATGAAAAACATCTGACCTGTCTACCTAATTCCATTTGCCAGCTGCCTGCTGAGAGAAGCAAACTTCTGAATGATCGCTCCGGATCACTGAAAAGATGAGCCCAGCATGACTTGGCCCATAGCCTTGAATGTTATGACATGCCATGTGCTCATCCAGGTACTTTTTCAAGGATGTGAGGTAACCCGCCAAATCGTGTGCAACTTGAGACGGTGAATGCCAGACCCCACACAATAAACGTAAAACTTGGATTTAACCATAGCTTTCACAACCTTAGAAAATCCCAGAACAACTGAGGTCAATTAAATACTTTTAAAAGTGTGGTCAATGTTGCTGTGCAGGAGACACAGCAGTGAATTTGGATCTGGTACAGCTCCCACAAACAACAGTGCAGTTTAAGATAATTATTGGTCAGGACCCTGGGGAGAGCTCCCCGGCTCTTCTTTCGAAATAGTACCACGGGATCTTTTATATCCACCTGAGAGGGCAGAGGGGCATCGGTTTAACATCTGATCTGAAAGAGATGAAGGTCTGAGTCACACGGAACAAAGCCATATTGAAGAGTGGGGATTTGAAGATCAAACTAATCAGGCAGGAGTGATCCGACAAACTCAATCTTTGATTTCAAAAGCTGGTATGCTGTGGGAGGAAAAGAAGAATGAGGAAAGGGGAGGGGGCGAGACCTGCAGCTTCATGTCTTTGGAAACCGTGCACCGACTTTCATTCAGCGACCAGTGCTGGCCACTAAGGCCTTGAGGACATTTTGAAATTGCTTTCACGGCTAATTGACGGTTTAAGTTGCAGGGCAGGGTTTTGGGCAGCTGCTGTAACACTGATGCTACACGCACGCAAAATCATCCGCGCACAATTACTTTGCAGTCACGATTCCGCTCAGAGATCATCACTGATGTCAAGGAAAGGGCCAAACTGAGACCAAACTGTGCATAAAAACAAAATTCTGTCCTGTATGGCAGATTGGATCTGAATGAAATGGAAGCACACAATATTCAGGGCTGTCGTTGCTGGGCATTGTTATTGACTATTCATGGTGTCTTGCTGTCAGAGGCTGTGGTTCAAACAATCCTTTGCTGCCAAGTAGACTTAATTTCACCGGCCGAGGTACTGGTATTGTCCCTGCTTGTTAGTCTGTTTGTCTGTAAACAGTATATATCAAAAAATAAACTGCTGCACGGTGGCACGGTGGTTCGCACTGCTGCCTCTTAGCGCCAGGACCAGGTTCGATTCCAGCTTTGGATGATTGTGTGGGGTTCCTCCAGGTGCTCCAGTTTCCTCCCACAGTCCAAAGATGTGCAGGTTAGGTGGATTGACCATGCTAAATTGCCCCTTAGTATCGAAAAGGTTAGCTGGGGTTACGAGGCTAGGGCGGGGATGTGGGCGCAGTCTCTTTTGGAGGGTCAGTGCAGACCCAATGGGCCAAATGGCCTGCTTCTGAACTGTAGAGATTCTACGATTCTACGAAATTCCAACAGAATTTGGGATAAAGGTTTGGCCCAAGAAAAAATCAATCAGTTTTTGGCAAAGAAGTGAATCAAGATCCAAGTCCAGATCCTGGAATTTTTTTAAGAATGCGTTAACATTGGGAGATGATCATACCAATTTATACTACAGGCAACAAGTACGCTAATTGGTTGGCAAGTCCACTCTGATTGGCTCCACATGTTCCCTGTTAATTCAAAAAATGGGCAAGGCTTGAACATGCTCCTTTTATTTGCAGAGAATTTGTCCTTCCATGTGAAAGGATGTCACTTCTCGCAAGGCAACATGTTCTTCATTGTTTTTGAATGTTGTGGATTGCTGCGATGGAGGAGGTAGGAAAAAGCTTCAAAGAGCTGCCTAATTGTAATAACATTAGCTCTAATTTTCGCAGACATGGAACAACTCCAGTGCCATTTGAGAATGGCAGGTAGGATCTGATTCCAGCATTCCTTCCCACAAACTAGTGCCCATAATTTTGGCTGGCACAGGATAAGTGTGAGGGTAGCAAGCCTAGACTACAAATCTGGCTGGCTCCATTGTGAGGTCGGCATCTCCCAGTAGCCAAGAACATTCATGGCATTCAGCCATCTTTTCCAGGACTCGTAATTCATGGATGTCAGAGGAGATATGAACAAAAGTCTAGATTGGGAAACTTTACAAATGTAAGTTCAAAAGGTTTTATTCCTGCCTTCCATTGCCCCTCGCTGCCAACTCAATGCTAACCTCTAACCCCCCTCCACCCCCACACACATACGCCTCCCTTGCACTTACATACCACATGCCAGCTCAGTGCCAACTCATGGCACCTACTCAGCCCATGGTCTCTCATAGCCTCCATGCTAACTCAATGGCAACTCGTGCACCCTGTTAGGAAAATAAAGGTTGTTTTCAGGGATATATATTTATATGAATAAACATTAGAAATAAGGTATAGTTTTAGATGTGTTTAATTTATGTTTTTGTGCCTGGAAGGGACCTATAGCCAGATTCATGCTGGACAAACATGTTTGTGCGCTGTGGAGGTTGGTTTCAATTTAGCTGGAATTTTATTGTGTTTAGAGAGGGCTACAGTGTGAAAAATAAATAAACCAACAGGCATTGTTTAACAACAGGAGGCCACTTCCCAGTGAAAAGAAATATTTCTTTTGTTCTTAGATTTTAAAAAACTTTAAATATAAATTTAGAGTACCCAATTATTTTTTTCCAATTAAGGGGCAATTTAGCATTGCCAATTCACCTACCCTGCACATATTTTGGGTTGTGGGGACGAAACCCATGCTAACAAGGGGAGAATGTGCAAACTCCACACGGACAGTGACCCCAGAGCCGGGATCGAACCTGGGGCCGCGGTGCCGTGAGGCAGCAATGCTAACCACTGCGACACCGTGCTGCTTTGTTCTTAGTTTTAACTGAAAGCCACAGCAGTTGGAGACAGGGAGAAAGTGAGAAGGCAGCCTTCATACCTCCGCTCAAAGGAGAAAAAGTTGTATGATAGAATACTATGCAAAAAAGTAAGCTCCCGAGGAACTAAAGGATGGTTGGTTATAGATACCTGAAAATAGAACAGGATATTATTCATGGGCATCCTAGTCAAAAGTGGGGGGGAATCAGCTGGCTAGAAGATAGGGTTCTGAAATAATTTTAAAGGTTTCTAAAGTTTGGAATGTCTTACGACTGTCTGCAAAACAAATGTTAAAGTAAATGGGAAGACAGTATTGGCTGGATATCAGGGTCAGTCAGTGGAGAGAAAGAAATACTGAAGGGTTGATGCAAAATCTTGGAGTTGAATCGCTGGTAAAAGTGGAGTGGAAGTTTTGCTCACAAGAGTCTCTTGAAAAACATGGACTGGATTTTAGAATGCATACCACTAATGGGAAGCATAATTATGAGTCAAGATTTTAAAGCATGTTTTGGGGAGTAGGGTTTGGAAATCCTGACATGATAATCATCTGGGGGAATTCTGAGGAGGCATCCACAAACATTCACTTGGGTTTCAGATTGTAGTATGTATTGGACCACAGGCATTTTGTACACAGAGTATTTGTGTATTCATGAGACTATTGTAGATAAAAGGATACTTTGTAATTCATGTTAATCTTAAAATCTGCTTGTAATTGTTAAACTAAGTGAGGAGTAAAAGGAATATTGTATTATGAGCCATTTTCTCACATATTTTATATATGTATTTTTCTTGTTGTGAAATCTAGTTAGCAGCCCCGTGAATCTGTTCCTCCCCATTTGAATTTTTTTTTTAAGCAAAGGTCTTTTGCGTTAGAGTACTATTCAGGGATATTCCTATTTAGTTATAACATCAACTGGGATTGTAACAACCACCACCCACCTCCAATGGCCCCTCATATTCTCCAGGCCAACTCCTGGCCCTTCTGTGCCCATTCAGTCAGTATACAATGAACACGGACCCATAACATAATTATTGAGTGGGAGG
Organism: Scyliorhinus canicula; assembly: GCF_902713615.1. Lineage (NCBI taxonomy): Eukaryota > Metazoa > Chordata > Chondrichthyes > Carcharhiniformes > Scyliorhinidae > Scyliorhinus > Scyliorhinus canicula. Next base: position 91,725,197 of record NC_052163.1, on the reverse strand, counting down.
CTGTTTGCACAGTTAGAGAGGCCTGTTGATTTTGTTGATTGACATCTTAATGTGGTTATAAGCTATTTTTCGATGAGCTCTTTTGTTAATGTGTCAATGTTTATTTGCACAGGATTAAGAGGCGTGAAGTACTTAAAGATCCTGTTATTGTTACCATAATGGTCTGTTTGTTTAACCTTTTTGTAGGGTTGTAGAAACACCATATTATTTTCAAAGAAATATTTCTAAGCACATTCCATTGTTACTGCAGGGTACAGTGCTTCTGAACAAAGTACATTCTGGGTGCATAGCCATGGTAGTAAATGCCCATTGGAGGTGGGTGGGGGTGTAAGTTAGCATTGGGTTGGTGGGCAATGAGGGCATGGAGGTGGCATGGGGAGTCAGGGGGGGGGGGGGCAATGACAGGTTTGAGGGCTGAGAGCTACAGGGCCTAAAATGTAACTAGACCACTGGACAAAGTCCCATGAATCTTTTAAACAGCCCACCTCAGCAGTTTCGAGCCCTGTGGTCACCTCCAAATTGCTTCAGAGGAAATTAAATTGAATAGGGCAGATCGATTGCCAAGAGTGCCAATTGACAGTAGAGCTTAGTCACAAAGTCCAGATGTGGTGCGGAACATATTTCTTTGCATGGAGAGAGGGTTCGGAAGCATTTGACACCCATTATGTGCAATCTTGTTGGCTTTGAGACTCATCACAGCTTATTCCCTAAAGGAGAATATTAGAGCTGAAACACCCTCTTTAATATAAAGCCCACTGTTTCATTGGTATTAATAATAATTATTAGGGCTTTGGTACTTCATTCACAGGGCAAGAGACAATGAACAAGCGACCATATTTTCCGGTAAGCCGAAGCAGTAATTAGGAAGGCAGCTGAACTAGTCCTGTGCCAATAGGGCTAGAATTCTCATGGGGATTGTCTCGGTCTCCTGGCATGAATTCAGCTGAACAGCCGGAAACCTGGGTATCTTCTGCCACCCCTGCAACATTTCTGCCAGCCATCTCCTGAACCTACCATGGCCATTCAGTAGCACAGTCACAGATATTCTACCCTGTGATCTCCACATGCCTACTCCTGCTTCAAATTCATATGTTAGCAGGAACTTTCCTGCAGAGGTCACTGGATGGCATGCCAGAGTGGGAACCACAACCAGGTTTACCCTCCTGAAGCACAGGGATACTGGGGCAAGTTGTAGCACAGAGCTAAGCTCCCAAAGTGCATAGAATCATTGAATCCCGACAGTGCAGAAGGAGCCCATTCAGCCCATCGAGTCTGCTGCAACCCTTCGAAAGAGCATCCTACCTAGGCCCACACCCCCACCCTATCCCTGTAACCCCACCTTTTGGACATTAAGGGGCAATTTAGCATGGCCAATCCACTTAACCCGCACATCTTTGGACTATGGGAGAAAACCTAAGCACTCAGAGGAAACCCACGCAGAAACAGGGAGAAAGTGCAATCTCCACACTGGTAGCAAATGTAAACTTAGTCACCCAAGGCTGGAATTTAACCCAGGTCCTTGGCTCTGTGAGGCAGCAGTGCTAACCACAGCATTTGGAACTTTATTTTCCTCTGTGATGTTGATATATTTTTTAACTATTTGGGCGGGATTCTCCCCTAACCGGCGGGGTGGGCCGCACTGGCGCCGGGAAGTGATGTGAACCCTCCGGCATTGGGCCGCCCGGAAGGTGCAGAATTCCTCGCACCTTCAGGGGCTAGGCTGATGCCGGCGGGGTTGGCACCGCGCCAGCTGGCGGCAAAGTGCTTGGCGCCGCGCCAACCGGCGGCGAAGGGCTTGGCGCCACGCCAACCGGCAGCGAAGGTACTCCGCCGGCCAGAGCGATTTGGCACATGCGCGGGAGCGCCAGCGTGTGCTGCCGTCATCCCAGCACATGCGTAGGACGTTCTTCTCCGCACCGGCCATGGCGGACCGTTACACCGGCCAGCGAGGAGGGAAAGAGTGCCCCATGGCACAGACCTGCCCGCGGATCGGTGGACACCGATCGCGGGCTAGGCCACTGTGGGGGACCCCCCGGAGCTAGATCCCCGCGCCTATTCAGAGGACTCCGCAGGCCACCCGCAGAGCCAGGTCCCGCCGGTACGGACCTGGTGTAATGTGCGCCGGTGGGACCCGCCGGAAACGGGTGGCCACTCGGCCCATCGTGGGCCGGAGAATTGCCGGGGGTGGGGGGTGTGCACTACCAACGCCCCTGACCGGCACGGTGCGATTCCCACCCCCGCTTAAAAACTGGCGCCGGAGAATCCGGCAGCCGGCGGCGGGGCGGGATTCACGCCACCCCCCCGGCGATTCTCCGGCCCAGCGGCGGGTCAGAGTATCCCACCCTTTATCTTTATAAACTATTCGCATTTTTTAAAATTGCTATTCCAGCTTTTTTGTGTATAGTGTTGAATATTTCTTTTGTTTTGCAAATTCTTGCTTTGCAGTTATGGAGGTTTGGCTAGAAACAATGGGCAGTAGTACAAAGTGGATGTTGTTAAATAGTCTCTTATAATATTCCCCATAGTCAACAAGAAACACACTGAAAACAAGCAGAAGTAGAAATTTCACTCTGAGACTATGGCCACAAAACCCGTTTTTAGTGCTTTGTGGTCAAATCAATTGTGGAACATCCAGTTTTCTTTCTTCCTATATTCCCTTATCTCCCTTGTGTAAGCAGAAGCTTATCAGTGCTTCACTGTGTGTCGTATAATAATTATGGTGTCATTCCCTTGATTGCATTACATTAAGAATGAACCTTCTTAATTAAAAAATAATAATAAATTACTTGGAAGTTTTAATTTTGATTTTCTAATTAATGTTGTTCCGGTTAATAAGCAGTCAGGAATCCAAGTCAAGATCCATCAGCTTGTCCATAAGAGAGGAAATAAATGAATGCCGAGGCTTACTGACCAGCTTCCAAGTTCCAGTCATTGTGTTCAGTGAGGAGGGGCTCGTGGATTTAACACAATGCCTGTGTGATATGAACTGACTGTTGGATGCCTCAATACTTCCCACAACTATGCACTTCATAGTTGAATAATTGATATCAGGAAAGGGGCACCTCAGTCATGCGATTGACGCCCAAGACCTGCCTAATGCGTTGACTGTAATAGGCCATAAGCCCATCCGCCAGCATTGGGACTTGGGAGGTTTTAGGCAGAATGTTACCCCCTCTTTGTGGCATGGGGGTGAGGAGTGGGGTCTTAAAATATGGTCAGCTGTTCAAAACCCCATTGACTTGGATGTGACCGGAAAATCCCACCAGTGGGAGGAGCCAGAGAATTCCACCCTTGGCCTAATGTTACGATCCCAGTTGATGTTATGGAGGATGGGAAGATCCCAGATTCAAAAGATTGTCAGTGCAATTCTCCGTCGGCGGGATCCTCCACTCCATATCAGCGCACCCACGCCCACGGGTTTCCCGACGGTGTGGGGTGATCACAATTGGAAATCCCATTGGCCGGAATGGAGGATCACACTGCCGGCGAGGGTGTGCCGCACAAGAAAATGCAGCTGGAGGAGTGGAGAATTCCGCCCTGTAACATTTACCTGTTTTTTACTCAAATGTGGAGGAATAGAGTGACAGGACCACTAATTAGTTTTAATAACAAGAAAAATATTTATTAAATATGGAAAAAATGGATTTAATATCATACTCTCCCTTAACTTAACAAATACATACATGTTATAAGATTAACACGGATGGCAATGTACATTTGAAAATACAATGGTCTCATTCACACCCAAAGTCCTTTAAACATGCACTGCACTCTAAACCCGCGTTAGTGTCTGGGATTTCTCCTCCGAAACTCCCGAGGTGATTGTCATATGAGAGTTTGAAACTCCAGTCCCAAAAACACGCTTTAAAACCTTCTCTTGTAATCAGACTTTCCATCAGCAGGTTGCATTTCGAAATCCACTCCGTCTTTTCCAAATAACTCTTTTGAACAGGGCTTCTGCTTAACCTGTAGCAGTGAACCCACTCCAGGCTTTAGACCAACCCCTTTAGGATTTCTTTATCTTGACAGATTTCCACCGTTAACACAAACTCTGATATCCAGCCAATAATGTCTTATCAATTACTTAAAAATTAACATCTCACAAACTGCATTAAGATATCACAAGCTTTAGAACCATTTCAGATATCTTTCTGACTTCTCACTAGCTAGCTCCTTTACAGTTATGTCAATTGAAATGAGTAGTACCCTGTTCTGCTCCCAGTTCCTTTTTGTTCCTTTAACTTCAGGCACCCTGGAAACTCCTCTTCAGTTCTCTCGTTTCCTTAATTAACTATCCTTTAGATTTCTGGCACTGACTTTCTTAACCATTACTCCATTGTATGGCTTTTTTTCCAGAAAAGCTGAGAGAGATGTTCCTTCTCTAGCTGCCTGTCGCCAACTGCTGTAACTGAAGAATAAAGCAAAGCTTTTTTTTTAACAAGGGCCTTCAGTTGCTGAGCAATTATATTTATTCATCATGCCTTAGCTCTCTCTATCACAGGTGGAACTTAACGAAACCTCAAGCCTACAAATATCTTTGTCCAGCATGAATCTAAACATAGGTCCCTTCCAGACACACATACATTAAATTAAACTCACCTAAAACTATACCTTATTTCTAATGTTTACCCTTACAAACTACCTGTGTTTTCCTAACATTGACTATCAATTGTCTGACAAGCTATCAATGAACCTCATTCCCGATAAGTTTAGTTGTTCCATTGAATACAGCTTGTGTGGTTTAAATCTTCACAATTATCCCTTCCAACAACCTGGCGTCCTGTGACAGCCTCCTGCTCTTTCATATTCCCTATCATGTTGTTATCCAATAAGATGCCGGCTCCTTGCCCAATTTCCACCTACAGCCTTTGGCAGTGAATCTGTAGGTTATTTGTCAAAAGCTGCACAAGAGGCCTGTTGGCATGTGGGGTGATGTAGTGCAATTTGTGAAATCCAGTTCAGGGCATGGGCTCAGTTGGAAATGGGCTTTGAGAGGCTGGGGAGGCCCCAACCATTTTAGCAGCCTTCCAGCTCTAACTGGCCATTCCAGCTGACGGTATGGCGCCAGTGTCCTTCCTGCGTGTTTACAGTGGCACAGGGGAGGCAATGAGGCACGTTGCACATCTTTACACTCCAGGCTGAGAGAACTGTCTCTGCCGACAGTCCCTTTAATCCAATTCCAGTCCTCTGTGTTTTGAAGCGAACAATAGAATTGCTAAACCAGACAGAAAGGCAAAATGTCAGTCAAATAGAGCTCCGTTCATTAATTTATTATCAAGGGTTCAACTGTTTTCTCCACTTATTGAATAAGGAATTGCCTGCATGTTTTAATTTCAGTGCCACTAAAGCAGAAGGTATAAAAGTTAAGATTTTGTGACCTGGTTTCAGATCTCACTTCAGGCCTCATAGAGCCAGCCTCCAGTAATTTCTAATTATGCTAATTCACCACTGTATTCTAATACACCATCATAAATTATTAACAGCAGCACAATGCGTCTCCCGTGTAATGGTGCTGTTGCATCTTCATCAATGAATTGAAGAAACTGACACACCAAGATTGCTCTTGAGTTAAAACCTAGTGAGCTTAATTCATGTCACAGACTTGGCGAGCTATGGGCTCCGGATCATGTTTCAATTCAACTCAAAATTTGAATTGAACAAGTTGACTTAACTTTGGATGAGACTATTTCAGCAGGCATGGTGATGCAAGTTATTTTTAGTCGAGTTGCCAGATGAAGAGGGTTAATGATATTATTGCCAAATTGCACATTGTAACAGAGCTTTATACACTGCAAACCAAACTCATTTTTGATTGAAGTTGTATCAAGTGACAGCTGGATAAACAAGGATGATGTGGAACACCCACCCCCCTTTCCTAGTCACAATACACACAGAGCTGTATTCTTTTTTAAAGTTATATTTTATTCATCGTGGCCTGCTACCTAGTGTACAGAGCAAACCTAAAACCCTGTTTGAGATGCACTACATATATTAATGACAGGGAAGGCTCAGTGTCGACAGGTCTTCTTTCCACTGGGACATTATGTGTCCTTCAGGAGTTCCTTGGTTTCCTGCTTGTGTTGCTGACTGTGACAAGGTTAGTGCTTCCAGTTTTGTTGAGAACGGTGAGAGCTGTTTCAAAATTTTGATTTGTTTATGTTCTGGTCTGGGCCATGTTCCATGGGTGGCAACATGTGGCTTTGTCTAATTGAACTTAAACAGTCCACCTGCGACGACGTTTTCTGACTCTCTCACTGCGTAATACGCAGAACTGTTGTAGCTGATGCCACTTCATAATGCGGAGACCGAATAACGAGCTCCGCAACCTCATGGGACTCTCCAACTGCTGTGCCTCCGCTTAAATGTGAAAACATAGAGCTGAGTCTTTGTCCGATGGGAATTTCCAGGCATCAGTGGTGGATCCAGATAGAGTAAATGGTGAAAGCAGTACATAGAGGTCAGAGCTCTGATCAGAGTGCCCTTTTCCACAGACCTGCAAGCTTATACAGCTCCCTCCTGCACAGTTCATATAGGCCAGGGTATTAACAAGAACCCTTCCAGTATCTGGTCCACCGGAGCTTTCACTTAAAAGCTATTTCCTCTCTTTATTTTCTTCTCAAAGGATCCCTACAGTACAGAAGGAGGCCATTTGGCCCATTGAGCCTGCACCGACATTTCGAAACACCACCCTAACTACGTCTAATTCCGCACCCTGGGCAGGATACTCCAATAATGGGGCTATGGCCCCACTGGCGAATCACTCTGGACTTTCCTTAAGAAAGGCCTGAGTGATTCTCCTACCTGCAGGGGGCTGTCAGGGCCCCGGAGTGCTTCTCGCAGCTCTGGCTGCAGATACAGGACTGCGCACTTCTGGTTGGGAGTCTGCGCATGCGCACGGCAACGGCCTGCAGCCGTGGGACATGGCGGACTCAGACCGCGGAGCGGCACCAGAAATGTAGCCCCCCCCCCCCCCCCCCCCCCCCCCCCGCCAGATCGCAAGTGCCCGCGGGTCCGTGACACCCCCTCGCCCCCCCTGGCCGTCTATGAGGCCCCCCGGTGATCGATACCCCCGCCCACCCCCCCCCCCCCCCAACCAGGGCAGCTGCGGACTGAGTCCGCAGCCGCCGACGGCCAATAGGTGGTTAAACCACGCCGTTGGGAACTCGGCCAATTTTCCTTGGAGAATCGCGGGTGGAGGTCCTCTGTCAATGGCCCCCTACCCGCGCTGCGTAGTTCGTGTGCGTGCAATTCTCGATGCGGGAGCGGCTTCGAACTGGATTTCGGCCTCGATGCCCATTGTCCGCCCTCGCCCTGATTGTGATATCGCCACAGAGGCTTGGAGAATCCAGCCGCCTATTCCTGCAACCCCACCCTAAGGGACAATTTAGCATAGCCATCCCACCTAACCTGCACATCTTTGGACTGTGTGAGGAAACCAGAGCACTCGGAGTAAACCCAAGCAGACAGGGGAGAAAGTGCAAAAGCCACACTAGTCAGAATCAAACCCTAGCGGTGCGAGGCAGCAGTACTAACCACTGTGCTACCGTGCCGTCCTATTAAACAAAATTCTATTAAACAATTTTATTAAATTCTATTAAAACAAAATTCCATCAAACAAAATAATTATTCTTTATTTCTTTACGAATACTAAATGGAGAAACAATCCACATTTTTTTTTAAGCTTATTATTAACATGCCAAAGAACTGAAAAGCTTCATTATGAAGCTTTGCATACTGTGATGCGAGTTCCTTTTACCTCAGTTTTATCTCACGTTCTTGTCCTCTGCGTTACTGATTCTCAACGTTATTTTCATGTCTTCTCCACTTCGCTGTACCATCGATTTTAATCTTTTTTTCAGCTTATAGTCTTTGACTTATTCCTTTGCCTCCTTGCCTTCAGCAATCTTTTTGAGGCCCAGCTTGATTCACTTGGTGGCCCTTTCACAACAGAGTCAGCATGGGTTGTAGGTTCAAGCCCCGTGCAGGAGTTAAGCATCAAGCTTTGACTGGCACTTCAATGCGATACGGAGTGCTATACTGTATAAGCTGCTGTCCTTATCAAACCAAGGCCTGTCTGCCTGTTCTGTCGATACAGCAGGCCCCATACTGAAAAGAGAACGTGAAGTTTCTGCCCTGGTCAACATTCCTCCCTCAGGTCAATCACCAAAAACAAGATGGATTGGTTCTTTATCTCATTTGGTGTTTGTGGGATTTTGCTGTGCGTGAAATAACTGCTACGGTGTCCACATAGCATTGGTGACTGCACTCCAGAAAGGGATGTCGTCAGAAATATGATGAGGTGTTGGTGAATAAAAGTGCTTCTCTTTGGCATTGAAAGAAACTTTGAACAAAGATGTGATTTGATTGGTTAGAAGTCAGCCTCCAAAAGCCACTGCTGTGAGAGAACTCAAAATTCACATTTGCCGCATGTACAAACGTGACCAAAATGGACTCACTTTTCTGTATGAGACAAGAATGGACAGGCAAGCTTCACAGCCGCCAACAGAGGAACAACCTGGCCAAGTGAACTCATTCATTGTACGCTAACTATTACAGTGAGAAGTCTGATGGTGACATTTGAGTCGGTTTACTGTAATATCGGTGCTTGTTTCAGTCTCACCGTACACTAAGCTGAAACTGCCTCCACAAAAGGAAGTTTCTATCTGTCATGCAAGTCAAGTCTGTTCCAGGACTAAGAGACACAATACAATTAGTCAGACACTGAAATGTTTGTGGTCTGATTCTTAGTCTGGGTTGGCTGGCCTCAACTGGAGTGGCATTAACAGTGCAGCAATTAAACCCAGCACCGTTACTAAGGGAGGTAAAGTTTCATCCAAGGTCCCTGTGTTCTCGCTGGAAAGCACCCTTTCTAGGCGCTGGCTAGACAAGTATACACTCTTGTCCTCTTTCCTTCGCTGATATTGATTGTTATTGACAAGTTATAACATCGCTGAGTGGGTTGTAGGAACCTATGGCACCCTCCCTCAGCATGTGTCAGGAGCTTCAAGGGAGATGAGGCGACAGTTAGAACAAAAGGAAACGGCAGATCAAGAGATAACCCGAATGACTAATCCTGCATCGATATACCTTTCATGTCTCATTCCTTCTTGTGATCGAAAGAGCTATCTATCCTGGGGGCTTGGTCGGGTGCAAAATTATTTGCATCAAAAACATGCTGATGTTGTTAGTTCCTGGTTGGAAACATCTCAGCGGCTTATTGAATATTAATAAGCCTCTCAAGAAATGAGAAGCCAAAGAAAGTCAGTGTGAATGTGTTATGCTGTGTTTTATTTGCAACAATGACTTTGAGTTTGAATGTAAGTCGTGAGTGATCCAACGTGCGTTCTTTTCCCTCCGTTATTGTTGCTGTGTTTTTTCCCCTGTCGATTCCGAAGGCACCAAACTGTGCTGCGATACAGTATAAGAGAAGAATGCTGTCCACCCTCTTGGTAACTCTCCAAAGTGTCATTTGTCATGTGTGGAAACTGGTGGACTATTTGATTAGGGCCATCATAGCCAAGTCGAAAGCTCCCTCACTCAATGAGCACACGCCTCTTGTTATTAGACAAGTGTTACTGGATGCAGTCCAGGCACAAGAACCCTGGCTGCTTTCCTCACCTCATTAGTTCAGGATGCTGTGACCACTTCACACTGTGTGCACCTAGAACCTCTCAGTGCTCTAATTAATCTGGATGGAAATCCTTCCTAAAGTAATTCTCCTCATCTCCTGTGCAGAACAAAACCTGGACTTTGTTTCAGGCAGACTGGTTTCTGTCTGTAACAGTTGCCTATAAACCTCATCAAGTATAACGGGGATATTGCATCGTGACGGACTCAAATTCTCACAGGCATTCCCTGAGTTCTGACAATTTTCTTTTTCATTTTGCCTATCCACTCTTCTGAAGGGCTGACTATGCTGGAAAATAATCAGCGGAGATAGGCTGGCCTTCAAGTCCTCACATGAGCAATCGTTCGGAATAGGTTGTGAGTGTTTGGAAGTGACAATAGACAGAGTGGATAGTCAGAGGTTTTTTCCCAGAGTAGAGGGGTCAATTACTAGGGGGCATAGGTTTAAGGTGTGAGGGGCAAGGCATAGAGGAGATGTACGAGGAAGTTTTTTACACAGAGGGTAGTGGGTGCCTGGAACTCGCTGACGGAGGAGGTGGTGGAAGCAGGGACAATAGTGACAGTTAAGGGGCATCTTGACAAATACATGAATGGGATGAGAATAGAGGGATACGGACGCAGGAAGTGCAGAAGATTTTAGTTTAGATGGGCAGCATGGTCGGCACAGGCTTGGAGGGCCGAAGGGCCTGTTCCTGTGCTGTACTTTTCTTTGTTCTTTGACATGGCTAAAGGTGATTCAGTTTTCCATTCATTACAGAATTTCTGGCACAGGTCACGATAGAGAAGTCAAAATCAATGGGGTTTCCAACCGATTTTGCAACAGGAGTGAGTGGTAGAGAGACCAAAATAGCACAGAAAACCTTACCATATTTAAGTGTCCACCGCAATTTTGTTCTGGCTATTAAATAGGCACCCAAGGCTCTGAATGGAAATGGGCCAGAGGTGTGTAACTAGATGCACAAAGGATTCCTGTAATATGTCTTGGACTTTGATGGAATTTTTAACTGAAAGATTGCAGTATCCAAGCTTCAGAAACCTTGCCCACTGGCAGAGGTGTGAAGTTCCCAACGCAGTGTCCCTTGAAAGGACTTTTGTTGGGCCCCTTAGGGAAGCCCAAAATTCAGGTTGGCGGAGGTATGTTTGAGGCAAGATGAACACGTTTACTGCGGACCACTTGCTGGTTGACCTCCTTTTTGGCCTCCCCTCTTGTAAATGGCAGCATAGCAGCACAGTGGTTAGCACAGTTGCTTCACAGCTCCAGGGTCCCAGGTTTGATTCCTGGCTTGGGTCACTGTCTGTGCGGAGTCTGCAGGTTCTCCCCGTTAGTGCGTGGGTTTCCTCCGGGTGCTCTGGTTTCATCCCATAAGTCCCGAAAGACGTGCCGTTAGGTGGATTGGCCATGATAAATTGCCCTTCGTGTCCAAGAAAGGTTAGGTGATGTTACTGGGTTACGGGGATAGGGTGGAGGCATGGGCCTAAGTAAGGTGCTCTTTCCAAGGGCCGGTGCAGACATGATGGGCCGAATGTCCTCCTTCGGCACTGTAAATTCTATGATTCTAAGATTCTGAAACGCTTTTGGGAAGTCTGGACACTGGATTTTCTGTCCCTGCGCTCTGGGGTGGCATTCTCCCCTACCCGGCGGGAAGGGGGGTCCCGGCGTAGGGGAGTGGCGCCAACCACTCCGGCGTCGGGCCTCCCCGAAGGTGCGGAATTCTGCGCACCTTTGGGGGCTAGGCCCGCTCCGGAGCGGTTGGCACCACGCCGACTGGCACCAAAACCGGCATCAGCGGCCTGTCAGACCCGGTGCCGGGGCTGGCCGAAAGGCCTTCGCCGGTTCGCTCATGCGCGCTGGGGGATTCTCTTCTGCTTCCGCCATGGCGGAGGCCGTGGCGGCGGCGGAGGAGAAAGAGTGCCCCCAAGGCAGTGGCCCGCCCTCCGTTCGGGGTGCACTGATCGCGGGCCTGGCCACCGTGGGGGCACCCCCCGGGGTCCGATCGCCCCGCACCCTCTCCAGGACCCCGGAGGCCCGGTCGCGCCGCCGATCCTGCCACCACCAGAGGTGGTTCAGACCTCGGCGGCGGGAGAGGCCTCCCAGCGGCGGGACTTCGGCCCATCGCGGGCCGGAGAATCGCCGCAGGGGCCTCGCCGATCGCCGTGGACGTCACACCGATCGGTGAGGTGTGATTCCCGCCCCCGCCAATTCCCGGGTGGCGGAGAATCTCTGCTACGGCGGGGGTGGGATTTTCGGCGGCCCCAGGTGATTCTCCGACCCTACTGGGGGTCGGTGAATTTCCCACCGATCAGTATTCCCAACTCTGAAACAATTCGCCAGTTCCATGCCGATGAGGCCAACCATCAAATTGAATCAGGCGACATCAGGCAGGCATTCTGACAGCTCAGCCCAGCCCAGTCACCCACACATAAAAATCACCCCCCTAGCTATGTTCATCTCCCCCTCAGCCTCAGCCTGTGGGAGTGCAGCCATTGGCCTCACCTCTTACTTTGCTCACCTAATACAGCACAGACAAGTGATCAAGCGTAGAGCCCTCCCTTGTCTGAATTACTCAGTTATGTACACAGCCGTGCATTTCACAACTTAATCACACCCGAGGACTGAGTGGTCTGTGCATTTTCAAAGGTTGGCTTAGCATTTACCAGAAACAAATATTTTCTGTCGCGCAAAGGTTAATTAGCTATCTGGTTTTAAGTTTTTAAAAATTCAATCATGGGATGTGGGCATCGCTGGCTGCGCCTGCATTTATTGCCCATCCCTGGTTACCCTCGAACTGAATGGCCATTTCAGAGTCAACCATATTGCTGTGGATCTGGGCCACATGGAGGCCAGACCAGGTAAAGCTGGCAGATTTCCTTCCCTAAAGGACATGGGTGAACCAGATGTTTGTTTTTTTACACAACAATGGTTTCATGCTTTTCAGTCAGCCTTTAATTCCAGATATTTATTCAATTCAGATTTTGCCATCTACCATGGTGGAATTTGAATCCAGGTCCTCCAGAGCATGCATGACCCTGGATCGTTGGATTATTAGTCCAGTGACCATTTATCTATGCCACCACCTACCCTTAGTCCTTTCAAGGGACACTGCTTAGCGAGGTGCTGAGCCACATAGTGTGGGAAAGTCACCATGTTTGACCTCTGCTCTTTGATTTGTCGCTTCCACTGCCGTCACTTGAGGTGAGGAGGAGAAAATAAATCAGTCATGATTTCTCCTTCTGACCACAATTCAGGGGCCCATTGCTGGCAGGTGCAAGTATCTGTGATGCCTCCATGGTCAAATAGCCGGCAACTTAATTGCCTGTTTTTTAATTCAATCTGGGAATATGGGCATAATGCCAGAATTTGTTGCCCTTCCCTGATACCCCTTGAGAAGGTGACGGTGAGCCACTTTCTTGAGCTGCTGCCAGTCCGTTGACTGCAGTTTCTGCCACTGTGCTGTTAGGGAGGGAGTGCCTCGAGTTTGAAGCTGGCTCATAGATGGTGATGAAGGCTGTGTACTATGGGCCTGCTTCTCTCCATGCACCGTATTAAACTGAGGCAACATCCTTCCGGACCAGAGCTAGGGGGACCCAAAGGTATAGAAGGATGATTATATCCCAACCAAAGCATGCAAGGAGCTCAGAATGAAGCTGCTGTTAAAGATGGAGTTTAAAAATAGGTCTGCACATTGAAGGGACATGAGCCATAGAATTATCCAAACATTCAACAGAAACTTGATACTATTGCTTGAGGGTCAGCCTCTGACATCTTTCCTGCCTATCATGCATACAGTACAACCCATGCCAACTGAAAGACAGCAATCCAAACACTTCAGAAATTGTGCTGCCAGTTCAAGGCTCTGTGGGGGCTGGCGCCTGCACAAATTGCTTTCTCACTTCCACAGTTTTTGCAGTTCAATCCCTTACATAGATGAACAAATTTTCTTGCAATTGGAATAGGACAGCAAGTGGTACTCAACACATCCCTTCCCTTCCACATGAGGGGCTTTAAATTGCACGATGGTACAATTTCTTAAGTGGCAGGAATCCTGCACTCGGGGTATGGGCAGGCAATTCAACTGTGAGATGCTTCACAGCCTTATACTCTCCTCACAAGTGCGTTTTTCCAGCAGGAGGGACTGACCAGCCATCAGGGGCAGAAAATCTGGTGGAGTTTTTTATCCACTTCCTTATTGCCAAGCCACTGGGCGTGATTTACCCAGATGGGTACACAGTCCCATAGCGCAATTAGCCGAGTGCTTCCCGGCATTCAGAGCACTGAGAGACACCACGCTATCGAACATTCGGGTAGATTGGGGGCCTCAGCAGGGAACCCGATCGCCGGAACTCCTCAGTGAGGGTGAGATTGGGACACCATTTTTAAATGGCGTCCCGATTTCTCAACCCTCCGGACATGAATACTGAACCCCGCCCCCAGCTCCAACTGACCTGTAAGGGGTCCTCGGGCCCTCCCGCACCCCCTGCACTCACGCAGGGCACCCACTGCACCTGCTTAGGGTACCCTGGCCCGATTCTCATGCCAGCCTGCCACCTTGCCACTGCAAACTTAGCACTGTCAGCCTAGCACTGCCTGCCGGGCACCTTGGCAGTGCCACTGCCAGCTGACAGTGTCACTGAGGCACCTTGGAGTGGCAAGGCTGGCACGCGGGTGGCACTGGCTGGCATTACCAAGGTACCAGGCAGGCAGTGCCAAAGTGCCCAGGTGGCACCAGCACGGCCAGGATACTACCCTGCCAGAAGGCAAGTACCTGGGAGCCTCCGATCCCCAGGGAGATCCGCACGAATGCCGTTCCATCTGGTTCCCGTTTGTGGTGACCAGCACTGAACAGCGCTTACCCGAGATCCCCAAGGCCTTGGGTAGATCATGGGAGTGCTTGTCACAATAGGCGGGATTCACATTGCAATATCTTGCAAGATCACATTGGATCTCGCGAGGCACGGCGAGCCGGATAGATTCCGGAAGATGGATCACCTACTGGCTGTTTGCCTTTCGGGCGTAACGCTGCCGAGAGGTCTCGTCCACTGAAACTAATTGCAGCATCATCAAAAACGTGCCTGGTTGAGACTTGTCCAGGCCAAATCAGAAGTGGAACTGGATGCTTTCTAGTCTTTTGTAACTTGGCAACAAATGGAGTGATGTCTCATATCCAGGAGCCATGTTTGCTTCCAGTCAAAGAGACCAATTATGTGCCTCGTGAATTATTCATCTGTCTTCACTTGTTGAAATGGGAATCATATTTCGGGAGACTGGATCGCTACAATGTGCTTTTCCTCACTGGGCCTTGCTTTGATTGCACTGATGTATTGAAAGCTTATTTTTCTGCCAACTGTGAGAATCCTCTGTGAATTGGAGGGTGCAGTCTGCTCCACAGCTTGAATGCGACCATCAGAAGTCACAAGTTGGCAGTTTCTCAGGCACAGCAACCTCTCCCCACCCAGCATGCCCACCCCTTCCACCCTCACTCCCCCACCACCACCCACCTAACTTCCCACCCCTCCCCGCCACACACAGGAAAGGTGTCTGTGTTGGATTCACTTGACGCTGGAGGAGGTGCTTTGTATTTTCAATTTGCGTTTGCATGAATCTCTAGCTCACATTCTCCGCTATCACGAAAGAGGCACAGCCTGTGGTCATCTAAGACTATGGCCATTTTACTTATTTTTACAGCTAGCCCATGCTGTAGTTCAAGGCTCATACTTTACAGTCCCACTCTCCCATTGCGCCCTTGTTTTTTGCCCCCCGTTTTATAAGTAACAATCCAAGCCCCTTGTGATGAATGTTATCAGTAGCTGATATAATGGTACCTTACCTTTAATGCATTGGCCCTTTAAGATCGGGCTTGGAACCCTGGGGGACTCCGCCTCTGGCTCCGCCCCCAGGAAACGGTATAAAAGATAAGGCTCACTCAGGCAACATGTGATGAGCACACTTCTCGGCTGCTGTACAGTTCTCACATGATTAAAGCCCTTGAATCATCTATCTTCTCTCCTGTGTCATGATTGAGGGTATCTCAATTTAATCATCTGACACATCAAGATGGACAGCGCTCTAAAGCCGGAGAAACTCAACCTGGACGCTCGGTCGCCGGAAGCCCCGGAAATGTTAAAATATTGGCTGCGGTGTTTTGAGGACTATATTGACTCCTCAGCGACTGAGGTCGACGGCGCTCGCAAGCTGCATTTACTACATGCCCGGGTAGGCCACCGACTCTCCTCCGTGATCGAGAACGCTGCAAATTACGAAGCTGCGGTCGAGATACTGACGAAACGCTTCGTGAAGCCGATTAATGAGGTACACGCCAGACATTTGGTCTCAACCTGCAGCCAGCGTTCCGGGGAAACTCTGGACGAGTACATGGAGAGGCTCACTGTGCTCGCGAGGAACTGCAACCATAAAGCAATGATGGCAGAAACCCACATGAACTTGCATATTTGCGATGCCTTTGTGTCCGGTATCAGGTCCTCGTACATCCGGCAGCAGCTCCTAGAAGACGGGGCGAAGGATCTGCAAGGCACGGTAACGCTTGTCTCTTCCCGAGAAACGGCCCACCGTAACCTCCGTACGTACTCCACGGACCTTGCGAGCCCCTCTCGATCCCCTCCAGACTCGGCCACGCTACAGGCCTGCGCCGCGCGGCGATCCGTTCACTCCGGGGGTTCCCCATGCTATTTCTGTGGGCAAGGTCAGAACCCACGGCAACGCTGCCCGGCCCGCTCCACAATCTGCAACGACTGCGGGAAGAAAGGGCACTTCACTAAAGTCTGCCTGGCTGGTCCCAAAGGCCACAAACAAAATCCTCACCAGGCCCAGAAATCAAGCTCCCGGTTTCACAGGCCCCGCAACGCGGCCGCAAGGCGGCCGGACATTTCCACTTCCGACGCATCATCAACCTCGTGCGAGTCATGGGAGCGGCCATCTTGGCCGTGGCCAGCTTCGAACCCCGACACGTGCGACCGACTGCGGTGGCCATTTTGTGACTCCAAGCGGCCATTTTGTGAGTACGACTTAACCGAGGACTCTGACTACCCGCAACTAGCGATCACGCTCGATCAATCGCGGCCGAAACACCTGCGTAACTCGATGATGCGAGTGCGAATCAACGGCCACGACACTCCCTGCCTATTCGACTCCGGGAGCACGGAAAGCTTTATCCATCCAGACACGCTAAGACGCTGCTCCCTGCGCACCCACCCCGCCTCCCAAACTATCGCCCCCGCCTCTGGGTCCCATTCGGTCCAAATCACGGAGTATTGCGTTGCTGACCTCGCAATTCAAGGCGCTGAATACACCCGTTTTAAACTTTACATCTTTCCTCAACTCTGCGCCCTCCCTGCTGCTCGGTCTGGACTTTCAGTGCAGCCACCGGAGCCTGATACTGAAGTTCAACGGACCCCTGCCCCCACTCACGGTATGCAGCCTGGCGACACTCAAAGTTGCGCCACCCCCCCTCTTCGCGAACATCACTCCCGACTGTAAGCCCGTCGCCACCAGGAGTCGCCGGTACAGTACCCAAGACATGACTTTTATCAAGTCAGAGGTTCAGCGGCTACTAAAAGAGGGGGTCATAGAGGCCAGCAACAGCCCTTGGAGGGCTCAAGTATTGGTAGTCCACTCCGGGGAAAAGCAACAAATGGTAGTGGATTATAGCCAGACCATAAACTGCTTTACGCAACTCGATGCTTACCCACTTCCCCGCATAGCTGAAATGGTGACTCACATCACCCAGTAACGGGTATTCTCCACGGTCGACCTAAAATCGGCCTATCATCAACTCCCTATCCGCTCAGAGGACCGCCCCAACATGGCGTTTGAAGCAGCCGGTCGGCTGTTTCGCTTCCTCAGGGTCCCCTTTGGTGTTACAAACGGAGTCTCTGTTTTCCCGAGGGCGATGGATCAAATGGTGGACCAGTATGTCTTACGGGCTACCTTCCCGTACTTGGACAACGTCACCATCTGCGGCCATGACCAGCAGGACCACGACGCAAACCTGAAGAAGTTCCTCCAGACTGCCCGGTCCCTCAACCTTACGTACAACAAAGAGAAATGCGTGTTCCACACAACCCGGCTAGCCATCCTCGGCTACGTCTTGGAAACGGGGTCCTAGGCCCAGACCCCGACCGCATGCATCCCCTTAAGGAACTCCCGCTTCCCCGTAGCCTCAAGGCACTCAAACGGTGCTTGGGGCTTTTCTCCTATTACGCCCAGTTGGTCCGCAGATATGCGGACAAAGCCCGGCCACTCATTAAGACTACGGTTTTTCCCCTGACGGTTGAGGCCCAGTCGACTTTCAACCGTATCAAGGCCAGCATCATCAAGGCCGCCATGCACGCGGTGGACGAAGCCATTCCCTTCCAAGTAGAAAGCGACGCATCAGACGTCGCCCTGGCTGCTACCCTCAACCAGGCGGGCAGACCAGTAGCGTTCTTCTCCCGAACCCTCACCGCCTCGGAAATTCGGCACTCTGCAGTCGAGAAGGAGGCACAAGCCATAGTGGAGGCCGTGCGGCACTGGAGGCACTACCTAGCCGGTAGGAGGTTAACCCTCGTCACCGACCAACGGTCGGTCGCCTTTATGTTCGATAACGCACAACGAGGCAAAATAAAGAACGACAAAATTCTGAGGTGGAGGATAGATATTAAATATCGCCCAGGGAAGCTCAACGAGCCCTCAGATGCCCTGTCCCGCGGCACGTGCGCCAACGCGCACAATGACCGCCTGAGAGCCATCCACAATGACCTCTGCCACCCGGGGGTCACCCGGCTTGCCCACTTCATCAAGTCCCGCAACCTACCCTACTCCACAGAGGAGGTCAAGGCCATGACTAAGGCATGCCAGATCTGTGCGGAATGCAAACCGCAATTCTATCGACCAGACAGGGCCCCGCCTGATAAAGGCCTCTGGGCCTTTTGAGCGACTAAGTGTGGACTTCAATGGGCCCCGCCCGTCCACCAACTGCAACATCTATTCCCTCACCGTGATCGATTAGTTCTCCCGCGTCCCTTTTGCTGTCCCCTGTCCCGATATGACCTCGGCCTCCGTGATCAAGGCACTGCGCAGCATCTTCACACTGTTTGGTTTCGCCGCTTATATCCACAACGACTGGGGTACATCGTTCATGAGCGATGAGCTGCGTCGATATCTGCTCAGCAAGAGAATCGCCTCGAGTAGAATAACGAGCTATAACCCGCAGGGAAACGGGCAAGTGGAGAGGGAGAATGCAACAGTTTGGAAGGCCGTCCTCCTAGCCCTACGGTCAAGGAATCTCCCAATTGCCCGCTGGCAGGAGGTCTACCCGATGCCCTACATTCCATTAGGTCGCTCCTCTGTACGGACACGAACGAGACCCCTCACAATCGTTTGTTTGTTTTCCTCAGGAAGTCCACCTCTAGGGTCTCGCTTCCACGTTGGCTGACGCCTCCGGGACCAGTTCTACTCCGGAGGCACGTGAGGAGCCATAAATCCGATCCCGTAGTCGAGAGGGTCCAACTGCTACACGCAAACCCCATACGCCTACGTCGAGCACCCCGACGGCAGGCAGGACGCCATCTCCCTGTGAGACCTGGCTGGCTCTCCCACCGACCCCGCTAGCTCGCCCACCGACCCCGACGCTATCCCCACCGTCCGTCCCCCTCCTACTGACGCTCCCCTCCCCATACCGACCGCCGACCCCGACAGCCCCCCCCCCATAGCGCCCCCTGCCCCCCAGCCGTCGCCAGCATCGATCACCCTAGTCATTCCAGATACCCTCCCCGCTCCAAGGCGGGCAAAGGCTCAGTCAACCGTGCTCCCGGATATACCACCATCAATACCGACCGTATCCACGGCACCACCACCGGAGCAGAGAAGGTCAGCACGGACGGTCAAACCACCCGCAAGACTGAACTTGTAACTCCACTTCACCCCTGACGGACTATGTGTTTTTTTTTAAACAGGAGTGAATGTGATGAATGTTATCAGTAATGATATAATGGTACCTTACCTTTAATGCACTGGCCCTTTAAGACCGGGCTTGGAACCCTGGGGGACTCCGCCTCTGGCTCCGCCCCCATGAAACGGTATATAAGATAAGGCTCACGCAGGCAACATGTGATGAGCACACTTCTCGGCTGCTGTACAGTTCTCAGATGATTAAAGCCTTTGAATCATCTATCTTCTCTCCTGTGTCATGATTGAGGGTATCTCGGGCAGCACGGTGGCCTAGTGGTTAGCACAACCGCCTCACGGCGCTGAGGTCCCAGGTTCGATCCCGGCTCTGGGTCACTGTCTGTGTGGAGTTTGCACATTCTCCCCGTGTCTGCGTGGGTTTTGCCCCCACAACCCAAAAATGTGCAGAGTAGGTGGATTGGCCACGCTAAATTGCCCCTTAATTGGAAAAAATAATTGGGTAATCTAAATTTATAAAAACAAAAAAAAAAAATGATTGAGGGTATCTCACCCCTTTTAAAAGTTAATATGGACCTGCTTTAACTGTCCGTTCAGCAACAGGTTGACAGAGATGGCCTGGTCCCATGCAGGAACATAATGGGATTAAGTCACGATTTTAGCACTTACATGTCTTAACACCAAGTTGGGCTCGAGACAGGAAGGGGAAAACGTGCTCATGACACATTGCTGACCAAAAATGACAAAATAGTACAATAGTACATAATACTACGAGCAAGTACAAGGCAAAGGGAATTAAACCATTTTGTTCCAGCAGGCCGCAAAAGCCTGGAAAACTTTTCAGTCACAAATTCTTTTAGTGGTCAATAATAAGCATGTACCAATTCAATGTAAATGGAATTTTGATTTTAGCCTTGATGGCAAATCATTGTTGCAAGCTCATTTAACAGGGCTGATACGCTGATTGCAAAGGTCAGCCGACTGCTGGTGGATGTAGCCCATTGCATTCTGGATGAATAATGATACACTTGGCTGTTGTAAAAACAATCTACTAATCAAATAAATCACTTCAGATTGAGACAGGAATAGTCACAAAATATATTATTATTGTACGACCAGAGGTTGAATAACTCAGGGTGGCAAATCGCTGCCATTCTCTGATCAAGGAAAAGGGTGCTTTGTGTGTGTGTGAAGAGATTAATGTATTGATACCTGAATATCAGTGAAATTTTAGCACTGATGAAGAGATGGCCGGACAGCTAACTCTTCTAATAATTAAAAGAAAATGTGGCTGAAGCCAAGAATTATGAGGACAGGTATCGGGGCAGCTAATGGAATTCAACTTGGGTGGTTGCACACCTGAGTTACACAGAAAACTTAAAATTTAAAAAAATTTTGACAGCTTGAATCCAATTAATATTCATGGAAATTCACAACTGCAATTTGGATAGCCAAGGCTACACTGCTGTATATGCATGGAGTACCATCTATTGATTTTCTCCCAGTGACTGTAGAGAACCATAGAGGTAAATAATACAGCAGGTAAGTAGTAAACATGTGTACATTTTACTTTTCCAACACACTGCAGCGTAGGAACTGTTGTTGGCCATTTAGCCCTCGCTGATCTGTGACCTAACTCCATACCCCTACCTTTGTACAGCTGGCAACATATAGCAGGTGCTGGAAATCGGAAATGAGAACAGAAAACTCAGCAGGCCAGGCAGCATTGTGCGGAGAGTTAAGCAGGGTTAAGTAGATTGGTGATTCTTCATCAGCTCTGCCTCCAAGGCCTGAGTGTCCTGCCTGAAGTGTGGTGCCCAGCAATGGTCACCGTTCCCCAAATGTGGTCTAACAAGGGATTTGTATAGGTATAGCACACTCCCTACCACTTTGTAGTCAAGAACTCTAGATATGAAGGCTAGCGTTCCATTTTGAATATTTTCTGTGCATTTTAATGATTGATGTACTCAAGGCTGTTTATTCCCCCACTGTTTCTATGTTTTGTTTACCATTTGGAAAGTACTTGGATCAATTATTTTTAGGTCTATAATGAATGACCATGTGCTGGATTCTCTGTCCCGCCAGCCCCTTTTTTCGGCACGGCACTCCCCCGCCGGCAGCAGAAGTCTCCGTTCCCGCAGCCGGCCAATGGAGTTTCCCATTGTGGCCACCTCTACGCTGTCGGGAAGCCCCGGGTGTGGATGTGCTGCTGGCAAAGCGGAGGATCCCACCAGCAGAGAATCCCGCAGCAGATCTTTGCTCATATCGGAATCCATTTACCACAGTTCTCCCCATTTACTCAATATGTCTATCAACATCTCTTCATAATGCAATGCTTCTCGCTACAATGCCACCTATCATTGTGTCATAAATGTGGCTAATGCCTCATTTAAGTTGTTAATAAATACAGTGAATAGTTGAGACCCCAACACGGATTCTTGCAGGGCACCACAAGTCACATCCTTCTAATTAGAGTCAATAATCCCTATTCTCTGTTTCTGCCACTCATCCAGTTTCCTAACCAGGTCAATTCACTGAATTCCAGCTCCAAATTTAGCTAACCTATCGTATGAGGCACTTTGTTAAATGTCTTATGGAGATCCACATTCATAACATCGTAGGCAACCCCTAACCACCACTTAGCTACCTCTTCCAGAAATTCAGTCAAGCCTGTCAGGCACGACACACCCATGTGATTGGCTAAACATTTCCAAGGTGGTTCAGTTATGCTATTCTTAATTAAAGACTCTAGTAATTACTCCACAGCAGATGTTAAACTAACTGATCTATAATTCCCTCGTTCCCTTCTCTCACCTTAAATGATGGCATGACATGCACAATTTTACAATTTAAAGGAACAGTTTCCAAATCGAGAGTACTCTGGAAAACTGTAGTTGCGGCATCGACAATGTTTTCAGCTATTCTCTTTAAGACCCTGAAATGGGACGACACAGTGGTTAGCACTGCTGCCTCACAGCACCATGGACTCGAGTTCGATTCCAGCCTTGGGTGACAGTCTGTGTGGAGTTTCCACGTTCTCCACATGTCTGCGTGGGTCTCCTCCGGCTGCTCCGGTTTCCTCCCACAGTCCAAAGATGTGCAGGTTAGGTGAATTGGCCATGATAAATTGCCCCTTAGTGTCCAGAAGGTTAGATGGGGTTACAGGGTTATGGGGATAGGCTGGGGACGTGGGCCTACGTAGGGTGCTCTTTCAGAAGGTCGGTGCAGATTCGATGGGGCAAATGGCCTCCTTCTGCACTGCAGGATTCTATGATTTCTATTGAAATGGACGGAATCTGAGGTCATAACAGGTGTAGTAATGAGATAAACCCAAGCAATTTTAAAAACAATTCAAATGACAAATGAGCATCTGAGGAAATTTAGCTTGTTTCATTATGGAGCTTTGCATGCATTCTTTCCTGCAATTTTATTTAAGCCAGCCTGGATAATAACCAGAGCAAATAGTTATAACCATAGAACCCCTACAGTGCAGAAGGCAGCCATTCGGCCCATCGGGTCTGTACCAACCATTCAAAAGGGCACTCTACCTAGGCCCACTCCTCCGCCCCCGCCGTATGTCTACAACCCCACCTAACCTGCACATCTTTGGATTGTGGGAGGAAACTGGAGCACCTGGGGGAAACCCACGCAGACACAGGGAGAATTTGCAAAATCCACACAGTCACCCAAGGCCGGAATGACTCCCGGGTCCCTGGCGTTGTGAGGCAGCAGCAGGGCCGGCTCAAGGCACCGGCAACTCGGGCAGTCGCCCGGGGTGCCATGTGCTAGGGGGCGCCAGAGACTCGGGTCCCGCGCATGCGCAGTTGGGCCGTGCCAACCAGCGCATGCGCGGTGGCCGCCCTCCCCCAGGGCGGCCCCCCCGCTCGATCCGCTCCCCCCTCAGTCCTCCCCCCCCGCTCGGTCCGCCCCGGTCCCCCCCCCCGCCCCCCGCCCCCCCCCCCCCCCTCGGGTCCGCCCCCCCCTCGGGTCCGCCCCCCCCCTCGGGTCCGCCCCCCCCTGGGTCCGCCGCCCCCGCCCCTCGTGTCCGCCCCCCCCGCCCCTCGGGTCCGCCCCCCCGCCCCTCGGGTCCGCCCCCTGGGTCCGCCCCCCCCGCCCCGGCCCCGCCCACCCCCCCTCGGCCCCCCCCCCTCGCCCCCCCCCCCCCTCACCCCCCCCCCCCCCCCCCCCCCCCCCAAGGGCGCCGAAGTTCAGCTTGCCCGGGGCGCCAGCAACCCTAGGGCCGGCACTGGGCAGCAGTGATAACCATTGTGTTACCGTGTTGCTTTTCTGTTTCCTCGAACCTAACACAATCTCTCTCAGGTATTTGTATCAAGGAGTGTTTGAATAATAATTACCTGACTCATTAGGGAAAGGTGATGGTGTACTGCTAATATCACTGGGTTAATAATTCAGAGACCCAGGCAACTGCTCTTGGGATCTGGGTTCAAATCCCACCACACAGCATCTGGTTGAGTTTAAGCTTAATGAATAAATCTGGAAGTGAAAAATTAGGACGGCACGGTGGCTCGGTGGTTAGCACTGCTGCCTCACAGCACCAGGGACCTGAGTTCAATTTTGACCTTGGGTGACTGTCCATGTGGAATTTGCACATTCGTCCCGTTTCCTCCGGGTGTTCCGGTTTCTTCCCATTGTGTAAAGATGTGCAGGTTCAGTGGATTGGCCGTGCTAAATTTTCCCTTAGTGTCCAAATGTTAGATTAGGTGGGGTTATGCAATTACAGGGATAGAGTGGGGGGAGTGGCCTATGTAGGGTGCTGTTATCTTGGGTAGGTGCAGACCTGATGTGCCAAATGCCCTCCTTCTGCGTTGTAGGGATTCTATGATCATTAACTAATACTTGGAATGCCTGCTTATTGCCCCATTCCATAAACATTCTCTTCATAAACATTCTCTTCCTCAATCCAGCATCCCCACACCTCCCAATTCTATCCCTTCCAACCTTGAAGACCCTGACTCCAACTGGGGTTAGGGTTCCACAATTACCGAGCAGCCTCAGGAATCTTTTGCAAATCGCCATTCTTCACATATTGTCCAGAAGTGACCGTCAGCTGGCATTCGATTGTGGGCTATGTCTCAGGGCAATGTTTGATCCTGTCCTCAATCGATGTCTGCAGATGTAGGTTTTACAGCTGTGGTCACTGGGTAGTGATCGAGAATAAGATCCCTGGCTGATTTCCACTCCAACCCCTTCCACAACTCCCCAATCCCGAAGCACTACCGTCAATTGTTGCATTAAAACTGTTGCCCCGGTTAAATTAGCTGCCTCAACACAGACCACGCATTAAGCCTGTGCCACCAACTTTAGTGTCGGCAGAGTGTTTATGTTCAATACAGTCTCTGTATTACAAAGGGAGCCATCCGATATTTTATATATCAGAAATCTACCGTTCCATTTGAAGCCACAATCAAAGCTGGCTCCTGGAGGTCAATTCCCTCTGCATCCTGTATGACATTAAGGCTTATGTTCTCACAGAAATCTTACTTTGCTAGAGGGTCTTTCGCAAATGCAGCCTTTTCATTAAGCAAAACTGTTCCAGGAAATGGCTAGGTTCACTAACTTTAAATTAACACAGAGCTCCTCTGCTAACCGCTGTGTTTTTGTGTCTTTGCCGCCAGACATCTCTAAAGAAGGCCATATTTCCTCTCTCACCATGAAGCCGTTGACCTTCCTGTTCCTCACAGCACTGTCTGGACTGGCTGCAGCCACATTCCCAGATGATAGTGGGCCCCTCAGCGCTGGCACTGCAGACTGTAAGTATATAGGAGCATATTAATAGCTTGAAAGAACAGTACATTTTCAGGGGCAGTTCATTTGGTAAGGGTTACCTTAGCATTGACCTGCCTGGGAGACATTTAATATGTTTTTTGGGATGGGGGTCTATCCTTTTCTCATTTTCTACCGAAGATGTTGGGTTGGATTTCCATCTTTGAGGTGGGTAGCGGTAGTTGGGAAATTTTCAGCCTTCGGAGAAATTGCCTGCAAAGACAGGATATTTTACTGTGGGTGGATGGGTGCTAACAGGAGCCAGGGCCCCCGCCCCTGGAAAGTGGTCGGAGGCAACTACAGCGGCTTCCGGGTGCAGAGGTGAGCTGTTTAAAAGATCTGTCCTATGAGACTTATAATATGTTATAATAAAAACAGAAAGGCTCATCAACCCCCTCCAATCCCCCCATGCCCCATTCCTGCTGCCTCATGCCCTCCAACCACTACCACGGCTCCTCATACCCTCCACGCCATCCTATGGAACATTCATGCTCATCCACCCACTATACGCACTGCATTGGGCCAAATGAACCCTATAGTGACAATAGAATGAGTTAAAAAATCTTTAAGAAATAATTCATTCAGAAAAATGTCTTGCCCTGCATTATTAATCATCCAAATAATTTAAAGCAGTAATAGCTGAAACTGCAAGCCCTTGAAATTGACAGAATAGATCATAGAGTCAGAGCTGCCAACCAAGCAATGTTTTCCCTAGAGCGCAGCTGTTTCAACACTCTAATGGATATCTGGGCTGTCAGTCAAGCCTCAATTTATATTCTGAACTGAGAGTTCCGACATCTATTGGGGGGGGAGGGGGGGGGGCGGGTGAAACAACTGCACTTCAGGGGAAATATTGCTTGATTGACAGCTCTTGCCCTGATAAATATTCTGCCAATTTTACAATATTTATTTATACAAGATAAAGAGGGTTGAAGTGCTTGCAGTTTCTTCTATGGATACTCTAAAGGGTTTGGATGATTGGCACTTTTACTGGGCTAAAGTAAATGCATTCTTTTTGAATGAATTACATTTTTAAAGCTTTTCTTATACTTTCTATTATCATTATATGGTTCATTGGTTCTAGACATAGTATATAATGGATGAATTGTCATGAAAGTGCCATAGCTGAGCATAAAAGGCGTGAGAGGCTATGGGGGTGGGTGGAGGGGCATAACGTGGCATGGATAAAACATTTGAACTTAGCTTTCAAATAGTTTCCTCATCTAGTCTATGAATCAGTGTACCTCTAAGGTGCCATGAACCACTAGTCCTTTAAAAGCTGACCCGATTCCACGTAAAGTGCAATGGAGTAGGATATGTCTATCCCCATATTGGAGCCAGTCAGGTCAAGGTTCAAGGTGCATGTTCGGATTTATAACACTTGTGAAAATTTGAAATCCTGGGAATGAGCTCATGAATCCTGCAATCAGGTCCTGGCAACAATTTTCACACCTCAATTCAGTCTCCCCAAAGGTGCCCTGGGAAGGAATGAGGAGTAGGATGTGATAGAGGAGTGGACCAAGGAGTCATGAAAAATGGTGTCAAGGGAGCAGAGGATGTGTTTGCTGATGGCATTATGCTGGAGGTGGTGGAATTGGCCGACGATGGTCCTTTGATTGCGGAAGCCTCCACATTACTCCAAAAATCCCTAATTCCTGGAATCATTCTGATAAATCTCCTCTGCATCCTCTCAAGTACCTTCCAACCGCTAGACATCCAAACACCGAGAAAGGGGCTGGATTTTCTCATTTTTTGGCAGAGTGGTGCAGCAGGTGGAAAAATGGTATGCAAGAGGTAGATCCCAAAGGCAGCTTCCTACGTCATACTTTTAGGAACATTAAAAAAAGGTTAAGGGGCGGCTCCCATGATGTCACATTGGCGGAGCCCATCCCGCCAGCTACTTATGTTTTGAAAGACTGGGGAGGTATATGTAAAGGGCGCCCCAACACAAAGAATTAAAAATGGAATCTGCACTTGCCCCACCTCCATGAGACCTCTCTCCTACCCCCTTCTGGAAGCTCCCCATCACAGAACTCTCCAAGGATCACCCCCATCATGAAACCTCCCTCCTATGGAACTCCCCCATCACAGAGCTCCCCCACCATGGAAGATCCTCAACCACGGAACATCCCGCTATGGAACTCCCTGGCCACGGAATCTCTCTCTCCGCCCCCCCCCCCTCCCCAAACTACATATGACCCCTCAGCACAAAAGCCCACACCATGGAATTGCCCCATGGAATCCACTCACCACGGAATCCCCTCACCAAAGAACTCCCCCTGCAATGGAACACCTCCCCCCTCCACCCCTCAATGCTGCCCCGGTCAATACCCCCCAGCACAGTGCTGGGGACGGTGCCAGGATACTGCCCGGGCATGACCCTCTCGCCCTGGGGATGTACTCACTTGTTCTCCTCCAGCCGTTTCTGCTCACCAGGTGCATATCATGGGGGACCTGCTGTGATTCACGTCAGCGTGCCCTCAAGGGACATGAATGGATTACGTTACTGTGGGGAGAACTATCAGGCGTAAAGGCCTGATAATTATATTTAAATATTTTCAAATGGGATCCCGATGTTGACTTTCAGGGGGCCGTGACAATTGCACCGGGAAATCCTGTCTGCATAAAAAACACATTTTGTGCCTTCCATGGGATTTCCCGTCTCCGACGCCAAACCTGCCACCGAAAACAGGACCGGAAAAATCCCCCCCAAATATTTCTCATCCGCCCAATATGAAAGCATCCATCACTCCAGAAATAATTCCTGAGAAGGATAATTAATCACTCATTGGAGAAGTGACA
This sequence comes from Scyliorhinus canicula, assembly GCF_902713615.1. Taxonomy (NCBI): domain Eukaryota; kingdom Metazoa; phylum Chordata; class Chondrichthyes; order Carcharhiniformes; family Scyliorhinidae; genus Scyliorhinus; species Scyliorhinus canicula. Next base: position 91,697,086 of record NC_052163.1, on the reverse strand, counting down.
GGCAGCCACTTCTTCCTTTCATCTCACTTAGTTTATCAGGGTTGGGCCGAGGTTTAATCCTCAAGGAGAGTGCTTGACCTCACCTTATTGTCAAAATTGGCCCTTCACTGTCCTCGAAAGGACCACCCTGTCATGACTTCAGATAAATGACATTTTGAATTCATACCTTTAAAATGTTTTCGCCGCTGTCACATCGAGCTTCTCGTTCATTCATTCACTGAGAGTTGTATTTACACTATGCATTGTGGGAAGGTGCTCACTCAACAGCAACAAGTCCTGACCTCCAGGGAGTGACATTCCACTGTGAATTGAGGCTTTGTTTTTATTGAAAGGTTTGGGCAATGCGTCATTGTTCAATTAAGGGGCTGAGAAGATTGTCAGATGAAATTCATGTGAACTAATGAAAGTATATGCCAGACATCAGCAAGAATGCGATAAATGGTGGCATGGGGACTCGCTGAAAATGATACAGGACTGATTTAACTACATGCTTGAGTTATGGGTAGATTTAAAGGGTGGGAACCATTTTGAAACCCACAATAGGCTGTGTGGTTTCCCTTGACCTTCTCGTTCTCTGTTGACCTGGGTCAGAACTGCTTGTCGGGATATAATAGGATTACAAAGAGCTGAACATCAAAAATGTTCTTGAAACATCAACTACATGGTAGTCTGAGCTTTTTAGTATATTAGTATCAGGACATTATTCAAAAGAATTGCACTTGACCAATGAAATCTAATATTGTATATTATACCGACTGTATGATAATCTTAATGTATCCTCTCAAATTGTTCCTACTATTACTAGCATAATCGCAGATATACCGCTAAACATGAGTCCTTATTTGATTTGATACTCTTTCCATAGACAATCTCGAAGTATTTTTCTCAGACCTGCTCACAGTTCATGCTGTACAGCATTGGTGAAACCAGTGGTGAAATCTTTGTGACAGTACTGGTGGCAGAAGTGTGCCAATACATCATGCTGCGGATTGTCATAACATAGGTTTTAGTACAATTCCTGAGACATTGTGTTTCTGATTGCTGCTGTACAGTCAGGCCAAGTGGTGCTAAGTGCTTCCCTAAACAGCAGGGGAGGAAATCTGTGCATATGTACAGTCCAATGTTTCTCGCAAGCGGTGGTTAATGAACAGCACTGGGATGCACTAATAATAAAGTACTCGCTCATTATTGTTCATTATTTTAGGTTCTTTTCTTTCTCCCATCCTCTCCTGAAAGAGATTACTCAAGCTGTAGTGCAAAGGACTCCAGGCTGGCAGGCTACTTTAAAGATCTGTGAGCCTAAAGGATGATAGCCCCAGTCCTTAAAACAAGGTGGGAATTACTTCATGTGATAGGGAAATGGGAAAATATGGGGAAGACAGAGTTCCTTACAAATTTAACAACAGGAGCTCATTTGATGTTTCTCTCACCCTCTAATTCACAGCCGACTACCAGCCAGAGCGAGAGCTGGCCGATGGTTGGTCGGAAATACAAACTTTTTGTTTTATTCATTCATGGGGTGTGAATGTCACTGGATAGGCCAGCATTCATTGCCCATCCCTGAGGGCATTTAGGAATCAACCATATTGCTGTGGGTATGGAGGCAGGGTAAGGATGGTAAATTTCCTTCCCTCAAGGGCATTAGTGAACCAGATGGGTTTTTGACCGCCAACAATGGTTTTATGGTCACCATTAGACTTTGCAGATGTTTTATTGAATTCAAATTTCAACATCTGCCGTGGTGGGATTTGAACATTCAAACATCATTACTTGGGGTCTCTGGATTTCTAGTCCAGTGAAAATACCACTGTGCCACTGCCTCCCCCTACTGTAGGAGTAGAAAGGGCTGGAGGGGATGGAAGGAGAGCTCTAGGTAAGAGATTGTAATAGAGTTCAGATCCAGCAGTTCTTTTGCTGCCCTTCAGCTCCTGTGTTCCCAGCCCTGAGAAGCTGACCTGTGGCCATTAAATCCAGATGGATTTACAATCTAAAGCGTATTTATAATTAGCATATTATGAATACTGACCCAACTCTTGAGGGTGGGTTACTCAACCAACTTCCAACCTGCCCAGGTTAGGTGAGAAGTGAGCACATTCACAGTGGGTTCAAGTTAGGTATCTCATTTTTCAGAATTTAAATCGACCCCCCCCGCCCACCCACTGGTAATAGTCAGGAGTATGAAACCCAGCTTGTTTTCCTCCTCCAGAGCTCAGGACTCGTGAGGTCAACGTTTTACATTCCTAACAGATTAACTCACTCGCACTGAGCTGTGTGAAATTTGTAGCTTTCCAGCTCTGAATGGTTCAACAGCATCCAATTTATCTCGACCCTTTAAAGGGAGCCGCGGGCCAAGAAAATAATGTCCTTTATATCCAATCTGGAAAAGATAATTGAAATTTTCCCATTTTTTCAACTGCTCAGTTGGTGAATGCATTGCCTTGTGTCAGGTTTCATCCTCAGTCGAGCTGTGGTTATGATGTTACAATTGACCACAATGTCCCTGGGTGCAATAAAGTGAATAGAAATTGATCAGAATACCTGGTTACTATCCAATGGCTGCTGCCAGAAAGGACCATATCACAAGGTACATTCACCAATCCTGTGCCCACAGCAGAGCTACTAAAATCAGGAGTTGCAGGTTAAAGTTAGGGCTACGAAACTGTAATGCTGATTCTCTGATCAACTCGCTATTCCGACTGGGAAGAATAAGCAAAGCAGCATTGGTGTAAGTATCCAACATGGCCGTGAAGCTGTGACCCTACATGCCCGTAGTAACACCAACCATAGCCTATGCCAGCGAGACTTGGAAGTTACCAAAGTTAAGACGGACATCTTTCACCAGCACTGCCTTCATACGATTCTGAGTATCACTTGGAGAGGCAGCATCACCAATGATGAAATGCTATGGAGGACTGGTCTGCAGGACATCATGATGGAGAGACGACTGAGGCTGACAGGACACATTTCTCACCTCACAAACATATGCCCTGTGTGATGGTAGAATGGACTGTTGGAAGAAGACAGGGTTGACCAGAGAAGAGCTGGCAAAGTGCCTTTCTGAAGATCTCCAAGAGTGGACACCAAGTGCGTTGGAGTGAAAGAATTTGCGATGGATTGGGGCCTGTGGCAGAGGTTGCTGCTCATTGTCTCCAGTGTGAGACTGGAGTCAAAGTAATAACTTCCCTTCACATCTAACGCAGATGGGGAGAGAGAAAAAACCCAATTGCTCTTGTAAAGCTGCATTGAGATAGAAGATATCACCTTTGGAATATGCATCCTCAAATAGATTTAAGTCAAACATTTATTTGACTACACAGATGTTTTCTTATGAATTACTGCAGTCAACACTGATAATTAAATATATTTTCAGGGAATTGCCCCATTGTGCTTTGTGACACGTTCAACAATGAATCAGGATATTTCAGGCATAAGAACCTTTCCAATTCTGTTAAACATGAGTAAAGTTTGACTGCATTGCAATGAATATAAATGACCCTCATCAGCTAATTCTCTTGTTATAATAGAGTGCTGTATGGCCCAATTAGAACGTGAACTGACATATAATTCCTAATAACACCTCGGGTTGTTGACTATTGGAACTGATTCGGAGCAGCATTGTTGGGCAGTGACCTTGTGAATTCACCCAATAAAACACACACAAGGGTGAAATTAAATCTCTTAACAACCTTCTCGCTGGTTGTCTTTGTGTGTTTGTTTTTGGGTTATGTAAATACCAGTCGAATGGGACTCTAAAGCCGATTCTGATTTCACGTATTATGTTTTTTAAACGCCATCGTTGAACTGGGTGTGTGTGTGTGTCAGCAATGCATTATGATAGCATGGTGAACAGATGTGCTATCTTAATGAGCAGGCTCCAGAGAAACTGTGTATAATGTTGATCTAACCACTCCTCCCTTGATGCAAACTTGCCCAGTCTGAGGCAATTAATACCAAGCTGTGAATCAATTAATTTAGTGTCAATAAATTAGTTGACTGGAATTTATTTTCCCCTTCAATGTTCTCGCTTCCTCCTCTGAATGTTCAGTCTCATACTGTGATCTACCTCTCTCGCCATGTCAGTTTATCAGTACCAAATGGACATTCTTCATCAAGTGAGTCTCAGCAGTATATTCATCAATGGTGCACAATTCCCCAAGCCATTTGGCATTGGTGCATCGCACTCCAAGCACATTTAGTCCTTCCCTCTCAACTATATCTTCCTGCAAGACTTTCTACTCACTTCATTGGATAGTGGATATCTGGAACTCCTCCCCACTAGCCCTCCTCCGCTCCCCTCCCCCATCCCACGGCCTACCCCCAGAAAACTACTGAGGCAGGTGTCAATTAAAAACTTCAAAACCAACATTGATCATGTTCCATGATCATTATGTGAAAGGGCTCAAATTCCAAAGGTTATGATTCCAAAGCTAGGAGTAAGAAGGGAAGTCAGGCGCCCTTCACCCAAAGGGAATACACATGTGGGATGTACACCAGGGAAGGCCATTGAAGTGGTTTTAAAAGGGAGGAGTTGTTGAGGGATATGGTGAGAAAGAAAGATGGGGTTAATACAAAAAAAGGGTAAATTTTGACCCTTTTGCTCAGATTCTTACATTCTTCCAAAAGATGTTAAACTGAGTCTATCAGTGTGGGGAATAGGGGTTAAGGAACTGACATCTTTGGCAGGAGAGGGGGGTTGCGGAACAGGTCCTATGTGCACCATGCCTGACAAAATGTATACTTGTTTTTCACTCATTGATGGGATGTGTGCATCGCTGGCTAGGCCAGCATTTATTGCCTATTACTAATTGCCCATGAGGAGGTGGTAATGAGCTGCCTTCTTCAACCACTCCAGCCCGTGTGGGGGTAGGCACATTCTCATTCTTTATAAGTCAGGCAATGATTTCATTGCTACACAAAGGAAATTTTTTCATAGCATTGCAAAGATAAGCCTTAAAAACGAGGGTGGGATATTGGAAAGTTACAACTGGCAACTATCATAGAATTATAGAATTCATACAATGCAGAAGGAGGCCATTCAGCCCATCGATCCTGCACCGGCTCACCAGACGAGTAATCTACCCAGGCCCCCTTCCCCACCCTATCCTCGTAACCCCATCTAACCTACACATCTTTGGACGCTAAGGATAATTTTACCATTGCCAATCCACCTAACCTGTACCTCTTTGGACTGTGGGAGGAAACTGGAGCACCCAAGGAAATCCATGCAGGCAAGAGGAAAACATGCAACCTCTACACAGTCACCAAGGTTGGAATCAAACCTTGGCCCATGGCATTGTAAGGCAGCAGTACCAACCACTGTGCCACCTTGACACCCAGATAATAGGTATTCTTGATCATGCTGTTTACCAATGTGCAATTGCTCCTGTTGGTGTGTATGCATCCATTATGTTAGGTGACAACAGGTTCAAGCTTGGATTTGGTGTCCCCCTCCCTCTCATACTTAAGAGCCTTAAATTATGAGATTTAACACTGAGAGGATGTTATGTCTGAGAGCCTGACAATGAGTAATGCATAATAGTAATTGTACCATAACTTCAGGAATGGTGAAAAGGTCAGTGTTATTTTAGGATTACCCGTCATTGGTTTAATGATTGCAATTAAAAAAGGTTGCTTCTTATTCGTTTTTACCATATGTGCCTCCATTATTATTAAGGTTAAAACATTTCACCTCGCCCCCAAAAGATTTTAATGTTTCCCCATTCTAGTCTCACTGACTGACTTGCAACCTAATTACCCTACCAGGTGAATGGTGATCAACAAGTTGCCGCAATTCCCCAGAATACACCAACTGATCATTTAATCTGAGAAATTCCCGCATTCCTATCTGGAACACACGCACCAATTTGATTTACATTACAGCTCCTGCTTTTCCACTTCTGATACTAGCTTAAAGACAAATTCTACCAAAACAGTCTACTCCCTGCTTTGTGTGGCCAACAATAACACTCCCAGGCCAGACATGTCAGTGGTCAGATGTGCAGTAAAGCTCCATCTAAACAGACTTTTGCTTGAGTAGCGTTTAAGTTGCCCTTCTGGTACATGGTCCAAGTCACCAGTCTTCACGTGTGAGCTCACTTGTCCCACATATGTGCGGTTTTCCAATCATAGGGTTCAGGAGCAAAAGCCTCAGTTAATGTATTCCTGACCTACCCCCTTTGGCAGTAGGGGCAATCACAGTGCACATCCGCCACTGGGGGAGGTGGTGGCACAGTGGTATTGTCACTGGGCTAATGATCCAGAGTCCCAGAGTCATGCTCTGGGGATCTGGTTTCAAACCCCATTAGAGCAGATGGTGAAATTTGAATTCAATAAAATTCTGGAAACCTAGTGATGACCATGAAACCCAATGTTAATTGGTTGTTAAAAACCCATCTTACATCCTTCAGGGAAGGAAATCTACCATCCTTACCTGGTCTGACCTACATCTCCAGCAATGTAATGCGATTGACTCTTAAAATGCCTGCTAAAATAACCCAACATGCCACTCAGTTCAAGGGCAATGAGGGATAGGCAAGAAATGCTGGCCCTGTCAGTGATGTCGACATCCTATGGTTGAGGGTAATTGTACAGTAAGAAGACTTACAACACCAGGTTAAAGTCCAGGTGTTCATCAGGTGAAGGCTAGTGATTCCAAACAAACCTGTTGGACTTTAACCTGTTGTAAAACTTCTTACTGTGTCCACCCCAGTCCAGTGCCAGCATCTCCACATCAAGGGTAATTGAGCAGCGAACCTCCATGGAACTGGAGTCCAGCATGAATTAATGACATCAGATGTTGGAATATAGACAAATAAAACCTGTCAATTATAGTTGAGGCTCAAAATTGGAATAACTAACATGTTTAGTTGTTTACATTTGTAATTGGAGACTTATGGCTGAGTCCCTTTTTACTGTTACATTGTGTTTTAATATCTTTTTTTACCAGACTAATAATTAACAGGCTCTATTAATTCGGTAGCAGGTTGGAGCTCAAGATGTCGAATCACCTTGCAATACATTTTAATAATCAAAGATACGTTTTGTGCTTATAATTTGTGAAACTCATTATTAAATGAACGGTCTGTAAACTACATTTGACTTATCAATGTTTTATGTGGTCAGGTCACCCTGAAACCTGGTGAGCATTTATCTCTCCTCCACACAGGCAGTTTTGAATTGAGCCTGAACCTGTAACGTCAATATCTGTCTGAATGGTGTTTGCACTTGTTGAGGTGAGGAGTGCTCTTGTAAAAAACTACCAGCACAGGCCAGGCTCCTGGCCTATAAGCTGGCTTTTCCTCTTTAGTCTCACCAGAGTTACAGCAGGAGTTCACAAGGTGAAGAATTTTACCATTGTAATCGGTGTGACCATGGCGGGAATGATGGATCATTGCAGCTGCCGCTCTGTTCTGTACCGAGCCCAGTCTGTACTTGACCTCCCAGCCACATTGTGTGACATCCTGGGCCAGACGGCCACAATGTCAAGGGTACCCACCACCTGGCTTTAAATGAAGTGACAACAATTCCACAACCTCATGCCAACCATCACCCCCCAAATTTTGACTATTTTTTAAGAAGATATTGACTCAACAACGCAAACATTTAAAATGAAAAGCCACCATCAAAAAAAAGTACATTTGTTTTTAAAAGAACAAGTAGTATAATTTTAATGTGTATAGTTCCAGGTGGGTCAGTGAGTCCCTCTCTCTCCATCTCACCTCACTCTACCACGCTCTCCCGCGCAAATTGAGATGCAAGTTAGATTCTCCATCCAGTCTATCCTGAAAAATTACAATGGCCCTAATCTTGAAAGAGTCCTCCCTGTTTGCATCTGGCATTTCTGCTTCGAGCACTCGGGTTTTATGTCTCCAACGTCCATCACAACAATACCTAATGTGCTGAACAGAACGTCTCTGTTAAGTTCTGATCAGTGCTAATTGAGTTGATCTCAGCCAAAGCAGGCTTCAGTAGCGCTGGGTTTCTTACCACTGACCTTTGCTGGAAGGAGACTGCCAAGTGAATACACAACTGAGCTGAGCTCTGGTGCCATTTGTGGCCAGTAACCCTGTCGGCTCACACAGGGGGAACATTGTATTGGGTAAGGGAGCATGCAAAGGTGGGCTAGCAAACACAAAATCCCATCCGCGTGAATCAGAAGGCAAGAATAAAATTAGAATCAAAGCACGTCACTTCTTTCTCCACAGATGTGAGGCGGAGTGTCGCCTTTGTAGGAAGTGGCCCCGGAGGAGACCCTGGTCTCACAGGAAGGTTGGATATTCAGCGGATACTGAAAGTGAACAGGACCCTCTTCATTGGTGGCAGGTAAATATGCTGAAGAGTAACTGTCATTCAGAGTCTTGTCAACGTTATTATATGGTTCTGTGTTCAGATATTCTTTTCAATAATTTTCAGTTTCCTTTGTTAATGAGACTGTCATGTTCAGCAATCTCTCCAGGGTATTTTTGTTTATCAATTGAAATGTTAACGCATTAACATAAAAGTTTCAAAGAGCTTTGGCCTCAATTAGCATTGGCAGCGACTCTCCTGATTAAAAGTTTATTGTTTTTAAACTTCCTCATTAGTTTGGTGAGTCAGTGCATTAGCGTGGAGTTCAGGAGGGTCCAAACGCCAATGGTCCAGACTGAGCTGATCTTAGCCGGAATTCCTCTATACCCCTGAGCTGGGAAAGAGACAGATCAGCCACACTTACTGCCCCTAATCACCAACCTGTGACTCTAAATTGGGGTCAGTGTGCGCATATTCATTGGGTCTCCAACTAACTTGCCGGCGCTGAGATTTTAAATATGGTAAAGGTGGAGACAGTGTATAGGTTGTTCCAACCTACAATCTAATGTTGCCATCTCATTTCTCTGCAACAGGTCAAAGGCAGTGCTGGTTAGGTTAAAATTACAGTAAGCATGTTCCAGGCAACACTCTTTCTGCTGTGACGGAGCTGCATGGTGCCCTTATGAGGCAGTGTCTTAGTTGGCATAAATCGAAAGCTGAAATTTGCTCAAAGAGCAAGATTAACAATATCATTCAGGCAGGCTACAGAAAGGCATGTTAAGGAAATGGAAATGCCTCATTGATTCAGTCAGGGGTGCTTTATTAGGTTGTTATAGCAAGTTGTTAGCAATCTCAATTGAAATAGTAGTTCTTCATGGTTTCAAATGTACCAGAAGCTGAAGATTTTTGGATTTAAAAATTTAACTTGAGATAAACCTCCTCTTCCCCCTCTCCCAGCATGTTGATAATGTACACAAAATCCTGGTACACAAAATAACAGGATCGGAGCGATGTACAGGACATCAAGCCCATTCTTTCCACAATAGCCGGGATCTTCTGGTGCTGCAAAGTCAATGGCCATTTGCGTTGCTCGCTGGTCGTGCTGTGGGGATGAGGGGGAGGGGGGTCACCTTTGGCGGGATAGCACCTTCGGTGGGACGGGAAGATCCCGCCAGTGGGAAGGGCCAGAATTTCCCAGTCTGACTCTTGCCACCCATCTCATCTCCTGAAAAAAGTTAACCTTACCCAATAAAATATTATCCATTTTAAATTTAAGTTGCTCTCCAGCAAACTACATATTCATTTAACTCCGATTAGGGAATCAATTAAGTGGCATTTGACAAAAACACTGATCAAATGTTTTACAATTTCATTTAAAGGATAAAATTCTACAGCGACAACTCTGGTGCCTTTGACCTAGGGTAGCTTCCCAAGATACTTCACAGAAACATATTCAGACAAAAATTGACATTGAGCCAGTGAAGGGGATATTGAGTTGGAACTGTATAAAATGCCTATTATGCCACAGCATAACATGTTATCCTGTGTGCAGTTCTGGTCACCATATTATAGGAAGGATGTGACTCCATTAGAGAGGGTGCAGAGGTGATTCACCAGGATGTTTCCTTGGCTGGTTGAAGAGAGGTTGGAAAGGCTGGGGTTGTTTTCCTTGGAGCAGAGAGGGCTGAGGGTGGACCTGATCAAGGTGTACAAAATTATGATGGACATAGACAGAATAGATAGGAAGCAACTTTTCCCCTCAGTAAAGGGGTCAAAAACCAGGGGGGCACAGATTTAAGGTAAGGGGCAGGAGATTTAGACGTGATTTAAGGAAATAGGTTTTCACCCAAAACTCTGCTTCCATTGCCTTTTGATGGGGAGGTGCCGGCGTTGGACTGGGGTGAGCACAGTAAGAAGTCTTACAACATCAGGTTAAAGTCCAAAAGGTTTGTTTCAAACACGAGCTTTCGGAGCACTGCTCCTTCCTCAGGTGAGGAAAGCTCGTGTTTGAAACAAACCTGTTGGACTTTAACCTGGTGTTGTAAGACTTCTTACATTGCCTTTTGAGAAAGAGAGTTCCAGAGACTCACAACCTTCTGAGAGAAGGAAATCGTCCTCATCTCTCTCTTCAATCCCTTATTCTGAACAGTGACCCTCGAGTTCTAGATTCGCCAACAAGAAGTATAAATACCATTAACATTATGTTGGTTTTGTTACCAACATGGAGACCTTCAGGTGCTCTCTTCCAATGTTAGTCATTCTAGTGTCAACTGTGAGAACTATGTCTTCAAACCAGCTTCTCCAGGAAAGTATGTTAAAGGTTCGAAAAGCAAATTTCACAGCCTCTGTAAGAAAAAAAGAAAATGCTGGAAAAATTCAACCGGTCTTGTGGCATCTGTGGGGAGAGAAAAAGAGTTAACATTTTGGGTCCGTGCAACTCTGCTGAAGAGCTGTCCTCCATGTTTGCCCCTGAGCGACTTTCAGCTCAGGTTAAACTCATTCCATTCCTTCACCACTACCGCTACACCATTATTTGCGAATGTTTCCTCTGCTTGATATCAATGGAGCAGCCTCTGAGAAAGGAAGCCCCCAGTTGGGGAATAATGGGCAGGAAAGGCGCCATGGAAGCCACCAGAAGCAACAGGGGCTTTCACTGCTGAATTGTTCGGGATATAGAGAACAAAATGGCAAGGGGCATGTCTCACAATGTCACGCAGCAATTTAGCTTTATGAAGATCAGGGTGCCATTTTAAAAAAAAAAAATTTAAAACAAATTTTCAACAAATTTTAACCGACAACAGGGAAAAAAAGAGAAAAAACAGTAACCCCCCCCCAAATACAGAAGCAATAAATTGACCAAAATAATAATTAAATTAAATAATATGGAAACAAATACACATACCCATTAAAGAACCCCGGCGCCCATCCGCCCCCCCCCCCCCCCCCCCCCCCCGCCGGTTGCTGCTGAAATTGACCACCCCCTAATGCTCCGCCAGGAAGTCTAGAAACGTCTGCCACCGCCGGAAGAACCCTTGCACCGACCCACTTAGGGCAAACTTGACCCTCTCCAGTTTGATAAACCCAGCCATATCTTTGATCCAGGATTCCATGCTCGGGGGCCTTGCATCCTTCCACTGCAAAAGAATCCTGCGCCAGGCTACCAGGGACGCAAAGGCCAGAATACCGGCCTCTTTCGCTTCCTGCACTCCCGGCTCCGCTGCCACCCCACAAATTGCGAGCCCCCAACCCGGCTTGACCCTGGAGCCAACCACCCTTGACAACGTCTCCACGACGCCCCTCCAAAAGCCCTCCAGCGCAGGGTACACCCAAAACATGTGGGTGTGGTTTGCCGGGCTCCACGAACATCTGTAACACCTGTCCTCTCCCCCAAAGAACCAGCTCAGCCTTCAGGGTGCCATTTTTAAAGCCCACCCCAGTACACACAGGTTCACTTGGAACACGCATGCACTCCACGCCACAGAACCCTCACAGCACTGGCCCCGGCACTGTCAAGGCATGACCCCCCCCCCAGCCCCGCCCCCGAGCGATGCATCCCCTGAGTCCTACTGGGATTTGTGCTCGGCAAGTTCCTGCCTTGGGAGACCTGTCAGGTTTCACGCTGGTCTGCCTCACGTTGGCGTAAATGGATTTTCTCACGTTGGGGGGAGGGGGAGGATGACTCAGGCATGGAGGCCTAATAATCAGATGGTAATGTGTGGAAATGATGCTTCACTCCCGTCGCAAAACCCACTAAGGACGTCCTTTGAACAAAAAGAAGTCCATCTACAATCGTTTCCCCTTTAAGTTCCTTCTTATTTCCATTTTTTTTCCTTTTCCTTCTTTTGTTGGGCAAGCTCTGCGCAAGGTTTATTAAAGTATTACATGACTGGTTTGACACAAATGAATGATTTTACAGCCTTGTCCTTAACCTCTGCCAGCAGATCAGCAAGAAATAGTATATTATTTGTAAGAAAGCTTTGACAGAGGTGTATGAAATACAAGTGACACATAAAAAGCTATATCTACTTGAGGCGAAGCTTCATAAATAATCAATGGCTTTTACCTGCTGGCAATCAATCGTGCATCTGTCTCATAATCTAATGAATAAGGTAATTAACTGAAGGATCCCTCAGAGCCATTTCGCCTCCCTTCATGAGTACATTTTCTCTAATTCGTTTCTCCGCTGCACTTTTCTTGAAACGCCAGCGCAAATTGGCTTACAGTTCCGCACTCATTCACTGCGGCATTGACACTGGAGAGCCTCAGAGCCAGTGTCAGTTGGCTAATCAACACAGAGGGCATCACAGAAAGTAGAAAAAAAGGCCTGCATCTATGTAGCAACTTTTTCAGTGACCAGATGTTTCAAAGGACTTTCTGGACAATAGCCAGAATTCACTGTTTGGGAGACTGTGCACTGGGAGAGCAAATCAGAGGCCATTTACTATCGCTTGCCATGAAAATTTATTCCGTTGTGAATCCTGCTATTGGGCTGCCATTTTGAATGGGCCGCCCGATTGTGAAAACAGTGGAACACCCACCCCCACAATACAACTACACTCCCTCTCCCACCATGGGATTTCCTGGGTCACCACCCCCCCCCCCCCCTTTCCCTGCACACTACGAGGGTGACCCAACTCCTCCACCAACTCCCCACAAGAAACCTTTCATAAGAGAGTCTCCCACTGGACTCCCTCCCCCCCCTCCCATAAGAGAACCTCCCACCAGGGACCTACCAGAAGGGAGACCCCCACCACAGACCCCACGTGAGAGTGATTCCCACCAGAGAACGCCTCCCATAAGAGAGACCCCACTACAGATACCCCCCCCCCCACAAGAGTGATCCCCACCAGAGACCCCTCCATAAGAGAGACCCCACCAGAAACCCCCATAACAGAGACCACTACCAGCGACTCCCCTATAAGAGAGACCCTTGCCTGTAAGCCCCTCCCCATTACAGAGACACCTGCCTGGAAGCTAGTGAGCAGTCCAGGCAGAGTGAAAACAAATTACTGCTTTAAAACTCACCTGTGGCAGAGAAAGCAGCATCTAAACATTCCTAGAAAGAGAAAACCACATCAGCTGGGTTTAAACCACTTCAGATCTTTAATCTGTCAGGCTTTCATTCATATCAATGTGAAATTGATTTTACTAGGCTGTTATCGACAGCTTGCACACACAGCCAGCTGTCTGGATTGTTTTATTTCATTTCCCTTCGCGCTTGAGTGAAGTAGCTCAAGTAGCAAGCTATGAAACTAACTGCAATGTTTTTAAAGATTTAGCTATGATTGACAGCTCTTGGACCACATCAAAGCCAGTTAAGTGCTCTCACTTCCTCTTTTTCCTCTGAAGAAAGCACTTAACTGCCAAAGTGGCTGCCTGATAGTAGGATTTGCGATGGAATCCCTCGCAATCTCCGCCATGCATAAATTTACATGGGAAAGGATCATGAATCATTTCTGATTAACGCTCCCAACACAAGCGCAAATCAGGATAATTCATCACCTGTGGGAGAACATAGGGCTGGATTCTCCAATTTCAAGGCTATGTCCGGAGGAGGTATCTAGTTTTACAATTAAAAATTTGCACGGCCCCCCGCATTGATGCTCCGCCCGGTGGGCCAGCAGCGGCACCGGCTAAACCTCCCACCATTCCTGACATAAACGGCTGGAGAATTGCCGGGTCCATGGCCACACATGCGCACTGTGATGACCTGCAGCGGTCGCGCCGTACAACATGGCACCGGCCGCGCACAGACCCAGCCTGCCAAATGGTGAACACTGAACCCCCCTCACCATCCCCAGACCACCCTCCACCAGTCTCCACCACCTACTCCGAAGCCCCCCTGCCAGATGCCTGGCTCCCCCTCACGTGGCGGCGCTGGACATAGTCTGCAGCCGCCACGCCGGATTCACAAAAACTCAGACCACACGCGACATGCGCGGCCATGAACTCAGCCCATCAGGGGCGGAGCATTGGAGGAGGGCTTCAAAGCAACATGCTGACATCATCGCAACGTCGTGCAGCATGGTCCGAGATGATGGCAACTTTGAAGGGGCGGAGCATCCAAAAACGGTGTTGCCCCGATTCGGTCACAAAATGGTATTCTCCGCCCAATCGGCATATATGATTTCAGCATCGGGCAATGGAGAATCCCGCCCTATATCGGAGAATCGCTGGGACGGGCGCAAATCGCGCCACGCCTCCCAGACGCCGTTCTGCTGATTCTCTGCAGAGCGGAGAATCGGCGCCATTGGCATCACGTGGTCAGCGCACCACCCGGGGTGGGCCAAGCGGCCACGCAAATAAAGCAGAGTCCCGCCGGCACCGTTCACACCTGCTCTTACCTGGCTGGGGCTTCGGCGTACATGCATCCGGTGGCAGCCTGGTAGGGAGGTGGGGGGTCTGACCCCACGAGAAGGGCCTTCACTGAGGCCTGACCCGCGATCGGGGCCTACCGATCGGTGGGCCGGCCTCTTCGGCTGGGGGCCTCTTTTGCTCCACGCCGGCTCCTGAAGCCCGTCGGGGCCGGTGCGGAGAAGGGAGCCACTGCGCATGCGTGCATTGGCACCGGTCATCCCACTGCGCATGCGCGCATTGGCACCAGTCACACTATGACATGCTGGCCCCCTGTAGGGGCAGAAATTCTGCTCCTGAGGCCATGTTGACGCCATTGAAAAACGTAACGGCGTTTTCGACGGCGTCAACACTCAGCCTCAGGATTAGAGATTCCCTCCCATAGTCTCCCAAATGGAGAATCCTGGCCAAGGTCTCAGTTTAACATCTCAATCAAACTAACTGCCCCAACAGTGCAGTACTCCCTCAGTACTGCCATGAAGTTCCAGTGTAGATCTTCTGCTCAAGTCTCAAGAGTGGTATTTGAACCTACAAACCTGCTGACTCTGCTGAGAGTGCCACCAACTATCTACAGCTGACACGTCAGCTTCTCTTCAGCTCTCAACACATATCCAGCTGGGAACATCGAACCTCAGTCAAGAGCAGGAACCCTGGCTGGTTTCAGACCTTGGGTGAAATTCTCCGACCCCCCCGCAGGGTCGGAAAATCACCCGGGACCGGTGAAAATCCCGCGCCGATCGGCGTGCCCACTGCGGCGATTCTCCAGCCCACGATGGGCCGAAGTCCCGCCACTGAGAGGCCTCTCCCGCCGCTGTGGTTTCAACCACCTCTGGTGGCGGCGGGATTGGTGGCGCGAGCGGGCCCCCGGTGTCCTGGGGGGGGGGAGAAGGCGTTCGGACCCCGGAGGGTGCCCCTACGGTGGCCTGGCCCGCGATTTGGGCCCACCGATCGGCAGGCGGGCCAGTGCCGTGGGGGCACTCTTTTTCTTCCGCCGGCGCCACAGCCTCCACCATGGCGGAGGCGGAAGAGAACCATCCTACCGCGCAAGCGCCGGTGGTGACGTCAGCGGCAGCTGAAGCACCGGCGCATGCGCGAACCGGCGAAGGCCTTTCGGCCAGCCCCGACGCTGCCAGTTGGCGTGGCGCCAACCACTCCGGCGGGGGCCTAGCTCCCAAAGGTGCGGAGAATACCGCACCTTTGGAGAGGCCCGACGCTGGTGTGGTTGGCGCCACTCCGCTACGCCGGGACTCCCCACCCCGCCGGGTAGGGAAGAATCCCGGCCCTTGTCTTCTCCTGGGAATACTGATGTTGATTCTATTCCCCTAATCAGGATTGGGATATTGAGGGATGAGTCTTCAGTCCTTTGAAGCTCATCCTTCTGGTGCAATAACTCTCCCATCATGGCACCTAATAGTACCTACCATCAAAAGAACGTTGATTTAAGCAGCGCCTTTCAGAACCTCAGGAAATCCAAAAAGACTTTACCGCCAATTAAGTACATTTGAAGGACTATTAAAGTCATAACGTAGGAAATGTGGCAGCAAATTTGTAAACAGTAAGATGCCGGAAACACCAATGAGCGAATGATCAGATTATCAGTTTTAGCAGTGGTGTCAGGGAAAACCCTGCTCATCGAATAATTCCATGGGATCTTTTATGTTCATCTGAGAGGGCATTGGTTTAATCTCTCATCTGGAAAACAGAACTTCTGTCAGTGCAGCACTTCCTCACTACTACAGTCAAATATCAGCATCGATTATTTTATTCATGCCTTAGAGGGGGTCTTGAACCTACGGAATTGGAGGCAGGAGCATTACCACGAAGCCACGTCCAGCCCTAATTGACACACGAGAAAAATGCATCGGATGCTGGAAATTTGAAATGAAAATGGAAAACACAGGAAAAGCCCAGCAGGGGCGGAATTCTCCGACCCCACGGGGGGGTCAATCCCGCCCCCGCCATGTCCCGAATTCTCCGCCCCCCGAGATTTGGTGGGGGCAGGCCCCCCACGGCGATTTTCTGGCCCACGATGGGCCGAAGTCCCGCCGCTGACAGGCTTCTCCCGTCTGCGTGGATTAAACCACCTACCTGACCGGCAGCATTGGCGGCGTGGGCGGGCTCCGGGGTCCTGGGGGGGGGGGGGGTGCGCGGGGCGATCTGATCCCGGGGGGTGCCCCCACGGTGGCCTGGCCCATGATTTGGGCCCACCAATCGGCGGGCGGGCCTGTGCCGTGGGGGCACTTTTTTTTCCGCCTTCGCCATGGTCTTCACCATGGCGGAGGCGGAAGAGACTCCCTCCCCTGCGCATGTGCCGGGCTGACGTCAGCAGCCGCTGACGCACCGGCGCATGCGCGGACTTACGCCGGCCGGCAAAATCCTTTCGGCCCCGGCTGGCTTGGCGCCAAAGGCCGTTCACGCCAGCCGGCAGCGTGGGAACCACTTCGGCGCGAGCCTAGCCCCTCAGTGTGAGTGCTTGGCCCCAAAAGGTGCGGAGAATTCAGCACCTTTGGGGCGGCCCGTCGCCGGAGTGGTTCAAGCCACTCTGAAACGCCGGGACCCCCCCGCCCCGCCGGGTAGGGGAGAATCCCGGCCCAGGTCCAGCAACTTTGTCTGAGGCAAACACAGTTAACATTTAGAGTCTAATATGACTGTTGGTGAGATTGTGATGAATATTAGTGGACAGTCTATCCTCAGATAGTCAAAGAAGGGAAGGGAAGAGTTGTGGATAGATTATGTGAAGGTGAGAGAAGGGTGGAAATTAGAAGCTAAATTGATTAATTTTCCCAATTTGGATGAAAGCATGTGCCACATACTGTACAAAGAGACGGGCATAACTAGGGCCCATAGCCTCACCTTTTATTTGGAGGAAGTGAGACCAGTTAAAGGAGAGATTGTTCAATGAGACAACAAGTTCGGATAGGCAGAGGAGGCTGATGGATGGTGACCGTTTGGGCCTCAGTTCATGGAAGAAGCAAAGAGCGCTCAAACTGTCCTTCTGGGGAACAGAGGGGAAGAGGGATTGGACATCCATGGTGAATACGAGGCAGTTAGGGCCAGACAACGGGGAATTGTTCAAATGATGTAGGGCGTCACAAGAATCACAAGTGTAGGTGAGAAGAGACTGGGCAGGGGGGAGACAAAATAGTGCCAAGATAGGAAGAAATAAGTTCAATGGGGAGGACAGGGTAATGATGTGTCCACCAGGTCAGCTCTGGGTTGATGGATTTTGGGAAGCAGGTAGGAACAATCTGGAATTGGGGAACAGTGACGTGGGATGCTGTGGAAGAAGGAGATGAAGTCAGTGATGGTGCTGGAAATAATGGCTTGATGTTCAGAGGTAGGTCATGGGCCATTGGGAGTAGGGAGAGGTGTCCGAGAATTGGCACTCAGCCTCCACATGGTAGAAGTCAGTACGTCAGACAACAACAGCACCACCGTTGTTAGCAGCTTTGAGAGAAAACCCAGGGTTAGACCTGAGATAATGGACTGCAGCAAATTTAGAGTACCATGTGCAGTTGTGGGCACATCATGATATGGGTGACATCTCTGAGGAATTGAGGATTTTAGGAATATTGATTTCTAAATATTGGGACAATTTAAGGGTTAAAGGCCTGGGGCTAAAGTGTGTTTGACTGCCGTGGTCATGTTTTTAGAAAGGATTCCAGGAAACAACAGGTGAAATTGTCCAGAGGAATGTGGTTTGACGGGGGGAAGTCCCTGGGGAGTTAATGTGTCTGCAGAGATCATTTGTTTTTTCAGCTTGGGGAGATGAGGCTATTGCTGGGTGGAGCCCAGGAATGCAGAGAGGAGGTTGGTTTGGAGAAGCTTTGGGAGAGAGAAAAGGTGAATTCTGATCTGCCTGAAACCAAGTCCACAATTCTCTCACAGTAGGATAGTTATACATGAGTAATAATCTGGAAAGCAGAGCAGTCTTGACTGGGGACAAGGAACAAGCTGAAACACACCAGGTGAAGTTTTTTGAAAACATTAAGCCAGAGTCTGAACGGGTTCTAACATGAGCCAAATCTGTTTTATAAAGCAAGTATTACCCTATGCCATGCTAATTTTAAGGTAGATTGGGAGCTGTACTATTTGTTTCTTGTTGTTTAATGGAAAATTAAGTAGTAATGTGGAGGGGTAATTGTAAGCTGTTTTTTTCAGGTGTGAATTTGAAAAGTTTAATATTGTATTCATAATAAAGTTTTGTTTTTGAAATATCAAAAAGCCTAGGGCGAGATTCTCTGATCCTAAGGCTAAGTGTTGACGTCGTCCTAAACGCCGTAGCATTTCACGACGGCGTCAACATGCCCTCAGGAGCAGCGATTCTGACCCCTACAGAGGGCCAGTACAGCACTGGAGCGACCCACGCCGCTCCAGCTGCCGATGCCGATGCCGGCGTCAGATGGGCGCTGCACGCGTGTACATGTGCAGTAGGACTGGCATCAATGTGCACATACGCAGTGGGACCAGCGCCAGTGCGTGTGTGCAC
Source organism: Scyliorhinus canicula (assembly GCF_902713615.1). Taxonomy (NCBI): domain Eukaryota; kingdom Metazoa; phylum Chordata; class Chondrichthyes; order Carcharhiniformes; family Scyliorhinidae; genus Scyliorhinus; species Scyliorhinus canicula. The sequence goes on along the minus strand of NC_052163.1, from coordinate 91,677,957 downwards.
AGTGGCTCCCTTCTCCGCGCCGGCCCCAACGCAACATGGCATAGGGCTACAGGGGCCGGCGAGGAGCAAAAGAGGCCGCCAGCCCGAGAGGCCGGCTCGCCGATCGGTAGGCCCCAATCGCGGGCCGGGCCACAGCGGAGGCCGCCCCGGCCACGTGCACGCCGAGGTCCCGCCAGTTAAGACAACACATGGGCGGCGCCGGCGAGACTTTGATTTTTTCTGCAATCGCTCAGCCCATTCCAGGCAGAGAATTGGTGGACCGGCACCAGGGCGGCGTCGCGCGATTTGCGCGCCTGCAGCGAATCATTCTTTTCACACAGTCTTACGAATAAACTAAAATATTACAGTTTTGGTCCAGTATCCTAGCCACTGTTGGGATCTGGTCTGAGATCGCAATACTTGGAGGCCATTAGCAAGTTTACAGTGGCTAAAATTTTCCATGCCTTCCCACTGGTGGGATCTTCCGGTCCCGCTGATGGCGACCCCTCCCGCCGTGCAATCCCTGGCAGTGGTGGGAACGCAACACGCAAAACCCAAGCGACGGAAAATACGGCATCAGGTGGTCGGACAAACATGTCCAATGTCAGTACACCAGGGGTCAGTGATGTGGAGTCATCAATTGAAGTTGCCACTCAGAGAGTAGTGAAGTTATGAGATCTTTGTTCATAAAAGGGCTGATGGAACATGCTGGAAAATGTTTCCACAGAGAATGACTGAGGCAGACAATATTGTATCTTTTAAGAGAAATTTGGATAAATGCTTAAACAGAGGAAGGTCCCGGTGATGAGATGAAAGCCAAGTAGGGGAATAGGTTTTGGATTGCTCAGCAACGAGTTATCATGGAGATGAGAGGCTGAATGTTCTCTTTCGGTGCTGTACGTTTCTTTGATGTGGAGATGCAGCGTTGGACTTGGGTGAGCACAGTAAGAAGTCTTACAACACAAGGTTAAAGTCCAACTGGTTTATTTGAAATCACTGGCTTTTGTACCGTAGCTCCTTCATCAGGTGGGTCTCCAGTTGGACATTAACCTGATGTTGTAAGACTTCTTACTGTAAATTGTTTTGGCTCTAGTCAGACTTCAGTTGACTCAAACCATCTTATTTCCCCAATAATTCTACCAATTCCCCCTCAGTTGGCCCTTTCCCACACTACAGAGGTTAAGCTTCTCTAGTCTTTCCTCATGGGATTGCCCTCTTTCGGATCAGACTTGTTTTGAAAAATTTTCTCATGTCCAGTGTTTTTTTTGCTGAAAAATATCTGCGTGACTCACATCAAGCATTGCATTCGCCAAGAGAGCCTCTCGGAGAGTTAATAATAATTCATAATCTTTATTGTCACAAGTATGAATCCATTAACAAGAGAAGCCATTTGCTTTTGTGTGCAGTGCACAATAACAGATCGAAGAATCGAGTGCCAATAATGTTTGATATGAACTACACCTAATGAAAATATTGGTCAATATACAATAGAATTGCTGAAACATCCAGAAAATGATATTAAAATGCAATCACTCAATCAATAAATACCCACTTGACAACTGACCATTGTATTGTTATTAGCTAAGAATAGCTTTATTGACAAACTACAGGAAGAAAATAACGTATCCAAATAAATCCCAAGGAAATCATGATGAAAATGGAAGTCATTGGTTTCTTTTGCTTTCCTTCATGACTGATTTGCTTATTTATTTCCATTGCATTGCATGGAGGCTTTTATGGTTTCAATGCATTGTCCAGCACTCAAAAAACCCAGCTCTGTCCCATGATTACTGTAATTCACTTCTTTCTGCATTCGAGAGGTAATTACTGCAACTTTATTTATGTTTTGTTTTACCAATTTTCTTTCCTCTTAGGAAAGCCCGCCCCCACTACATTTATACTGAGGTACTGTTGACGTCAAAGGAGTTGCAATAATTGGCCTCAGCTCGAGTATAATAGGGTCGGAGAGGGAACCAGCCAAGCTTCCTGCTCCTGATCGTTATCTTTGTTTCGATTAGGTTTCCCTTATTCGAAAAGTATTCTGAGATAGTTGGGATATAGATTATGTAGAAACTACTTATTTATATGCTTTCCAAGACTTCATCAAAAGTCTAGGGTCATGTGACACATTGGTAACATCCCTACCTCTGGACCAGAAGCGCAGTTTTAAGTCCAACGCTAGGACCTGTTGGCCATGGTTCATAATGCAGTTTAGCAGTCTGACAATCAACTCGGAAATCCTTCCACCACTACCTCCACTATCACCCAAAACGAAAAAAGATGGAAATGGGCCGGAATCCTCCGGCCGTTGGGATTCTCTGCTCCGGCCGGCAGTGCATCCCAACCCTGGGTCTCCCGGCAGTGTGGGATGGTTTCAATGGGACATCCCACTTACGAGTGGCGGAAGTAGAGATACCCAGCGCCAGCAAACGGTGCGCTGCCAAGAAATAGGCGGCTGGGCGACCAGAATATCCAGCCCATGCAAAACAAACATAGAAAGTACGTGATTCTGTGGATTCAGACCTTTCTGTGTTTTGCTCTTTTGGAGCCTCTTGGTCTTCTGACTCTGATATCGTTCTCACATCATCATTAACCTCATGTTTTGTACTATAATCCTTTGACCCCCATTTGGGCAAAAAGATGACACAAGCTTTGGCTTAGGTAGGGCGTCTCACAACCTATTCTCCTTCTGACGGTCACCTATGGTTTGAGATATTGTTCGACTTGAACTTATACCAAAAGTATCATCCACCAGCATGAGGCAGTAACTTCATAAAAGAAAGGGAAGATAGCATAGAAAAACTCAGTAAAGGTCAGCCCTGGGACATTACCTCCATTTGTCCCAAGGTTTCTCAAGCAATCCTTAATGAGGGAACTTCAGTTTTCAAATGAATGTCAGTTCTTGGAGGCAACAGGTGAAAAGAAAGGTTTAAGGAAAGTTGAAGGATTGAATTATAAAGCCCTGAGATTGAACCTCAAGCACTTCTTTGCTACCGTTAGTACGCAGTTTTTTCTCATGTTTTTTTCTCATAATAGTCAAAGCACATGCAGTCAGTTCCAATTAATGGTACAATCGATTAACAGCTGAAATGGTTATTTCTTCAGAATGCCAATTGAACAGGATATCTGTTTTGGAGGCGTGCAGTGCAAAAAAAGCATTCAATACTTAATTTACGGTTCAGAGCTGCTTTTAAGAGCATCTGAGTAGTAACCAATAATCCATCATTTATATATTGCCTTCTGTCATCAAGATATTTCAAAGCGTAAATTACCCTGGAGTTCAGTGGCTTTTTAAATTTGTTCTCAGGATATGGTCAACACTGGCAAGGCCACCCTGATTCCTTGATTAGTAATTATGCGTACAGCAAGTGTTGTGCTAGGCCACAAAGTAGTGTGCACTAGATTCTTGCACTGGTCAGACTGAGTCGGCAGACATTGTGAAATCAGATGAGTTTTTCCCAGCAATTCAGCAGCTTTTATGAACAGTATTTCCAATATTACCGAATTTATAGAATATAATTTTGCAACAAGCTTTGGTGGGATTGTGAGCGATCAATCTCCCATTGCTTGTCCAGTGTCGTAACTACACTACCAGCCTGGTATGTGGGAAAACATGGCGGCCATCCTGCACCAGCAACACCCATAAACATTCAAACTATGTGTTGTAGTGGTGTAATTTGGGGGAGAAATGGTAGCCAAGGCTCCAGGGAACTGTGATGAGGGATCTCAGGAGGCCCTCCGGGATCTTCCTGTGGGACTCCTAGAATACGAGCTTCTCTGTTAGTGGACGAAGGTCTGCCCAGCTGGGGCTCGTTACTTAGCTCCGGCCCGAAGCGGGATCGGCCCTCTCATTAATCCCTGACTGGGACCCTTTTGTTGTATGCCATGGTAGTGGCCTTAACCTTGAATTTTACAATAAACTCAAGTGAACCTTCTTTCTTGGGTCTCCTGGTTCATTATACTGGCAACTTCTTTACGCAGGCATCCGCTTGGCAAGTCCGTGTTCCAGGCAAAGGGAATCACATACCTCAGACACCACCTTGATAGGGGTGGCCTGTACTCAGTGGAAGAAAAAGTACAGGCCGTAAAAGGAGCCATAATGCTGGAAAACACAACAGAACTAAGGTCATTCCTGGGACTCATAACTTACTACTGGAAATTCTAGCTACCCTACTATCACCCTTAAACGCACTATTAAAGAAGGAGCAAAAGTGGCCTTGGCGAACGTCACAGGACAAAATGTTCACCAGGGTAAAAAGGCAATTGCTGTCATCTAAAATAATGGCGTGCTATGAACTGTCAAGACTGCTCACCCTCACTTCCGACTCCTCGCCTTATGGAATTGGAGCAGTATTATCCCATCGGTGGGATGATAGCACTGAATGACCGATAATATATGCATCCAGGACCCTGGCTGACACGGAGTGCAGATACACACAGATCAAGAAGGAGGGAATGGCCATGCTATATGCAGTGAGGATGCTATGGACACTGCTTCATCATTATCGCGGATCATAAACCCCCGTACTGGGTATCTTCAAGGAGGACTGGGCAATTAGCCATGGCCCAGGTCCAACATTGAGCACTACTATTAGCCACCTATGAATGCACATTCCAGCGTTGCACAGGAGAACAGATAGTGAATGCAGATGCCATAAGTCGACTACCGCTGCCCTCGAACACTCGCCGCCCAAACCTTGTGGTGACCTTAAACTTTTAAACTTTATGGATATCCTACCCGTGGCAGCCAAGCAGATCTGCACATGGACTCAAATGCACTCTGCGCTGGCGAAGTTACACCACATCATCCTTTTAACACAGCAATGTGTTACAGGAAGCCCTCATGGAAACCTTACAGCCTTTCCTCGTGAAGCAACAAAAGCTTGACATGGAAGATGATATAATTCTATGGGGAGCATGAGTGGTCATCCCACGACAGGGTCAATCCACGATACTGCAAGAACTATATAACGGACATCCCGGCATCTCAATATGAATATACTCGCTAGGAGCTCTGTATGGTGGCCCGGATTCGACGGGACATCAAGCACATGGTGAAACAGGGCTCGAATTGCCCTGAGAGCCAAAAGCTCCTGCTGTCGGCCTCGCTCCACTCCTGGGAATGGCCAATGTGTCCCTGGGTGCAGGTGCATGTTGATTCTGCTGGACCATATGGGGCAGCACGATAGCACAGTGGTTAGCACAGTTGCTTCACAGCTCCCAGGTTCAATTCCAGCTTGGGTTACTGTCTGTGCGGAGTCTGCATGTTCTCCCCGTGTCTGCGTGGGTTTCCTCCAGGTGCTCCGGTTTCCTCCCATAGTCCAAAGATATGCAGGTTAGGTGTTTGGCTGTGCTAAATTGCCCTTTGTGTCCAAAAAGGTCAGGTGGGGTTACGGGGATAGGTTGGAAGTCTGGGCTTAAGTGGGGTGCTCGTTCCAAGGGCTGGTGCATACTCGATGGGCCGAATGGCCTCCTTATGTACTGTAAATTCTCTGATTCTGTGATTCACGGCGTAGATGTTCCTGATCCTCATTAACGGCCATTCAAAATGGTTGGATGTGCACCAGATGATCCCCCGCTACCTCAAGAGTCATCGTGGAAAATCTATGCCAGTCGGTCAGCACCCATGGACAATGGAACCCCATTTACCAGCGAGGAGTTCCAGGCATTCATGTGTACTAATGGGTAAAACACATCCACATAGCCCCATACCATCTGTCCTCGAACAGTTTAGCCGAGTGGGCAATCCAGACTTTAAAATGTGGCATGAAGGAGCACAACGTAGGCTCCCTCAATAAGAAGCAGGCATGATTCTTGTTCAACTCTACAGGACTATACCACAAGTAACAACCGGGGTGACGCCGGCGGAATTACACATGAGCCAATGTCCCAGGACCTGCCGGAGCTTAACGTTCCTGAATATCTGTGGGTAAATGGAGGCTAAACAAGACGTACAAAAAAAATAATGACCACTGGAGGCAAGGCAGAGCTTTTAGACCAGGAGACATCATATGTGTCCGTAATTTTGGGGACAGTTCTCAATGGATCCCAGGGGTCGTGGTGAAGAAAACGGGGCCAATTTCATACAATGTCAACACCCAGATAAAAACATATGTAACACATGGAACACCTCAGGCACAAGGCCTTAGAGGACACTATGCCAGGTGAATTGGTACCCTCACCATCCTTCGTGCCATCCTATACCCAGAGGCACGATCTGCTAGGGACCAACGTCTGAGCCAACAGGATAATGAAGGCCTGGCGTCCAATACGGACACAGAGAAAACAGCTCCCAGGAGATGTCACAGTGGACACAGAGAAAACAACTCCCAGGAGATGTCCCAGGATGTCACGGTCGAAGGTGAGCCCTCAGCAGTGGCCCTTCAACATTCAGCGTGGAAGAGATGATCCCTGACTTGCTTTACGGCTCTAGGCTTTGCTCTGCCACTGTCAGACATGTGGCCACATGCCAAGTGGTGAAGAGGACTCCATCAGCAGGATATTGAGGGTTCAGACATTGGGGGGGGGAGAGGGAGGGGTATGATAACCTTCATCAGACCCATGGGGATACACTGATAAATACCAGCCTGAACCCGGACCGGCACTCTCGCTGGAACCCTATTGTTGTTTGCCGCCTTAATCGTTACGTTTACAATAAACTGAAGCAAACCTTCTTTATCGAGTCTCCTGGATAATTATAGGATCTTTGACATCCACCAAAAAAATCCTTTGATTAACCACTTCATCAGAAAGGATGACATCTCCGATGATGCCGAGGTCCTTGACCTGAACATTTTGAGAGACAGAGGGGGGAACAAGTGGTTGCACTGCCAGTCAAAAGTGCTGGAATTTAGGGTGGGATCCAATTCCTTCAGGATTTTCGGTATTAACTGAGTAAAACACCACATTCAGTAATGTGTTCAGGTGCGTGTTTTATAGGTGACCATCCATTTACCAAGTTAGGCAGCAGAAGGCATACTTATGATTCACAACTGTTTTATTGTGGTACGAGACTTCAGTACAAATACTGTAGTTTCCACCATTCTCTTCGTGATCTTCTCCCTGTCTTCTACTGAGGAAAACCAAGTTGTGATGCACAGGCTTCAGTGAGCATCAGCTGTTCTCAATTCCCTCTGAAGCAAGACCTGTTTTACTCTTAAAGGAACCTACACTTCTAACATTATCATATGCATGCACGTGCGGGACTGAATTGAATTGAATTTGATTTGTCACGTGTACCGAGGTACAGTGAAAAGTATTGTTCTGTGTACAGTCCAGACAGATCATTCCAAATACAAAGAACATTGGACGTGCACAAATATACAATGTAAATATATAGACATAGACATTGGGAGTGCGGTACTACTCAGTAGAGAAGATATGTGAAGAGATCTGTTCAGTTCATAAGAGGGTCATTCAGGAGTCTGGTAACAGCAGAAAAGGAGCTGTTTTGGAAGCTGTTAAGTTTGTGTTGTCAGACTTTTGTATCTCCTGCCCAATGGAAGAAGTTGGTGTCACGATATGCACTCATGCACATAATGAGATACAGACAGGCAGTGACAGACACCTAGTACAGCCAATCAACACACAGGATAGAACACAACTAATCACCAGGCAGAACACTGGAGGGTGGTCTCCCACTATAAAACGCACAAGGCATCAACACTCTGCCCCTTTCCACTGGTGACAACTGTAGTGACAGTCAGGGTGCATATATCAGTTAGCACCTTCCACACGTGGCTCAGAGCTAGTCTGGTGTAGTTAGTTATAGTAAGCACGCTTAGATTAGTAGAGTGTCAACCCCACAGCGAACTGTGTGCACTGCTTAACAAGTTCAGTAAAGCGTATTGAACTAACATCAAAGTTTGGAGTCAACTTTCAAGTACAACTGCTTCCAGTTGCAGTCCGTGCTACCCCAGGGTGAATAACACGACAGTTGGAAGAGAGAATAACGTGGGTGGAAAGGGTTTTTGATTATGCCTCGCGCTTTTCCAAGGCAGCACGAGGTGTTGACAGAGTCAATGGATGGGAGGTAGGTTCGTGTGATGGACTGGGCTGCGTTCACGACTCTCTGTAGTTTCTTATTGTCTTGGGCCGAACAGTTGCCATGCCAGCAGATAAGATGCTTTCAATGATGCATTTGTAAAAATTGGTAAGAGTCAATGTGGACATGCCGAATTTCCTTCGTTTCCTGAGGAATTATAGGCACTGTTGTGCTTTCTTGTTCGTAATGTCGAAGTGGGTGGACCAGGGTAGATTGTTGGTGATGTGCACAATTAGGAATTTGAAGCTGTCAACCATCTCCACCTCGGATGCAGACGGGTGTGTAGGATACTTTGCTTCCTGAAGTCAATGACCAGCTCTTTAGTTTTGCTGACGTTGAGGGAGAGGTGGTTGTCATTACACCACGCCACTAGATTCTCTATCTCCCTCCTGTACTCTAATTCATCATAGTTTGAGATCCAATCTACTACGGTCGTATCATCAGCAAACTTGTAGATGGAGTTGGAACCACATTTTGCCAAACAGTCATGTGTGTACAGGGAGTATATTTTTGGACTAAGTGCGCAGCCTTATGGGGCCCTGGTATTGAGGATTAGCGTGTGAGTCTGCCCAGCTGAGAGCTGCTGTGAGTTCCACTGAGGCTGTTGGAGACTCTCTAACCTGTGCCAGCCCAAGGTAATTGATCTCTCAGAGATATGGCACCATGCAATGTTTTTCCCTGCGGAACAGGGGTCAGAATCCTAACAGTTTTGACAAAGAGTCATCGGACTCGAAACGTTAGCTCTTTTCTCTCCCTCCAGATGCTGCCAAACTTGCTGAGATTTTCCAGCATTTTCTCTTTCGTTTCAGCTTCCAGCATCCGCAGTAATTTGCTTTTATCCTAACAGTTGTTAGTTGCCGACTGATAACTCTATCACCTGATCGGAGGCATAAGCTGGCATGGGCAGCTGAAGAATATGGACCGGGATTCTCTGAGCCCCTCTGCGGCGAAATTGCGCTCAGCGTGGGGGCGGCGAATGGGGCCTCAGACCCGCGATTGGGTCTGACGCCGGGACGGGATTCTCTGTCGACCGGAGAATCGCTGCGCACGCGCAGTCGATGCAGCGCCAGTCGGGGACCGTTTAAAGAGACCCCCGCAGCGATTCTCCGCAGTCGACCGGCCGAATTCCCGCCGGCATGGCTCTAACATGATTCCATCCGGTGGGAACTCGGCTGCGATGGCCGTCCTGATGGGGGGGGATCAGACTCTGAGGGGGGCCTCCACGATGGCCAGGCCCGCGATCGGGGGCTACCGGTCGGCGGGCAGGCCTACCTTCTTCCGCGCTGTGTGGCTCTGCCATGTTGCATGTGCCCGGCACGGAAGCGGCCACTGAGCGCAGGCACGAACCCGTGGCCGGCAGTACAGTGCGTGTATTGGCACCGGAGCGGTGTGAAGCACTTCGGCACCATGCTGCCCCCCTGTGGGCTTCAGAATCCAGTGCCGATTCCCAGATTCTGCGGGCCCCGAGAAGTGGCGTACTCGCCGCCGAGCACCTATGCGGGGCCATTGCTGGAGGCCCGCTCCTCCCCCGAACGGCCAAAGTGCCAACGGCATGGATCTAATATGGTCCTGCCGGTTGGGAAACTAGTGTGGCGGCGGACTCAGTCCGCGGCCGCCCTGGTCGGGGCCGGGCCGATCGGAGGGCGGGAGGGCTAATGCGTGGCTGGGCAATGTTCGGGCGGGCGATCAGGGTTGGGCACGTGGCCAATCGGGGATGTCTATTTTTAGGGTCCTGCTCTGCGGTCTAAGTCCGCCATAGAGCACGGCTCGGCTGCTGGAGGCCGTGGCTGTGCGCATGCGCAGCCTCCGACACGGAAGTGTGATGGCCCGTATCTCCAGCAAAGCTGCTAGGTTTACATCGGATCCCTGCTAGCCCCCTGCAGTGCTAAGAATATATGTCCCTTTCACACCACGGGGGCAATACTCCCAAATGGAGGCCAAGTGTTCGCGTCGTTGTGAAACGGGCACGGGGATGACCGACTCTGGCCCCCACAGGAGGCCAGCACGGCGATGGAGCGGTTCACGTCGTTCCAGCCTCCTTTCCCGGCATCAAATGGGTGCTGCGCCAACCCGTGCATGCGCAGTTGGGCCGCGCCATCCTGCATGCACGGGGGACTTCTTCAGCGCGCCAGCCCTGACTCAACATGGCGTCGGTGTTCAGTCGCCGGCCGCACCAGAAATTAGGCCCGGGGGGAGAGGCTGGCCCTCCGATTGGTGGGCCCCGATCGCGGGCCAGACCCCATCGGAGGCCCCCGCCGGTGAAGGATTGCTTCCCCCACCCCCTTATAGGCCGCCCCCCCGACCCTTCGCGCAGAGTTCCCGCCGGCAGCAACCAGGGATGAACGGCGCCGGCGGGACTCTTTCGAATCCACGCGGCCGCTCGGCCCATCCGGGCCGGAGAATCGGCGGCCCCGCCGATTCCAGCGGCCTGTGGCCGGCGCTGCATCAAACGCACTGGCGCAAATGGCACCGATTCTCCGCACCTCGGAGAATCACGCGGCAGCGTCGGAGCGTCATGGCGCCATTGCGCCGATTCTCCAGCCCGCCGTGGGGCTCGGAGAATCGCCCGCCACTTTTCCATAGTTTTGACGCTGGCATGGGAACATAGCCCCCAAAACAGAGAATCCAGCCCATGCTCTCTCTATCTTCCAGCAGTGGAGTGGCATTTCTGTTTCTTTCGCTGCACTGATGTTTCAGCCTCATGTTCAATTGTGACGCAGCTGAGCAAATAAGCAAGACCACTTTTAAAAGTCAGCCCTTTATAACGCAGAATAATTTTAGCAAAACGGGCAGACAATAATGCGAGGACGAGCGATTACTCACCTACTAATGATGCAGACTGACTGACAATCTCACTCACCCTTACGTTCAGACTGGTAGTGAGAGAGTTCAGTCACAATTAAATTTTAAGCAGATATTATATATGTCACAGTGCAATTCGTTCATTGATTGTGCATGTACGGCTTTATTTCTTTAATTTTTATTCTGGCGCAAAGACATTTCTCAACATTGGAGGTGTGGCATTCCAGGAGGTTCCAGCAAAGATGCCAAGTACCTAACCCAAATGTGGGAAGAGGCAGTTCTAATTGTATACAGCTCTGTTTCAATTCTAGCAGACCCATTATTGGAAAGTGAATGGCCTGTCAGCACATTCAGTTTTCAGAAATCCACCAAAACCATAGACTGAAACTCGCAAACAGGAGTCAAGCAATAGCTTTGCTCATTTTTCAACTGTTCGATTGAACCAAATGAAATAAATTAAACAAACTGAGGGCCAAATTAAAACGGACAGCCCCTTAAAGGGATTCTGCCTTAAACAATAACAAAGAGTAAATGAAGCTTAAAACGTCATCCAAAATGTGACTAAAAGGGTCAATGAGCACTCCAGACCCTGCGGTTCCCACCAGGCACGGAAGACGGTAATAGTGCCAGTGGACACTGCATGCTCGCTCCCCAGGGACACCCGGCTGCGAATATAGCCAAGGAAGAGGGGCAGGCGGTCGGGTTGGACAACCCCCTCGGTCGCCTGCTGCCTGGACTTGTTTATGGAAACTTCTGCTCATTTTCCATTCTGCATCACAAATCCCAAAATTTGCATGTGATTGCAGGTGTCAAAAACATTCTTGAATCCCATTATAAAGGGCAAGGGAAGTTCTGGAAGAGCATCCTCTGATATGGGGGTAACATTCCATACCTGGATGAACTTGGGCCTTCAAGAAATACTCAAACAACAGTGCAAACCCGGAACAGAGTTTCAATAAACTGGAGGAGGATTTGAAGATTATGACTCTATTACCCTCACCCGGCTCCAGCTCAGCAAGAGTCCACTCCGGGAACACAACCTCACCAAATTTGTCCTTTAGTGGTGAATTGTTCATTGAGGAACAAAGAAATGTCAGACACGAACAAAAAATAAATCACGTTTCATGAGGGGAGCTTTGGCAAATGTGGTGGGAATGCCAAATGAGATGAGAGAAATAAATGAAGGCAAGAATCTCCAGAGATGAAAGGCTGAAGGTTCAGTGATCAAAGTTGAGCAGTGGTAGCTGCTGGTTAATAAGTAGACCTAGCAACAGTAACAATTATTTGAGTGCAAACCAATTTCTCTATGCTTGGTCATTGGTTGAATATTCAGTGGATCATAGACCTCTGTGATACATTTGTTGACCAAATACATTTAAATGTGTTTGCAGTTGGTTAAGTATAATTAAACATGCGCATAAATAAAAATGATTAAATATAGAATGATCAAACAGGTATGGGACAGTTAATTAAATATGTGATAATCAAATGCAGGAATAATATGATTAAATATGTGCATGAATAAAAAATAGGACTTATGAAGAATAAAATGAGATTGCCAACTGCTGCAATATAATGAGCACAGAGTGCAGCTAAATATGTAACGGCCACTTGAAGGAAAAGGATAAAATAATGGAAAGTTCTTCGTTTCAGATGTCTTTGCTGCTTTGATTTCTGTTTTAGTCATTGTTGAATCTAATTCTTTATCTCAGGATGTGTCACCACAAGGTAATACGCAATGGGCATTCTCCAGCTAGATTACAAACAAGGGCAAGTGTGACCCAGGCTGCTCTCCCTTTTTTTGTCGTGAATTTTGTGACTTGCATAGTCAGATTAACCCTCGCTCAACTGCAGCCAACCATTATTGAACTAACTTTATTTACGCGGCCCCACTCAGCAAGGTAGCAGAGCTGTTGTGCACTACAGTGACGGCAAAGGCTGTTAGAGTGAGTGTTTGGGGACCTAGTGTGAGAGTTCAGCCGACGAAGTCAAATGCAAATCAGTTCCATGCGTTGCTCTGACACACGCTATGACATAGGCCAAATCTCAGAAGAGCTCATTTCAAAATGTACCTTTGGGTAATGTTACAAAGTTGCACCTCCAGCACTCCTGTTATTGAGTCAATAAAACAGCGTCGGAGGGATCGGGAAAGAGGGACCTTTTGTGATGAATGTAAGAAGTTAGTAGATATATTGTATTGTATGTATCTGGTGCAGTAATGGTTTTAAATACCTGGGTTGGTGGGCGGGACGACACAGCGGCACAATGGTTAGCACAGCTGCCCCACGGCGCTGAGGACCCAGTTTCGATCCCGGTCCCGGCCCATTGTGTTTTATTTTATTGTTATGCATTATTTATTTTTAGAACATTTTTATTAAATATTTTTTGATGAGAACAAGACAATACCGAAAGAAGACAAGCCAAAAATAACAGAAGCCCCCACCCCACCTCCAATCCCCGGATAGCTCCCAGCAGCTGACAATGATTAGCTCATTAAAGAACAGAATAAACAGCTGCCATCTTTCATAGAACCCATTAATTGCACCTGTTATGGTGTACTTAATTTTCGCAAGGTGTAGAAACTCCAAAAGATCCCCCAACCACTCTGAGGCATTGGGTGGAGAAGTTGACCTCCAGTCTAACAGAACCAGCCTGTGAGCGATCAGTGAGGGAAGGCTAAGAATTCTACCGCTGCACCCATCTGCAGCTCCGGCCGCTCTGACACCCAGAGGGGACTAGGCTCCAATTCAATTTGTAGAATTGCTGACGTGGTGCTGAAGAGGGAGGCTCAGAATCTCACCAGCTCAGAACATGCCCAGATCATGTGCATATTGTTTGTCAGGCGTCTCCCACAATGCTCACACTTATCCTCCAACCCCTCAAACAACCGGCTCATCCTAAACCTTGTTAAATGAGCCTGGTGTGCCACCTTTAACTGTATAAGCCCAAGTTTCACGCACAGTGATGTGGCATTCACCTTTCGTAGCACATCACACAGCACCCGCTCCTCCAATTCCGCCACCAGCTCCTCCTTCCACTTGGCCTTAATCTCCTCCAGGGCTGCAGTTTCCACCACCAAGATCCTCCTGTAAATTCCCGAAGTACTCCCCTCCTCTGTCCCCGCAACAGTCTCACGAGCAACTAAACCCTTTCCACTGGCGACACTATCAGAAAAAACCTTCCTTGCAAAGTCCCAAACCTGCAGATAATGAGCAGAACTTCTCAGTTCATTGAGAGAAATTGCAAACCTAATTTAAGTCAGACTTTTAAAAGGCTAACAGCCCATGGAAAAGAAAGTAGTGCTGTCCGGAGTTTATTGTCTGCCACCGCGGTACAAAGAAAATTTGAAGGGAATATTGAGTGTGGGCTGTGTGAACTAAAATGGTCTTGGGTGGATCTCTAGCTGTTCCTCTGACCTCAGGATCAGAGGTACCCTACTAGCCAATTTCATCTCACTAGCAGATCTCAGGAAACAAGCTATCCCTGGCCTGTGAAATTGAATGCTGCAGTGGAGGAATGGTGCAGATACTCACTGACAATTTGTAGAACTGGGCAGCTGCTCTAAATCATGATTTATTTTGGACGGCAGTTACTTAATCAACTGTGTTTGTGCAGATCTCAGATGAAAGAAAAGCAAGTGTTCTCATTTATTTGGCACTTTCCATCATCTCAATGCCCAAAGCTGAATTTCAGTTCCTAAAGCTTTTTCTTATATAAAGTTAGAGTACCCAAATCTTTTTTTTTCCCAATTAAGGGGAAATTTAGCTAATTCACCTACCCTGCACATCTTTGTGGGTTGTGAGGGTGAGACCCACGCAGACACGGGGGGGGATGTGCAAATGCCACAGGAACAGCGTTCAGTGCCCAAAGCTGAATTAATTCTAAGAACCGCTGAATAAAAGAGATATGCGATCAAAACTTTTCATTTTGCACTCACCAGGATAGCTTGCAAGAATTTCCAACCATAACAGGAGAGCAACAATTTACACTACATGTGAAGAGAGTGCTAATTGGTCCACAGGTGAATTCCAATTGTTGGAGGCATTTGCCATGGAGAATGCAACATGGAACAGTTAACTGCCCAGTTGTTTTCAAATTCAAACCAGGCAGATCGACTCCGATTGTTCAGGCATTGCCCTGGGGAATGAACATGGAAATGACTGTTCCGTTTAGTTGAACATAACATAAGAAAAAGGAGTAGGTGTTAATTATTCGACCCCTCAAACTTGCTCCCAACAAGCAGTCAACTCTGGGCTGACCACTACCTCAACTTCACTTTCCAGCCCATTCACCATATCTCTCGATTTGTAGGGCACCAGCCATTTGTCTGATTTTGCCTTAAATATATTCAACACTGGAGTATCACAACTCTGTTGGGTAGAGAATAAAAACATGTCAAAGCCTCCAACCAAAGGATTTTCTCTTTATCTCGGTCCTAAGTGAGCAACCGTTTATGCTATGACTGTGCGCTTAGTGTTCTACATTCCCCAGCCAAGGGAAAATAATAATACGGAGATGCCAGTGTTGGACTGGGGTGGGCACAGTAATAAATCTTACAAAACCAGGTTAAAGTCCAACGCCAGGTTAAAGTTTGGACTCACTAGCTTTCAGAGCACAGCTCCTTCATCAAGTGATTCATCAGGGAAAGTAACTATTGGGCTGAAATTTTAAACAGCTTTGGACGTGGAACTGGAGTCAGACGTACCTATGGGGCGGGATTCTCCAATAATGGGGCTATATCCCCTCACCGCAGTGAAAGGCGGCGCCAAACACTCTGGTGTCAATCGTCCCCGATAATGGGGAATGCTCCCCTTCCTAGGGGGCTAGGTTGGCACTGGAGTGGTCCCCGCAGTTCCAGCAAGCATGTAACGGCCCGCACAAGTTTGCACATGCGTAGAATAGCCGGCGTATATCCGCGCATGTATGTTACGGCCGGTGTATTTCCATGCATGCACGGAGGTTCCCTCCCCCACATCGGGCCCCGGGCAATATGGTGGAGCCCTACAGGGGCCGGCGCGGAGTAAAATAGGCCCCCACGAAACTAGCCCGCCCGCTGATTGGTAGGCGCCGATCGTGGGCCAGGCCACCGTGGGGGCCTCCCCGGTGTCCCCGACATCCCCCCCTCCAGGACGGCCCCCGCAGACTCACGTTCCAGGTCCCGCCGTGTGGGACCTGAGTAACCCACGCTGGTGGGACTCGGCCAAGCTCGTCGGCCACTCGGCCCATTGGGGCCCGGAGAATTGTCGGGGTGGGGGGCGCTGTCGACCAGTGCGGTGGGAATCCTGCGAGTGCCCGAGAATCGGCGCTGGAGAACGGAGGAGCCAGTGTCGGGGCGGAGAGGTGCGATTCACGCGTCCCTCCCGGGGATTCTCTGACCTGGCACCGGGGCAGAGAATCCCGGTAACAATTTCCCCTTACAGGCTATTTTTGTTTGGGAGCCAAGTAAGCCAATTCAAGGGCCCATTGAGACCAATCTCCACATGTCTTTGAATGTTTCAGGTTCAGATCTTTTAAGTTTATGAAAATGTGAGGTGATTTATACAGAGAGAAGATGTTTTCACTTATAAGAAAGACCATAAATAGGAGATATTGAAGCCTACTTGTGACAATAAGCAATTATTATTATTATTAATAAGATGGTCACAAATGAATCCAGTAAAGAATTCAGGAGAAACCTCTTCACATAGAGCTGTGCAGGTCGCTCTCACAGCGGGTAATTGAGGCAAATAACACTGATGTATTCCTGGGAAGACTGAATGAACACAGGCTCGGAACAAAGAAACGGAAGGTTCTACTAATAGGGGTAGATAAAGAGGAGTGTGAGGAATCGGATGTGCACCATAAATACTGGCATAGACCAGTTGTGCCACATGGTTTGTTCGTCGACTGCAAAATCCATGCAATTGTATGTAATTTCGAGAAACATAATAGTCGGTTTCACACATTACAGTCATGAAATATGAGCAAATAATCTAATTTTGTGATGTTGGTTGAGGGCTAAATGATGTCAGGTCAGCTCCCATGCATCCAGCATGAGCAGACAGATGGGTGGGGGGGGGTGTCTTGGTAACATGTCAGACAATGCCTTGCTCGCTCGGTGACAGTCCACCTGAATTATGTGCTCAAGTCTCTGGAGTGGAGCTTCAATTATGACCTCCTGACTCACAGACGAAGGTACTCTCCCCCTCAACCCAAACTAACACCAATAAATAATAGAGAAACAACTCTGTGCAAAGATTAATTGGTATTTTGTTTGGCTGAGGTGTGGAGGTCAGGTCTGAAATGTTTGCTTTCCTAATCATAACAAACTCAGGCATCCTGTTCATTTTGATTCAGGGTGTGACATTCTTAGAGCTGTCTCAAAAACAGTTGAGGAAACAAAGCACAGTTTGGGAAAAAGTATGGAAAATGTCCTCCAGTGCTCCTTACTTCAGGAATTGGTTTCAAATCGCTCCCAACAAGCTCCACATCTACATTTGTCTCCGTTTTATGTTACAACCTGCATTTGTTGCTTTCACATCATTCCATCTGATTTGTGTGCAATGCTGCATTTGTGTCTTCTGCTCTCTCGCCTGAGTAATGTAATCAGGTCACTGGTTCTCAAAGGAAACACAGATCAGGGATCATTTCAGTTATTGATTTTTATATATTTTTTTCCTGTGAATTTTGTGCTTGTCAAATAAAGGGAGGTTAGTGCTGAGAATGTAACATTTTTCAATGGTGTTTTGCATCAACATCAAGCGCTGCTGGGTCAGGTTAGATGCAGAGCAGTCTCCTCAGACTTAATCTCAGGCTTGTTCATCATCTTGTAGGAGTGAAACATTCTCCGTTTCCCCTGTAATTATGGTTGATTTTGTGATATGTAAACACGCACCTCCGTCACTGTGACTGCAGTGTGCTCTGTATGCAGGAGAAGCCAAGGTTTCCTTCTTTCCCAGTGGATTGTGTGTTCATCAAATTGAAGGACATTAATGCCAGGAATACAACAGCTTCCTATTTCACCAGCAATTTTGTATCAGCATCAAGCTCTGATAGTCGAGCCCCCAAACACCCAGTCTTCAGCATCTAGAAGGGCAAGGGCAGCAGCTGGCACCTGGGAATGCCATTACCTCCAAAATCCCCTCCAGGTAACATGTTATCCTACCTTGGACATTGATCTTTCACTGTCGTGGGATCCAAATGCTGGAACTCTCTAGGTTACAGGATGAAAGCGGCAACCCACCCTGAGAGTGATTGCGAATCACTCTCTCAAGGATAGACAATAAATGCCGGTCTTCCCTGTAAAACCCACAACCCGAGAATCAGTTACCAGAAATGCATATCTCCATTATAGTCAGCAGTGTGCTCAGTGCTAAGGATGCTACACTTGGGCTCAAATCCATCGGCTAGAGTTGGGATTACAAAGTCGGCGACGGGTCCCACATGTCAATGCAATCCATTGGACTGTGCTAGAAAGTATTTTGTTTGAGGATCTCGAGTGAGGGCTGCATTGGACTGGCTGCGATGCTTCCTCAGTTTCAACCAACTCTTGGAGCGGAGACTTTGCCCTGTTTTGATTGCGGTGCATCTTGACGTGGGAAGGGACGGCCACAGGACTATGTTCCTGGCCCCAGGTGGCCTTTCAACCTTGGGGCCATTACATTGAGTGACGGACGGGCAGCAAAATGTTGCTGTGCTAGCGCCTGGGTGACCTAATTAGTAGCCTCCATGATGCCTGCAATATTGAAAGGATTTTTCTTTAGGTTTTGAGGTTCTTTCTTCAGCCTGTGCAAAACAACATTCTGTGGCTATTTCCAATAGTGAATCCAATCGTGGATTCCCTCTGTCAACCTTGGAGAGCCAAGTGACAAATTAGGAACAAACTTAATGAGTCCCAGAGCTGGAAATTTTTATTTTCTTTTTCAGTCGGGCTTGCTAATTTTGAACCTTTTTGGACGTGTTGTAACTATCCCATTGACTCTGTTAGCATTGCGATTTCGCCCCATCACAAGGGAGTTGAGCTCCCTTGTGCCCACATTTAAGTGTCCTAAATAGTACCCTGGAGAAGATATTTCCCTCGCTGATATACTGTTTGAATATGCCTGTTGGGTCAGCATACTGAACAGGTCCGGGCCCACAGACCGGGGATTTGACACCGCTGGGGGTTGGCCCGCCACGAAGCCTGCCCATGAGAAATTTTCCACACACACAGCCCAGCCCAGATCACGTGAAAAATCAGCAGGGGTTAAGTGGGAAATCTGGGCCATACCACACAAGTCCTGAGATAAGAAATAGCCATTCATGAAAGGTGGGGGAGAATTAACTGTGGAATTCAACCCAGCGCGGGTCAGCAAAAGGGAAACAGGAGATTGCAAGAGGTAGGATGAACAATTTGAAACCACTGCTGTATCAATTGATTCCAGAATGGGCATTGAAGCAACTCCAAGGCACAAAGCCCGTTCTTTCGTTTCTCAATTACTGCAGATGGAGATTAGCATTTTTATTGCTATATTGCTGCACAACGAGGAACAAAGTATGACACCACTTTAGCACTTTTCACCGTTTACTGGAGCGATGGCAGAATCACCGACGTGAGAGATGTGTAATAAAACTGGGTGTAAAGTTACTGAACTAACACACTTCCTGATTGAGGAAAGAGTGTGAGACCAACCCCAGTGAGGGCTGACTTGTAGCATTTCAGGCCTGCACCTCCCAAGAATGACAAACACAGCAAAATGAAATTGAAGAGTTCGTGCCAAATTAGCAGATTTAGCTGATGACAAGTGGTCCCAGAGCTGGAAAACCGATTTTTAAAATCAGTCAGGCGTGCTAATTTGTAACCTTTTTGATGACTTTGCAAAGGACTGATTGTCTCATTTACTCTTTGTTAGCATTACAATTCAACCCGTATTTGTACACTGGGGAGTTGAGCTACTGGGGCAGAAATCTCCCTCCAGCAATTTATATTTGCAGCACCTTTCCTCGATCTTCCTATTAAAATGCTGCATTAACTTTAAGCTGCCGCTGAATAAACAGCAGAGATCATTCAAAGTGACTCAAAAATGAACCACCTGAAATTATGGTCGCGCTGGGATTCAAACCCACACTTTGCATGTCTGGTGGGTTTCTTTTCTCTCCCCCAAGTACTACCACCTTTGGCTTGACATCCTTTTTTTCCTCCTCTGGTAATATCTCTGTGCAGTGTCTGGAAATAATTTTTTGTAACAGCAAAATGTAATTGTCAACTGTGTCCCAAATTAGACCTGATAACTTAATTGATATACAACGTTACAGCGCCGTTATTCTGAGGCCTTTTAAATAGCAGAATTGAAATCAATACTTAACTTAAGTAGGAACGTATGGGCCTAATCAGGCTGGGAATAAAGGTCATATTGCATTTTGAAAATAATCCATAAAGATGCTTCATTAACTTGAGGCATTTTATTTTCGTAATAGAATTTTCACTCAGCTTGGTAATTATTGTTCATATATTGCCAAACTACGTGCAAATTATTTGTGTGTCAGGAATTGGTCGAAGCCAGGCTCCTGTCAGGAATGCAGAATCCATATCTAGGTGCCCTCCTAACTCCAACTATTTGTGGTCCATGTCTAGCAGTAGAGCTGAGAGGGCTCCAGTTTACTGGATATGAGACTGACTCTCACTGTTCGTTTCTAAAAGTGTTGCCGAAGGAGCCACTTCATACCATTTACCAATCATTGTGGAAGGCCATGTCAAGCACTGTCTCAGTGGATTGCCTACCATTCTCTTTCCCAACCCATATTCTTCCCCAGGCCTTCTAGAAACTAGCTCTTCTTCGGACCAGGTATTGGAAAGCGGGATTAAAATGAGCAGCTCGTTACTTCTTTTGGCTGGCACAGCTGTGCAGAATGGTCTTTTTCTGCACTGTAATGTTTCTATGGTTCTCTGAATCTTACTTTGTTCCTTCAGCTTCTTGGTTTTCTTCAATTCATTCCTTGTCTATGTTATCTTCTATTCCTTGTTGGTCAACATTCCAATTTTATTCCAACTGAGCACCTTTCTAGAAATATTGGTTCTTACGGTATACTATTAAAGTGATTTCACTGATGGATTCTCAGTTAGGATCGATTTCTGACAGGTTTCCATCCAGTAAATGCAGCAACATCATTTTTGATTAGACCTGGAACTTTCCCACAATCCGCTCACCGACACGGCAGTCACTGAAATCGCAGAAGTTATGCTTGTAAGGCGCAAGGGAGAAGCTGGAATAATATGACATCTTGCCCCTATTTCATATTGTCCTGGGGAAGGGAGCAGAAGAAACCATTTTTGAGATCAGGTTACTGGACTCCCTACGAATCAGTGAATATCACAGATAGACAGCATTTCTGTACGATCAGCAGTGAGAAGAAGCTGATTGGTTTTGTGTACTCCCACCACCATATATGTCGTAAGGAGATATCAAAGAGACACATCCTGAAACCTAGTTCGATCCCAGAGTTTGCTTTGCTCTTGTTGAAAATTTGTATCTTTTTTAAAATAAATTTAGAATACCTAATTAATTTTTTCAATTAAAGGGCAATTTAGCATGGCCAATCCACCTACTCTGCACATCTTTGGGTTGTGGGGTGAGACCCACGCAAACATGGGGAGAATGTGCAAACTCCACCCGGACAGTATCCGAGAGCCGGAATCAAACCTGGGACCTTGGTGCCGTGAGACAGCAGTGCTAACCATTGCGTCACCATGCTGCCCGAAAATTTATATCTTCAAACTTGAAGGGGTATCCAGTTTAAATTAAAATATACCCAGAACCTTCACTCAAGCACCAAAAGTGTGAGATCCGAAACTGGGGAAATGGAAACTCGGTTAGGAATTGGTAAAAAGCCACATTCGCGCCAAAGCATCACAAAATATGTCAAAGGCTGTCAGAGTGGTTCTGTTTGCTTGCAGCCACCATTCAATAAAACAGTGCCCTTGTTAAATGGGATACATTTATCCCGTGCCTGACAAGCACTTGTGTTATCACCCATTGTTTCTCCTACATGAAACTCGAAGCAAACACTGAACTTGATTTATTTATATGCTCACAAACTTCAAATGATTTATTTTTTGCTGAGGCTGTGTATTGCACCAAAGGCCAAGTTATGACCTTCGAATTTCTGAGACACTTTCTATTGCTACCCATGAGATAGTGATCAACCTCAAATCTGCAAGTCAATTTGCACAATCCTTTTGATGCAGGCACATGAAATAGGTTGTACAATAGCGCTTTCAGGGGTGACACACTTTCACTTGTGCAATCAGGCAGAAAGTTCACAGCGAAAGCCCTAAATCATTAACTCCAGCAGGGACTCGGGTGCAGTCCTGCCAACACAATGGACAAGGAAGCTCTCTTTTTAATGCTGAGCCGTCAGTTTAAGCACAGCAGAGAAAAAAGACCTTGTAGCCCAAGGCGGACCACATATTCTCTAACTATAAAGTCTTTGTCTTTCAGTCAAAGCAAGTACAAAAGATTATTTGCTGAGCCCAAATCAAAGTGAAGTTACGTCCCAGCCTGACGTCAGGGCGCCTTAGTCTTCTGGAGTTTGAAGTGTCATTCTGCCTGGAGCGGCACTGATGAGCCCGTTGATAAATGGATTATCCGAGGCAGGAATTAGCCATCCAAGAAGGTCACAGGCTCTGTTCCTGGACTGTAATTGTAGCTGGTGCGCCAGCAGTGACGGTTAATCAAGTGATCACCAAGATTTGGCTTGCTGGTAATACATCATGCAGCCACCCACTATCAAGACCCATATGTCAACATCAGCAAGGTGGATTTTTTACTGGAGGTCTCCAGTGCTTGCAGAACCATGCTGCAGTATGAGTGGGCAGCTATAGTGGGGAGTGGGATGAGGGTCCTGATTTGTCAGTGTTTGGGGCAACTATACAATGCAAAACAGACAAACAAACAATGTAGAGGTGGTTGAAGAAAGCATCTCTTCGGTGAGGGGATCTTACAGAAAACAGACCAGATTAAAGAAAGGGCTTGCATTTATGTCATGCCATAAGGGCACTGTTCCCTCTGAGCTGTGCGAGTGCGTGGACACTCCGTAATCTGGAATATTTTGCAGGGGAAATAAATAGGTTGCACACAACCAACGGGCGCGATCAAACGGCCACATTGTACCTGAAAGGCAGCGCACCGCAGAGCAACGTGGGCAACAGAAGCCGGGTTACACTGCTCCCAGGATCAACCCGGCTCACAATACCTCGCGAGATCTAACGCAATCTTGCAAGACATTGCAATGTAAGTCCCACCCATTTTGGGATCACTTTTTGCAAATCTGCGTATTAGAGCGAGACAGCTAGTCTCACTCTGCTATTCAGTTTCCTGAGGCACCCGAGGAGTTGTGATCTTATTGCTTCGCCTTGGAGACCTTGGGCCATGGCCATTCAGTACTGCTCTCCACAAACAGGATGGAAAGGCACTCGTGGGGGTCTCCCAATGGATCAGCGGCCCCAGGTGCATGCTCTCTGGGCAGGGTGGCACTATAGCACTGCTGGTGCCATTCAGCACCTTGGCACTGCCAGCCAGTGTACCCTGGCACTGCCAGTCAATGTACCTTGGCACTGCCAGCCGATGTACCCTGGCACTGCCACCTGGGTATCAGTCTGGCACTGCAAGGTTCCCAGGTGCCAAGCTGGCATTTTCTGCACGTCGGTGGTCGGCCTAGGGGTGCCTTGTGCAGGTGTGGGGAGGGTGTGCAAGGGAGCCTGGACACCGCCCCATAGTGAGTTGTGGCTTTGGGGGGGTTCAGGGGCTTCAGAGATCATGACGCCATTTTTAAATGGTTTCCCAACCTCTTGCTACACCGAGGGGGTTACGGTGCGTGGAGTTCCTTAATGCAGAAAACAGGGCTCGGCCTCGGCCACGCGTTCCCCGCTGACAAGGACGCATTAAATAGCTGTGTGTTTCCTGGCGTTGCAGCGCCGGGAAACACGTGGCCAAATGCTCTCTATGGCACTTTTTTCCAATTTGTTAAATTACGCCCAACATTCCCTTTAAGATGCGCAAATTCACAACAAACAGGCCATGCACAGCAAAGAGAAATTGGATGGAACATTGCTTCTGAGTCCTCTAAAGCACTTCACAGCCAAGTTATTTTACAGTCAAATGCATTGGCCAATTTGTATACAGAAACGTCCCAGCAGTGAGGTGAATGGCCTGTTTAACAGTGTCTGGTCGAGTTGGTTGAGCGATTGTTGGCCAGGACACTGGGTAGAAATACTTGCTTTTATTTCACTAAAGCCTTGGGATCTTTTTAGTCCATCTGAGAGGACAGATAGAAGCTTAGTTTCACAGTCTTATCCAAAAGCTGTTGACGCCAACTGTGCCGTCATCCCTCAGTGCTGCATTGAAGTGTCAGTCTGGATTAGGTACACAAGTCCTGGCTGGCAAAGGAGTTGACCCACAAGCTTCGAACTTCAAGGTGAGAGTGCTGCAAACCAAGCCAAAACTGACATCAACATACCACTTTTATATGTCAGGGTCAGCAGCATGGGCAAGTGACTCCTACTTGAAAGTTATTTCTGGGAAACACTTTGCACTGAATTAATTGAAGATGCAGATTGATTTCTGGCAGGGCCTGAATTGAAAACCAGGCCAAATGTAACTTGATCAGTTAACATGTATATGGGGATGAGATTCCACATGCAAGTTGCACTGGATTCGAGCCAGAATGTGGAGTTGCGCTTGTTAATACTTTGGACAGCAGAATCTGCCAGAATCTGCTCTGTCGACTCAGTTAAATAACGATTGTGCAAGTGTGGTGTAAAACAGGGATGTGCTAAGTGCTTGGAAATTGGAGTGCAGCCTTTCAAAAGGCCCATTTATCTGGAGTTTCCAGCATAAGTAGGAAAGTGTTTGGCTTGCTGTCAGATATCTGCGCTGGATGGCACACCTGAGTTTGTGCCATCTTCTCAAGAACAATTTCAACTGGAACATTAGCAGCTAAAATGGGCAAAGCGGAATGAAGGAGGAAAGCACAATTTCAGTCAAACTACATCACCCTGAAGAGATTTATTGAAGGGGAGAGAGAGAGAGAGATTGCTGGACGAGGGCATGTGCAGGCAATTGGCATCTTTACTAAATACCTACCCTGTCATCACCAAGACTGCAGGTCAGTACCACGAGAAACTCAATATGGTGACGAGGGAAGATGTGGTAACACACAGCAACTCTCTCTTTGCTTCCTGATGCACCTTGCACAGAGGAGGAGGAGTGGATGAGGGTGAGCCATCTTCCCATGGGCAGCATGATGGCACAGTGGTTAGCACCTCTGCCTCACAGGGCCAGGGACCCAGGTTCAATTCCAGCCTTGGGTGACTGTCTGTGTGGAGTTTACACATTTTCCCTGCGCCTGAATGGATTTCATTCGGGTCCTCTGGCTCCTTCCCACAGACCAAAGATGCACATTGGCCAGGTTAAATTACCCCTGAGTGCTCCCAGGGGCACAGTGATGTGATCCTCTACCTAGAGGGCTACTGGGCCTACCAGCCCAGGAAAATATCAGTTTCAGTCTCAGATCTGTGCTGAATAAACTGAATTCAACGAAGCAGCAGTTGGGAACTTACCATGAGCTTCAACACCATTGGAATTAGGAACCATCAAAATCAACCAAAGTTCCTCTTCCTGTGCACCTTCCAATATTCTTTGAAAAGTGGACAAGGCTGAATACCAGGTGAGGACAAGATGAGGCTGTCGGATGCCCCCTTTATTTGAATACAGCCACTCCACTCCCAGTTCATGGTCACATTTGAATATAAGGAACTGCTGGTTTCTGCAGTTCCCCAGCCGGGTGTTTCTTGGCGGCGTGACATTCGCTGGCAGTGGGATTCTACCTTCCCACCAATTGTCAACGAGTTTTCCCATTATAACCACCTTAAGTCGCCGGCAACCCCTTGGCGGGGCTGCACTGCCGGCGGGAAAATTGAACCGCAACAAACAGAGACTTCCGGCCAATCTAAGATGCCAAGAGGGCTCCCCTTATTTATGGAGCTGTGTGAAAATGTATGAGAAAGGGGAAGGAAAGGACAATTTACAACTTCTCACTCGACTCTGACCTAAATCCATCAACTGGTCCACAGATGCAGAAGCAAATGTTAGCTGACAAATTAGGACATTCTAACCATCACGTTAGAGCTATAGAGCACTGCATATTATAATGCTTCCAAAGTCTGTCTAATGCAGTGTTAGTAATCAGATGTAAATATTGTATTAGTTCTTCCACAAGCTAATGAGGCTCTTGTTTCATTTGCAGGGATCACCTGTATAGTGTGGATTTAGATGCACCGGCTGCAGATGAGATGTTTTATAATAAGGTAAGTACAGAATCAACATAATCAACAGCTTTCCAATGATGGATAAAAGATAAGCTCCAAAAAGCACAAAATTGGCAATGTGGAGTAATAATATGATGATAATCTCGAGCATTGGTTCTTTTCTTTATCCCATCATCCTTTGTGGTCTCTAACTGGATGTTGAAATGGTTATTGTGCATGAATTAAAACTACCCCTTCCCTTTGGTGCTATTGGATTACTGACAGCATTGTTTCCACACATCTCCACTTCCTGCAGTTTTTAATCCCATGTCACCGAGGCCTCTGATGAGAACATCAAAGCTACAAAACTTCCATGACTATGTTCTTCCATTTTTGGTGAACAAATTATGAAACTTTAGTGGGATTGATAGCGTTCTGCTCATGGATTTTGACAGGGTGGATGTCGAGAGGATGTTTCCTTTTGTGGGAGAATCTAGAACCGGGGAGTCACTGATTAAAAATAAGGGGCGGGATTCTCCGTCCCGCCAGCCCCATTGTCCGGCCAGGGCGCCCCCGCCAGTAGCGGGATTCTCCGTTCGCACAGCTAGCCAATGTGAGTGCGCTGCCGGCAAAGCAGAGGATCTCATCAACGGAGAATCCCGCAGAAGGGATCGGCAATTTAAAATGGAGATGAGGTGAATTTGTTTTTCTCTCAGTGGGCCATGGGTTTTTGCAACTCTTTTCCTGTAAAGGTGCTGGAAGCAGAGTTTTTGAATTTTTAAAGCAGAGGTGGATAGATTCTTGGTAATCAAGGGGGTTATCGGGGGTTAGGCAGGATGCGGATTTGAGGTGACAATCAGATCAGCCATGATTTAATTAAATGGTGAAGCAGGCCCGAGGAGCCAAATGGGAGCCTCCTACACTTTGTTCGTATCTTCAGATGTAATTTTCATTAGGTGCTGACTCACGCTGGAATATGGGGCAGTATTCTCCCCGCCCCACGCCGGGTGGGAGAATCGCCGGGGCACCGCGCGAGTCGCGCCACGCCGCCCCAACACCCACACGCCATTCTCTCCCCCCCCCCCCCCCGAAACCAGCGCCGCGAGAATCACGCCAGGCCGCTTGGAGAATCGCCGCAAACGGCGAGTGGAGATTCTCCGACGGCGGAAAAAATGACAGTCCTGCCGGCGCCGTTCACCCCTCGTCGCTGCCGGCGGGAACTCTGCGGGAACGCTGGGGGGGGGGGGGATGGCCTGTTGGGGGGGAGGGGCGGGGTTCCTTCACCAGGGGGTGGGGCTCCGATGGTGTCTGGCCAGTGATCAGGGCCCACCGATCAGCAGGCCGGCCTCCCCCCCCCCCCCCCCCCGGGCCTACCTCCTTCCGTGGCCGGCCCCAGAACCCCGACGCCATGTTGGTGAGGGGCCGGCATGCGTATGACGTTCCCCGCACATGCGCGGCCCAACTGCGCATACACAGGAATGAGCTGCCCCAACTGTGCATGCGCAGGTTGGCGCGGTGCCCATTTGGTGCTGCGTAAGGATGCTGGAGTGGTGTGAACTACTCCAGCACTGTGCTGGCCCCCCATGAGGGCGTTCACGACGGCGCGGGCACTTAGTCCCGGGAGCGGAGAATACCGCCCATGATTCCAGAGGCGGAATTATCCGTCGGTGGGATCCTCGGCTCCCCGGTAGCGCACTCATGTCCGCGGGTTTCCCGACAGCGTGAGGTGGCCATAAAGGAACATCCTATTGGCTGGCTGCTGGAACGTAGGATCTCGATGGCGGCGAGGGGGCGCCGTGCTGGAAAACACGGCTAGCGGACCAGAGAATCCCGTCCATGCGTATCTTTCACAAATGATAATTCAAAATAATCTTACAGCACGACAAGAGGCCATTTGGCCCATTGTATCCAAGCAGACTCTTTGATAGAGCTGTCAGGCGAGTCCTCTCTTTCCCTATACTGCTGTAATTTCTTTCATTTTCTAATTACCTTTGTAAGGTGCTG
Organism: Scyliorhinus canicula; assembly: GCF_902713615.1. Classification (NCBI taxonomy): domain Eukaryota; kingdom Metazoa; phylum Chordata; class Chondrichthyes; order Carcharhiniformes; family Scyliorhinidae; genus Scyliorhinus; species Scyliorhinus canicula. The sequence goes on along the minus strand of NC_052163.1, from coordinate 91,649,866 downwards.
TTGAATCTGCTTCCAGGCAGTGCATTCCACACTATGATGACCCCTTGCACAAACATAATTCTCAACTCTCTCCCTTGTTTTTTTGACTGATTATCTCAAATCTGGTTCTGTTACTCGTCAATCAGAAGCTTTCATAATTTATAACACCTTTATTGAATCTCTCTGTAACCTTCACTGCTCTACCGAGAATAATCTCAGCTTCTTCTGTCTTTCCGCATTATTTTCTCTGGCATCTCCCCTGCACGCTCTCCATGGCCTTCACATTAAAATGTGGTGTCCAGAATTGGATGTAATACTCCAGTTGAGGCTTAACCGCCAGTGATTTATAAAGGTTTAGTATAAGGGGATGTACGGCGGTAAGTGATTAACACTGCTGTCTCACTGCTCTTCGGACCAGTTCGATTCCGACCTCGGGTGACTGTCTGCGTGGAGTTTGCACGTCCCCCACCCCAGTCCCCACGTGGGTTTCCTCCAAGTGCTCCCGTTTACTCCCACAGTCCAAAGATGTGCAGGTTTGTTGAATTGGCCATGTTAAATTGCCCCTTGGTGTCCAGGGATTTGCAGGTTAGGTAAGATTACAGGGATAGGGCAGGGGAGTGGGTCTAGGTAGGGCGCTCTTTCAGAGGGTTGGTGCATACTCGATGGGCCAAATGGTCTCCATCAGCACTGTAGGGATTCTATCGGATTTATTTGATTTTATATATCCCTATTTGTAAAGCCCAACATCCCACGTGTTTAGCAACTTATTCAGTGACTTTCAAATCTGTGTTTATGTATAGCAAAATAAAAGTCTCTCTTTTCTGTACCCCTTTTAAAATTGTATTATTTCGCTAATATCACTCCCCTTATTCTTCCTTTCGAAATGCATTGTGTTTCTCTGCATTAAACGTCATCTGTCGTGTGTCTTCTGTTTTCAACAGGCTGAATATGTCGCATTATTTCTTTTTAAAAATTAATTCACGGGATGTGGGTGCTGCTGGCTATGCAGAATTTATTGCCCATCCCTAATTGGCCTTGAGAATCCATTAAGTACCCACAGTGCAGAAGGAGGCCATTTGGCCCATCGCATCTGCACAGGCCCTTGGAAAGAGCACCCTACTTAGGCCCATGCCTCCACTCTACCTCTGTAACACAGTAACCCCACCTAACCTTTGGGCAGCACGGCAGCACAAGTGGTTAGCACTGTGGTTTCACAGCGCCAGGGTCCCAGGTTCAATTCCCTGCTGGGTCACTGTCTGTGCAGAGTCTGCACGTTCTCACCGTGTCTGCATAGGTTTCCTCTGGGTGCTCCGGTTTCCTCCCACAGTCCAAAGACGTGCAGGTTAGGTGGATTTGCCATGATAAATTGCCCTTAGTGACCAAAAAAGGTTAGGAGGAGCTATTGGGTTATGGGGATAGGGTGGAAGTTAGGGCTTAAGTGGGTCGATGGGCCGAATGGCCTCCTTCTGCACTGTATGTTCTATATTCTATGTTCTAACCATTTGAGCTCTAAGGGGAAATTTAGCATGGCCAATCCACTTAACTGGCACATCTTTGGACCGTGGGAAGAACCGGAGCACACGGAGGAAACCCACAGAGGCACGGGGAGGAAGTGCAAACTCCACAGAGATAGTCACCCGAGGCCAGAATTGAACTCCTCACAGACAGTGACCCAAGCTGCGAATCGAACCTGGGTCCCTGGAGCTGTGCTATTTTTGTGGCTCGTTCAGTTCAGTTTCTGGTCAGTAATCCCCAGGATGTTGATAGTGGGGAATTCAGAGACGGTAATGCCATTGAATTTCAGGAGGCGACGGTGAGATTCTTTCTTGTTAGAGTTGAAAATTACCTGGCATTTATAAGTCCGCCTCATTCTTTACTACATTTCTATGTTGCATCATGTGCAAATTTTGAAATTATGCCTATAATACCCACGTTTAGGTAATTAATATATAATATATTAATGTATCCGGCCCCTCAGTGACAACGCTGCTTTCATCCCTCCATTCTGAAAAATAATTATTTACTACTATCTCCCACTCCCTGGCCGGAATTCTCCCCTACCCGGCGGGGCGGGGGGTCCTGGCGTGATGGAGTGGCGTGAACCACTCCGGCGTCGGGCCACCCCAAGTCTCCGCACCTTTAGGGGCCAAGCCCTCACCTTGAGGGGCTAGGCCGGAGTAGTTGGCGCTCCGCCGGCTGGTGTGGATGGCCTTTGGCGCCACGCCAGCCGGGGCCGAAGGGACTTCGCCGGCCGGCGTAAATCTGCGCATGCGCCGGAGCGTCAGCGGCTGCTGACGTCATCCCCGCGCATGCGGGTGAAGATCATGGCGAAGGCGGAAGGAAAAGAGTGCCCCCACAGCACAGGCCCGCCCATCGATCGGTGGGCCCCGATCGCAGGCCAGGTCACTGTGAGGGCACCCCCCGGGGCCAGCTGCCACTGACCCTTTTATAAACCAAGTCTATGATATGGCATTTTAAGCCTTTTTTAATAATAATAATGTTTAATTTTTTTAATAAATTTAGAGCACCCAATTCATTTTTTCCAATTAAGGGCAATTTAGTGTGGCCAATCCACCTACCCTGCACATCTTTGGGTTGTGGGGGCGAGACCCATGCAAACACAGGGAGAATGTGCAAACTCCACACGGACAGTGGACCGGAGCCGGGATCGAACCTGGGACCTCAGCGCCGTGAGGCAGCAGGGCTAATCCACTGCGGCACCGTGCTGCCATAATAATTTTATTACTGTCACAAGTAGGCTTAAATTAACACTGCATGAAGTTACTCCCTAGTCGCCACACTCCGACTCCTGTTCGGGTACACTGAAGGAGAATTCAGAATGTCCAAATTACCTAACAAGCACGTCTTTTGGGGCTTGTGGGAGGAAACCGGAGCACCCGGAGGAAACCCATGTAGACACGGGGAGAACGTGCAAACTCCGCACAGACAGTGACCCAAGGCAGGAATCGAACCTGGTTTCTCACTGGTTTAGCCCACACTGAGAGGGCGTTGTCTTCCCAAGAGTGAACAATGTCCCAGAATGAATGCGTTTAGCCATGTGTGTCCTGGCACTTGCAGTGCCGAGAAAAACAAGTGGCTATTCAACGCGACTCACTTTGAATAAGGGGCCTAAATGGAGAACATGCGTCCAAGGCTGCATGTAGCGCCGTGTTTTACAAAGAGGAGCTCTGCTCGCCGGTACTCCCGTTGCAGCGAGAAATCGGTACACCATTTTAAAATGCCATCCCGATCTCTGAGGCCCACAAAAAAATCCCCAGCCTGAACACAACATGGGAGGGTCCCCCAGCCCCCCCCCCCCCCCCCCCCCCCAAACACCCATGGTGGGCAACCCTAGCCTAATCACATGTACGCAAAAAATGTCACCTTTGTACCTTGGCAATGCCAGGGTTGGCAAGTAAGGGTACCCAGGTGGCACCAGCAGTACCAGGGCACCACCCTGTCTAAAGAGTATTTAGATGGGGGGCTTGCAATCCCATTGGAGACCCCCACATTTCATCTAGTCTGTGTTTGGTGGGGGCCTGAAGAAGAGGGATGCCCAAGAACCCCAGAGTGGGGTGTCCTCACTTGGGGGGTGTGGGGTGGTGACTAATTTTCTTTTTTCAAAAAATATACTTTATTCATAAAATTTATCATAAACTTTACAGAACATTTCAAATTGTCTTGACTGTACATTTCCATCTGAGTTACATTCATTTGTCTTCAATTCAATTGGGATACCGTTACACACGTATCCTACTTTAAGTTACAGTTCTTTCTTAAATGTTTACATTGCTTTGTTTCTTTCATACATTGTGGTATTGAAGACCCGGACCGAGGGGTTTGACACTGTTACCCACCCCTCGGTGTATATTTGGTGGTAAGACCTTACACAGTGGTCTTCCCCCATTGCGCCTTGGCGGCAGCTGCCCCAAGCTTGAGTGCGTCCATCAGCACGTAGTCCTGGACCTTGGAATGTGCCAGTCTGCAACTCTCGGTCGAGGACAATTCTTTGCACTGGAAGATCAGCAAGTTTCGGGCAGACCAAAGAGCGTCTTTCACCGAGTTGATGACCTTCCAGCAGCAGTTGATATTTGTCTCAGTGTGTGTCCCTGGAAACAGTCCGTAGAGCACAGAGTCCTGTGTTACTGAGCTGCTCGGGATGAACCTTGACAGATAATGGGCAGCACGGTAGCATGGTGGTTAGCATAAATGCTTCACAGCTCCAGGGTCCCAGGTTCGATTCCCGGCTGGGTCACTGTCTGTGCGGAGTCTGCACGTCCTCCCCGTGTGTGCGTGGGTTTCCTCCGGGTGCTCCGATTTCCTCCCACAGTCCAAAGATGTGCGGGTTAGGTGGATTGGCCATGCTAAATTGCCCGTAGTGTCCTAAAAAGTAAGGTTAAGGGGGGGTTGTTTGGTTACGGGTATAGGGTGGATACGTGGGTTTGAGTGGGGTGATCATTGCTCGGCACAACATTGAGGGTCGAAGGGCCTGTTCTGTGCTGTACTGTTCTATGTTCTATGTTCTATACCACTGCATCTCACTCCAGACCTGCTTTGCAAAGGCACATTTCACAAGGAGGTGTGTGACTGTCTCATTTGCCCCACAACCACTCCGAGGGCAGCGTGCATTGATGCTGAGCCTTCGGGTGTGCATGAAGGATCTGACCGGGAGGGCCCTTCTCACCACCAGCCAAGCTAGGTCTTGGTGCTTGTTTGAAAGTTCTGGTGATGAGGCATTCTGCCAGATGACTCTGACAGTCTGCTCAGGGAACCATCCAACGTCTTCCACAGTCTCCTTTTCCCTGAGGGCCTCGAGGACATTACGTGCTGACCACTGCTTCATTGCCTTGTGGTCAAAGGTGTTTTCCTTCAAACATTTTTCCACGAAGGACAGGTGGTACGGCACGGTCCAACTGCTTGGAGCGTTCCGCGGCAATGAGGCCAGGCCCATCCTTCGTAACACCGGGGACAGGTAGAACCTCAGTGTGCAGTGACACTTGGTGTTTGCATACCCGGGGTCTACGCACAGCTTGATGCAGTTGCACACAAAGGTGGCCATCAGGATGAGGGCGGCGTTGGGTACGTTCCTCCCTCCTTTGTCTAGGGGCTTGTACATTATGTCTCTTCGGACCCGGTCCATCTTGGATCTCCAAATGAATTTGAAGATGGCCCGGGTGACTGCTGCGGCGTAGGTCCGAGTGATGGGCCAGACCTGCGCCACGTTCAGTAACACCAAGAGTACCTCACACCTGATGACCAGTGTTTTGCCCGCAATGGAGAGGGAGCATTGCTCCCACCAGCCCAGTTTCTGTTTTGCTTCAGCAATGCGTTCCTCCCAGTTTTTGGTGCACGCCCCAGCCGCTCCGAACCATATCCCCAGCACTTTCAGGTAATCTGACCTGACCGTGAAGGGGACAAAGGATCGGTCGGCCCAGTTCCCAAAGAACATGGCCTCGCTCTTGCCACGGTTTACCTTGGCACCTGAGGCCAGTTCAAACTGGTCGCAGGTGTCCAAGAGCCTGCGTACAGACGCGGGATCCGAGCAGAAGACGGCGATGTCGTCCATGTACAGGGAGGTCTTGACTTGCGTGCCTCCGCTGCCTGGGATCGTCACTCCTCTCATACCCGGATCCTTCCTGATGGACTCGGCAAAAGGTTCTATGCAGCACAGAAACAGGGCCGAGGAGAGAGGGCAGCCCTGCCTGACTCCAGATTTGATCTGGAACTTTTCTGATTCCCACCCATTGATTGAGACTGCGCTAAAGATGTTTGTGTAGAGCAGTTTGATCCAATTGCGAATTCCCTCCCCAAACCCCATTTTGGAGAGCACATCCATCATGTAGGTGTGCGATATTCTGTCAAAGGCCTTCTCCAGATCAAGGCTAATGAGGCAGGTGTCCACCCTCCTGTCCTGCACATAGGCGATCGTATCCCTGAGTAGCGCAAGGCTGTCAGAGATCTTCCTGCCGGGTACAGCACAGGTTTGGCCGGGGTGGATCACCGACTCCAGAGCAGACTTGACCCTATTGGCGATGACTTTGGCTAAGATTTTGTAATCCACATTTAACAGTGAAATGGGTCGCCAATTTTGAATTTCTTCCCTTTCCCCCTTCTGCTTGTGACTAATGCTAAACTGCACTCACCCAAGGTCCCTGACGAAAAGGGATTGAATCCCAAAGCCTCAGGTACCTTGGCAATCTGCACATTAGAGTAAGGCTGACTGCCTCACTCTAATATGCAGATTTGCTAAAAAGTGATCCCACCCATTGTGAGCGGGATTCCCCCTGCAACGTCTCGCGAGATTGCCTTGAATCTCGCGAGGCGTTGCAAGCCAGGTAGGTCCTGGGAATGGGGTCTCCCGGCTTTCACTGGCCACGCAGTGCCACGGCTCGATGCTTTTCTGGCATCCATAGAATCATAGAATCTACAGCACGGCCCTTCAACCCAAACTGGTCCATGCCAACCAAAAAGCCCATCTAAGCAAGAAAATGATTTGGTTTCACCTTATGTAATTTAAACGGACATATGGAGCTAGATTCTCTGGTTCTGAGGCTATGTCCTCAGGACGGCGTGGGAACAGTTACGTTTTATGACAAAGAAAATGGCGTAAAACGGCCACCAATCCTCCATTTGGCTGGGGGCTAGCATCAAGGCAGCATAGAGCACCCAGCTCTAGCTGCCAATATGGCCCGGAGAATTGGTGGGTCCGTCGCCGCGCATGTGCACGGTGGCGATCTGCAGCGACCGCGCTGTGCTACATGGCGGCTGCCGCTCGCAGACCTGGCCCGCGAAATAGTGTCCTCCCCTTTGGCCAGCCCAGAGCACAACCCCCGCGGAGGATCGGAGAATTCCACCGATGGAATTTATAAAAGTTGGGGAAAAAAAATACCTCACCTTGATAAGCACAGAAGACAAAAGGAGGGACTGTCGGGGTTCAGCTGTTAAGGAACTACTTGGGATGCATACAATTGCATCAAACAACAGATTCCTTTACAGAAATGCTTTATAGATATCAGCGAGATTCTCCGTTGGCCGACGCCAAAATCGGGAAAGGTGATTAGGCGGAGAATTGGTTCCAATGCCGAAATCGCGGCAGGCGCCGATTTGACGGCAAAATTTCAATGCTCCAGCACCTCGACAGCGGATTCAATGTGTTCCGGAACACACGTGTTGTAGTCACCACTGATGTATTATACTGTATATATGGGTTTTACGCTAAGGCCCCTGTACTACAGGTACTGGGGTAGATCCCTGCCTGCTGGCTCCGCCCAGTAGGCGGAGTATTAATTTGTGTGCTCTCTGTACAGCAGCCATTTCGTCAGCTGCTGTAGGAAGCCACGCATCTCTGTGTAATAAAGCCTCGATTACATTCTACTCTCGTCTCGCTGTAATTGATAGTGCATCAGCACGTACAGTAGACAATGTTTGCATATCATTAGCGGGCCCGACCCGGTATACTCCGTGTCCTCCATCATTCTCTGCCTCCAATGGGCCGAGTTCCCAACGGCGTGGTTCATTTGTGCTTTTAACAGTCGTGAAACCAGCGTGGTCGTTGCTGAGGGAGAGAGAAGAGGTACAGAAGGTGTCCACCGTCACCATAGGTTACTGATGGCTGTGCTGCTGGCACGGGGGCTTCTACCAAGGCCACGGGGAGTCGTAAGGGGTGGCCAGGAGGTGGGCTGTGGGGTCGGGGTGGACGGGCACGGAACACCATTGCCGCAGCCGGCAAGGCAGCTATGAAGTTATTATAGAATTTACAGTGCAGAAGGGGGCCATCGGCCCATCGAGTCTGCACCGGCCCTTGGAAAGAGCACCCCCACCTCAGCCCCACACCTCCACCCCATCCCCTTTATCCCCGTAATCCAGTCACACCACCCGCCCCTTTTGAATACTAAGGGCAATTTACAATGGCCAATCCACCTAACCTTCACATCTTTGGACTGTGGGAGGAAACTGGAGCACCTGGAGGAAACCCACGCAGACACGGGAGGAATGTGCAAACTCCGCACGGACAGTGACCCAAGCCGGGAATCGAACATGGGACTCTAGAGCTGTGAAGTAACTGTGCCAACCACTGTGCTACCGTGCTGCTAAGTTGCACACACCACTAACAGTCCACTTTGAAGCTGGTGTCTCGGGTCATATAAGTGTCCCCTGGCCCCAGCTGATCCATCAGCTTATAGGCACGCTCCAGCGCAACCAGCGCCATCTTGTTGGCTGGGATGTGTATGTGGGGATTGTAATGTGTATGTTCAGCTGCAGCTTTTCAGCCTCTCGAGTGTCAATCACAAACCCGGCAAATCCCGCACCGCTTTTCATTGGAATCAATTGTGTTCCACGCAGCACCGGTGCTAGCCCCTCAGCGGTAGCAGAATCGGTCAAGGTGTGGCGCTGGTTTTTGTGTTGTAATAGTCCACGGATTCTGCGTTGGCGTCAACACCGCCTCAGAAACGGAGAATCCAGCCCCATGGTTTCCTTTTCCTTTCCCTGACCCAAAGGAACTGAGATCAATCGTAGCCCCTGACACTAATCTCCTAAAATCAACCAACTCTACACACACCAAGAATTAAATTCAGGTGCTTCGCAGATTGTGTAGCTGTTACCACACACGGCAGTGCACTCCTCACCTGAGCCACTCAGTCAGCAATTTATCACAGGCAAACATTGCTCATTCCAAATGCGCTTGAAATGGTAAATAGCACACCCTGGTGAAAATCAGGTTGTATGATTTGCATACTGTCCTCATTAAGGGAAGCCCAGCAGCACAGATTTAAATAAAGTCAGACTCAATCCTTGCTGTTGAAAAAACATCTCCATTAAACACATCCCCATCCGCTGGTGTCAGCTGTCAAAATAACACAAATTTGAAGTAATAATATTGTAAATGAATGAAGCCCTGGCGTGTGGTGGGGGGGGGGGGGGGGGGGGGGGGTGGTGGTGGTGGGGGGGGGGGGTGTAGCTATGAAGAGCTGCTTGTTCTCCCAATCTGCCTCTTGCTGAGTAAATGGAATCTCTGCCTGGCTTGGTAGTGCGCTGGTTAGCTTTGTAATTTTATTTCTCACACCCACAGCATGGAGTGCACAATGAAAGGACAAAAATTGTTTCACTACATCAATTTTTCACACAGCTCTGTCCGCTGCATTTCTGACTGTGGCCATATTAAAGCGCCATAGAGCTTGTGGGATGGGCAATGTAACCTTTGACAGTTGATTAGTTTGATCCCGTTGCTCACAATAACTTTGTCATGTTTGAGGAAGAATTTATATAGTGATTCCAACTGTATGTGTGGCTGCAGCAAAGAGACAGCATGGACATAGTGAGATGAATAGCCTTCTTCTGTGCTATAATTTCTATAAACTATTACATCAATGTACTGTAGGGTGCAATTCTCTGGCTGGGTTGGGCTCCCGCTTGAGCGTAACCCGGCCAGAGAATGCCGGGAGAGGCAGCGAGCCTCCCGACAGACTCCGCACCGCCTGGGATTCTCCGGCGTCGCACGAGACGTCAGAGTCGTAACCCAGCCCCAAATGGGCAGGACCGAATGACGCTCACGTAAAAGGTCATAAATCTACTTACGCCCGACCTGCGCAGGATGCAGCAGCCTCCCGCGATTCTTCAGCCTCCTCAGGGAAGCTGGAGCCGGGTGCCGATCAGTGGTGATCCACACAAACATGGACCAGACGGAACGGCATCCGGGGGCTCTCCCGAGCCACTGGAGACCCCAGGGTGGTCAGGGTAAATGCAAGGTGGCTCCCTGACCCTCCCCCTGGAACATGGGCGCTTTGGCACTGTCCAGCTGGCACTTTGGCACTGCCATCCTAGCACTGCCAAGATGCCGAGATGGCACTGCCAAGCCAGCAGGAGCACTGCCTGGGTGGGAGGGTGGCAGTCCAAGGGTTCTTGAGTGCCAGGGTGGCACTGTAAAGGGTCAGAGGGGCAAGGGGGGGCATGCCCATAAAATGAGGGTGGGTCCATTTCAGGTGGGCTAAGCTATTTGAATTCAAAGAGCAAAAGCTTAGGTTTAAAGTCGTTTGTCGAAGGAAGGAAACACTGAGGGAGGTAAATAGTTCAGTACTCTTGAGGCCCTGGGAATGAATGACTTGGAAGGGTTGACGTGATGAATCTTAGAAAGGACACGGGGGGTGGAGTTGAAAGACCAGTGACCACAGAAGTATAAACAACTTGAAGAACAAAAAAGGTTGCAACAGAGAAAGATAAAAGTTGGAGGTTAAACAAGCTTTGCCAACACCAAGAAAGCTCTTTTAAAAATATATATCCTGTCTACAAGCGCAATGAAGCGCTGAGAAGATCTATATTAGATTGGGATGCAGTTAGCTTTAGAGACTTAAGAGATGTCCAGCTCACCGAAATCAACTTTATCAAGACCTTTTCAAACTTTTTTATATTGACAACAGTCTTGGCATCTTTTGTTAATTTCAGACTTGTCAGTATTGTCACGCTGTTTAAAGTCTGAACCATGTGTTGGTTATAATTACATCAATAACACTGAAAATAAAATGACTATAAGGGGTTGGACCAACATATGTGTTACCTTTTTCGGGTAATATTTGGCAGGGGGCCAGTTTAGCTCAGTTTGCTGGACGGTTGGTTTGTGATGTAGAGCGATGTTCAATTCCCGTATTGGCTGAGGTTATTCATGGAGGCCCCACCTTCTCGACCTTGCCCCTCGCCTGAGGTGTGGTAATCCTCAGATTGAACACCAACAGTCAGCTCTCCCCCTCAAAGGGGAGAGCAACCTGTGGTCATTGGGGACTATTGCGACATTACTTTAATATTTGACAAATGCATCGTACTTGCAATGTGTTTTCCCTCTAGAAATGAACAACCTACCTCCAACTGGATACATTTTCTCTGATGGGTCATGCATTATGAGGACAGCAGGGCCTGAATTTCTCTCACATCCTGTATGTGCACTTGGTGAGCCCAGAAGTGGGCGTGAAATACATTCCCAGCAGCGGTCAACCCTGGAGCACAGTTTAACGCTGGCTGGCCAATTAACGGCCATCCAACATGAAACTTGCTCTGTGAAAGGCTGAACACTGCCGGGGGGGGGGGGGGGGGGGGGGGGGGGGGAGAGAGAGAGAGAGAGAGAGAGGGTGGGCAGAATAGGGAGGGTCAGGTAGGCTGGCATTTTTTTTTATTAGAAATTTAGAGTGCCCAATTATTTATTTTCCAATTAAGGGACAATTTAGCGTGGCCAATCCACCTAACCTGCACATTTTTGGGTTGTGGGGGTGAAACCCACGCAGACACGGGGAGAATGTGCAAACTCCACACGAACGGTGATCCAGGGCCGGCATTCGAACCTGGGTCCTCAGCACCGTGAGGAATAGTGCTAACCACTGTGCCATGTGCCTGCCCCCTCAACCACCACCACTGCTTGAATATAAAAGACTGACTTTGATAGCCTGTCGATATTTAACCTGGTTATGTGATCAAAACAGCTATAGCTGCTACTTCCAAATTCTGTTCTAGATGTACTCTGCTGTTTCAAAGCTGTCCTGGCTTATTGCGTTTCCTAATTCCATCCCTCCGCAGTACAGGCAGAATTTTTTCCAGAATACTTCATTTTGCTTTCTTTGTGAGTGTATTCTTTTTGCAGAGCAAAAAGAGGGAAACTTTGGCCAATTGTCAGATATTGTTAAAAGCAGACATAATTGTGCGTAACAAGTACATATGCTCATTGGAACTATCAAGCTGTTAAAGAACTGTCAGAATGGTCAAAGAACAGCGAAAACTCATTTTTAAATGTTCATTTTTACAGGATGTGGCCTTCGCTGGTGTTATAACGTGCCTGATAACCACCTGCTGGGGACTAATGGCAATCCCACAATCCTTTGGTAATATGAGCTTCCCCAATGAGGGGGGTGGAGAAATCATTAGCAGACTCTCTGCCGAAATAAAGCTGGCCAGTTTGGAACCGGCTAGAGGAGAGTGGGCAGCAAGGGAAGTTGCTGCTGCTGTTGTATATATATATATATATATATGTTATTCTAAATAAATGTTAAAGTGAATAGCTGTCTACGCTGCTGAAGCCACCTCCCTGGATTTTTGTTGGATACAGGTTGGAAGTTGTTTTCTATTACACCATGCCTCTGTATGGATGTTTGGATGTTTTTGACGCAGCGCTGGAAAGCTGGAACCAGTACACACAACGGATGCGTTACTATTTCCAGGCAAACAACATCACCGAAAACGAGCGCCAGGTGGTCATATTGCCCACCGCCTGCAGCCCGCATATGTTTGGGGTGATTAGGAGCCTTACGTACCCAACTGCGCCGGACACCAAAACGTTTGATGAACTTGTGAACTTAGTGGGGCAACATTTTAACCCAACCCCATCCATGATAGCCCAACGTTATCGGTTTAATACCACTGAGAGGACCCCAGGAGAATCCCTTGCCGAGTTTCTATTCAGGCTATGCAGGATTGCGGAGTACTGTGACTATGGTGAGACCTTGTCAGAAATGTTATGCAACCGTTTGGTTTGCAGTATTAACAATGCGGCCACCCAGAGAAAGTTGTTAGCTCAGCCAACATTGACTTTTCAACAGGCCATTCAAATAGTATTGTCCAGAGAGAGCGCAGAACGGGGAGTAGAGGAGCGACAGGGAATGGAGGTGCATGCCTTGGGGCGCAACCCCTTCCGTCCGAAAGCATCCCCTGCACCCGTGGTACTTTGGACGACGCGACGTCCGGATTGGCGCCAGTGGCTGTCGGACATTCCTCCCCGAAGTGAGCCTTCTCCAGAACCAATGGATGAGGAGCCATGTCCGTGTCAGACTTGTGGGCGCCGGTCCTGGGGGCACCAGAGGCGCCGTCATTCCAACAGAAATTGGGGCCAGCCCAGGGGCCGTACCTTCCAATTGGATGAACCTGCGGCAACTACTCCCGAGGACGTGGAGATGGAGGACGATTGCCTGCAGCTGCATTGTGTGGCAGCTCCCCGTGTGGCCCCCAGTAAGGTGACAGTATAAGTCAATGGTCACCCGCTTGAGATAGAGTTGGCCACTGGCTCAGCGGTCTCCGTGATTGCCCAGAGGACATTCGACCGCATCAAGCAGGTTATACAGACCCTTACATTAACCGACACACAAGCCAGGTTGGCCACCTACACGGGGGAACCATTGGACATTGCAGGAACTACGATGACCCTTGTTGTTTATGGAAGCCAGGAGTGGCGTTTCCCACTTATTGTGGTGCGCGGCCACAGGCCCAGCCTGTTGGGTCGGGACTGGTTGCGCCATTTGCGGCTGCAGTGGCAGCACATCCTCCCTCTGGAGGGTTGACTGAGGTGCTAGGATGATACCCAGATGTATTCCAGCCCGGTTTGGGGAAAATAAAAGGGGCCGTAGCCCGTATCCAAGTCGAACCAGGAGCCACGCCGCGCTATTTCCGGGCGCGCCCGGTGCCTTACGCCTTGCTCGAGAAGGTAGAAGGGGAGCTCACTCGTTTGGAGACTTTGGGTATTCTCAGGCCTGTCCATTTCGCTGACTGGGCAGCACCAATTGTACCTGTAATGAAGCCAGATGCCACAGTTCGCTTGTGCGGCGACTATAAACTTACAGTGAATACGGCTTCCCGCCTCGACCGATACCCAATGCCTCGCATAGAGGATCTCTACGTGAAGCTTGCAGGCGGACTCTCGTTCACAAAATTAAATATGAGTCAGGTCTACCTACAGTTGGAGCTGGACCCTGCCTCCCGGCCATATGTAATGATTAATACACAACAGGGCCTGTATGAATATACATGGTTGCCCTTTGGAGTATCCTCTGCCTGCGCTATTTTTCAATGCATCATGGAGGGCATTTTGAGAGATTTACCACGTGTCGCTGTCTACTTAGATGACGTTTTGATTACAGGGACGTCGGAGCAGGAACATTTGGAAAATTTGGAGGCTGTCCTTAGATGCTTTTCAGAGGCTGGAGTCCGTTTACGTGCATCTTTCAGGCGAAGGAAGTAGTCTACCTGGGTTATTGTGTGGACCGCGAAGGTTTTCACCCCGTCGCAGAGAAGGCACGCGCAATTCAACGGGCTACCGCCCCGACCGACACTTCGCATCTTTGTTCTTTTCTCGGCCTCGTAAACTATTAATGGAAGTTCCTCCCCAATCTGGCAACTATGCTGGCCCTGTTGAACCTTCCGCTAAAGAAGAATCACACCTGGGTTTGGGGTCAGCCGCAAGAAACCGCTTTCCGGCGGGTAAAACAACAATTGTCGTCGTCTGGGTTACTAACCCACTATGATCCTGGAAAGCCTTTGCTCATCACATGTGATGCATCCCCATATGGTATTGGGGCCGTCCTGTCCCACAAGATGGAGAATGGGGCCAAGCGGTCGATAGCTTTCGCCTCCCGCACATTGACTGCAGCGGAAAAAAGTATGCGCAGATCGAGGAGGAGGGCCTGGCAGTGGTCTTTGCGGTGAAACATTTCCACCAGTACGTATTTGGCCGCCACTTCACTATAGTAACTGATCATAAGCCTCTCCTGGGATTTTTCCGAGAGGATAAGCCAATACCGCCCATTGCTTCCGCACGGATCCAGCACTGGGCTTTGTTGCTTGCTGCCTACGAGTATTCTCTGGAGCACAAACCAGGAACCCAGATAGCAAATGCCGCCGCACTGAGCCGATTGCCTTTATCAACCGGCCCCATGTCGACCTCCACGACCAGTGAGGTGGTGGCAACCCTAAATTTTATAGACACCTTGCCTGTCACGGCATTACAGATCCGTGAGTGGACCCAGATGGAGCCAGTCCTGTCAAAGGTTCGGCACATAGTCCTGTATGGTGGGCAGCATATTTTCCTCCAAGCTGTCAGAATTTAGCGTGAAAGACGGCATCGTCTTCTGGGGGACGCGTGTGATTGTCCCGGAAAAAGGACAGGAGCTGATACTGAGAGGCTTGCACAATGGGCATCCAGGTGTGACCAAAATGAAAATGTTGGCCCGGAGTTATGTCTGATGGCCAGGCCTCGACACCAGCATTGAGAAGGTGGCCCAAAACTGCTCCATTTGCCAGGAGCATCAGAAGCTTCCACCAGCCCGACATCACTAGGAATGGCCAGGGCAGCCTTGGGCATGCATGCATGTGGATTTTACCGGCCCTTTTCAAGGATCCATGTTCCTTCTATTAATCAATGCCCAGTCTAAATGGCTAGAGGTGCATAAGATGGTAGGCACAAAGTCCTGCGCAACAATCGAGAAGATGTGTTTGGCTTTCAGTACGCATGGTCTCCCCAAGGTGCTGGTCACGGACAATGGCACTCTGTTCACAAGTGAGGAGTTTGCGAGGTTCATGAAGATGAATGACATACGCCATATCTGCACTGCCCCATGCCACCTGGCTTCAAATGAGTTGGCGGAGCTCGCAGTGCAGACATTCAAACGAGGCCTGATGAAGCAGTCTTCTGGGTCGATGGACAGTTTTTTGTTTTCATATAGGACCACCCCCCATGCGGTGACTGGGGTAGCTCCCGCAGAACTCCTAATGGGCCAGAGACTTCGCACCCGCCTTAGCATGATTTTCCCGGACATTGGCGCAAAAGTACGCCGCACACAAGAATGGCAGGGACATGGTTTTTCTCGGCATCGGCCGATTCGGCAGTTGGTGCTCGGTGACCCAGAGTTCATTCAGAATTTTGCTGGTGGTGCCCATTGGGTCTCTGGCATAATCTTTCGCCAAATGGGCCCTATCTCTTACCAGGTGCAAGCGCAGGGTTGTCTCCAGTGCAAGCATGTGGACCACGTTCGGTCCAGAAGACTATCCCTTCCAAATATTCCCCGCCCCCGGAGCTCATTTCTACAGCCAGAGAGACCAGACACAGTGGAAAGTATTCCTCACAATCTTCCTCTGGTGCCGCACTCAAAACCTGCGCAAGTCGTTGCAGAACCGCGTGGAGATAGAGACGCCGAGATGACGGAGACAGCGGACTCCGACTCCGAGATGGAGACACAGGACACCTCAGAGGGGGAATCCTCGGGCCCACAGGCTGTGGATGTACAACCGTTACACCGTTCATCACGGAAGCGCCGGTCTCCATCTCGTTACACGCCACCCGATCCAGCGTCTCATGCAAATGGGGTCCGGCCTGCGGCAAAACGAGTCCGACGCCCTCCTTCGCCAGAGTCTTCGGTGGATTCCTTGGACTTTGGGGGGGGGAGGAATGTTCTAACCTGCCAGCTTACCACTGGCTGGGGACTAATGGCAATCCCACAATCCTTTGGGAGTATGAGCTTCCCCAATGAGGGGGACGGAGAAATTATTAGCAGATTCTCTGCATAAATAAAGCTGGCAAGTTTGGAACCGGCTAGAGGAGGGTGAGCAGCAAGGGAAATTGATGCTGCTGTTGTATATACCGTACATGATATTAAAAATAAATGTCTATCCTTCAATTCGTGCTGGATTCTTCGTGGCCTTCACAATAGCTGGCAAGGCAAACTTTGTTGTGCAACCCTAATTGCCCTTGAGAAGGTGGTGGTGTGCTACCTTCTTGAACTGCTGCAGTCCATGTGTGGTACAGGTACACCCACTGTGCTGTGAGGGAGGGAGTTCCAGGATTTTACCCCAGCGACAGTGAAGGAACGGTAATATATTTCCAAGTTAGGATGGTGAGTGACTTGGAGGGGAACCTCCAACCGGTGGTGTTCCCATGTGCCTGTGCCCTGGTCCTTCAAGGTGGTAGTGGTCATGCGTTTGGAAGGTGCTGCCTAAGGAGCCTTGGTGAGTTCCTGAAGTGCATCTTATAGATGGTATACACTGTTCTACTGTACATCAGTGTTGGAAGAAGTGAATATTTGTGGAAAGGGTGCCAATCAAGCGGGTTGCTTTGTCCTGGATGGTGTCAAGCTTCTTGAGGGTTGTTTGAGCTTCACTCATCCAGGCAAGTGGAGAGTATTTCATCACACTCTTGAGTTGTGCCTTGTAGGTAGTGGACAGGCTTTGGGGAATTTTGGGGATGAGAAGAATGTCAGCCATTATTGAATGGCGGAGCAGATTTGATGGGCCGAGTGACCTAATTCTGCTGCAATGCCTTATGGTCTTATGGACGTGAGTTGCTAGCCTCTGACCTGCTCTTGTAGCCACAGTAGTTATATGGCTATTCCAATTCAGTTTGTGCTCAATGGTAATCCCCAGGATGTTGATGCTGGGGATTCGGTAATGATAATGCCATTTAATGTCAAGGGGCGATGGTTTGATTCTCTCTTATTAGAGATGGTCATTGCCTGGCACTTGTGTGGCATGAATGTTACTTGCTACTTGGATATTGTTCAGGCCTTGCTGCATTTGCGCGTGGACTGCTTTATTGGAGCCACCAGAGCTGTTGAGGTATTTAATGCTGCTGGGCTTTAAATTTTAAATGATGAGTACAATTTTAAAGATGTTAGTGCCTGCTATTTCACTCTTGTGTGTGCCATAAGCCCGAGGGATACCACTGTAGAGTTTATGTTGTTTGAATGGTGTTACAACCTAACATTATCATAGTGCTACTTAAGTGACCTGTTTGATAGACAACTCCAAATGGTTTTATAGTGGGCATATTTGTTTTCATAAGAGATTATGGAATTAAGTGAAATATTTGTTTTCAAAACAGTTTAGTTGAAGGAATTTCACTGTACAAAATGTTTTTTTTCAACATGTTTCTAAACTGATGATGTCATAAAAAGACTCATAACTTTATTTTGTCAGTATGGCATGTGAGGTTTGCCACTGGTGGATACTAGGTGAGTTGGCATGGAGTGGGTAGGTGCAAAGGATGTAGTGATAGTGGAACATGGGTTGGCTTAAGTCACTGTGGGTGTATTTACACCACATGGAGTGCAGTGGTTCAAGAAAGTGGCTCACCACCAGATTCTAAAGGGCAATTAGGCATGGGCATCCGTGGGGATGGTGGAGGGACATAGGGTGGAATAGGTTAGCATGGATGGGGCACAGGGAATGTGGTGTGCGAGGCGTGGGCGGGACTGTTTTTTGGTTTATTCATGTTTAATACCTTCAACAAAGTGCCGGCGTATCAAAGCAGGCCTCCTGCCCAGTCTGCCTCTGCACACTGCAAACCTCCGTACTTCTTCTGGGGTCAGTGGGCCCAACCTCTAATGCAGGCTACATCCCAGAATAATATCCTGATCTTTTGGGCCTCTCTTTCCTGGCCTGTGTGGAGCTTGGAAATGTCCGGTTCCTGCACTCCCAGCCTGGGAGTACAATTCCGAGAATCACCTGATAGATTTTATCCAAATATCAACGACTGCCATCCAAGAAAATGACCATAATTTGATTGAAAAGAATTGAAGTTGGTGCACTCGTATCACAATGTGGTGGACACAATGGTTGTGCTTCGATTAAGCCCAGCTTCCCTCAATGAACCTTAACACAGTTTGTCCTGTTAACTAGTAGTGATGATAATGTGAAATGCATTGCTTGTCTCACCCAAATGGAGCAACATTTCCTCTCTGTCTCTTAATTTATTCACCAGAGTTGGGGTTGGTTCTGGAGGAGTAAATGTCCGGCCAGTTGAAGAAGCCTCCTTTTATATAATTGGGATGGCTTGATGAAGGATTGAACTCAACCATATAAGATAGCATCACAGTTACAAGAGGAGGATGACACATGTCAGAAAGTAGAATGATAGATTTCCTGCAGTGCAGAACAAGGGCATTCGGCCCATCGAGTCTGTACCGACCCTCTGAAAGAGCACCCTACCTAGGCTCACTACCCCCATCCTATCCCCTTAATCCCACCAAACCTTTGGATACTAAGGGGCAATTTAGCAAGGCCAATCCATCTAACCCGCACACCTTTGGAATGTGGGAGGAAACCGGAGCACCCGAAAGAAACCCAAGCAGACATGAGGAGAATGTGTAAACGCCAGACAGTCACCCAAGGTCAAAATCGAACCCAGGACCCGTGTGCTGCGAGGCAGCAGTGCTAACCAATGCGCCGCCGTGATTTGCCATGAATATTAAGCTTTAAAAGCTTGGAGATTATGGGGGAAGAGGAACTGATGAGGGTAACAATTTTTGAAGTCCTCTCAGGCATACAAAATGAGTAGGAGACTAACTAACTGTACAATGAGTCTTAATTTCAGCTCAATTGAGGATGCAGGGAGAAGGTAAGTGTGTAGGTCAACGTATTTTGAATTTAAGATCAACAAGTGGAAAATGTAGATTCACAACTGCCAATCAAAAAATGGCCTGATTGTAAGGATGGGAGCAAAACCTTCATGAGGAAGATGCTATCGAAATTATCTGAGCTGATCGAAGCAGGGAATCGGGGGAGCAAATTAAAGGAAGGAAACGCAATCTCAGAAGACTTTAAAAAAAATAAACGGTCTGTTCAATTTTGTCATGCTTTGCCACCAAGGCCGCAATTCTCCGGTCGTGAGGAGTCTCTGTTCCTGCCGGCATCGCACCCACCCGCCCCACCGCGGGTTTCCTGGCACTGCTGGGTGATCAATGGGAAATCCCGTTGACAAGCGGCAGAGTAGTGAATCCCGCCGCCAACGAACAGCGTGCCACTGGGAAAAATGCGGCTGGGGGACTGGAGAATCCAGCCCCAAATCTCTCGGAAATGTAGCTTCCTCTGCAGTAACTGTGAAAGCAATACGAAAATTATAAGTTAATGTATTTCCCAGCAGGTTTAAATCAGTTGTAAAAAGCAAAAAAACATATTATCATGGGATTAGTTTTATTTGGGAGCCACAGAAAGGGACACCGGGGATGGATTAGTGCTAAATTGATTGTTCCGAGTTTACAGAGAACTCCTTTGTGGTCTGGAGATGCAAAATTCCTAATCTACTGCCATCCTGTAATGGCGACATTTAATTAGCTTCCTATTTGTTCAAATTTGCAAGACAAACTGTGCGGATGCTATTGTCAAGTTTAATCTGTGGTACCCCATGGTGTACTTTGCAGGGTAGAAATTGAGGATACCCAATACCTGCTTTTCAAATACGATTTTAATTTTCAGGATGAGTTGAAAATACATTTTCACAACAACGTTACAGCCTGGTGAATGAAAAATGGAAATATATCTCACAGAGAGAAATCCAATAGCCTCCCAGTGATTTTAGGCTTCAGAAATGAGATTTTGTTAAGATTTAAAGATTGAAAATTGAAGATAAATGGTGTAAATGACTGGTTGATGTCACTAAGACATTGTAACATGGCAACAATGTAATTGTGGGGAGAAGCCCAGTAGCCAGCCTCACAACAGCATTGTCTTTAATTATCATGGGTGGCCTGAGTTCACCACCGAATCAAACCTGTTATTCTTGAAAAGAAATGTGCGGATGCAGAGATAAGCTTTATACAAGGAAGACTTCGCATAGCAACTGTTTTATTTCAGTGAGACTTACCATAGCAACGGCCTGTCATTGACAACTTTGCCCAGCCTCGCTGCTTGCAGCTCCACTGCCGTGCGAATGGGCACTCGCGTTAACATGAGTTCTGAAGTGTATTCACTGACGCTGTCGTGTTATGGTGTAAATGGAACCATGACAGGCAAAGGGAGTTGACACAAAAGGTACCATTAACAAAGTGGCATCAATGGTAGAACTCGTACATACAAAAAGAGACCAGTAGAATGGCTTATCAGGTACGAGGTTTTAGAAATTGTGGCAGTTAGACACATATATGCCAATCTTTTTTGCTCCATTTTTCTCCTCACTATGTTAAAGGTATTCACATGAGGATTAAACCACACTTTATGCAGGGTACCATTAAATACTACCAGGGCAAATACAAAATGAACTGGATACAGAATAGAAAAGTCCATTCTTTTAACCCAAAAGCTTTCTATAGGTATGTCAGGAATAAAAGAATGACTAGGGTAAGAGTAGGGCCAGTCAAGGGCAGTGGTGGGAAGTTGTGTGTGGAGGCTGAGGAGATAAGCGAGATACTAAATGAATACTTTTCGTCAGTATTCACTCAGGAAAAAGATAATGTTGTGGAGGAGAATGCTGAGACCCCGGTCATTAGAATAGATGGCATTGAGGTGCGTAGGGAAGAAGTGTTGGCAATTCTGGACAAGGTGAAAATAGATAAGTCCCCGGGGCCTGATGGGATTTATCCTAGGATTCTCTGGGAAGCCAGGGAAGAGATTGCTGAGCCTTTGGCTTTGATTTTTATGTCATCATTGGCGACAGGAATAGTGCCAGAGGACTGGAGGATAGCAAATATGGTCCCTTTGTTCAAGAAGGGGAGTAGAGATAACCCCGGTAACTATAGGCCGGTGAGCCTCACGTCTGTTGTGGGTAATGTCTTGGAGAGGATTATAAGAGATACGATTTATAATCATCTAGATAGGAATAATATGATTAGGGATAGTTAGCATGGTTTTGTGAAGGGTAGGTCATGCCTCACAAACCTTATCGAGTTCTTTGAGAAGGTGACTGAACAGGTAGACAAGGGTAGAGCAGTTGATGTGGTGTATATGGATTTCAGTAAAGCGTTTGATAAGGTTCCCCATGGTCGGCTATTGCAGAAAATACGGAGGCTGGGGATTGAGGGTGATTTAGAGATGTGGATCAGAAATTGGCTAGTTGAAAGAAGACAGAGGGTGGTGGTTGATGGCAAATGTTCAGAATGGAGTTCAGTTACGAGTGGCGTACCACAAGGATCTGTTCTGGGGCCGTTGCTGTTTGTCATTTTTATAAATGACCTAGAGGAGGGCACAGAAGGTTGGGTGAGTAAATTTGCAGACGACACTAAAGTCGGTGGAGTTGTAGACAGTGTGGAAGGATGTTGCAGGTTACAGAGGGACATAGATAAGCTGCAGAGCTGGGCTGAGAGATGGCAAATGGAGTTTAATGTAGAGAAGTGTGAGGTGATTCACTTTGGAAAGAATAACAGGAATGCGGAATATTTGGCTAATGGTATCATTCTTAGCAGTGTGGATGAGCAGAGGGATCTCGGTGTCCATGTACATAGATCCCTGAAATTTGCCACCCAGGTTGATAGGGTTGTGAAGAAGGCCTATGGTGTGTTGGCCTTTATTGGTAGAGGGATTGAGTTCCGGAGCCATGAGGTCATGTTGCAGCTGTACAAAACTCTGGCACGGCCGCATTTGGAGTATTGCGTACAGTTCTGGTCGCCTCATTATAGGAAGGACGTGGAAGCTTTGGAACGGGTGCAGAGGAGATTTACCAGGATGTTGCCTGGTATGGAGGGAAAATCTTATGAGGAAAGGCTGATGGACTTGAGGTTGTTTTCGTTAGAGAGAAGAAGGTTAAGAGGTGACTTAATAGAGGCATACAAAATGATCAGAGGGTTAGATAGGGTGGACAGTGAGAGCCTTCTCCCGCGGATGGAGGTGGCTAGCACGAGGGGACATAGCCTTAAATTGAGGGGTAATAGATATAGGACAGACGTCAGAGGTAGGTTTTTTACGCAAAGAGTGGTGAGGCCGTGGAATGCCCTACCTGCAACAGTAGTGAACTCGCCAACATTGAGGGCATTTAAAAGTTTATTGGATAAGCATATGGATGATAATGGCATAGTGTAGGTTAGATGGCCTTTAGTTTTTGACTTCCCATGTCGGTGCAACATCGTGGGCCGAAGGGCCTGTACTGCGCTGTATCGTTCTATGTTCTATGTTCTATTCTACCTAGCCTAACATATACACCAATGTCAAGGGTAACCTACCTTGGACTGTAACAATGAGTCATCAAATTAGGGCACTTCAAAGCATCTGCCATTAATTCGACCTGCCCCTGTATATTCCAGCTCAAAATGCTTTTTGCTCAAAGTGCGACTTGATAAGAAGGAAACAGGACATCTGGAACCTGTATGAATGGGGCAAATAGACTTTCTCCTCAACTGACTGAATTGAAGGATTGAGAAATAAACACAGGAAGGACTGTGAGGGAGTGTGAATTTGCGTGGGCAAGGTCATAGAATCATAGAATCCCAGCACTACACAAGTAGGCCATCCGGCCCATCGGGTCTGCACCAACCCTTGGAAAGAGCACACTACCTCGGCCCGCACACCCACCCTATCCCCATAACCCAGTAACCCCACCTCACCTTATGGACACTTATGAGGCAATTTAGCATGGTCAATGCACCTAACCTGCACATTTTTGGACAATATCGGATTGCTAGCTGTGGCTCAGGCAGCAGAAGTCTTTTCTCTGAATCATAAGGCGCTGGATTTAAGTCCAACACCAGGCTTAAACATGAGAATCAAGGCTGATGCACCAACGCAGTACTGAGGGAGCTCTGCACTGTCAGATATGCAGTCTTCTGGGTGAGATTTTAAACCAAGGCCCCATCTGGCTGGTCGGTTGAATGCATAAGACCCCATGACATGATTTTGAAAAAGAGCAGGGGATTTTATCCCTGATATCCTGGCAAATATTTAATGCTCAACCAACATCCCACATAACGTTGGGCAGCACGGTAGCATTGTGGATAGCACAATCGCTTCACAGCTCCAGGGTCCCAGGTTCGATTCCGGCTTGGGTCACTGTCTGTGTGGAGTCTGCACATCCACGTGTGTGCGTGGGTTTCTTCCGGGTGCTCCGGTTTCCTCCCACAGTCCAAAGATGTGCAGGTTAGGTGGGTTGGCCATGATAAATTGCCCTTAGTGTCCAAAATTGCCCTTAGTGTTGGTTGGGGTTACTGGGTTATGGGGATAGGGTGGAGGTGTTAACCTTGGGTAGGGTGCTCTTTCCAGGAGCCGGTGCAGACTTGATGGGCCAAATGGCCTCCTTCTGTACTGTAAATTCTATGAAATAACAGATTATCTGGTCCTTATCACATTGTTGTTTTTGGGAGATTGCTGTGCACAGATTGGTTGCAAGTTTTAAAATAGTGATGACATTTCAAAAGTGCCTCACTAGCTGAAAAGTGCTTGGAGGCATCCAATGTTTGGGAAAAATGCTCTATAAATTAAGATCTTTTTTTAATGTCAAATCAGATACAGAAAGTAAAATAAAGATTGGATTGAGAGAGGAAAAACAAGAGACAGAAAGGAAAAGCTGAAAACTTATGAATGGACTTCTTAAAAACCTGCGATGTCAAATTACTAAATGAAGGAATTAGTCTCTACACATCCAGTCATAGGACGGGCTTTAACTAAATGGGAACAAAGTCCCATAGTGAGCGCGTTTAGCTGCATGTTTCCCGGCTCTCGCAGTGCCGTGAAATGCAATGCCATAAAAAGGCACTTGCGTTAGAATGGGTGCCTCAGCGGGGAATACTTGGCCAAGGCCCCACATAGCCCATTTTGTGCACTGAGGAGCTCTGCTCGCCGGACCTCCTCAGTGTAGCGAGAGATCGGGACACCTTTTTTAAATTCCGTCCCAATCTCTGGAGCCCCCAAAGTGACTCCCTCCCCCTCAAGCTCCAACGCACTATGGGAGAGTCCCCTAGCCCCCAGGGTGGGGTGGGGGGGGGGTGTGGGGGGGGGGGGGGGTGACACGGAGGGGGTGTCTCGACGGCGACACGGAGGGGGTGTCTCGACGGCAGTGGCATCCCGATCCCTCCCTGCACTAAGGAGTTTCAGCGAGCGGGACTCCTCAGTGCAGGAAACGGGACTAAGTGCAGGCTTGACCACATTGCCTGCTGATGCCACATATCTAACTGCAAGCACCAGGAAACACACGGTTAAATGCACTCGCTATGGTACATAGTTCACATTTGGTTAGATCACGCCCGTTATTTCATTGGAGGCAGTTCAGAGAAGGTTCACAAGAATGATCCCTGGTTTAAGGGATTCTCTTATAAGCAAAGGTTAAACAGGTTGGGACTCTACTCATTGGAATTTAGAAGAATGAGATGGGACCTCAAAGAAACATATTGGATTCTTAAGGGGGTTGGCAGGGTAAATGCTGAGGCGATGCTTCCCCTCATGGGAGAGTTTAGAACCAGAGGGCATAGTCTCAGAATAAAGGGGTGCCCATTTAAGACTGAGATGTGGAGGAATCTCTTCACTCGGAGGGTTGTGAGTCTTCAGAACTCCTTGCAACTAGAGAGTTGTGGAGACAGAGTCCTTGTGTATATTTAAGGCTGTGCTAGATAGATTCTTGAGCAGTAAGGGAATCAAGGGCTATGGGGAAAGGGCAGGCAAGTGGACCTGAGGAATGTCGGATCGATCATGATCCTATTGAATGGCAGAGCAGGCTCGAGGGGGCAGCTGGCCTACTCTTCCTATTCCTTATCGTCTTATCGCCTCCAAACTCCTTTGCATGCAAGGCTAATGCACCATTTGCCTTCCTAATTGTATGCTGTTAATACCAATATTTCCAAATCTCTCACCTTTTAAGAAATGTTCTGCTTTTTCGTTCTAACTGTCCAGGTGGATAATTTCATATTTTCACAAATTCTAATCCTTCTGCCACCTTCTTACCCAATCACTTAACTGGTCTATATCCCTTTGCAGCCTTGTTCCACACAGCTTAGCTTTGTATCAGCAAATTTAGATGTATTACACTCGGTCTCCTCATTTAAACCATTGTTGTCGATTATAAATAGGTGAGACTCAAGCACTGACCCTTGTGGCACTTCTATTAGTTACACCCCGCCATGCTGAAAATAACCCGTTTATTATTACTCTCTCTTCTGTCCATTAATCAATCCCCCATTCATGTTAATAAATTACCCCCATTCCCATGAGTTCTGATCTTTATAAGTGATTGAATTCACTCGGGCTAGACATAACAAACTAGTGAGAGACGTTATAGCTCATGGAATAAAAGGGACAGTAGCAATGTGGACATAAAATTGGCTGAATAATAGGAAGACGAGAGTAACACTCATTGGATATTTTTCAGGCTAGAGCAAGGTTTATAGTGGTGTTGCCCAGGGGTCAGTATTGAGACTCTTCCTTTGCCTGATTTGTATGAATGATCTAGATCTCGGTGTGCAGGGGACAGTTTCAGAGCTTGTGGATGATACAACACTTGGGGGTATTGTAAACTGTGAAGAGGGCAGTGTAGACTTCAAAAAGGCAGGGAAATGTTGGTGGAGTCGGGTGATGGATGGCAGATGAAGTTCAATGCGGAGAAGTGTGAGATGATGCATTTTAATAGGAAGAACATGGAGAGACAATATAAAATACGGAGTAAAATTCTTAAGGGGCATAGGAGCAGAGGGACCTGGGTATATATGTGCATAGACCATTGAAAGTGGCAGGACAGGTGTAGAGAGTAGTTAATAAAGCATATAGTATTCTGGGCTTTATTAATAGGGGCATAGAGTACAAGAGCAAGGAAGTTGAACTTATATAAGACACTTAGTTAGATCTTAGCTGGAGTAATGTGTACAATTCTGGGTGCTACTTTATAGGAAGGATGTGAACGTATTGGAGAGAATGCAGAAAATGTTTACAGGAATGGTTCCAGTTATGAGAAACTTCAATTATGAGGATAGATTGGAGAGGTTGGGACTGTTCTCTTTGGAGAGGAGAAGGCTAAGAGGAGATTTGATAGAGATGTTCAAAATCATGAGGTGGCTGAGCTCCTAATTTAAAGTGCAGCCAAATTGTCTCCATATTCTCAATGTGGAAACCATCACCGGGTTACCCAAATACTTCCCTGGGGTCCCAACCCACGACATGACCCTGACTCCATCTGCACCCAAACTGCCTCCTGATCCCCACACCAGCCCAACACCGTCTCCGCATTCACCACCCAATAATAATATATCAAATTCGGCAACTCCAAACCACCTGACTGCCAGTCCCTCTGGAGAACTGTTTTCTGAATCCTTGCTACCTTGTCCGCTCAAATGAAGGATGAAGTCAATCTCTCCACACCCACAAAGAATGCTTTCAGTAGAAAAAATAGCAAACACTGAAACAGGGACAGAAACCTCGGTAGAATATTCAGCTTCACCCATAGGACACTGCCCACCAAAGACAGAGAGAAACTATCCGGTAAATCGGCCTTAAACCTCATCACCAGGCTCATAAAGTTTAACTTACAAAGCAGGGCCCAGTCCCGAGCTACAGACACCCCTAAGTACCTGAAATGAGTGCACGTTAAGCAGAAGGGCAACACCCCCAGATTGGCTCCCTTACCCAGCGGAGTAACTGAAAAATATTCACTTTTCTCCAAATTCAATTTATATACTGAAAACGCACCAGACCACTTCAACAAAACCATAATGTCCCCCATTGTGGGGACCGGGTCTGTGACATACAAAAGAAGATCATGAACGGACAGGGACACCCTATGCTCTACACCCACCCCCTCAACTCTCCCTCTCCATTGACCCAAATTCGTCAGAGCGATGGCCAAAAGCTCAATCGCCAATGCAAAAAGGAGTGGGAATATATGGCACCCCTGCCTCGTTACCCTGTGTAGCTTGTTATGGGTCAGGGTTTAAAGAACCCCAAAGTGTATCATGGAGTTCACCTGACCCACAACTAATAATAGATTGTGGTATGGGGAGCACACGGCCCACTCTACAAGTGTGGTCCTTCAGAAATAGAAAAGTTATTTTTTAAAGCAAAACAATGTTTATTCTATGAACGCACATTAACCTGTTTTAAAACAAACCGTGAACATCTAAGCAACCATTAATTTAAATACAACCCCAAAGGCTTCTACACTAAGTAACCCTGTAAGCTGTCCTTTTAACATCCAAAAGACTGAACAAACCTTCAAACAGGAGCACATTAAGTTTACATTCAATAATGAGACCTTTTACAATTCTGGCTTCATCAAATGATCCATAGATAGTCTTTGGATGGCAGAGATCAATATTACATCTCTTTGTTTAAACTTCAGATGCAGCTCACTGAAAAACAGACCCAAGACACACCCAAGCTTTTTTCTCAAACTGAAACTAAAAAGCAGATGTAGAGCTCAGCTCCACCCACACTCTGACATCACTCCAGTAAAATGAGCAGCTCCATTTCTTAAAGGTATATTTCTTAAACACCCATTTCTTAAAGGTGCTCTCACATGACAAGCTGAAAATATCTTGCACTCACAATAGCCGAACCAATGCCACACATTTGGGCCCTATTCCAACCTGTTCCAACACCACAAACAAATCATCCCACTCTATCCTTATCAAAAGCCTTCTCTGCATCCAAAGCCACAATAACTTCATGTTCTCCCCGTTTCGACAGGGAGAGATGGGGCGGCACGGTGGCACCTGCGGTTTGCACTGCTGCTCACATCGCCCAGGCCCTGAGTTTGATTCTGACTTTGGTTGACTGCTTGTGTGGAGTTTGCACATTCTTCCTGTCTCTGTGTGGGGTTCCTCTGGGTGTTCCAGTTTCCTCCCATAGTCCAATGATCTGCAGGTTTGGTGGATTGGCCATGCTAAATTGCTCCTTAGTGTCCAAAAGTTAAGTGAGGTTACGGGGATAGAGTGGGGAGCTGGGCCTCGGTAGGGTGCTCTTTCAGAGGGGCCGGTGCAGACTCAATGGGCCAAATGCCCTCCTTCTGCACTGTAGAGTTTCTATGATTCTATGATAATACCGCATTCAACAACCGTTCCACATTGAAGGACAAACACCCAAATGCCTACCTTTTACAAACACTGTCTGATCTTTCCCAACAACCTAAGGGAGACACTCCTCCAACCTAAGCACCAATCCCTTAGCCAAGGTCATAGCGACCACAATCAGTAAGGAGATCAGTCGGTATGACCCCCACTCCACCGGGTCCTGACCTTTCCTTAATAGAAGCAAAATGGATTCCTACATCATCATCTCCAGAAGAGACCCCAGCGCTCCTGAATCCTCAAACATCTCCACCAACAATGGTACCAACCCGTCGGCAAACGGTTTATAAAATACCACCGGAAACCCATTTGACCCCAACACATTTTCCTATAGCCGTCCAAACCTACTCAACCCTCAGTGGCTCCTCCAGCCCTTCAGATCCTCCCTCTGCACTGCGGGACATTCCAACCGCTTCAGAAACTCTGCCATATCCAACTCATCCCCAGGTGGCCCCGGCCGATACAACTTTTCGAAAAATGCCTCGAACGCGCCATTCACTTTGTCTGGTCCAGACACTACGCCACCCTCCATATCCCGAACCTGGATGATCTCTCGGGAGGCTGCCAGTCGCCTCAGCTGGCCAGCCAAAGGACAACTGGCCTTCTCACTGTATAACCCCCTTCGAGTGCTGCAACTGGCGCACTACCTTATCAGTGGACAAGTCAAACTGCGTTTGCAGTTTCTTCCTGCTGGCTAGGAGCTCTGGAGTGGGATCCTCCGAATATTTGCCAACTACCTCCAAAACCTCATCCACCAACCCTTGCCATTCCTCCCTTGCCTACCTAGCTGCGCTTTATGCAAGATTATCTCTCCTCTTACAGAATGGAACACGTTTTTGTTTTTATTTATAAATTTAGAGTACCCAATTATTTTTTCCAATTAAGGGGTATTTTTTAGTGTGGCCAATCCGCCTGCCCTGCACATCTCTGGGTTGTGGGGCTGAAACCCATACAGACACGGGACAATGTGCAAACTCCACACGGACAGTGACCCAGGGTCGGGATTCGAACCCAGTTCCTCAGCACCGTAGGCAGCCATGCTAACCACAGTGCCACCGTGCTGCCCTAGAATGGAACACTTGACTCACCCAACCCTTACAGAGCTTGACCTGGTCCTTCACCGCAGGTGGGTCTCCTGCAACAACACCACGTTGGCCGTCAAACTCTTCAAGTGAAGGAAATCTCTTGCACTTTTGACTGGGCCCCCCAACCCTGCACATTCCATTTAACCAAACAAATTGGGGGTTCCTCACCACCTCCCTCCCCCCCATCAAGTCAGCCATTTCCACTACGAGGGATTATCCCCTCCCCCCACCAAACTCCTGAAACCGGAACCCACTCAAGATGGCACCCAGCTCCACCCAACGCTGGGACAGAGAACAACCCCCAGTCACCGTCAGAAAACTACCCCCCCCCCCCCCCCCCCTCCATCTTAGAAACCCCCCAGCAACTTCCTCTTGAAACAGCTCCTCTCTCCACGACCCTCACTCAGATAGTGGAGGCTGGGATCCCTGCACCTGAACCAACCAAATGAAAAGCGTTGTGGCCGTCTTCGAAAGCAGGCACATTTCAGGGGCAGAGAGCAAGCACTAGGAGAGGAAGTCCTGAGTCAGGAACATCACCAAAACAGGCGCAGATCAGCCTCAACAACCACCAAAACATGAACAGCCTAGATGATGAACATAAGATACAAGCAAATTACTGCGGATGCTGGAATCTGAAGCCAAAGAGAAAATGCTGGAAAATCTCAGCAGGTCTGGCAGCATCTGTAGTGAGAGGAAAGAGCTAACATTTCAAGTCCAATTATTTTGTCAAAGCTGGTCATCTGTACATACCTGCCATCGCAGCCTGCTGCTCCTCTCAAGCTTGAAGGTCTCTGACTGGTCTTCCAGCTTCCGGAGCTTGCCTGTCATCCTTAATTGGATTGGAGCTGTCTCAATGCCAACTCAGAGAGCAATGAATATCCCAGTATGTGACTGTTTCTACCCTTAGTCTGTGCAGGATTGACTAGGGAAAAAAGCAGGCAGCGTCCCCACACCAGATTGGTCGCCCTAGCACCCCTACCTGCAGGTGATGCCAAGCAAGAACAGGATTGTGTTGAGCTTTGTAGCCACCCTTCTTGCAGTCTTAGAATAGTTTACTGTGCCTCACCATCAAGGTTTGTGCCAACCTAATGCAGGAGAAATAGCAGCAAGGTGGCTGTTGTTTTTTAAGGTACAGTACAGTAACTACAGGGCAAGTCCACATGACTGATATCTATATGGGATGAGGGGGAATAAGGCAAAAATAAATATGGAGGTAGGAAAAAGAAACCTGCTTATTTTAAAAGACCATCGAATAGCTGAAAGAAACCTCCCACACATTAAAATGCAAGTTCAGGATGGTAGATGCAGCATCTTCAAGAGAAAGTTCCCATACTCTCTGCCAATTTTACACTTTTCTTTTTAATGAACCAAAAGACAGCTGATTTCACAAAACCGAAAGGAGAGAGGTGACTTGGAAAAAAAAATCAAAACAAATTCGGAACGAACCTTGTTAAATGACAAGGCTCTTCTAAAATCCATGACTGACCTGAATAAAATTAAATAATTTTTGTGGGTCCTTATTTCACAGCTCACCGTCGCCACATTATAATTGTATCAATGTACGCTCACTGGGCTGTCAATTAACGCAGAAGTCTTTACACCTCTCAAATATCCTCATCTCAACACTTTTCATTATAACTGAGGAAGTTGGAATGGATTCTGCAGTCAGTGAATCAATTTAACTCTATTCCTCAATTTCTACACAAAGAATGCTTTTAATGGAGTGAATTGTAGAAGTTAATAATTTGACATTGTAATGATGGCTTTTCGAAGAATTCTGCATACCCTGTTTAATGGTTTTAAAAATTGCAGCGCGAATTTCAAACACACTCATATTTTTATTGACCGAGTTTTCACATTAGCTCAGTCAGTGACCAATCAGAGTGGAGAGTTCATTCGCGGGCCATTACTGTGCTGTCCCACCTAAGTCAGGGAAGATGGGAGGGGAACACTTTAGAGGTTGCATTTTACTGGGAGCAGACTGTTCACCCCACACCACTGTCCCTGGCCACCCCCTTCCCCCCACTCACCTTCCACCCTACCCGCCCAGAGTAAGTTGATCAGAAGCCCACTCACTCCTGCTAACCTGTCCCCCAGGGAGTTGAAGGGCGAACCATGAGAATTCCACCCCTTACTCAGGAGGTAGTGCTGCACTCAGGAGCTCCCGATGCTGCAGGAAATGTGTGTGTGTGTATGTGTGTGTGTGTGCATGCATGCGCCGGGGGGAGCAGGGTGGGGGTAATGGGTGGGTGAAGGTTCGACAGATGGGCACAGACGGACGGTGGCCCATTTCCAGTCAGCTAATCACAGCAATCATATTATGCCTTAGACAGCCTAGTATTATTCAGGTTCCTGGACGTGGTAACATGTCTAAATTATTCATTTTCATATGGCTGATTTTGATGCCCACCTACCTAACATACTATGCTAATGAGTTCAGGGGGGGTGGGAATCTGGCCACCTGACCTATTTTACATGCCCCCTCCTCACCTCAGCCCACCTCCCCAGTGCCCACCGAGGAAAACCCACCCGGCAGAGATACATAGCATCCATCCTTGAGTTTCAGCATCCCTTGAATAGGGGACAAAAATAAAATAAGCCAAGAATTATTACGATCCCGGACCAGACCCCAACAGTGGCTAGGATACTGAACAGAAATCCCAATATTTTATTTAAATTTTGTAATACTGTGAGGAAAGTGTACCTTGCTCCAGGAGTGATTACGCAAATAAATAGGGATATGGTATATTGGGTGCAATCTAACGAAAAAAAAGTCTGTCCTGGGCGGAATTAAAATTGCCGGGAATGACCCGGGTCTCTAAAGACACTTTTTTTTTTCTGACCTCAGAGAGAAACGCCCCACCGAGGTCACATTCGCTCCTCAGTGCAGGAAGAGAAAATGGAGTTCCAATTTCTCGAGCCCCGGATCTTCCCAACCCCCGAACCTACCTGTTGTGGCGGGGGGGGGGGGGGGGGGGGGGGGGGGGGGGGGGGGGGGGGGCGGGGGGTCCTCAAGGTCCCTCATACTCCACCTCATAAGAGTAGGACACCCCGGTGCCCAATTTCCCCAGCAAACACTCTGTGAGTCAGAACTGTTGCCAGTTTAGGAGGCCACACAGTGCCTAAAAACATGTCTCGATCTCCAGATCGATGTTTTTTTAGGAACGATGTTAAAAAGGAGGCAGATTATAAATTGAGGGGGGAGAGGTTGAAAGCCGGTAGACTCCGTGGATTTGTGTTGGCAGAATTACACCATATAATTAAGTGAGATTTTTCCTGTTGATAAATAGAAAATGATTTAATGTGAATAATGAACTGCTTTTGAGTCAATTACATTAATCAAATAGATATTGTTTAACAAATTACATGTCAGTGATTTATGTTGAGTATTAAATATAATCGTGACGAATTGACACAGCCTTAAAATACATGAGTTAAAGAGTATTTTTCGCTTGATGTGGCACTTAATGAAAGAAATGCATCTTAAATGTTGGATACCATACCACAGGATGAAAATAAACCCTTTGAATGTTTCCTCACACTATACACTTGGGATGCGATTCAATAACCTCGTCCCAACCAAGTTAGGCGCAGCGAGGCCGCTGAATCTCATCCAAGATCTTGTTTGCAGCAACTGGGTTCAGAATGTAACTTTTTCTTTTCCTATTCTATCCAGTTCCTTCCTTCTCTCCCCATTTATTCCCCTCCCCCCCTTCTGAAAATGCTACTGGTGTGTGTATCGGTGTGGGTATGGTTCTGTGAGTTTTCATTTCCCCTCCTCCATCTTGTTCATGATATCCGCAGGTATCATGACATGATCAGGAATGTGAATGTTAGCAAACTTTTCTACTCCCATTCTTAAGGACTAATCCTTTCTCAGATTGGCTACGTTTTTATTCTTTGTCACCTATCCCTGATTTACTTTGAACCAAGTGGCGTGCTAGGCTATTTCAGAGGGCAGCTAGGAGTCAACCACATTGCTCTGGGTCTTGACTCACATGTAGGCCAGACCAGGTAAAGATGGCAGATTTCCTGCCCTAAAGGACATCATTGAACCAGATGGGGTTATACAACAATCGATGATAGCATCATAGTTCCCATTGCTGAGACAAGCTTTACTATTCCAGATTAATTAATTAAATTAAAATTCAACCAGCTGCCATGGCGAGATTTGAACACCCATCCCCAGAGCATTAGCCTGGGCTCTCTGAATGGCCGGTCCTGTGGCATTATCACTATACCATCATCACCTCCCTACTTCAGTTCCACACCATGCATCACGCTTGCACATCAAAGTATGCAAAGAGGGATGGTAACATAACTAATAACTTGATCAACTGCTTAATCCTATGGGAAATGGACCAGCAGCAGGACAATGCATGGGATGGGAGTTCAGCTGTAACTCCTCACAGAATGAATAGCTGGCATATTCATGTAGCAGGAATTCTGCTAAATTGATACTCTAGTGCAGAACAAATGAAGTGCTGCACTGTTGGAGGTGCAACCTTTCAGATGGTATGTGAAGACCTTTCTGAAATGGATATAAATGATGCCAAGACACCAGAACAGGAGAGTTATCACTGGTGTCCTGACCAATATTTACCCCCCATCGGTATTGTTAACATATGTCTGCTGGTCACTAACACCTTACTGTGTGTTGGGAGCTTGATGTGCACAACCATGGGCTGATTTAGCACACATGGGCTGATTTAGCACAGTGGGCTAAATAGCTGGCTTGTAATGCAGAACAATGCCAGCAGTGCGGGTTCAATTCCCGTACCAGGCTCCCTGAACAGGCGCCGGAATGTGGCGACTAGGGGCTTTTCACAGTAACTTCACTGAAGCCTAGTCGTGACAATAAGCTGGTTTAGCACCGGGCTAAATCGCTGGCTTTGAAAGCAGACCAAGGCAGGCCAGCAGCACGGTTCAATTCCCGTAACAGCCTCCCCGAACAGGCACCGGAATGTGGCGACTAGGGGCTTTTCACAGTAACTTCATTTGAAGCCTACTTGTGACATAAGCAATTTTCATTTTAGGGGCTGTTTAGCACAGGGCTAAATCGCTGGCTTTCAGAGCAGACCAAGGCAGGCCAGCAGCACGGTTCAATTCCCATACCAGCCTCCCCGAACAGGTGCCGGAATGTGGCGACTAGGGGCTTTTCACAGTAACTTCATTTGAAGCCTACTTGTGACAATAAGCAATTTTTTCTTCAGTTGTTGCTTAACAACAGTTCAAAAATAGTTCATTGGCTGCAAAGGGTTTGGGGACATTCTGAGCTTGTGACAAAAATGCTATGTAACGGCAGAGTTTCCTTCCAAAGAACAAAGAAAAATTACAGCACAGGCCCTGCAGCCATCCAAGCCTGCGCCGATCCAGATCCTCTATCTAAAGCTGTCGCCTATTTTCTAAGGATCGGTATCCCTCTGCTCCCTGCCCATTCATGTATCTGTCTAGATACATCTTAAATGGCGCTATCGTGCCCGCCTCTACCAACTCCGCCGGCAATGCGTTCCCTTGTCTCGGCTCCTCTTCTGAAAGTACTTCTGACTCTTGTTAGAGTACAGTTCCACATCCGCGTGCTACCTCACACAAGTAGCTATTCTTCATTCAGTCTGGATAACGAGGGCCCAATGTTCCTCCCCTCTCCCACTGCAGGGGCACTGGACCAGCTCTCATGGAACCTTCCAGCCGAGCACACGGTGGGGCAGGCAAGCCATTGAAATTTCCCTTCACATCGGTGAGGCCGCAAGATCTCACCGGCATGAAGGACTGAAAGATTTTGGCCACCATCTTTCTTTTTAGCGCCCACCATCACACACCCCGAACTGATGGAACCAGACTCTCATGCTGACTTGCTCGCACTCTCATAACAGGACCACCCAAGTGACAAAAGGAGAATCAAAGCGTGAGCTGCTGGGGATGCCTCTCCTTCTTGTCCATGATATTATTGGTCCTTCACCTATTGCAGGCATAAACCCTGCTTCACCCAAGGAACAGCTCGGGAAATCCAGGAGCAATATAAAGACAATAACGAACAAAAATATATTCTCCAAAGGGCAAGTTGAGGAAAATTGGTCCCTGAATATTATCAAAAATACCTCGACTAAAATCTCGACTACATCATTCTTGGATGTCATTGATGAGGCAGGTATATATTGCGCATCCTTCATTTTCCTGGAAAGGTGCTATTTGTGGTGGCTTTGTACAACTGTGTCGCTTGCCTGGCCACTTCACAGAACACCCAATGTCCTCACAGAATGATTTCCCAGCAGGAATCGCTGAATGACACGGTCAGATGCGGGAATTCTCCCTCCAGAGATACTGAAGACAAGTGCAGAACTTCAACTGCTCCCCAGCTAGAATCATCTAACTCAGCACACACCCAAGGTTGTACATGGGACTTGTAGTATAAGGGCCTGGTATATATAGGGTTAATATGGGACTGAGTACAGTACCGCCCGCACAGTGATGTAAGAAGGAGACATGACCCAGAGCTGGGGTCAATGTGTTGAGCAGAGACATGTTAAGATCTAGATATGGATTTTAGCTCCTTGCCTGTACCCTTTACTCTATATATTTATAGTTACAAATAAACAATAAAGACATGCTGTTAACGTACAGAAGGCAACGAAGGCCTCCTGTAATAGACATGCACTGTAACCAACACCATTACAGCAGAAACCACCGTGCCTTAGTTCCAAACTGACCAGTGCATTTGTAGTTGATAACCTCCTTGCCTTGTTCAAAAGCGGAAAAGCGAGGGACCTTTTCCTTTGTGACAATATGGATAAGAAGGGTTCAAACAATTTCAGTTTGCTTGTAGAGGATGAATACTTACAGCAGTAAATAACTCCAAATGTGACGTTAATTTGAAGCTAATTTGACAATTTTGCCATCTCTCTCAAGAACTATTCTGTTTTAGAATTTATTTCAGACAGGCTTTGGATGTATTTATTATAAATAGTGCAATTTATCAGTTGACAGGAACGGCCTTGAAAGCTCAAGATATCAATTTTTACCTTTTTTCATTTCACTCTTACATTTTGCAGGGAGAAGTGATTTCCTTCTAACATTGTTTCGGAGTGAATTGAAAAATGTGGTACGACGGATTCTGTATTGTTCAAACAAGAACTGGGTGAATAGGGTCAGTAGTTGTGGTTTGCTTTAGCAGGTGTGGTAGGCAAATTATTCAGTGCTGATGCCCAACATCCCAAGTAATGGACTAATCGCATACCAGGATGAATCGAGATCACATGAATAGATTCTGATCCAGGGATTCTGGAGAGTGCTACGTGTTAAAAATTTTCGATTCGTAGCTGCAAATTAATTTTTTTAAATGACGGAAAGCACATCAAGAATTGACTCACCAATTGTGGGGAACCATGTCCAGTTATATCGCTATTTGCATATTCTGCAAAACCTAAAACCAGTGATTATTGATCGGTGGTGTAATACCGCATCATTGCACTAGGCCACCATTTAGTCATTTTTCTTTTGTAGTCATGGAAACCACAATTAAAATGGCCACTGTTGTTTTTATGATATCCCCCCACTGCGGTGCCTGTGTTAGCACATGACATCAGGGTCAATCAGATAGGTATGGTAACAAATCATGGACGCATTAACAAGCATGTGACGAATTGAATAAACGCTCATTTTCAACATATTGCATTTAATTAATTTCTGTAAATTAGATTTTCCTGCCAATTTTTTTTTCTTTTCCTCTCTCATTCACAGGCATAGTAGGGGGCTCCTTAATTAACTCCTGTGCCCCCCAAATCAGGGAACAAAATGCATTGGCGTTCCCACTACAGATTCACCAGTGATCCCATGCAACATGCATTTACATGGGAGTTGTGCTATATTTTCCAGGTGTAAGAACTCCATGTGAGCATTAAAAATAAATGCACAGTGGGTATTAGTACGAGAGTGTTAAAAGATTGTAGGGGAACAATGTGCATCAGGAATGCGAACCAATAGAATTGAAATGATTGTGACCCCCCCCCCCCCCTCCGCCTCCACCACCACTATTGAATGATTTGTGATTAACCTGCTTGACTAGTTTTTGTAGAAGAAAGGATACTTGAAGGCAGCAAGTACCAATGGAACCATTGTTGTCTCTCTAGTTAAAGTGTTCAGGAAAGCAGGGGAAAAGAGTCTAAAGGATAGGTGATGTTTTATGTAGTTACTGAGATTAAGATAGGAAATGTTCTATTTATCAGCACCATCTTTTTATATTTCAGTCTGGTGTGATGTTCTTTGATTTCTTAATGAGGATAGCTTTGAAGTATAGTGTCTCACAAAGAACATCAAGCGACATTTTGAACAAATGTAATTTATTTACACGACAAACTAAATATATTCATCTTGCTTGCTAAGATATAAAGGACTACAGATTTACTAAAGCTATGATACTAACTATTGAGCTCCTGATAACACGACTATTCACTATCTCGCCTAACAACCTACTCCCCGAATCAAGAGTATCACATGGTCCATGTGTATGCGCTTGATCGCCAACTAGTGGCTGGATGTAGTTACAGAAAATTGTTAAGCTTTCATTATTCTTACAACACACACATTGTCACATCCTCCTTCCTTTGAAGTTGTTTGGATATGCATTCAAACATATTTACAGTACATGATGCTTGTTGAGTCTATACATGGTTTCACAATATTATTGTCCATCAGTTAACAATTTATTTTTCCTTTTTATTTACAAATTAAGTCTGTCTGGTTTTGTCCTGAGACATGTAGATCTTGGCCGGGTGTGGTGGCATGATTAGCATAGCTGCCTGCCATTGGTGCAGAACACCGGCTTACCATTGGCCCTGGTCGGTCATGTGCCTCTCGACCGGTTGGTTGAGACCAGTCATGTGACGGCTCCCCGATTGGTCGAGAGGCTGAGTTAACCCCGCCTCCAGGGTGGGGTATAAATACCCAGTACACCCGGCGGTCGTCCTTCTACTGTAATCGACCGCAAGGCTAACATCTAGTAGATTAAAGCCATACTTTTGTTCAGCAACTCGTCTCGCGTTCAATTGATGGTACATCACCGGGATTCTCTAAAAACGCGGCCAAATGTTGACACCGGAGTGCTTCACGCCTCTTGGTCCAGCGATTCTGTAACCCACAGGGGGCCAGCATAGTGCCAAAGTGCTCAGTGCTGCTCCAGCTGCTGTACGCGGTCCTGCACTGCTCACCGCGGGTCTGCGCGGCGACCGGCTGCAGGTCCGCGTATGCGCGTGGCGGCCGCTTCCACGCTGGCACCGCAGATGGTGGAGATACACAGCGGGCCGGCGCGGAAGAAGGTAGGCACCCCAGATCGCATGTGCCCGCCGATCGGTGGCCCCCGATCGCGGGACAAGGCGTCATGGAGGCCCCCCCCAACCAGGACGGCCACTGCAGC
The DNA here is from genome assembly GCF_902713615.1 of Scyliorhinus canicula. Lineage (NCBI taxonomy): Eukaryota > Metazoa > Chordata > Chondrichthyes > Carcharhiniformes > Scyliorhinidae > Scyliorhinus > Scyliorhinus canicula. The sequence continues at coordinate 91,610,912 of NC_052163.1, read as the reverse complement.
CGCGACGCCGAGCTCCCGGCGAGTGGTACCATACGTGATCACGCTCGCGGGAACCTAGCCGGTTGACCGCGGAGAATTGTTGCGGGTGGCTCTTTCAACGAACCCCAACTGGCGCCGCGTCGACCGCATGCATGGCTGGCGCCGATTCTCCGGTCGCCAGAGAATCGTGTCCCGGCATCGGACCCAATCGCGGGTCTGAGGCCCAATTCTCTGCCCCCGCTCCGAGCACCATTTCGGCACGGAGGCTCGGAGAATCCCGGCCCTTGTCTTTCAGTTGTGTTTAGTTATTCTCCATTACTTCTTCATGCTGCTGTTGCTTTGTTTGTTGCTGGGATGATGGGCAGGATTCTGTGATCCTGAGGCTAAGTGTTGACGCCGACAGAAACGCTGTCGCGTTTGTCGACGACGTCAACAGGGCCTCAGGATCAGCAATTCTGTCCCCTACAGGGGGCCAGCACGGCACTGGAGCGGTTCATGCCACTCCAGCTGCTGATCCCGGCGCGAACTGGTCAACGTGGGATCTGCGCATGTGCAGTGGCACTGGCGCCAACCTGCACATGCGCAGTGGCTTCCTTCAACACGCTGGCCCCGATGCAACATGACGCAGGACTACAGAGGCCGGCGCGGAAGAAAGGAGGCCACCAGCCAGAGAGGCCAGCCCGCCGATCGGAAGCCCCCCCCCCCCCCCCCCCCCCCCGGGTCGGATCCCCCAACCCTTCCACGCCGCGCTCCCGCCAGCTGAGAGCAGGTGTGGACGGCGGCAGTGGGACTCGCCGTTTTTACAACAGCCGTTCGGCCCATCCCGGGCCAAGAATCAGCAGGCCGGCTGCGTACAGCGGCGCCCGACTGACGCAACGCCAACCACGCCTGCACCAATGGCGCCGATTCTCCACTCTGTGGAAAATCACATGTCGCCGTTGGAGCTGCGTGGCATGTTTTGCGCCGGTCGCGGGGATTCTCTGGCCCGGCCCTGGGCTGAGAGAATCCCACCCGATGTCTCGCTGACATACTGTTGGAGTTGATTTGGGTCGCTCTCTATCTATTGTGATGTTTGGAAATGTGGGTTGAGTCATCTTTACCTTAAGAAGTGCTCTGCGGTTTCTCCTCAAGATCGAACCCTCTCCCGTTATTTCTAATAGCAATGTGGAGCTGCCTGGCATATGACATGTGCCATGCTTGACCATCGAATTGGTACTCTGACAGTATCATCTTGTTCTAGCGGTGATAGATTTTTTGGCTGTTCTATCACATTACTTTCTTTGTTTCCTATTGTTTTGTTTGATTTTTTGCATCTTCGCTTTCAGGTTTTGTTGTTGTAAGACTCGGTAACGTGGTACGTTTCTTCCTGTCCATCAGTTCAATCAATCAGGCTTCCGACTGATTCCGCTGCTGAACCGCCTTTGTTGCCTGAAGTGGTCTTTTTCCTGGGCTTGTTGTATTGAAATGTGTGTTGACTTCTTGTTTTCTTTGCTCTATGTTTAAAGAACCATTGACGTCTTGCTTCTTGAAAGATCTGTTGCTGAAGCATGAAGAACTCTTGTTCCTTTATGTATTGTCACTCTAGACAGGCTTGTTATCTTTAGGCACCTTGATCTATATTGTTCTGAAGTGTGAACTTGTCCAGTTGTGAGACCTGACTTGCTGAGGTTTCACGGAGTTTGGTAGGTTTGGCTGTAACCTCTGTACATCCTCAACGATTTTGGGTTGCCAGTTCAACTTCCTGACTTGATCGTGTTAACATTTCGATAGCTTGCTCCCCACCAGGAGCTTTCAGGATCTGGGTGGTCAGCTTCAGGGATTTGTTAGCTGAGAAATGTTGCTCACCTAAGCTCTCTGTCTCTCTTTGAATCACCACTGCGCTCTGATTAGCTTTTCCGGATCTGTACTGGTAACTTCAACTTCATCCACTTTGGCAGTAGATTCTGCATCATACTTGACTTTTAAATCACATGGCCCAGTCTGAGTTGATTCTCGGGCTGTCTGTAATGAACATAGAACGATACAGCGCATACAGGCCCTTCGGTCCACGATGTTGCACCGACATGGGAAGTCAAAAACTAAAGGCCATCTAACCTACACTATGCCATTATCATCCATATGCTTAGCCAATAAACTTTTAAATGCCCTCAATGTTGGCGAGTTCACTACTGTTGTAGGTAGGGCATTCCACGGCCTCACCACTCTTTGCGTAAAAAACCTACCTCTGACCTCTGTCCTATATCTATCACCCCTCAATTTAAGGCTATGTCCCCTTGTGCTAGCCACCTCCATCCGCAGTAGAAGGCTCTCACTGTCCACCCTATCTAACCCTCTGATCATTTTGTGTGCCTCTATTAAGTCACCTTTTAACCTTCTTCTCTCTAACGAAAACAACCTCAAGTCCATCAGCCTTTCCTCGTAAGATTTTCCCTCCATACCAGGCAACATCCTGGTAAATCTCCTCTGCACCCGTTCCAAAGCTTCCACGTCCTTCCTATAATGAGGCGACCAGAACTGTACGCAATACTCCAAATGCGGCCGTACCAGAGTTCTGTACAGCTGCAACATGACCTCATGGCTCCGGAACTCAATCCCTCTACCAATAAAGGCCAACACACCATAGGCCTTCTTCACAACCCTATCAACCTGGATGACAACATTCAGGGATCTATGTACATGGACACCGAGATCCCTCTGCTCATCCACACTACCAAGAATTTTACCATTAGCCAAATATTCCGCATTCCTGTTATTCTTTCCAAAGTGAATCACCTCACACTTCTCTACATTAAACTCCATTTGCCACCTCTCAGCCCAGCTCTGCAGCTTATCTATGTCCCTCTGTAACCTGCAACATCCTTCCGCACTGTCTACAACTCCACCGACTTTAGTGTCGTCTGCAAATTTACTCACCCAACCTTCTGCGTCCTCCTCTAGGTCATTTATAAAACTGACAAACAGCAACGGCCCCAGAACAGATCCTTGTGGTACGCCACTCGTAACTGAACTCAATTCTGAACATTTCCCATCAACCACCACCCTCTGTCTTCTTTCAACTAGCCAATTTCTGATCCACATCTCTAAATCACCCTCAATCCCCAGCCTCCGTATTTTCTGCAATAGCCGACCATGGGGAACCTTATCAAACACTTTACTGAAATCCATATACACCACATCAACTGCTCTACACTCGTCTACCTGTTCAGTCACCTTCTCAAAGAACTCGATAAGGTTTGTGAGGCATGACCTACCCTTCACAAAACCATGCTGACTATCCCTAATCATATTATTCCTATCTAGATGATTATTAATCGTATCTCTTATAATCCTCTCCAAGACTTTACCCACAACAGACGTGAGGCTCACCGGCCTATAGTTACCGGGGTTATCTCTACTCCCCTTCTTGAACAAAGGGACCACATTTGCTATCCTCCAGTCCTCTGGCACTATTCCTGTAGCCAATGATGACATAAAAATCAAAGCCAAAGGCTCAGCAATCTCTTCCCTGGCTTCCCAGAGAATCCTAGGATAAATCCCATCAGGCCCCGGGGACTTATCTATTTTCACCTTGTCCAGAATTGCCAACACTTCTTCCCTACGCACCTCAATGCCATCTATTCTAATAGCCAGGGTCTCAGCATTCTCCTCCACAATATTATCTTTTTCCTGAGTGAATACTGATGAAAAGTATTCATTTAGTATCTCGCTTATCTCCTCAGCCTCCACACACAACTTCCCACCACTGTCCTTGACTGGCCCTACTCTTACCGTAGTCATTCTTTTATTCCTGACATACCTATAGAAAGCTTTTGGGTTTTCCTTGATCCTACCTGCCAAAGACTTCTCATGTCCCCTCCTTGCTCGTCTTAGCTCTCTCTTTAGATCCTTCCTCGCTTCCTTGTAACTATCAAGAGCCCCAACTGAAACTTCACGCCTCATCTTCACATAGGCCTCCTTCTTCCTCTTAACAAGAGATTCCACTTCTTTGGTAAACCACGGTTCCCTCGCTGGACCCCTTCCTCCCTGCCTGACTGGTACTTACTTATCAAGAACACGCAATAGCTGTTCCTTGAACAAGCTCCACATATCCAGTGTGCCCAACCCTTGCAGCCTACTTCTCCAACCTACACATCCTAAGTCATGTCTAATGGCATCATAATTGCCCTTCCCCCAGCTATAACTCTTGCCCTGCGGGGTATACTTATCTCTTTCCATCACTAACGTAAAGGTCACCGAATTGTGGTCACTGTCTCCAAAGTGCTCACCTACCTCCAGATCTAACACCTGGCCTGGTTCATTACCCAAAACCAAATCCAATGTGGCCTCGCCTCTTGTTGGCCTGTCAACATATTGTGTCAGGAAACCCTCCTGCACACATTGTACAAAGAACGACCCATCTAATGTACTCAAACTATATATTTTCCAGTCAATATTTGGAAAGTTAAAGTCTCCCATAACAATTACCCTGTTACTTTCGCTCTTTTCCAGAATCATCTTCGCCATCCTTTCCTCTACATCCCTCGAACTATTAGGTGGCCTATAGAAAACTCCCAACAGGATGAACTCTCCTTTCCTGTTTCTAACCTCAACCCATATTACCTCGGAAGAAGAGTCCCCATCTAGCATCCTTTCCGCCACCGTAATACTGTCCTTGACTAGCAGCGCCACACCTCCCCCTCTTTTGCCCCCTTCTCTGAGCTTACTAAAACACCTAAACCCCGGAACCTGCAACAACCATTCCTGTCCCTGCTCTATCCATGTCTCTGAAATGGCCACAACATCGAAGTCCCAGGTACCAACCCATGCTGCCAGTTCCCCTACCTTATTTCGTATACTCCTGGCATTGAAGTAGACACACTTCAAACCACCTACCTGAACACTGGCACCCTCCTGCTTGGTCCTCATGATCAGCCTCCTCAAATTTGGAGGCCAAAACTGTTTACGTCTCCTGTAACGTCCTGTCCAAGCTGTAAATGCGTTACATGAGCTGCAGAATCTCTCATGCCTGAATGCCAAGTAATAATGATCTATTTGGTTCAACAATCTCGAATTTAATTGGAATTTATTCTTCTTTAACGTCGACATTTAAATAGCAAGTACCCATTGTGGTTATCAAGTTCCCATTATAATCATAGAATCATTCGGCCCATCGAGTCTGTACCAGCCCTTGGAAAGAGCACCCCACCTAAGTCCATGCCTCTGCCTTATCTCTCTAACCCACTAAGCCCACCTAAACTTTTTTGGACACTAAGGGCAATTTAGCATGGCCAATCCACCTAACCTGCACATCTTTGGACTGTGGGAGGAAACTGGAGGACCCGGAGGAAACCCACGCAGACACTGGAAGAAAATGCAGACTCCGCACAGACAATGACCCAAGCTGGGAATCAAACCTAGAGCTGTGAAGCAACATTGCTAACCACTGAGCTACCATGCCACCCATAATCTCTCAGATGACAATCAGTCTCGTCAATCACTGGTTTTATCCTTAATCTGGCTATATCTGCTTGATTGATAAGGTTGGTTCTTGCTCCGGTATCTAATTTTACATTGATGTTGGTGCCATTTATCATAAAAGGAATCGTCCATTCATCTGTATTCTGAACGATGGATATTTGATTTCAAGTTTCCGAATTGATAATTTTTTGGTGTGCTTTTTCTATTCTTTCCTCTATTTCAACAAAGAAGGAATCCTCTAAGTCAAATTCATCTACTTCTGAATCAGCATTGCTTGCTTGATTTGAAATTTCTTCAATGCTACTTCTTGCACAGCTCTTCCTTTGTTCACTGTCCTAAGCTTTTTAAACTGCTGCAAATTTGTTCCCGATCAACATTGAGATGCATAATGGTTTAGCTTGTGACATTTAGCCATGTTTTTCCATATGCAGGGCATTTTTTAATCTGATGCGTCTTGCCGCACATTTTACACGTAATGTTGTTCGCAAATTCATTCGTAAAATGTCTGCCATAATTCTTAAAATGACTGTCATTTGGAGCATGTTCGTTTTTAGGTACACCACTGCATTAATGGCGTCGGCCACGTTGTCAGTTTTCACACCACTTTCTGCGACAATCGTCTCTGAAAATTGATTTCTTGCAAGTCCCAGGGTCCCAGGTTTGATTCCCTGCTGGGTCACTGTCTGCACAGAGTCTGCACGTTCTCCCCGTGACTGCGTGAGTTTCCTCTGGCTGCTCCGGTTTCCTCCCAAAGTCCAAAGACGTGCAGGTTAGGTGGATTGGACATGATAAATTGCTCTGAGTGACCAAAAAGGTTAGGAGGGGTTATTGGGTTACGGGGATAGGGTGGAAGTGAGGGCTTAAAGAACAAAGAAAAGTACAGCACAGAAACAGGCCCTTCGGCCCTCCAAGCCTGCACCGACCATGCTGCCCGTCTAAACTAAAATCTTCTACACTTCCTGGGTCCGTATCCCTCTATTCCCATCCTATTCATGTATTTGTCAAGATGTCCCTTAAATGTCACTATCGTCCCTGCTTCCACCACCACCTCCGGCAACGGGTTCCAGATACCCACTACCCTCGGTGTAAAAAACATGCCTCGAACATCTCCTCTAAACCTTGCCCCTCGCACCTTAACCTATGCCCCCTAGTAATTGACCCCTCTGCCCTGGGAAAAAGCCTCTGACTATCCACTCTGTCTATGCACCTCATGATTTTGTAGACCTCTATCAGGTTGCCCCTCAACCTCTGTCATTCCAGTGAGAACAAACCAAGTTTATTCAACCTCTCCTCATAGCTAATGCCCTCCATACCAGGCAACATCCTGGTAAATCTCTTCTGTACCCTCTCTAAAGCCTCCACATCCTTCTGGTAGTGTGGGGACCAGAATTGAACACAATACTCCAAGTGTGGCCTAACTAAGGTTCTATACAGCTGCAACATGACTTGCCAATTCTTATACTCAATGCCCCGGCCAATGAAGGCAGGAATGCCGTATGCATTCTTGACTACCTTCTCCACCTGTGTTGCCCCTTTCAGTGACCTGTGGACCTGTATACCCAGATCTCTTTGACTGTCAATATTTCTACCATTCACTGTATATTCCCTACCTGCATTAGACCTTCCAAAATGCATTACCTCACATTTGTCCGGATTAAACTCCATCTGCCATCTCTCCCCCCAAGTCTCCAAATGATCTAAATCCTACTGTCTCCTCTGGCAGTCCTCATCACTATCTGCAATTTCACCAACCTTTGTGTCGTTTGCAAACTTACTAATCAGACCAGTTACAGTTTCCTCCAAATCATTTATATATATTACGAACAGCAAAGGTCCCAGCACTGATCCCTGTGGAACACCACTCGTCACAGCCTTCCAATTAGAAAAGCACCCTTCCATTGCTACTCTCTGCCTTCTATGACCTAGCCAGTTCTGTATACAACGTGCCAGCTCACCCCTGATCCCGTGTGATTTCACCTTTTATACCAGCGGGTAGGTGTAGACTCGATGGGCTGATTAGCCTCCTTCTGCGCTGTACGTTCTATGTTCTATATTGAATGTAAGTTCGCTAGCTCCATCAATTCTCAAGTCAAATCAGACTCTCGTAATAACCTTTCTCGCAGTTTGTCACATTTTACTCCGTCGACTATCTGATCTCACAAAAGTGAGTCCAGGAGAATCCAAAAATTATGGATGGGAGGGGTCGGAGAATCCCTGGCCGCCCCGACGTCAGCATCCCGATTCTCTCCCGCCGATTCTCGGGTGCCCACGGGATTCCCATCAATCCGGAGCCATTGAAAGTGCCACCCCCCACCTCCCCCAGCGATTCTCCGGGCCCCGACAGGCCGAGTAGCCGCCGAGTTCGGACGAGTCCCGCCTGCATAGATTGCTCAGGTCCCACCCGGCGGGACTTGTCTGGTGTGTCTGGGGTGGGCCATCCTGGAGGAGGGGCAGGGAGATCTGACCACGGGGGAGGGGGGGTGGGGGGGAGGGGGGTGGGGGGGGAGGGGGGTGGGGGGGAGGGCCCTCACAGTGGTCTGGCCCGCGATCGGGGCCTACCGATCTGCTGACGGCCTGGTTCCGTGGAGGCCTATGTTCCACCACGCCGGGCCCCTGTAGGGCTCTGCCATATTGCCCGGGGTCCGGCGCAGAGAAGGGAACTCCTGCGCATGCGCGGAATCATGCCGGCCGTAGCGCGGATGCTTAGAATCACGCCGTCCATTCCGTGCCAGCTGGAGCTGCGGGGACAACTCCAGTGCCAACCTAGCCCCCTAGGAAGGCGAGCATTCCCCATTATTGGGGACCGTTGACGCCGGAGTGGTTGGTGCCGCTTTTCACGCCGACGTGGGGACATCGCCCCATTATTGGAGAATCCCACCCTATATGTCTGCGCTTTTAGTCTCAAATCCGTTATGAAGCAGTCGAGCATTTCACCTGCTTTTGCAACCTTTGCCTGAACACATACCATTCAAACATTTAATTTCATTGCAATTTGCAGTGCTTGACAAACTTCTCCGTAATTTTGTCGTTTTTTTTTACCTGCCTCATTCTCAAGCTGGAACGAGTTAAAGCTTTCAGTGGCTTGCGATTCAGCAATTGTTAAAAACAGTGCTATTTAGCCGCTTCTAAGTCTAGGGCAGAGAGATACAATTGAAACTGCTGCTTGAAATTGTACCAATTAGCGTCTACTTTACCTGAAGTACGAAATTGCCGTGGAGTTTGCAGACTTTCCATCTCGCTTTGACTGGGATTTGCTCTGGCACCGTCGTTGAAGTCAGAATCTGGTTAGAAATTGTTCCAAGTTTGTTTTCACGGAAAATTCTTGCAAACTTTTCTTTTCTTTCTGTACGTTTCTACTTACCTTCAGCAACTTATGATGTCCACTCCTGGTAGCGTGATGTTCTTTAATTTCTTAATGAGGATGGCTTCAAAGTGTAGTGTCTCACAATGAACATCAAGCTATGTTTTAAACAAGGCTAATTTATTTATACTACACACTAAATAGATATATGTCTTGCTTGCTCAGATATAAAGGATCACAAATTGACTAAAACTATGGTACTAACTACAGAGCTCCTAATAACACGACTGTTCACTATCTCGCCTCACAACCTACTCCCCGAATCAAGAGTATAGCGTGATCCACGTGTATGCTCTTGATTGCCATATACTGTTTGGAAGTTGTTACAGTAAATTGTCAACCCTTCATTATTATCACAATACACATATTGTCACATCTGGATAATGAGAAGCAGCTGCACAGATTAAGAATGTGAAATGCATTTTCTGAAAACTTTCTGGCATGCTTGCAAGACTTATACTTTTATTATTTTTTATGCTGATGTAAATTTTATGCTGATGTTAACTGAGTTTTCAGTTAATGCCGAAGAACGCTCATTAATTTGTGGTAAGCGCTTTCTGGAAAACTTCAAAAGTCTACCGACCTAATCTCGCAGGCCTCACCAGGACTGTAGGTCCCCCCAAAAAGTCCCTTCACATTAAGGGCGCGATTTACCGGCCTTTCCGCGCCCGACTTAGTGACACGACGAGGGTATTGAATTTTGAGAGAGGCCTCTCGCGAGATTCGCGACGCTCGAAACGCCTTGCGAGACTCGACAAAAGTTTGCGAGTCGTCGCGATCTGGAACTTGCCCTCACTGGGCGTGATCAATTTCACATATTTAAATGAGCCATAAGGCTCATTTAAATATGTCTGTGCCAGATTCTCCTGGTGACCGGGACCTAATGGCTGTGCAAGCGAAACCTCGCCAGGGCGCTGTTTAGGACTGGTCCACACAAAAGTGGACCTGCCGTAACGACTCCTTGGGGGTGGAGGGAGGGAGGGGTCTCCTGGCGGCCCACGGGTGGACGGGCACTGGTCAAGGAGGCAATCTGGCACTGAAACCTTGGCACTGACGCCTGGGCACCCTGACAATGCCACAACGACAGTGCCAGGGTGCCAAGGTGGCATTTTCAGGTTAACAGGGGCACTATCAGACTGACAGTACCAACGTGTCCAGGTGCCAGGTTGCCCGTGTCAAGGGTCGGGCCCAGGAGCCTTGCCCATAAGAGGTGGTGGGCAGGGGTGGAGCTCATAGACCTTGGAAGAGATAAGTTGAGTGCAACGAAGGGGTCCGGAGGGAGCGCTGAGATCTCTGAGGTGGGTTGAATGATCGGGGTGGCCTTTAAAAATGGAGCCCCGATCCGTAAGTTACCATCCTGCACAGGTGAGCTGAGCTTGTCAGTGCAGGAAATAATGTAAGTGCGGCCTTGATGGGTCGTTCCCTGCTAAGGCCTAAAAAAATGGCAGAATGCCATTGAATAGCGGGGTTTTTCTTGGCACTGCAGACATCAAGAAACATTCCGCCAAACACACCGAAAGCAGGACTGAATTGGGTCCTAACTCTTTTCTAGTATTGTTACAGGACAGAACAGAGGCCAGTACCTGCCATGAGTGACATTGGTCTGGTAGACCTAAGGTATAATGCCAGTGCACGTTCTCTGCCCAGGGAAATCTGAGTTGTTCTGTACAAGTATTGATCTTAACAAAATGCTGACTGTTCCAGCTCACAAAGAATCCAAATGAGGATTTCTGCAGCTCTGGATCTTTTGGGATAATTTTAAATGAATCTGGTCAGCAAGAAATGGACAGGTCAAGGTGAGCTGCCTGTTTTGTACCACGCACGATTTTGAACTCCATTCATTCATGCAGTGTGTAAAATCAGGCGAGCTGTGAAATGCACCAGAAATATGGGCTGATCGCTCATCTTCTCATTTCAATCTAGAAACAGATCTAGGGCTGCTCCAGGCATGTTTTTGCTCAGTGTTACAGTGGGAACTAGATTAGTCGAACTACTGAGGAGTGACTGCTCCATATTTGAATTGTTTGTGCACAACAAAGTTTAACATTCCAGTTAAAATTAAATTAGGGCCGAGAAAGAATGAGAAAGAAGAAGGAAGTGAAAGCCGAATAAAAACATTTAGAATTTTAGATTGAATTAATATTGTACTGTACTTGTTTAATTTAGCAATTTCTGTAATAAGGTAATGTCTGATATTTGAATAATGTTAGTTAGAGTATTACTGTCGCTAACAAGATTATCATAGAATCCCTACCATGCAGAAGGAGGCCATTTGGCCCATCATGTCTGCACCGACCCTTCGAAAGACCACCCTACCTAGTCCCAATCTCCTGCCCCATTCCTGCAACCCCACGCGAAGGGGGCACGTTAGCATGGCCAATCCACCTAACCTGCACATCTTTCGACTGTTCAAGGAAACCAGAGTATCCAAAGGAAGCCCACACTAACATGGGGAGAATGTGCAAACTCCAGTCACCCAAGGCCAGAATCCAACCCAAGCTCCCAGCGCTGTGAGACAGCAGTTCTAAACACGAATGGCCCAGGCAGTTCTAATAGGATTAAAACTGCACTGAGAGATTGAGGTTGATGTTGGATTATGGTCATGGCCAGAAAACAGAGGAAATTGGCTGGCGATATTTGAACCAGTGGGTGAGGAGAAAAACACATGGGGAGCAGCTGAGGAAGAATACTGGGGGGAGGGGAGTATAAATGTGGTCGGACTAAGTGATATATGCAAGGGAGTTAAGCAGCGATGGTGAATTAACACAAGCGGGGCTGGAGAGGGGTTTAGGGCAATTATGGAAGGGTGGCTATGCAGGATACGGGAACACAATTTAAAATGGTCATAAAATTTTTTTTAATTTTCTTTTTATAAATTTAGAGTACCCAATAATTTTTTCCAATTGAGGGGCAATTTAGCGTGGCCAATCCACCTACTCTGCACATTTTTGGGTTGTGGGGGCGAAACCCACGCAGACACGGGGAGAATGTGCAAACTCCACACGGACAGTGACCCAGAGCCGGGATCGAACCTGGGACCTCAGCGCCGTGAGGCAGCTGTGCTAACCACTAGGCCACCGTGCTGCCCTTAAATGGTCATAAAATTGCCTAATTTCCAAGCAAGAGCATAACTCAAGCATAGGGCTGAGTCAGGTAAAACAGTAAGAAGTCTTACAACACCAGGTTAAAGTCCAACAGGTTTGTTTGAAACACGAGCTTTCGGAGCGCATCTCCTTCCTCAGGTGAATGGAGAGGTATGTTCCAGAAACATTTATATAGACAAAGTCAGAGATGCTGGACAATGCTTGGAATGCGAGCATTTGCAGGTAATCAAATCATTACAGATCCAGGGAGAGGGATAATCACAGGTTAAAGAGGTGTGAATTGTCTCAAGCCAGAACAGTTGGTAGGATTTTGCAAGCCCAGGCCAGATGGTGGGGGGTGGATGTAATGCGACATGAATCTAAGATCCCGGTTGAGGCCGCACTCATGCGTGCGGAACTTAGCTATACGTTTTTGCTCGGCAATTCTGATTTTCGCGTGTCCTGAAGACCGCCTTGGAGATCGCTTACCCGGAGATCAGAGGCTGAATGCCCTTGACTGCTGAAGTGTTCCCCGACTGGAAGGGAACATTCCTGCCTGGTGATTGTCGCACGATGCCCGTTCATTCGTTGTCACAGTGTCTGCATGGTCTCGCCAATGTACCACGCTTCGGGACATCCTTTCCTGCAGCGTAAGAGGTAGACTACATTGGTCGAGTCGCACAAATATGAGCCGCGTACCTGGTGGGTGGTGTTACCACGTGTAATGGTAGTATCCAAGTCAATGATCTGGCATGTCTTGCAGAGATTGCCCTGGCAGGGTTGTGTGGTGTCGTGGTCGCTGTTCTGAAGGCTGGGTAATTTGCTGCAAACAATGGTTTGTTTGAGGTTGCGCGGCTGTTTGAAGGCCAGTAGTGGAGGTGTGGGGATGACCTTGGCAAGATGTTCATCTTCATTGATGATGTGTTGAAGGCTGCGAAGAAGATGTCGTAGTTTCTCCGCCCCTGGAAAGTACTGGATGACAAAGGGTACTCTGTCAGTGGTGTCCCGTGTTTGTCTTCTGAGGAGGTCCGAAAGCTCGTGTTTGAAACAAACCTGTTGGACTTTAACCTGGTGTTGTAAGACTTCTTACTGTGCTCACCCCAGTCCAACGCCGGCATCTCCACATCAGGTAAAACAGTTTGAAGGTATGGAGCTCAGTCTGTTTATCGCACAAACACTGAATTTATTTATATTTACAAAGGACTCTGGTGTTCAATCTGTCTACATTATTTGTTGCATTATGTGAGCCATTGGAAAATTGTGACATCTCACGCTAATACATTAGGGTAAATTAACCATTCCATATGGCATACTGAAGTGTGCATTATTAAAAGGATGATTAATAAAAAGAAAATACGATTGGCAAATGAAAATAATAAGACATGAACTTTGCCATTATGCTATTAGATACTTCGTTACACTAAAATTACACTTGAGTGATTCATACCGTACCCATTTAAATCAGCGACAGTATTTCACATCAACCATTTTTCCCTTGAGAAGGTTACTTTAATTTAATGGTATTAATTTATTTATATCCCCCAATCTACTTACCTTTCTCCCTTATTCTCCAGAAGGTGCGAGTGCTTGCTGCATATTTCCTTTTGTTGCTTTTTTAAAATTAATGACCTTGTGATACTCATTTTTTAATGGTTCCAATTCTAAGTAGTTTGGTTAAAGCTCCATCCTCGAGGCGGTGTTGAATGCTTTCATGTGAGGACTGAAATTCATTTAAACTCAAAATTCATATCCTGCAATCTGCAAAAACAATCTGCTAAATGACCCACCAAAATGAATAAATTTCCAGATTTCCATCATTCGTTTTTCTTTTGATGAACTCAAAGGCTGGAAACTTTTTGATCGTTTTTACACTTGCTTCAAATCTGTTCTCAACTCCAGTTCTCTGACGGCTTATTGAATGAATGTTCTGCCCTAACGTGCATTGAACCAATCTGAACTGGAAGATCTCTTGTACATTCTGGGTTTATGCTGAATTAAGTCTGTGTCAGCCATGCTTCAGCTGGTGGCAGCCTTGTCTCTGAGCCACAAGATCGTCGTTTCAAAGTTCCGCCATGGAACCTGACCACATAATCCAGAATGACACCTCAGGGCTGCAACTGAGCTGTTCAGGACAGGAGAGAACTGAAACCCTTGTCTCCTTTACCTTACTGTCCGTAATAAATGTCTTTTTGGAAAGGATATTTTCCTCAACCTCTGAGTTAGTGGTCAATTTTTAAATAGTCGCAGTAGGTTTTTGTGGGTGACAAAGGATTATTTATTCATGCATTCACTTTGAAAGGCTAAATGCTGCATCACTCACTTTTGCACACACGTTCAAGAAAAATACCTTTCAAGAGGATAGTGCATTTTGCATGTTGTAACAAAAGAATAGTTATGGGGCTGGATTCTCCGATCCCCGATGCCAAAATTGCAGAATACGTTGCATGCCATATCCATGGCCTCCGTACGTTGGCTGAGGCCCGCCCGTGATGCTCTGCCCCCGACAGGCAGAGTTTTCGATGGCATGGGACTCGTGTGGTCTCACCCGTTGGGAGCGCAGCATGGCAGCTGTAGACTTGGTCCAACGGCATCAGTCGGGGGAGGGCCGATCCACGGTCGGGGGGGACATTATTCATGTCTGTGGGCACTGGTGGGACGGTCCGGGGCTCACGAGCTGGCCGAAGGTGGGGGGCTATTTCGCGGGCCGGGTCCGCGAGAGGCAGATGCCATGCGCGGCCTCAGACCCGGCCGTTCCCCAGGCCATATCGGCAGCTAGAGCTGGGTGCTCAACACTTCCCCCCTGCTAGTCCCCAGCAAAATGACAAATCGGTGGCCGTTTTGCGCCAGTTTTCCTGGCACAAAATGCCACCATTCCCACACCGGCGTTTGGGGTGTCTTGAAGAAGGCATTTCACTTCAAAAGGGTAGCGCAGGTGGTTTCAATAGCTGGAGTTATTTTTTTTTCTTTATTCTTTCTGGGACTTGGATATCATTGGCAAGGCCAGCATTGCTTGGGGTCTGGTGTCACATGTAAGCCAGACGAGGTATGGATGGTGGATTTCCTTCCCGGCGCTCACAGCCCTGAGAAACACCATGCTATCTATCGGGACTTTATTGCAATCCATGCCCTCAGCAGGAATGCCCCACCTAGGCCGCAGGAACTCTGCTTGCTGGTCCTCCTCAGTGCAGGAACACATTGGGACATGACATGCTGATCTCTCGGCCCCCGATGCTACACCTCCAGAGCCCCAGCTCACCTATAAGTGGGTCATCGGCTCTCCCCCCAACCTCCCTCCCCCCCACCGCACCCCCGCACCCCACCTCACACAGGGAGAGCACCCCTGGGCCCGATCCCCGGCATAGGCAAAATGCCAGCCTGGCTCCAGAGCACTGTCATCCCTTCACCATGGCAGTGCTCCTGTCAGCTGGCAGTGCTATCTGAAAATCTTGGCAGTGACAGGCTGGCACCCAGGTTACACTGACAGGGTGCCAGTGCCAAGGTGCTCTGGTGGCATCAGTGCCAGGGTGCTACACTTCCCAGAGGACAACTACATGGGGCCTCCAATCCCCGGGTAGACCCCTCCCCCCCTGCAAGTGCTGTTTCATATTGTTCCTATTTGTGGGGACAAGCACTGAATGGCGCTCGCCAGAGGTAACCAAGGCAAAGGAGGTATATCGCAGGGCCTCAGTAGATCAGGTGAGCGCATATTACAGCTGTCTCGATCTAATATGAAAGTTTGCCAGGTAGTGATCCAGTCCACAACGGGCCAGATTCAGATTGCAACATCTCATGAGATTGCATTAGATCTCACGATGCTTGGCGAGCTAGGTAGATTCCGGAAGACGGATCCCCTGGCATCTACCAGCCATGTTACACAGTTGTTTGTTAGCCGCCCACAGCTTTTGCTGCCTTTTCTGAAGCTGCTGTTTCTGCAGCGAGTATTCTGTGTCGACTGACCCATTTATCTCTTGTTCTTGGGATAAAATAGTTTGTGAGTTAAAGACAGTTTCAATCACCTGATCAACTGTCGCTGTCTCCCCAGAATAAAGCTAGAAGTCATTGCTATATAATGGAGAAATAATTGGGGATCGGCTCACAGTCACTTGTTATAAACTGGCTTCTTTAGGTTTTTTTTGTAAAGGCTCAAACTTAGACGTATCTAGAAGTGACTTTATTTAGAGTTTTTGATAAACCGCAAACAATAGCAATTATAAATTCCACAGATGGGTTCCATCCGGGTACATCCATTCAATGTTGAGGTCCCCACCCTTGGCCATTCAATCAGAAAAATTCCGAAGACTTGAGGCAGGAACTGCAAAAATCACTTGACCTTCAGCAGTTTCCTTGTTAGTGTCTTTTGAAAAATAAAAGACAGCTCCGGAAAATTATATACTCAGCGCTGCACATGCTTAAAATTATGGAAAAAGGCATTCCTTCACTGGGCAAAACAAAATGAAAATGGCACTGTCTCTCAGATAAGAAGGTAAGCCTTGTAAGGTGGATGTCAAATAATCCATGGCACTACATCATTAAAGGCAAGGGAGTGCTCCCAGAAACCGTCATTTAGGAAAGGTTATCTTGTTGCTTTCTTATTGTTGTCTATGAGCCCTTGTTGTACGCACATTAGCTGCCACATTTCCTGCAGTACAACAGTGATGCTACTTCAGAAGTGCTTCATTGATGTGAAACCCTTTGGGATATTCTGAGGTTGTGAAAGACACTGTAGAAATGCAAGTCTTTCTTTGTCTGATTTCAACTGTGGCAACAGTTTGGGAATGACAATTCTCTTCAGGTCCCCTGGATTAATGAGAGGTTCATCAATTAAGATTCGCATTCATGATCACTGCCTGGTGATTCCCACCAGACTGTGAACATGTGTATATATTTAGTAATGAAACAATCAGGATTGTCAGTTCATTATCTATATCATTAAGTAGCCTGTTTAAGCACAGGTAAGTTTGATACAGTATTGGAGAGCAAGTAATAACTGTGAGTCTGCATCCACATACCAATCATCACTATTAGATTGGGGGAGCGGAAAAGGAAGGGGGTAAATAATTCCCCACTTACCAACGTGTGAGAACACGGCCACGGCAGCAGCCCCTTTCCATTTCTCCCTTATCCGCTGGTTACCAGGATGTTTGCATTGGCACTTTCCTTTTTCTTCCCATGGGGATGAGTTCAGGGCCTTCCCCTCAGCCAACCCGGTACACAATATGAACTGTTTGGGAATCAGGACTTCAACTCTCACTTGCAATGGACAATAAATTCCAACCTTCTGTTAACTCACTGCGTGGAGTCAACTTTCTGCAGTGTTCATGGAAAGCTAACCTTCAAAGTTGAGAACCAATCATGTCTCACACAAATCATTTTACATCTTTGTGGGTTTTTTTGAGGTCAGTCTATGTTTTGCAGGGTGATAGTACATTGAGTACAATCATTGGGTTTGGATTGACTGACTTTTTCAGTTCTCGAAACTCCTGTATATATTGGTATCATAATTTTGCTTGCTGGTGCAATTGTGTTTGTCCTGTGACAAATGGATATCACTATACAGGACATGTTTGATCCCATCCCACAGAATCCAAGTGGTCAGAATTCCCGACTGCAGTTCCGGTTTCATAGTGGATTAGATCAAAGATCTAAACTGGGTTTTGTAACAGTGTTGAGCGCACCCCTCTGCACTTCAGTTTGGTTAGTTGAAGAGAGGCTTCTGCAAAGGGACCCATGTCTACCTGATGTGTGTTGATAGGGAAGGAAGGACTAGAAGACAATGATGATGGGGTGAAATGAGAAGGATGGAGAGAAAGTTTGTGTGGAGCATAAACCAGTTGGGGCCGAATGGTCTGTTTCCGTATTTGCATGTGATTTGGCATAATTCCTGAGCTCAACGCGGAAAGAAGCCTTACAAAAACAATGATTGCCAGAACACTCAGGAAAGCGTGAACGTGTGAATTATATGAGATGTTTGCTGTAAAGATGACAGTGAGACTCCAATTAACTACAACAATAGAAAGAGACTCACCCTGGCAGATAATGGAAATTGTCGGATAATTGACAGAGCTCCATAGTTAACAGGATGACGCATTGAGCTTCAAATTGAACAATTTACATTACTTAATCATGTTGTGCAGCTAGGTGCCCCCATTTTCCAATTTTAAAATAAGTTATTTTTTTGATACAAATTGCCAGCAGTTGAACTCTCGCTAAACCCAAACTCAAAGACTTGACACTGGCTGATCAGACCTGAAGCTAAATAACAGCTGCGTGGATGGTAAATTCTAAATACTTATGATGGGTATCCAGATAACAACTACTTAGCTCACTGGATCAAGGAGCCAGATTCTATGAAAGATCAATTTAAAATAATTTTGGTTGTGCAGGACTAGATTGCTTATGGATTAACAAGGGCACGTATGATAAGAATGCAGATATTCAAGGTTATCTTTGAACTCATGGAACAACTGCATCAGTTATCTTACTGAATATATATTATGTTATTCTCCCCATCCCAACACCCGATAATATTTGTTACATTAATTACACCAGCGCTTCCTTGGTACAGCTGAATATTCTCAATAGCTTTCCAATTTTCATCTGTGCATCTAAATCACCTTGAAGTCAAGATGGGCTTCGGATAGATTTTTCAAATTTAAAACCTGACCTCAACCCATTTCAAATCCTCCCATTTTCAGTTTTAACAAAGGCAGACAGGATTAGCTGTCCAAGCTACTGCAAGCCTCCATTTTACAGCTATTTTATTTTTAAGCCTTTTCAGCCAGGATTCCAGAGCCTTAGAAGCCCAGGAGTTAAAAGGAGGAGAGAAGGGTTGTACTCATGAGATAATTGTCTTTACAGCACTGCTTGTGGGCCAGGAGAAGCAGAAGGCATGCCCCTGGCCCAATGAGTTTAGCCGTTTCCAGCTCCACAATTACTGAGTTTTCTTACCCACCCCACCCTTCCCAATTATTAATCCCTCATGAGTTAACCATAATCTCTCCCTGCTTCCCAACCTGCTCACTACCCTTCGAATAAGACATTGTACTCATGGCTTTCATGCCAGACAAGTGGGTAATCTATAAATCGGCCTGGTTGTTGGCCAAGGAACCTGCAGCAAAAAAAATTAAAACATCCTGGAGTCAATATCTGGGAACATTCGGGAAACCTGTACCTGGTAAATATTTACTTCGAAGAGACCCCCACTCACCTTAAATCCAAACACGACTGGCAGGATCTTCTGGACCCCACGCCGTGTTTTCCAGCAGTGGAGGAGGCTCACCATTGGCCGCCCGTGGGATCCTCCACTTCCACTGATGCCTACGTTGACTCATCCATCCTGCCGCGGCGGGTGGGGGGGGGGGGGGGGGTGCTTCGACAGGACTGGAAGATCCCACCGGTGAGAAGGGACGGAAAATCCGTCCCACAGTGTCATTAATGCCTATCTACTCATTTATCTTGTCATCTCTCGGACTGCTTTCTATCTCGGTAATGTCCTTCATGTTGGTGTTTGCTTCATACCCGAGTCTCTCAATGTAAACAATTGCTGTGACATGGATGTTTTTACCTTTTTTTTCCCCTCAACTGAATGTGCTGCACTTCCGTGCAACCTTCGAAAAAAGCCATTAAGCTCGACAATGCTGTCCTTTTTTGATGGATTGCAGGTCACAAAAATTGTATTCTCACTATGTCTTTCATTCCCTTCTCGCTGCAGAAATGCATCTAATTGCTGATTTCACTTATACTGACCATAAATGTTCCGCTGTGTTACACAAGTGAATTCCAATTTGGATGAAAAGTTTCCACCTGACTGACCATCTCACTTCAAACTTCCAAATTTTGTAGTTCAGGTGAAAGTAACAAAGTAGAAGCGACAGCATAGTTTTTTCTACAGCGAGAGAGCTCAAGGTCTCAGTACTGCGAGGAAGGTTTTATAGGTACTGGGGGTGGGGGAAGCTTGGTGCCTGACAGTGGCTGCATATTGAGCGGCAAGACTGCAACATGCGTCTGTGCAGAAAATTGCATTTGGCCACAAGTCCATCAAACAGTTATCTTCATGTAACTTCCTTAAGGCCCCACGGGAAAAGGAGAGGGTGGATTCTGTCAAATGAGATTCCCTGAGCAGATTGCTACAGGCAGAACACCTCTTCGCCAGAACTTTCAGACATACACCAATACGTAGCTTGGCTTATTCTGTCAAAGGCCCTCCCCATCAGATCTTTCCTACACCCTTGCAATCTCATCCCCTCCACATGTTGCCCTTGAGGGACTGCAGTGGGAAAGAGACTGTCCTTCAGGAATGTGTCTTTACAAAGTAGGTCGAGAAAGAGATGTGCTTATTTTTGTTGAGGGTCATCTCGAGCAGCTCCGTGGTGCACGGCTCAGTGTTCTATGGATTGTTCCCAGGGATGTGCACCAAAATAAACATTAATTGTGGCTGGAGGGCCATCAAGTTGATGATTGACACTCTTTGACCTGCCAAAACCTACTGGCCTTCCAGTGCAAAGAGTCGTGCATGACCGAGTGTTGCAGACTGGCACATTCAAAGGTCCAGGACTATGTGCTAACAGATGCAATAAAGCTTGAGGACAGTCACAGCAAAGGCACAATGGGGAAAGCTCGCTGTCTGAGGCCTTACATCCAAAAAGTAACGAGTGGCTGTAAACTGGGTAAAGTCGCTCGGGTTGTTTGCTTGACGTAATGAATCTTGTAAATATTAACTGTAGTTGTAAATGTAATGAATAATGTACAATATTGGAGGAAACTGAGTTGGTCTGTGTCAAATGTAATGCCAAGTTTCAACAGTCATATAATATACTTCTAATAAATGTTATGAACGAAGTGTATTTTTGGACCAAACACTTCTGAAGAGGGTGACCTAACCTTTTCCCAGTACTGGTGCGCAGGCCTTATTGCCATGAAGTCGGTCAGGAAAAGAGAGAGATTGACTCATTCAGGCATTGCACTGACCTTTAGAAAGACTGTTAGGGGAGGAAGAGAATGGGAGGCAGGGGTGGGTTGATAACTGGATGGCAGGCGAGGCCAGGTAGGTACTGTGAGGAAGATTAGGTCAATGGTAGGTGGGTTTGGTGGGGAGGAGAGCAAACATTGAGTGGCAGAAACCCACTGGTAGAGCCCGGAGAAGAGCTCCTCTGTAGCTTGGTTCCACTGTGAGTACGGGAAGAAAAAGGTTTCCTCATGGAGAAGCAGCTTCTACTGCTCCCTTTAGGCCACTGGAGCACAGGACAAATGAATTTAAGCTTATGCAGAGCTAGTTCTGCCTTTTTAAAAAATTAGTTTTGAGATCAGGATCATAAAACAGATATTCAACACCTGCTTCAGATGGCCTCCCAGGCAGCTAAATATCGGCATTCCAACGTTACCTTACTTTGGCAAATTGAGCGCTGGGCATACGCCCCTAAAGCTGGTAGCTCATGCACCCAAGACAACATGTGCTAATTTCCTGACTGCACACTTAGGGCATGGTTCTCCCAAAAGGGAACAAAGTATCACAGCGAGCACATTTAGCTCACAGTGCCGGGAAACACATGGCTATTCAACGTGACCCGAGTTGAATAAGGGCCTGAACGGGGAACGCAAAGCCGAGGACGCACATCGCACATAGCCCCCTTTGTACAGTGGGGGAGCTCCTCTCCTCGGAACTCCTCATTGTAGTGAGAGATCGGTACAAAGTTAAAAATGATCTCCTAGGTCCCCAAAACGATTCCCGACCTTCCCCACAGCCCCAACACAGTCTGGAGGGTCCCCGGCACCCCGCCAACACCCACATCGAACAACCCTGGCCCGATCACACACACACAAAATGCCAGCTTGCCACCTTGGCAGTGTCAGCCTGGCACTGCCAGGGTGCAAGGCTGGCACTACCAGGGTGCCCAGGTGCACCAGCAGTGCCAGTGCACCACCCTGCCAAAAGGGCATGGAGCTGGGGGCCTCCAATCCCCTTAGAGACCCCCACGACTACCATTCCATCCCCGTTTGTGGGTACCAAACCGCGCTTGCCCAAGGTTCCTGAGATGAAGGGGTTGAATCCCAAAGCCTCAGGTACCTCAGGAATCTGCACATTAGAGTGAGGCTTACTGCCTCGCTCTAATATGCAGATATGCCAAAACGTGGTCCCACTCAATGTGGGCGGGATTCACATCGCAGCATTTCGCGGGATCACGTTGACTCTCACGAGGCGTTGTGAGCCGGGTAGATCTCGGGAGTGAAGACACGCTGCAACGCGGTAAGTTGCTTTACGGGCGGAGTGCGGCCGTTGGATCTCACCCTAATTCTTAGATGCAAAGATATTTTGAAGGATAAAGCATTCAGAATAATGTATTGCCGTGTTATGTGCAGGATAACGCAGCCCAGTAGTGTTATGTGTAGGATGACTCGGTCTGGACCAGGATGTGCAGGATAACACAATCTGGGCAGTGTTATGTGCAGGATAACTGAGTCTGGACTAGTATGTGCAGAATAATGCAAACTGGGCTTTGTTTCATGCAGGATAGTGCAGGCTGGGCTATGTTTTACACCCAATAACTCAGTCTGGAACAGCATATACAGGGTAACACAGTCTGGGCTGTGTTTTGTGCAGGACAATGCAGTCTGGGCTGTGTTTCGCACAGGAAAATGCCATCTGGGCCATGTTTCACACAGGATAATGCAGGCTGGGCTGTGTTTCATCCAAAATAATGCAGTCATCAATGACATGGCGGGTTTTATTAAGCTGGAGAAGGTCAAATTCGCCCTGAGAGGATCGACACAAGGGTTCTTTAGGCGGTGGCAACCTTTCCTCGACTTTCTGGCTCAACGATAGGGTACTGGGACAATAGCAGCAGCAACCCAGGGGGGAGGGGGGGGGAAGGGGGAGGGAAAAGGGGGGGAAAAGGTGGGGGGGGGGGACGATGACTATGTTTGTTTATTTAATTTTAATTTATTTTTAAGTTCTCTTGTTGTTCATTGGGGCTGAGGGGGTGGGAGGGAGGGGATGCATGCGTTGTTACGGTTTGGGGGGTGTTACAGTTTTTATGGGTTATTTTGTTGCATTTCATTGTTTGTTATGTTTTATATTTTCTGTAAAAAATTCCAATAAAAATTATTTTCAAAAAAAAAATAACACAGTCTGGACTGTGTTTCATGCAGGATAACTCAGTTTGTGCAATGTTATGTGCAGGATAACACAGTCTTAGTGATGTTACACACAGGATAACACTGTCTGTGTTGTATCACACCAAGGATAATATGCAGATTGGGATGGTTAGCCCAGAACTTTGACAGTCTGGAGTGCTATGCGGTTTATGGAAAATAACGCAAAGGTTGCAGTGTGTCAAATAAGCATGCAGATTTGAATGTCGTATATATAGAGTAATATACTTTTAAACACTTTTTCTCATTATTTAACAGTAGTTTTACAGAAGAAATATTTATGACAAATTATACACTTTACAAGGTTAGTCACCCTGATTCAAATGAGACTCCGCTTACAATGTGTCTCTCGACAGTGGAGCCATAGCAAAACTCACCCAGCAACTAATGGATTTCTCGTAAGCTTTATAAGGGACATGGATGTTATTGGAAACGTTTCTGGAACTCTCCTTTTTCTGCAGGTTTTTCATTTTAAATGTGAAAGCCCATCGTTGGTCTCAGTCACCTTGCAAATTTCATCCTTCAAGCAAGTTATTTTTGTGATAATTATGCCGAGCAGGATCAGCGTAAAATCATAGAGTCGTTACAGTGCAGAAGGAGTCCATTCGGCCCATCGAGACTGACCGACCCTCTGAAAGAAGTCCCTACCTAGGCCCACTCCCCTGCCCTGTCCGCATAACCAGGCCTAACCTGGACATCTTTGGACACTAAGGGGCAATTTAGTATGGCCAATCTACCTAACCTGCTGCACATCTTTGGACTATGGGAGGAAACCAGATCATCCGGAGGAAACCCATGCAGGCGCAGGGAGAAAGTGCAAACTCCGCACAGTCACCCAAGGCTGGAATCGAACCCAGGACCCTGGTGCTGTGATCTCAGTCGTACTTACAGAGGGGGAGAGGCAGGATCCATCTGCGTTTCGCAGCAATGTGATATTCTATTCACAGTCCACCCCTCAGGTTTTTGCTTCTCTCCGCTGTGAATGCCATAGTTTAGACACTAAGGACGTGATTTAACTAAACGAGAACAAAGTCCCATAGTGAGCGCGTTTCGCTGTGTGTTTCCTGGCGCACGCAGCGCCAAGAAGCAACCCGCTATTTAACACGAGTTAGACAGGGGGCCTCAGTGGGCAACACGCAGCCGAGGCCTCACATAGCCGTGCTTTCTGCACCGAGAAGTCCTCAGTGGGCAGCACGGTAGCATTGTGGATAGCACAATCGCTTCACAGCTCCAGGGTCCCAGGTTCGATTCCGGCTTGGGTCACTGTCTGTGCGGAGTCTGCACATCCTCCCCGTGTATGCGTGGGTTTCCTCCGGGTGCTCCGGTTTCCTCCCACAATCACAAAGATGTGCAGGTTAGGTGGATTGGCCATGATAAATTGCCCTTAGTGTCCAAAATTGCCCTTAGTGTTGGGTGGGGTTACTGGGTTATGGGGATGGGGTGGGGGTGTTGATCTTGGGTAGGGTGCTCTTTCCAAGAGCCGGTGCTGACTCGATGGGCCGAATGGCCTCCTTCTGCACTGTAAATTCTATGATCTATGATCTATGATCTAATGAGAGGTCGAGGCACAATTTTTAAATGCCATCCCAGAGTCTGGGCCCCTGACATGACCCCCCACCAACCCCCACCCAAGCCCCAACTCACTATGAGGGTTCCCCAGGACCTCCTGCAGCCCCGCAATACCCACACAGGGCACCCTTGGCCAGATCACCACCATGTGAAAAATGTCAGTGTCAGCCTGGCACCCTGGCAGTGACACATGGGCACCTTGGCCATGCCAGGCTGGCACCCAGGTGGCACTCTCAGGGTGCCAGGACGGCAGTGTCAGGGTGCCCAGGTGGCACCAACAGTGCCAGGGTACCACACTGTCCAAAGGGCATGCACATGGGGGCTTCCGATCCCCTGGAAGACCCGTACAAGTGCCATTCCATCTCGTGACACATTGCGAGCTGGGTAGATCCTAGGAGCATGGTCTCCCAGCTTCTATCGGCCACGTTACACCATGGCGTGCTGCTTTTCGGTGCAGCGTGGCTGTTTGATCGCGCCCTAACATTTAACTTCTGAAGACAGCTTCAAACCCAGAATGTCTGCTCGCTGTAAGAGGCCTGTGCAAAGTTTCTAATCAGTAGATTGTACATATCAGCAAATGTTGAGCAGGCTGGACCTTTATTCAGTCAGAGAAAGAAGACCGAGAAGACCCAATAGAGGATTTAAGATTATGAAAGGACTTGATAGGATAGACATAGAGAAGAGATTTCCACTTATTAGGCCACCAAAACAAAAGGACATAACTATAAGAATGTCACTGATAAGTCGAATCGGGAATTCAGGAGAAACTTTACCCAATAGAGTGGTTTGAATATGGAATCCCTACCACAAAGAGTAGTTGAGAAAAATAACCGACATGCATTGATGGGGAAGCTAGATAAATTCAAGATGGAGGAAAGAATGAAAGATTATGCTGTTAGTTGTGGCCCAGTTGGTAACACTGTCACCTCTGAATCACAAGGATCTTGGATAAAGTCCCACTCAAGGCTGACACTGCAGTGGAGCACGTGGGCAATGCTTCACCATTAAAGGTGCCATCTTTCACATGAGGCATTAAACCAAGGTCCCATCCACCTGCTTGGATGGATATAAAAGATCTCAAGGTACTATTTCACTGAAGAGCCAGTGGAGTCATATCCACAGTGTCCTGGCCAGTATTTATCCCTCAAACAATAGATAGGATTCTCCGGTCCCCCAGCCGCGTATTTCTTGGTCGCGAGCCATTCGCTGGCGCCGTTTGTCAATGGGATTTCCCATTGTAACCACCCCACCTTGCTCCGAGACCCACGGGCGGGGGTGCGCTGACGGTGGGGAAAGGAAATCATAATGAGCGGAGAATTCCGGCACAACAAACAGAATATCTGGCCATTATCACATTGCTGGTTTTGGGAGCTTGCTGCATCCTAATTGGCTCCCATGTTTCCTACGTTACAATGACGACTACACTTCAGAAATACTTCATGAGTGAGATATCCACTGCTCATGAAAAGCTCTATTATAATTGCAATTTTCTCTGTCTCTTGTTAAGCGTTGGAAGAAAAGTGATGGTGGAGTGTCACGTGAAGCATAAATACCAGCATAAGACCTGCTGGGCCGAAGGACCTGTTTCTGATCTGAACATTCTGTATAATTTGCACAAAATTGGCAATCTCACTCCGACAGACTGCTAGGTGACTGCTGTGGGCAAGGGGAACAGTCACGTTGCTGCAACCGAAGGCGTTGTTCTGAAGTAGAGAGGGCTGCTGTACCTTTCTGTTAACAAGATAACAATACTTATCAGCGTTTGACTCAGGAGAGTAACATGCCACCAGCAACCTGTTCCAGGCTGTGATGAATTTGTAAAGAAACCTTCAATTAGAGACTTAAATTGACTTCTATTACTCGCACTGCCTGTCTGTGGGGGTGGGAAGACAAGTTTGCTTAGTTTTTCAGATACTGGGAAGGGAAGCTATTTGTAGTGCACCCTTTAACGATGTAAAGGAGGACAGAAGAATGTATTGCTCACAAAGTAAAGCCAATATTCTATCTATTGCATTGTTGTTCAGATTTATAGAGGCTGAAGCTGAAGATGTCAGGAGTCGCAATGCTTGTCGCAGCCATTTTACTTTTTAAAAATTCTAAGTAGAAGCTATTGTGCTGGACACTTGCCGCTCTTATGTCAAACAAAACTGAGGTGTTCAACTGGAATTGTTAATATTCGGGAAGTCAAGGCAGCCAGTTGTCTGCCAACATCAAGCTAAACCTTTATACTAAAAGCAAAATACTGCAGATGCTAGAAATCCGAAATAAAAACAGTAAGTGTTAAAAATTCAGCAGGTCTGGCAGCATCTGTGGGGAGAAACATACATAGAAAATAGAAGCAGGATGAGGCCATTCGGCCCTTTGAGCCTGCTCCGCCATTCATTATGATCATGGCTGAGCATCAAGTTCAATACCCTGATCCCGCCCCCCCGAAAGTTATATGTTAAAAATAAACAGTTTATGTTCAATAACACAAGCCTCCAGACCTGTCAGTGAGATACAAAGAAACCTTGTCCGTGGAAGTAGAACATGATCAGTGATGATCAGTGGTGCTTACTTGAGTCACACAACAAAGTTGGATGCTCAGCAAGGACAAATGCACATTTGTGGTAGCTAAGATTGACTTTCTAGAGCACTGAGTGACAGGGGCTGGAGAAAAGCCGATACATGACAACCATTCATGCATTTTTGACTTGTCTAACATGAAAGAATTGGCCTCATTTCTTGGTAATACCTGCGTTTAACATAAAATTATTTCTACATACAATGTAGCCTCCGCAAAAGCTTTTGTGCAAAGATGCACAATGAGAATGGACAATTGCATCGTAAACAGTGGATTGGATTCTCCAGTAGGGTCAGTTTGTGATCCCATAGGAACTCACTAGCGTGCGATGCGCGTTTCCATTGGGGCCGCTATTCATTCAACGATTCAGCCAGCACTGTGCCCACATGAATTGAAAACAATTCCCATTCCCGCTGACGTCTGATTCGATGGAACCGGAATTGGTGCTGGAGAGCCTGACAAAGCTGGAGCTGGTGATAAGCACTTCACTCCCCACACATTCCCATTCCAGCCAAGAAGAAGGCACAATGGAGACCTGCTTTCTGCATTCCGGAAACTGAAGTGAAGTGAAGGGAAAGTGAAAAACAGAGTTAACGTTTTGAGTCCGTGACTCTTCTTCAGAGTTAAAGAGAGGGAGAAATGCGATGGATTTTTTTTACTGTTTAAGAGGGGGGTGAAGTAGGTGGAGCAAAGTAGATGATGTGAACTCGGAGAGATTGATAATAGATGTTTAGCGTACAAGACAGAGGAAGTGTTAATGGTAGTTTTGGGGACGAAAGAATGTGCCGATAATGGCATGAAGGTAAGATAGTAGAATGTGTTAATAGCAGTGCTCAGAGAAAGCAAGATGGAAGAACAAGTGACAGGGGGCTCTGTGGGGAAGTGGCATTAGCATTGAGACAAAAAAATGTTTGGATTACAAAAAAGGCATCAAGGTGGAGGAGAGAGTTCATGATCTGAAGTTGTTGAACTCAATGTTGAGCCCAGAAGGCAGTAAAAGTGCTTAAACAGAAGTTGAGATGCTGCTCCTCCAGTTTGTGTTGGGCTTCGCTGGCTCATTGCAACAGGCCAAGGACAGACATGTGGGTATGTGTGCAAGATGCTGAGTGGAAAAGATAAGTGACCAGAAGGTTGGGGTCATGCTTGCTGTTCACCCAACCTTTGTTCTGTCTCCCCAATGGAGAGGAAACCACATTGCCAGCAGTAAATACAACAAACCAAATTGAAGGAGATGCAGGTGAAACGCTGCTATAGCTGAAAGGAGTGTTTGGGGCCTTGATAGCGAGGAAGGAGGAGGTAAAGGGGCTGGTGTTGCACTTTCTGCGATTGCAAGGGCAGGTGCCAGGGGAAGGGGATGAGGAATTGGGAGTGATAGAGGAGGGAACCAGGGTGTCATGGAGCGAACAGGCCCCACGGAATGGGGGAGGGGGGCGGCAGCGGGGATGGTGGGGTAAGAGAAAGATGTGTTATGGTGGTTTGAATTGGATGAAATGACGGAGGATAATCCTTTAAATACAGAGGCTGGTGGGGTGATAAGTGAGGACAAGGGGAACCCTATCATGGTTCTGGGAGGGAGTGGAGGGGGTGAGGAGAGTGGTGCAGGAGATGGGGCATACACAGCAGACTGTCCTGTCAAGCTAAATCTGTTGAAAATGCACCAGTGTGAAGGTGAAATAAATATATGGGGCTCTGTTCACAAACTGACACCATAGCCTATTACCAGAACGTAATCTGCACATCCATTGTGCATACATGTGAAGCAAAAACTGTGTACAGCCAGTCCTCAGAACTTAAAATACATTTGGTTCTTGAAAACCCCATCATAAGTTGAAATGTCGTTAGTCGGAACAGATTTTCCCATTGGAGCAATGTCATAAATGGGGGATTGGTTCCTATTTTCACTGGAAAATTATGTTCCTTTTCCATCAACTTGTGGATGTGACACCATAAACAGAGGCACAGAATCACCCTTCATTCAATGTTTTAGAGTTTTGGAGAGAGAAAAACGGTTTACGAGTGTTAAGTAGACACAACAGGCATCTGACTCACCAGTTTCCGCTGAGTCAGTTAGTTTTAAACTGGGACCTTTGCCACCCAAAGTTTGTGGGATCTTCGGTATCTGAGAAGCAATTTGCCCTTCCTGAGGTTGTGAAAGACGGAGCGTAAAGGAACATAAAGGTAAAAGACCCAAGGTTCACTGGCATAGCGACGTAAAGTCGAAACCAATATTGCAAAGCCAAAAGCTGGTGTTAGCTTTTAAAGTTTATCGTTCAAGAGACGTTCATCATAACTTGCCTGTTGTAAAGTCAAGGACTGTCTGTCCAATGACCTGTATTAGAAAATATTTTTTTAAATCACAACATCGCCAGCGGGCGCAGGGGTGGGTGGTGTAGTGGGGTAGGGGTGGGGGGAGGTGGAGAGAAAACAAATTAATGTTTTGGATGTGACCCTAGATCGGAACAGGTATTGTGGTATTGCAGCACTGCTCCTGAAACATCTGATATGTTAACCTCCCTCTTCTCTTGCATATCCCTTTGACCGGCTTTGCATTTACTGTTTCAATTTCAGAAGTCCAGTTCTTCATTATAACTGACAAGCTGCTGTACTTCTGGCTGAAGAGCAAGGGAACATGTTCTGAGGAATACCTCAAATATAAGCTGAAAACCTCTGAATCCGTATCCTGCTGAGTCCCTTTGTGTTTTATAATTGTGCGAAATAATTTACAGTGTATTCTGCATATCAAATCCTCATGACTAACCTTGAGAAACAGAAAATGTTTAGTTTGCACATTCTGCTGTTAGACTCTGCAACACCGTAAAGCCTGTCATTTATCATTTCAACTGTGGTATATCCAGTGTCTGTAATTATTAACTGTCACCCGTTCCTTTGTGCAGTTTGTTCACTCGGTTGCAATGCTAGATATATCTGATACAGAAAATAAGACGTTTCGGCTCAAATTAATAAGGTGTAGAAGTGAATCCTACATTTCTCTTCCTCCTCCAATATTCTTCTCTCCTATTCCCTGTGTTGCTGGAGGGGGGTTTAGTTCTATGTGTCCCAATATGGGTCTATATTGGGAGCATTAGCAGATGATCAAGCCGCAGAGGATTTAACTCTATCCCTTCTCACCCAGCATGCATAGAACATAGAACATACAGTGCAGAAGAAGGCCATTCAGCCTATCAAGCCTGCCCCGACCCACTTAATCCCTCACTTCCACCCTATCTCCGTCACCCAATAACCCCTCCCAACCTTTTTGGACACTAAGGGCAATTTATCACGGCCAATCCACCTAACCTGCACGTCTTTGGACTGTGGGAGGAAACTGGAGCACCCGGAGGAAGCCCACGCAGACACAGGTAGAATGTGCAGACTCCGCACAGACAGTGACCTAGCAGGGAATTGAACCTGGGACCCTGGCGCTGTGAAGCCACAGTGCTAATCACTTGTGCTACCGTGATAATTAGGAAACTGTCAATGCAGCAGGCGACCATTCTGCCCATCTTCTCTGATCTGGCTGAAAAGGTGTGTCAAACCCTATCCTACTTTGCAGCTTAGTCAGTAACCCTGTGGTTTATAGCGTTCCAAGGGCATTTTTTAATTTTTTAAATGCGATGTGGTTTGCTGTTTCTACCATACGGCCAGGCTCTGAGCAGACTCCCACCACCCTCCACGTTCTCCTCAAATCCTGTCAAACGTTCTGCCAAATGCTTTAAATCTGTGCCCCCTGATGATTGACCTCTGTGCTCAGGGAAATCCATCCTTCCTACCCATTCTGCCTAGGCCCCTCATAGTTTTAGGCACTTCAATAAAATTTCCTCTCAGCCTCCCATTCAAATGAAAAGAAAATCCCAATCTCTCCTCATCGCTAACGTTCTCCATGCCTGGAAATGACTGCATGAATTTCCTCTGCAGTCACGTCCTCCTGTAATAAAGGGACCAGAGTCGTATGCAATACTTTAGTTGTGGTCCAACTGGTGTTTCAGGTAAGTCTAGCATAGCCTCTATGCTCTTATATTCAGTACCTCGGTTAAGAAAGGAAAGTATCTCGTTTTCTAAACCACGTTATCCACCTATCCGGCTACATTCAGGAAATGCTGAACATGTGCTCCAAGTTCCTTTGCTCCACTACACTGCTCAGCATCCTATCATTTATTATGCATTCCTTTACCTTGTTTCACTACCCTAAACATGGCACAACATGGCTGAAATCCGCCATCCATTCTCTGGCAGCGGGATTCTCTGGTCCCGTCGGCATGGCAACCCCGCCCGCGGCATGGGGTTTCCTGGTGGTGTGGGGTGGCTTCAATGAGAATTTCTATAGACAGCGGCGGGAGCAGAGAACCCCACCACAAGCGAACAGTGCACCGCCTCCTGCTGCTATGAAACATGCGGCTGACAGGCTGGAGAATCCTGCCCCACATGTCTCTGGATTGAATTCCATTTACCACTTACCTGCTCAGCTGACCAGTCCATTCATATCTTCCTGTGGTCTAGATTTTTCTTTCTCGCCATTAACTGCACAATCAGTATAATTTTCAAGTCTCTTAATCATGTCCTTATATTGAAGTTTATATCAAAACAGCCTTCCAGTCACCATAACACCTGTTGACATCTATTTGCTTCCTGAGCCAATGTTTGATCAACTTGCTTGGATGCCATGTGCTCATACCTTTCTGACCCAGCTCCATTATTTTTTTAGCCTGTTGCCATATGGGACACTGAAAGAAAGGAAGAAAAGTACTGAAAATTATTGGTGCAATTCATACACTTGGGATCCTGAGGTGGGAGGGAAGTAGGGAGACTTGGGTCTCCTCGATGGGGGCGAAGCATAGGAAGTTTCAGTCAGTATCTAAACACGCTACACCTAAATCATTGGTGTTCCATTCATCCTGCAAATGGTCTCACCTCTAGATTCACAAAACTTTGCTTTCCCCGACATTGGAGAGCTTGGTGTTAAATCTGGGAGACTCAACTGGATTTGGTAACCAACTTCGAAGGAGAGAAACATTTGGAGATCCTGGGCGGGATTCTCCAACCTCCCGCCGGGTCGGAGAATCGCCCGGGGCTGGCGTCAATCCCGCCCCTGCCGTGTCCCTAATTCTCCGCCACCCAAGATTTGGCGGGGGGCCCCCCGCGGCGATACTCCGGCCCGTGATGTGCCGAGGTCCCGCCGCTGACAAGCCTCTCCCTTCGGCGTGGATTAAACCACCTACCTGATCGGCGGGATTGGCAGCGCAGGTGGGCGCCGGGGTCCTGGGGAGGGCGCGGGGCGATCTGACTCCGGGGGGTGCCCCCACGGTGGCCTGGCCCGTGATCGGGGCCCACCGATCGGCCAGCGGGCCTGTGCCATGGGGGCACTCTTTTTCTTCTGCCTTCGCCATAGTCTTCACCATGGCAGAGGCGGAAGAGCCCCCTTCCCCTGCGCATGCGCCGGGATAACGTCAGCAGCCGCTGATGCTCCGGACTGGCGAAGTCCTTTCGGCCCCGGCTGGCGTGGCGCCAAAGACCGTTCACGCCAGCTGGCGGAGCGGGGACCACTCCGGAGCGGGCCTAGCCCCTCAATGTGAGGGCTTGGCCCCTAAAGGTGTGGAGACCTGCACCTTTGGGGCGGCCCGACGCCGGAGTGGTTCACGCCACTCCAATACACCGGGACTCCCCGCCCCGCCGGGTAGGGGAGAATCCCGGTCCCTGTTCCCAGTCACTATCCAGTGATGACTTCTGCAATGTATGCATTTTTTCTGTTGGGTAAAGATAGAATTAAACTGGGCTGCGATGCCTTCCATGTTTGCTTATGCTGTCTCAATTTAGACATGAGGACTAGCCACCAGCATGTCACACCGGAGTGTGACTTGCTCCTATGGCTTTTGATCTGTACATCAGGATATCATCCTCAGGAGTGGTCAGCGAATTAGCAGAAAGAGGAGAGAGAACAGATGGTGGTGTACTGATGCTCATATTTGACCTCTGTTTCCTCTATGTTTAAGAACTCTTCCTTCAGCCCATGCCATTTTGTGCTCAGGTTGGAAAAAAAATGTATCCTGGGGTCTTTCAAGTTACATTTTTGGATGGTTTATTTCCTATTTTATATTGGTTTCATTAATGGCGGAATCTGTGTGACACCTGGAGAAGGAGTGACTCATCAATATGTGACAGTTACAGTTTGATACGACACTGGTCTCCTTTCTTCCCAAGAGCCACACAACCTGGAGATTGAATTTATGGCATTAATTACTAGGCTCTCAATAAAAAGCTCTCAGTGTAAATCTTTTCAATCCAATCTTGCAACTAAGTTCAGGGGTTCTTCCGCTAATAAAATGGTGTCTGTTAGCACCCTTTGAAAAAAAGAGTTGATGAGTATTTAATGAGAAATGAGTTTAAGATTATGGGGCTGTGTGGTGATATTGAATGTCATGTAAAACACAAGGCCTCTCGCTCTGTTGGGAACCAAGAAAATGCCAAGGTAGAAACTTTACACATTAAGAAGCACAATACAGTTTGCCAGCTTACACTGCAGATTTGCTTTGTTAACAAGACGGCATGGTGGCCCAATGGTTAGCTCTGCTGCCTCATAGCACCAGAGACCCAGGTTTGATTCCAGCCTCGGGTAGCTGTGGAATTTGTATGTTCTCCCCATGTTTGCGTGGGTTTCCTCCAGATGCTCCGGTTTCCTCCCATTGTCCAAAAATGTGCTGGTTAGGTGGATTGACTAGCTAAATTGTCCTTTAGTGTCAGAAAAGGTTAGGTGGGGTTATTGGGTTGCGGGAATAGGGTGGGTCATGGGCCTAGGTAGGATGCTCTTTGAGAGGGTTGGTGCAGACATGATGGGCTGAATGGCCTCCCTCTGCACCAAGGGAATTCTATGAATTTTATGAAACAGCTGGAGAGTCAGCCAAAAGTTGGCAGAACCTGTCTCTTTGGGAATATCTACAAGCTCTGACAGAGCATCTTGTACCTGACATAGGAACATTTGATTCTGATACCACAGATTCCCAGGAGTAGAAAAATATTATGATCCCGAGTGACTGGTTTGCTCCGTTTTATTGAGTACAAAATGTTAACTAAAAAGAGAAGATAAAATAAATCAATAAATTATTTCATGCATGGCTCTCGTTAACAAAGCAATTTGATGGTTCACTCTCCTGGCTGCCCACTGTCACTGAGATATAAATTGCAGATGACGAAGTAGATTTTCAGAAAGGTTTGCTACCCATGCCATAGTTGACTCAGGACAAGATGGTGCTGGCATTTGTCACCCTTGTCAGAACTCCTATTGATTACGTGGTGAGTGCATCAAATCTCAAGGACATCATATTAAACTAAAAAAAAGCCATTTTTTGCACCAAGTCTATTTGTTCCGTGGTACATTTGCAACTCTTTGCAAACCATCTGCCCACAACTCAACTGCCAACTCATCTACCCACCTCCGTTTACCCAGCTTGCCCGATCTTGTGAGAAAAGGAAGGTTGTGCGAGATTCATAAAATACTTCAAAACATAAAATCTACATAGGTTCAACAAAACCTGGCCAACTGACATTTTTCAGTTGATCTTATATTTCCCTTGAGATCTACGTAACCTATTTTTCATTGTCAACTCTTTAGTAACATAATACTAGTTTGCCAGGACACAGTGTGGAAAATCAGTCTATGTGAAGCATGGCCATTTTCTTTTTTTTTGCATTTAAAGAAACCCTTTTTCATTTTGCCTGTTTTTAACCACCGACTTTCTTCTTCCACAGAAACTGACATGGCGATCGAATCAACATGACATTGACATCTGCAGAATGAAAGGCAAAAACGAGGTACATCTGCAAACAAATTGGCATTATTTTAAGTTCAGCAACTGTGTCACTCTGTGCCTGAGGGGCAGTGTCTTCCATTTTTATTATCGCTGAATTATATTGTCAAACATGATTTATTAGCTGTCCGCGTAATTGGTTTTGCAATTAATTATTTCTAGTTCACTGATCAAAACAGGGGCATCTCAAAATTCAGGGAAATTCAATCTTCTAATTCTATTGCACATATTTCCATGTCCGACTGACCTCACACTGGGTGGCTGCTGGAGAGTGGCCTGCATATCAATT
This sequence comes from Scyliorhinus canicula, assembly GCF_902713615.1. Classification (NCBI taxonomy): domain Eukaryota; kingdom Metazoa; phylum Chordata; class Chondrichthyes; order Carcharhiniformes; family Scyliorhinidae; genus Scyliorhinus; species Scyliorhinus canicula. The sequence goes on along the minus strand of NC_052163.1, from coordinate 91,575,664 downwards.
TGCCTCGCTCTGTTGCCACACAAGACGCTGAGTTCAAATAAAGTCCGAGACCAATGGGATACTGATTTGGGTCAGATTATCACATGTACAACAACTCTTAATTAACCCTCTAACTAGCTGTTGTCTCTGCTGACTAACAAGACTGGAAAGAAACAGCCGCTTGGCAGTACAGAACTCGCAGACTACTGAAAAGAGACACATGCTGTCGAAGGTTTTCATCCTGCACTAATCAGGGCGAACATTAGAGCGCCAAATTTCAAACAATCGCAACAATTTAATTATTGTAATTATTTGAAATTTGGCATTCTTGCATTCATCCTGATGAATGCAAGACAAAACGCTTCGACAATATATGCCTCTTTCCAACAATGTGCAAGACTACATCGATTACAAACACTCGTGCATACTCTGGAAACGTCTAATCATGAAAAATTGCCAAAAACAAAATATTGCAAATGTGAGAAATCAAAAATGTAAAGAATCAGGAAATGCTGCAGCTGCCCAGAGACAAGCAGCATCCATGGAAAGATAAAGGTAGGGAATGTCAAAGTTTCAGGTTTCAAGGCCCTTTGGAAGAATCAGAAGATTTTACAGATGAACAGTTTATCTGGAAACACATATTTCAAGTCCCAGTGTTTATTCCCCTCCAAAACATGTTGTGTATCCTTCAAACAAAGCTTCGATGCAGCACGTTAGCACAGTGGTTAGCACTGTTGCTTCCCTGCGCCAGGTTCCCAGGTTTGATTCCCGGCTTGGATCACTATCTGTGATCCCCTGTCTGCACGTTTCCCCGCATCTACGTGGGTTTCTTCCCACAAATCCCAAAAGGACATGCTGTTAGGTAATTTGGACATTCTGAAATCTCCCTCTGTGTACCCGAACTGGCGCCGTAGTGTGGCGACTCGGAGCTTTTCACAGTAACTTCATTGCAGTGTTAATGTAAGCCTACTTGTGACAATAAAGATTACTATTATGTGCTTGTAATTTAATGCAACCTAGATTTGGCTCCACCCTCCCCATCCTAGCTGCTTGAAAAATTACAGTTGAGGGACTGTTGCTGGGAGCTACATCCACTGCAGTGCAGAGAGGAAAGCAAAGTCAGATCTGTAGTCTTCTGGCTTAGCTCAAGAGGGAATAAAGTAGCCTTGATGCTGCTTCAAATGGAGTCCTCTGTTTCTAACAAGTGAGTGAGTAGTTTTTCAGCGTGCAATTAATTATACAAAGCTTGGTGTGTCTGACAATGGAGCACAGGCTCAGTTGCCTAGATTGTAGATGGAATACCACTTCAGGAAATTACCTGAAAGAGTTTAAATAAAACATCTGCAACAGTAAGAAATACTGGGAAAGTAAGATGTTTGGTCTCAAGTTTCTTTCTCAGTGCTAACTTAAGAGCACATTTGTCCATTCATTGCTGCAAATCCCAACTGACGATTCTCCTTATAGGAGCCTTCACGAAGAGTGCCAGCGGATTATTTGACCGTGATGGCATCGCAACTGGGCCTTTTCTCATCCGATATCCATGTTCCCAGCAAGGTTATTGGATAAGAGTCGGGAATTTGAAACTTGGCTTTTTTTTTTCCCCTCATTCGATCCAAGGGAGCGTGAAGCCCATTCCACACCTGAAATCAGCTGACTTTGTGCAAGAAATGGATTGACCCTTGGGCATTTGAGATTGGCTCAGTACCACACTGGGTATTTTGATCATTATTCCTCTCGGGGAAGGCTAAGATTTAAACTGCGAACCATAATAATACTTATATTTATAGGACGCATTTCACAATGAAGTGCCTTGATGAGGTTTTACATAATTAATTGTTAGTTTGTCAAACAAAATAATCGTTTTTCACCAGCAATGTCCCAGAAGGAGCAATGGAATGAATAACCAATTAATCTGTTTTACAATGATAAGAGGAAGAAATATTAAGTAGGACCGACTCCCTGCTCTGCCTCTAATAATACATCTTTTACTTCCACTTAGAACTATCATAGGAATGGCACATGTCATGTGTAAAGGACAATACCTTTCACAATGTACCCATGCAACACTGGAGACTTAGCTTGGCTTTGTGAACTCGAAGCCCAGAGGGATTCACTACCATTTACTTTGAGGCATGATTTGTACAAATTAGCCGAGCTGACGCTCTGTGTCGACAGTGTCTTGAAGGAATTTTAATTTAATTTAAAATTTAAAGAAAGAATTTAGATCAGGCCATTTAACCTGTAAAGCCTGCGTTTTCCACAGACCACATTCAATCATTGACCATAGCCACCCATTTAATCTTTGGGAAAGATCTGCATTATTACTGCCCAATCTTCCCCCAAATTATTCAAGCAGCAATTAACAATATTAAGCCATTTTCACATTTCTACTTTACAACCAGATGTTGTCCACAGATAACAAGGGCATGCTAGTTAAAGCACCTCCATCCAGCACAATCCCAGCAGTACAGTACTTTATCAGTTCCCTTGAACTATTTGGTCACTTCCATCTGTATTGAACCTGGGAACATTTAATTCACTTTCCAAACATTTTCACCAGGTTGGGCGTCCAAAGTCCAGCTGTTGGAAAACTGGAATTGCCTGAAAACCAGGGACATTTAAAAAAATATTCCATTTGATAATCAGTTAAATACAATTCAGACTTATTGTCCAAACACAAGGACATTTCAGCTCGGTGCTAGTTCTTTGTGGCGTGCAGGACTACTATTTAACTTTGCCGTGTTGTGGCATGCAATAATAATAATCTTTATTGTCACATGTAGGCTTACATTGGCACTACAATGAAGTTACAGTGTAAAGCCCCTAGTTGCCACACTACAGCGCCTGTTCGCGTATACTGAGGGAGAATTCAAAATGTCCAAATTGCCTAACAGCATGGGCGGGATTCTCCCGCGTTATGAAAAATCGGGAAGCTGGCGTCAAAAACGGGCGCGTTTGACGCCAGCCTCTGCCCCCCCCCCCCCCCCCCCCCCCCCCGACCGGGAACCGATTCTGCTCCCCGGTCGGGGCTAGCATCGCGCGGCCGTGAATTCCGGCATTGCGGCTTAACGAATTTTGTTAAGCCCGCTAGCCAAAGTTAGCGACGGCTGACGCGTCCGATGACGTCAGCCGCGCATGCGCGGATTGGACAACTCCAACCCGCGTATGCGCGGATGACGTCATCACGCATATGCGTGAAATCCGCGCATGCGCGGGCCGGTATGCCCCTCAGCCGCCCCGCGAATGGATCCAGCGGGGCGGCGGAGGGAGAAAGAGTGCGCGGGGTAAGTACCCGCTGCCCGCGATCGGTGGGCACCGATCGCGGGCCCATGGCACCATCGGTGCCATGGTTCCCCAGATCGGGACTTTACGGCCGTTTTTACGAACGGTCAGACCAGGTGTGTTTTGCGTTCATGAAAACGGCCGTAAAGGCCTTGGAAATCGGCCCATCGGCCAGGGGAGAATCGCTGCTCGCCGTAAAAAAACAGCGAGCAGCGATTCGTGTCGGGGGGCGGCCGTGGTTTGGGGAGAATAGCGGGAGGGCGTCGGACCAGCGTGTCCGTAAAAATTTACGCCGCCCGCTATTCTCCGATTTTTCGTAAGTCCGAAGAATTGCGCCCCATGTCTTTTGGGACTTGTGGGAGGAAACCGGAGCACCCGGAGTAAACCGACGCAGACACGGGGGGAGCGTGCAGACTCTGCACAGACAGTGACCCAAACCGGGAACCGAATCTGGGACCTTGGAGCTGTGATGCAACAGTGCTAACCACTGTGCTACCGTGCTGGGTCTAGTTCACACATTCCGAGTTGACCCAAATAACTCTCAGCCCCATCTGCTCCGGGTTTCCAAAATCCAGGAAAATCCTAAATCTGGCACGGTCTCAGCTCAGAGTGGCAGAATTTGGACATTTAACCTGTGTGCAAACAACTCCGTTTTGCAAGTATTAATCAGAAATGCCAGAGCTTTTGATGAACCTGAACCACATCTCAATTCTGCGGCGAGAACATTCTTCCCTAATCTCGCATCAGTGATGTTTGGTTCAACCTATATCTTCTACCTCTACGTCATCTCGTTCTGGGTCCATTGATTGAAAGCAAATAACCTGCTTAAATTTGCAGAAAATGTGTTTCCAGCATGTTCTGATTTGTTTTAAATTTCCAGGATCCCCACTGTTTTTGTTCTGTTTGTCATAGTCACAGAATCTTACAGCTCAGAAAGCGACCTTTAGGCCAATCGTGTCCGTGGTGGTCGTCGAGCACCTATCTATTCTAATCCCATTTACCAGCACTTGGTCCATAGTTTTATGTGCTGTGGCATTTCAAGTGCCAATCTAAATGCTTCTTAAATGTTGTGAGGGTTCCTGCCTCTACCACCCTTTCAGGCAGTGAGTTCCAGATTCCCACCAGCAAAGCCCTCTAAATATCCAGCCCCTTACCTTAAATGTATGCACCCTGGTTACTGACCTCTCTACTAAAGGGAAATATTTTTATTCTTAGCTACCCTGGGCTGGATTTTCCATTGGCGGGATCCTCCATTTCACCTGCGGCGCGCTCACACCCATAGATTTCCTGATGGCGTAAGGGTGCCCACAATGGGAAACCCCATTGGCTGGCAGCCGGGACAAAGGATTCCGCTGCCGGCAGGGACACACTGCACCGGAAATCCCACCCCCTTGGCTGGATTCTCTGAGCTTCCGCGCCGGAATCGTGATTGGCGCGGGTGCGGATAATGGGTGTTTCGCCTAATCACTTGCGAATCGCACGCAAACTACGCAACGAGGGTAGGGGGTCATTGACAGAGGCCCTCCCCCCGTAATTCTCTGAGCGAAACCGACCGGGGTCCCAACAATGTGGTTCTAACCACCTATCGGCCATCAGAAACGGCCGGTGGCGACTGTGGACTTAGTCCGCGGCCGCCCTGGTGGAGGGTGGAGGTACGATCATTGGGGGGGGGAGCTCATGGACGACCAGGGGAGCGATCGGGCATCACGGACCTGCAGGTGCGTGCGATCTCGGGGTGGGGGGAGCCTACAATTCTGGCACCACTCTTCGGGCTGAGTCCGCCATGTCCCACGGGACGGCCGCTGCAGTCCGCCACCGTGCACATGCGCGGATTCCTGATGGAAGTGCGGGACATCATATCCACAGCCAGAGCTGCGAGAAGCACTTGGAGCCCTGCTAGCCCCCTGCAGATAGGAGAATCACTCAGGACTTACTTCAGGAAAGTTCAGAGTGATTCTCGTGTAGGGACATAGCCCCATTATTGGAGAATCCCGCCCCTATCTGTATTTCTCATAATTTTGTACAACTCAATCAGGTCCCTCCTCATCCTTCCCTGCTGCAAGGAACACAACCACAGCCTATCTAGCGTCTGTTCATAACGGAAACACTCCTGCTCAGGCAACACCCCGGTGAATCTCCTCCTGGTGAATATCCTCCACACCCTTTCCAGTGTAATTACATTCTTCCCATAGTGTTGTGACCAGAACTGCATACAATACTCCAGCTGGGGCCTAACAAACGTTTTACACAGCTCCATCAAACCTTCCTGTTCTTATACTCTATGCCATGGCTAATATAGGCAATATTCCACATGCCTTCTTTATTTCAGTATTGTCTAAGTCTTCCAGCATTTTAAACTATTGCATTGTGTCTCCCTTCAATCCTTCGTTCTTCAGTGAAGTAAATTTAGCATCTGTCTTCTCAGCCCTAAGTACTGGAATCACCCTTATCAGATTATTGTGACGAAAAGTGCTCATAAGAGGATCTGTTGAAAATGATCATAACTTGGGCATGATTTAACCAAATGGGAGCTATATCCCCCAAATAGAGATACAGAATGCTATCGACCGTGACTACGGTTGGATACGGGGAGTCAGGGGGAATGCTAGTGGCACTGCCAGGGTGCCAGGCTGGCACTGTCAAGGTGCCCAGGTGGCACCAGCAGTGCAAACGTGCCACCCTGCCCAGAGAGCATGCACCTGGGGACCTCCAATCCCCTGGGGGACCCCCACAAGTGCCATTCCATCCGGTCCCCGTTTGTGGAGACAAGTACTGAACGGCGCATGCTCGAGGTCTCCAAAGTGAAGGGAATAGATCCCAACGCCTTGGTTACTTCAGGGAACTACTTATTAGAGTGCAACTAGCTGTCTCGCACTAATATGCGGATTTGACAAAAAAATGATCCCTTCCACAATGGGCAGGCTTCACATCGCGACATCGCGTGAGATCACGAGCTGTGTCGATCCCGGGAGTAAGATCTCCCATCATTTACCTCCTGTGTTGCGCCACCGTACGCTGCTTTTCGGGCGCAGAGTGGTGGGTAGATCATGCCCGATAACACCTGCTTGTACATTTGACTGCTGTGCTACCATGGATTGATTAGACTGTAGCATTGTATGTTTAACAGGCTGGAAGAGTGCACACCTCATGGATTATAAAGAGGAGTTGCTGGAAGTTCTTAAAAGTTGTAGGACAATTACCCAGTTATTACTTTTTGTTTGTAACCGTAAAATGTGGACCTATTTCATTGCTTTATTGACTACCTAACTGAAGGGCATAATTTTAACCTCTCTTTCCTCCTTTCTCTGCCGTTCATCCTTGTATGTGTGTCCATTGTTTGGGTCTCTGATTAAAAACAAAAACAATCACTGTTGCTAACCACATTGCTTTCCATTGTATTGCTCTCAGCTATCATAAGTGAAACATAAATGAGCAATAACGTTCAGTATTAAAAATTCACCAGAAATCATATCTAAAAGTGCTGCCATGGTAGGATGTATAAATCCTGAAAGCCATAAATGACTTTTAAAATCTTTGAATTATAGATAGCACTGAATGTCAGAGACCTTTAGGGCATCCATGAAACTTGTTTCTTCCTGCTGTATTTCTGCCCAGATAAAGGTTCTACATGATATTTTCCCTCCCTTCTGTCTAGTTTAGAAACTAGCGGTTTAATTCTGCAAACGATGAAGAGTGATTTCCTCATAGACATTCAGAATGACTGCGATAAAAATAAATGGGAAATGTAATTGAAACGTAACAGCAGAGGATTAATGCACTTGTTGTATCGGAGATGGTGAAATAATATTTCCGAGTAGGTACAGGCGTTTTTATTTCTGTACAGGCTAGCCAGGTACATGGCTCCAAATCTTCAACACTGTTGGTCCACATCAGGACAACTTAACAAAAGACAAGAAAATACTGACTGTGGTGAGCTGCTCAGAACAAAACGATCCAGCATTCTTCAGGTCGTAGATTTACTTTTTCAGTAAGGCTTCCCTCCACTATTCTAATGTGCTGGAGGACAGTTCCAGAGTCACCAGGAGCCCTCAGGAATCACACTCACATTAAAGTTCTCCATCTAAAGTGAATAAAGTGGGCTTTTCAAATGTAGAAGGCGTCACAGGCGAGCCTCACCCTGCTCTCACTGACATCCACAGCCACATTTTCCAGCAGGTTTGTTAGGTGCTGCTGCCACACAGTGCAGGGACCAGGGTTCAATTCTAGCCTTGGGTGACTGTCTGTGTGGAGTTTGTACATTCTCCCAATGTCTGTGTGGGTTTCCTCCGGGTGCTCCGGTTTCCTTCCACTGTTCACTTATGCCAGTTAGGTGGATTGGCCATGATAAATTGCCCCATGGTGTCCAAAAGGATAGGTTGGGTTGTGGGGTTGTGAGCCTAGGTATGGTGTTCTTTCAGAGCGTCAGTGCAGACTCAATGGGCCGAATGGCCACCTTCTGCACTGTCGGGATTATACAATTCTTTGATTTTGAGGCGCTCATCGGCACAATAAATCCTGGGCGGGATTCTCTGATCCTGAGGCTAAGTGTTGACGCCGTCAGAAACGCTGTCGCATTTCTCAACGGCATCAACACAGCCCCAGGATCAGCAATTCTGGCCCCTACAGGGGGCCAACAGGGCACTGGAGCGGTTCACGCCGCTCCAGATGCTTTTCCAGCCGTGCAATGGGCACCGGGGAATGCGCGCAAGCGCAGTGGGTCCGCCGCAAACCCCCGCATGCGCTGTCCCACCGGCATGATTTCCATGCATGCGCAGTGATTCCCTTGTCCGCGGCAGGCCCAACCCAACATGGCGCAGGAGTACAGGCATCGGCGCGGTAGAAAGAAGGCCAGGAGACAGAGAGGCCAGCCCGCCGATCGGTGGGTCCCGATCGTGGGCCAGGCCACATCGGAGGCCTCCCCCAGGGCGGGACCCCCCCACCCCCCCACCCCCCGGCCGCCCTCGGCGAGGTCCCGCCGGCTCGGAGTATGTTAGCACGGCGTCGGCGGGACTCGGGTTTTTTTTTACGGCCGCTCGGCCCATTCGGGCCGGAGAATCGCGGGGGTGCCACGTCGAGCGGCCACCAACTGGCGGCGCGCCGACCACGCCAGCCCCAATGGCGCCGATTCTCTGCTCTGCGGAGAATCGCATCCCGGCATCAAGGCGGCGTGGCGCGATTCTCGCGGCCCCCCGGCAATTCTCCGACCCGGCACGGGGTCGGAAAATCCCACCCCCTATTTCCTCTTCTGAACCAAGACATGTTAAAGTCAATCATAACAGCCCAACTCTTGTATTTTCTGAGATCAGCAAACCCAACCCCAATCATGGATTAAACCTGGGACTTTCCTCTCTGTACACCACTGAGTAAATCCACAGAACCACTTAAAGATTTGTTAGTCCCCCATTGCCTCAGTAAATTCAATTGCTGAGCAGATGACCCATAAAGACCAAGAGAATCTTGACAAGCGTGACTTGCCAATATATCTTTCCAACACAAACTAACTCATTCTCCGTGCCTGTGCTGATCCATAACTCCCCTCTATCCACCCTGTTCCGATCTGCACAGTAATCTCACTTAACTGAGGATAGCAGTGGAAATAAAAAAAATGCAGTGTAGCTACTATCCACAAGTTTATAAAAAGCAACTCCTACAATCAAGACTGTAGTTCCTCTCTGTTTACTAATTTCCTAATCCAGGCTGACACTCCCAGTGCAGGGTTGAGCATGAGATCCCACGGTTGGAGGTGTCATCTTTCAGATGGCGCTAAAGCAAGGCCCCATCTGCTCTCTCAGAATGGCGTAAAGGATTCCCATGGCACCACTTGAAAGAAGGAGGAGGTGGGTGGAGTGGAGGGGGTTCTCCCTGCTGTCCTGGCCAATATTTATCCCTCAATCACCACCATGACGAAAATGATTATCTGCTCAGTATCACATTCCTTATTGTGGGAGCTTTCTGTGGGGGAATTGGCTGTCACCTTCCCTTCATCATCAACTGACTATACTTCAAAAGCACCTAATTGGCTGTAAAGCACTTTGAGGTTATGAAAGGTGATACATAAATGCAGGCCTTCTTTATTTATCCTTTGTCAGATTTGGGGGTATTTCTGTGTTCAGGAACAGAGGGGGCAGAGATATGGGGCGGGATTCTCCGACCCCCCACCGTCTCCCGAATCGCGCCGTCTCCCGAAATCTCCGGCACCAGAGATTCGGCGGGGTGGGAATCGTGCCGCGCCTGTCGGCGGGCCCCCCCGGCAATTGTCCGGCCCGCGATGGGCCAAAGTGCGGCCGCTGTCACACCAGTCCCGCCGGCGTGAATCAAACCACCTACGTTACCAGCAGGACCAGGCGGCACAGGCAGGCTCCGGGGTCCTGGGGGTGGCGCGGGGCGATCTGGCCCTGGGGGTGCCCCCACGGTGGCCTGGCCCACGATCGGGGCCCACCGATTGGCCGGCGGGCCTATGCCGTGGGGGCACTCTTTTCCTTCCGCCTTCGCCATAGTCTTCACGATGGCGGAGGCGGAAGTGACCCCCTCCCCTACGGGGATGACGTCAGCAGCCGCTGATGCTCCGGAGCATGCGCGGACCTCCGCCGGCCGGCGAAGTCCCTTTGGCCCCGGCTGGCGTGGCCCCAAAGGCCGTTCCCGGCAGCCAGCGGAGCGCCAACCACTCCGGCGCGGGCCTAGCCCTTCAATGTTAGGGCTTGGCCCCTAAAGGTGCGGAGACTTCGGCACCTTTGGGGCAGCCCAACGCCGGAATGGTTCACGCCACTCAATCCCGTCGGGTACATAGAACATAGAGCATAGAACAGTACAGCACAGAACAGGCCCTTCGGCCCTCGATGTTGTGCCGAGCCTTGATCACCCTACTCAAACCCACGTATCCACCCTATAACCGTAACCCAACAACCCCCCCCCCCCCCCTTAACCTTACTTTTTAGGACACTACGGGCAATTTAGCATGGCCAATCCACCTAACCCGCACATCTTTGGACTGTGGGAGGAAACCGGAGCACCTGGAGGAAACCCACGCACACACGGGGAGGACGTGCAGACTCCACACAGACAGTGACCCAGCCAGGAATCGAACCTGGGACCCTGGAGCTGTGAAGCATTTATGCTAACCACCATGCTACCGTGCTGCCCTGCTACCGTGCTAACCACCATGCTACCGTGCGGGTAGGGGAGATCCCGGCCATGGATTGTGTTACGGTACCTGACCTGATCCCCAAATTATTTTAGGAAACCTGACGGGAAACCTGAACAATCTTTCAATTTGTAAACTGTGAGGAAAGATTACTTCACCCCCAGATGTGATTCCACTGACAAACTTTATTATTAACCCCATTAATATCCAAGAAAAATGCAGCTTTTCAATTAACTGTTAAACAGTTCTTAAAAAAATAAAGGTCTTTGAGTTAATTTTCCCATCTCCTTCTAAAATTTCAATTAAGCAAAATCCACATAATGTTCAATGTCGTTTATTAAAATGTTAACACTGAGTGGCTTACAGATGTATTCACAAAGTCCTTGGAGAGAAGCATGCCTCCTCTCCTCAGAACCCAGAGAAGAACTCCAAATTAAACTAAAAACAGACACAGGGCAGGGCTGAAAACAAAACTAAAAAACAGACCCAGCCCTTCCTGTGAGTGACATCACAGCCTGCCTAGCTATTAATGCCTTAATCACAGGTTTAGCAGACATATAGGACGGGATTCTCCGGGAATCGGCGGGGCGGGCAGAAACGGCGCAGTGGAATGGCGGGAACCTCTCCGGCATCGGGCCGCCCCAAAGGTGCGGAATCCTCTGCACCTTCAGGGGCTAGGCCAGCACCGGAGTGGTTTGCGCCCCGCCGGCAGGCGTGGAAGGCCTTTGGCGCCACGCCAGCCGGGGCCGAAGGGACTCTGCCGGCCGGCGTGGGTCCGCGCATGCACGCGAGCATCAGCAGCTGCTGATACCTTTGTGTCGGCCATCGCGGAGGCTTACACGGCTGGCACGGAGGGAAAGAGTGCCCCCACGGCACAGGCCTGCCCACGGATCAGTGGGCCCCGATTGCGGGCCAGGCCACCATGGGGGCACCCCCAGGGCCAGATCGCCCCACGCCCCCCCCCCCCCCCCCAGGACCCCAGAGCCCGCCAGGTCCCGCCGGTAAGGGACCTACTCCAATCTACGCCGGCGGGACCTGCATAGAACGGGCGGGACTTTGGCCCATCGCGGGCCGGAGAATCGCCGGGGGGGGGGGGGGGGGGGGGGCGCTGCGGGCTGCCGCCGACTGGCGTGATTCCCGCCCCCGCCAAATCTCCGACGCCGGACAATTCGGCAGCCGGCGGGGGCGGGATTCACGCCGCCCCCCCGGCCATCACCGACCTGTGGGGGGGGGGGGGGGGGGGGGGGTGGAGAAACCTGCCCATTATCTGGATAACTTAACCTAAATTATTTTAATAACATTACTGTGACAGATTTAGAATTCAATGAACATAACAATATCCCACATTCAACACAAATGGGTTAATTAAAGAGCTGAGTCAGGTGACCCACTGAGACTACAAGAGGATTGATCACATGGAGACGCTGGTGAGGGTTGGATGAGGTGGCGGTTGGGCTCAGCTGGCCAGAAAATCTGGGCAAATGAAAGGTTAATTCAGACAGAGCAACCGGTTGAGAATTGGCTTGACCAGGGAGATTGAACTGGCCAGTGAGGCTGAGTGAGCTGATAGGACTGGTTGCATGGCAGTGCTCATGGGGGCCTTGCTTTAGAGTTTTAACCCAATGACCACACGAGAATTGTACAGCACAGAAAGAGCATGCTAGCCCATTGTGCCTAAAGCAAAGACTAATAATAATTGCTTATTGTCACAAGTCGGCTTCAATGAAGTTACTGTGAAAAGCCCCTAGTCGCCACATTCCTGTCTTCTGTTCAGATTGGCCGGTACAGGAATTGAACCCGCGCTGCTGGCCTTGTTCTGGCATTACAAGCCAGCTGTTTAGCCCACTGTGCTAAACCAGCCACCAGTAGACCAGCGATGCTACTTCTGCTACCTATTATTACAATGAGAGATTCTAAATGCAGTTTTGGATATTTTTGTGTCTAACTTTATTCTTAATTTTACAGTATCCCTCTTTAATAGTCACAGAGGAGTCTGGGAAGGAGAGTTAAAACAAATGGTTATTACCAAAATAAAGTAGATACAAGTAACAGTCCCAGTCTCAGCCTACTTAGCAGGTCGGCTCCTACCCGGCCCGACTTTTAATGTCCTGAGTTAAGAGGCCCCTCAGCGGGGAAGCTCGTCCTCCACAAGGCTCACGGGAGATTAATCAGGTTGTCCCATGGGCCTCGTGGGGGTTATAACATCCTCATTTGATGCCAAGTCAATGATCTTCTCAGGAAAATACTGATTCGATTTTATTGAAAACCATGGGAAGATGTTGAACGTTTTCATCAATGTGTATCAGATTTGGTTCAAGTGGGAACAACAAGGTGTTTCAACTTCAATACCTGAGCACACAAATCCAGTGCAATGGAGGGAGTGCTGCATGGCTAAAGGTGTCAATCTTTGGTTGAGATGTTGAGTGGGGACTGAGGATGGGGCTTCATCAATTTTTTGCTATGGTACAGTGAAAAAGAGAAAAAAAATCTTGCATTTGTATAGCAACTTTCACCATCTCGGGACCTCCAGAAGTGCTTTACAGTTAATGAAGTTCCTTTCGAGGGTAACCACTGTTGTAATGCAGGCAGCCAATCTATGCACAGCCAACTCCTAAAACCAGTAACATTTGTTTTTCATAAATTTAGTGTACCCGATTCTTTTTTTCCCCAATTAAGGGCCAATTTAGCATGGCCAATCCACCTACCCTGTTGTGGGGGCGAAACCCACGCAAACACGGGGAGAATGTGCAAACCCCACACGGACAGTGACCCAGAGCCAGGATTGAACCTGGGACCTCGGCGCCATGAGGCAGCAGGGCTAACCCACTGCGCCACCGTACTGCCCCCTAAAACAAGTAACAAGATAATAACTGGATTATCTGTTTTAGTGACATTGATTGAGGGAGAAATATTTGACAGGACACCTGGGCTACCTCCCCGGCTCTTCTTCAAATAGGAATCTTTTATGCTCATCTGAGGGGCCTCAGTTTAATGTCCCATCCAAGAGAGGGAGGGTTTGTTTCACAGTGTCAGCCTGGAGTTTTCACTCAAGTGGAGCACGATCTCGTAACCCTGTGACTCAGGCAAGCTACCAGCAGAGCCGCAGTTGCAATGCGTGAGGTTCAAAGCAGCAGCTGATAATCATGCAGCTTAGTCACAGTCGAACTCGTTGATGAAAGGCCATTAAAAGCTGAAGATTCCCGAGCCACTGATGCAAGAAGGGCAGGGGGTTTGTGCAGTTTTGTGGCCAACATTCATCCCTCATCCATGAAAAACAGATCAACGGGTGACTCCTCTCATTGCTATTCTGTTTAGCTATGAGCAAAATATTGTGTTTATTGGCAGAAGAGTGGCTGCATTTCAAAGCAATTCGTTTTATGTGAAATGGAACATCTTGAAAGCTGTGATAAGACATAGATATACAGAAGCAAGTTATTTGTTTATTTGTTTTCTCTCTACTCTCCCCCCCCCCCCCCCCCCCCCCCCCCGGTGTGTCCATCTGTCAGACTTCAACTAAATCTCACCTCTGGGAGGCACAGTCACCAGCCTTTTCCCATATTTCTGGGTGTTTGAAAGACAACCTGTAAGACACAATCAGAGCAGCTTTTGAATTTATAGTAACATTAAAATCTATCTTCCTATTGGAATGGGTCTCTTTTTCTATTGATTCTTATTTCACAGTGACAGGTGGAGTAATCATTCCTGTCAGTTACCAGACCTCACATCAGAATACACCTCTTCTCTTGTTATTTGTGTGAGCTCGCGTGCCGCGTGAGTACTTGGGGATATCATGCGTATTGTTCCAACGACATATAAACATGATCTTGAAGTCATCTTGCAGGATACGCATATACATTGATGACTTTATCAATTTTCTCTGTTACTTTAACATTTTCCATCTTCTTTTCACCAAGGACTAACAATCCCTTTAAACCTCCATCCCTGACAAAGGTAGCATGAGCTCTCCCCTTCTACCGTGAAAGGAGGTATGATGGCACAGTGGTTAGCACTGCTGCGTCACAGCTCCATAGTCCCAGGTTCAATTCTGGCCTCAGGTGACTGTCTGTGTGGAATTTGCACTTTCTTCCCGTGTCTGTATGGGTTTCCTCCGGGTGCTCCGGTTTCCTCCCACAGTCCAAAGGTGTGCAGATTTGGTGGATTTGTGATGCTAAATTGCCCCTTAGTGTCCAAAGGTTAGGTGGCGTTACTGGGTGATGGGGTGGAGGTGTGGGCCTAAGCAGGGTGCTCTTTCCAAGGGCCGGTGCAGACTCAATGGGCTGAATGGCCTCCTCCTCCTTCTTCCTTCTATACTGTAAGTTCAATGATTCCATCAGACCAAACAAGTCTGCATCTACCACCACCCTCCTCCGCCTGTCTGAACCTGTTCTCACATTGGACAACATCTTCATCAACTCCACTCACATCCTCCATTTAAAAGGTTCCACTATGGCTACCTTGACTGCACGTCTTCACTTTCTGCTTCGTGTCAGAACTCTCTTCCATTCACCCAGTTTCTCCGTCACATTTGTTCTAACGACGCAATTTTGTGTTTCCGAGATGTCTTCTTTTGTACTCAACTCAACTCAGTCAGCGATCTCCACCCCCTTTGTGATTCCAGGTTAAAGTCCAACAGGTTTGTTTTGAATCACTAGCTTTCAGAGTACAGCTCCTTCCTCAGGTGAATGACGAGGTGGGTTCCACAAACACATATATAGACAAAGCCAATGATGCAAGATGATACTTTGAATGCGAGTCTTTGTAGGTAATTAAGTCTTTACAGTCCAGATGGAGCAACTGGAGATAGGGATAATCACAGGTCAAAGAGGTGTGAATTGTCTCAAGCAGGACAGTTGGTAGGATTTCGCAAGCCCAGGTCAGACGGTGGGAGGTGAACGTAATGCGACATGAATCCAAGGTCCCGGTTGAGGCCGTACTCATGTGTGCGGAACTTGGCTATCAGTTTCTGCTCGGCAATTCTGCGTTGTCGCATGACAGTCGCCAGGCAGGAATGTTCCCTTCCAGTCGGGGAATACTTCAGCAGTCAAGGGCATTCAGCCTCTGATCTTCGGGAAGCGTTCTCCAAGGCAGCCTTCAGGCTGTCCGACAATGCATAATCGCCGGGCATAAACTGATAGCCAAATTCCGCACACATGAGTACGGCCTCAACTAGGACCTTGGATCATGTCGAATTACATTCACCCCCTCAACATCTGGCCTGGGCTTGCAAAATCCTACCAACTGTCCTAGTTTGAGACAATTCACACCTCTTTAACCTGTGATATCCCTCTCTCCAATCACACCCTCTGGACCTGTAAAGACCTAATTACCTGCAAAGACTCGCATTCAAAGTATCATATTGCATCATTGGCTTTGTATATATATGTGTTAATAGAACCCACCTCTTCATTCACCTGAGGAAGGAGCAGTGCTCCGAAAGCTAGTGATTCAAAACAAACCTGTTGGACTTTAACCTGGTGTTGTAAGACTTCTTACTGTGCGCACCCCAGTCCAACGCCGGCAACTCCACATCATGCCCATTGTGCTTGACAGGACCCGCGACTGTGTACATTCCATTTCACACACTTCTACTCTCGTCCCGTCCCATCCGGAACCATGATAGTATTTCCCTCTTCTCATTTTCAGCCTCCATGTTCAACAGAGCGTGCTCTGGCATTTTCCACACCTCCAACATGATGCCACCAGAAATCACTACCTCCCCTTCCCTCGCCTTTCAGCATTCCAATGGATCATTCTCTTCACAACACCCTGGTTTGAAATTATTTGTTTATTATTATTATTTAAGAGGTTTAAGGAGGCATTTGGGATATTTTGATTAGCCGAAGTAAGAGTAGGTAGGTTATGCACGGTAGCACAGTGGTTAGCACTGTTGCTTCATAGCACCAGGGCCCCAGGTTCGATTCCCGGTGTGGGCCACTGTCTGTGTGGAATCTGCACGTTCTTCCCGGGTTTCCTCCGGGTGCTCCAGTTTCCTCCCACAAGTCCCGAAAGACGTGCTTGTTTGGTGAATTGGACATTCTGAATTCTCCCTCAGTATACCCGAACAGGCGCCGGAGTGTGGCGACTAGGGGATTTTTCACATTAACGTCATTGCAGTGTTAATGGAAGCCTACTTGTGACACTAATAAAAATTATTATAAAACACTTGTTAGACCACAGCTTGAGTCATGTTTACAGTTTTGGTTACCACATTTCAGGAGGAGGTGATCACAGTAGAGAGGGGGTGGAGGAGATTTAAGAGGACACTGCCAAAAATTGAGAAATATTACTATGAGGAAAGATTGGGTAGGCTGGAGTTGTTTTCTTTGAAATAGAGGTGGTTGAAGGGAATTCCATTGGGATGTATGAAATTACAAGGAACCTGTAGATGTAGTGGATATTTCCCTTAATAGAGGGGACAACTGTAATTACATGTATAGATATAAAGCAATTGCCAGAAAGATTGGAGGGGAATTGAGGAGAAATGCTTTCATATTTGGGAGTCTGGAACTCACTCTGAAAGGATGGTAGAGACAGAAACCCTCATATCTTTCAAAGAACACTTTGCTATGCACTTGCTGTGCTGTAACATACAAGTCTATGGACCAAGAGCTGCAAGAGTCTTTTTAGGCTGGATAGCTCCTTTTTGACTGGCATAAACACAATGGGCCAAATGGCCTCTCGCCTGTAAATCGTACATGTACCTATGTTTCTGGCTTCTTGAGCATCCCCAATTTAAGTCCTCCACCATTGGTCGCCATGCCTTCAGCTGCCAATGGAGCCCCAAACTCTGGAACTCCTTTCCTAAACCTCTCTGCGCCTCCCTTTCATCTTTTATGACATACTTAAAATCCATCCCTTTGTCTAAGGTTTAAATTTTTAAAAACTCATTTACAGGATGTGGGTGTCGCTGGTTAGGCCAGCATTTATTGCCTATCGCTATTTGCCCTTCAGAAGGTGGTGGTGAGTTGCTTTCTTGAATCCCTGCAGTCCCTAAGGTATAGGCACACCCACAGTGCTGTAAGGGAGGGAGTTCCAGGATTTTGACCCAGTGACAGTGAAGGAACGGTGATGCACCATCAATTGCACAGACTTGAGTTGGATACAACTGAGGCTTTATTGCTCTAAGATGTGTGGCCTCCCACAGCAGCTGACAAAATGGCTGCAGCATGGAGGACACACACATTTATACTCCAGAGCCAGCAGGCAGAGACTACCGATGTACCTGTAGTACAGGTCCTACCATAAATCACCTAATATAGTTGCAACAGTGGTTTACTACAAACGGCGATATAGTTCCAAATCAGGATGGTGAGTGACTTGGAGGTCAACCTCCAGGTGATGGTGTTCCCAGGTATCTGCTGCCCTTGTCCTTCGAGATGGTGGCAGTCGTGGGTTTGGAAGGTGTGCGTTATTGTAATGCATCCTGTAGATGGTACACACAGCTGCCACTGTCCATCAGTGGTGGAGAGTTTGAATGTTTGTGGAAAGGGGGGCAATCAAGTTGGCTGATTTTTCCTGGATGGTGTCAAGCTTCTTGAGTGTTGTTTGAGCTGCAATCATCCAGGCAAGTGGAGAGTATTCCATTACACTCCTGACTTGTACCTTATAGATGGTGGACAGGCTTTGTGTGGTCAGGAGGTGTGTCATTCACCATAGAATTCCTAGCCTTTGACCTGCCCCAGTAGCCACAGTATTAATATGGCTAGTCCAGTTCAGTGTCTAATCAATGGTAACCCCCAGGAAGTTGATTGTGGGGGATTCAGCGATGGCAATGCCATTGAATGTCAAGGGTCGATGGTTAGATCCTCACTTGTAGGAGATTGCCATTGCCTGGCACTTGTATGGCACAAATGTAACTTGCCACTTGTCAGCACAAGCCTGGATATTGTCCAGGTCTTCCTGCATTTGGACATGGTCTGCTTAATTATCTGAGGAGCTGCAAATGGTGCTGAACATTGTGCAGTCATCTGCGAACAACTCCATTTCTGACCTTATAATGGAAGGGAGGTCATTGATGAAGAAACTGAAGATGGCTGGACCTGAGGAACTCCTTGGTCATCTGTCCTACTGTTTTGGCATCAAATTCTGTGTAGACACACTCCAATACAAGTTGTTGTTGGCTATGGGTACAATTTAACATACAGGGCTGAAGGGAGGCAATTCTAACTTTTTGTGATATTATAAAGTAAATTGGCTAATAACGAATCAGTGCCTCATCTCACATTGTTCCTGACTGTTTTTCTATTGACTTAAATGGAAATAAAAATTGCGGGAAATATTAAACATATCATTAATTTGCTATCATTCATTGTTCTTCTTACACCAGTGTTGCACCTCTGCCTCTCTACCTCTCCTTCCCCTATTTAAGTCACTCGTTAATTCCTACCTCTTTAACCAAGCCTTTGGGTCATCTTTGTCAGCTGCTGTCTGATTGCACTTCTGTGAAACACTTTGGGATGTTTTATTGAGTTAAATAGATGCAATTTGCATTTGCGGCTGTCACCGTTGTATACATGTCGTCCATTTGCTATCGCGATGTTCAAGGTGTTGATATGTGAAGTCCAATCAAAATTTGGCCAAGTTGTATTCATGGTCCTCAATATTCCAATTTTTCGCAGCCAATGAAAATCTTCTTTTCTAAATTTACTGCAGTCTCCAAAGTGGAAAATTTCTGAATTCTGAATTGATTTGTTGCTGTAAGATTTGTGATTGTTTCAGGGTCTGGGCACATTCCCCTCAAAGCAAACAGAAGAGAAACAGTTGGCCTGAATCTCCTGCCAGTGTGAAGGGTTAATATGTGTAAATACAAATCATTGAAATCACCAAATCAGAGAAAGAAGATGCATATTTTAAAAAGGAAGCAAATTAGTAGGAGAGTAGATTTTTCGGAAGGAGTTATAATGATTTGTTTTTTTTCTCTCTCTATTTCCAGGCTGAATGTCGGAATTTTATCAAAGTACTTTTGAAGAGGAATGGCAGCACGCTCTTCATATGCGGGACCAATGCTTATAATCCAGTGTGTGCAAATTACACAGTGAGTGACCATTGCCTCCTGTAACATTCCTGTATGTGTTTGCCATGCTCGTCTCCTTTACAGCCTGCATAACACAAGACGCCAGCTACTTAATGAGCCAGGGTTGTCAACTGAGGGCTATTGACCCTGGCAGCCTATACAAGGATTGAAGGTTTTGTGAGACTTGTAACATTTTGGCAGTATAAGCCTAAAGGAGTGGAACAGAAAGAATTCCATTGTAGTGTTTTATATCTAGATGTCTATAATCTAGACAAAAAGAATCTTAGAAATTTCAGGATAGAAGGAGGCCATTTGGCTCATTGCACATTGACTAATACCGGAGGGATAAATGCAGTTGTGCAAGGTACAGTTTACAGGATTCAGCAGTACTGGCTAGAGATCTGAATTTGGGCCTTTGCTCCACACAGGTTTGCTCCAAAACCAGTCACTTGATATCGGCGAAGCAAAGGACCTGTGGGGACAGTCTGAGAGTTGGGAGAGCTGGTAACATGGCAATGAAAGGTGTTCCGATGGGAAGAGGAGACCAATGTCTTCTAAGCATATTATCATAGGAGGGACATAAACACGTCAGCGGTCATCGGTGGCCAATTGAGCCAATTAAGTGTTCAATTAAATGCCATCTTCTTCCCCAGCTGGCACTTTACCTCAAACCTTGGTAACATCCCTGCAGGTTATCAAATGGATTCCTCCTTCACTGCTGTTGCATGGCCCACAGAGGGGTCCCATGGATGGCAATGGCTACCTCTGCAGATACTGCACTGCTGCTTGAGGGTATACCCCTACCCCTCTTTCCCTCTCCCCCTCCCCCTTTCCCTCCTCCCCCCTTCCTCCTCTCTCCTCACTACCTTCCTTCTGCACTGTAAATTCTATGATCTATCCCCCCTCCTTCACCCCTCTCCCTATTCCCCCGTAATATTAATGTCCCCTAGTATCTAAGTTAGAACTGGAATTTTAATTGTTTAATAGATTGCACTTATTGTTTAATAGACTGTGCCAACATATAAAGGGGATACAGGTGGCACTGTTTTGTTATTGGGGAAGAGAATACAGAGCATTGTAAATTGGTGTTGAAGAGTCAAGGCTTGCTTCCCAGTTCTTATTATATAGTTACCATTGGAGCTAAACAATGGTAACAAAGGATGGTTTCTGCCTGTAAGAAAGAAGAATTGCAAACTAATATTTCTTCTGATGAAAGACTATTCTGAATTCTAACTAGGAGGGTTATTCAGAGTAATTTTGAAAACAAATGGTTGAATCCTAGGATAGAGTGTTGAGGTATGACTACCCACCATTGTATTCTGAGCATCAACTCTATAACCAATGGAAGAATGAAGATACCATGTGGACACAGGTTACGTCCTTGGCCAAGATAAAGAAGGAATGGCCTTGGCACTTTCATTACTGTACGAAAGCAAAAGCAAAGTAAGGTGAGGTATTTTCAGAATTGGAGATCTAGATTTGGACTTAGATGAAGGTTTGGGTACATTATTAACTTTCACGGATAATATTTATCAAAAGGATGACTTATCCTTTTTGTGTTATGTGGCTTGGTCAGATTTTGACAAATATAGAAAGTTGGAAGATAGCCCCATAGAATAGTACATAATGGAATTTAACAGATTGTATATAAGGCTTCAAAAATTCCACCTAGAAATTCCTCAGTCATTGCTGGTGTTCAAGTTATTGGACTGTGCTAAAATTGCAAATATGGATAGGCTTCTGGTTTTGTTAGTTTTCAGCAAGACACAAACTGCTAGAACAAATGTCAGAAGCACTAAGAAAGGTACTGGGCAAATATTCCTCCCTAGCAGCCTTCATGACTGCGATGAATGTAGAAATTGTTATATATTATGTTTCATGTTTGTGGCAGCAATGTTATTAACACTCCTGGTTTAAAATCCATTCAAAGGTGTCTACTAAAGCTGTAATACAGGCGTCACAAAAAGTGAACGAATTTTACAAATATGGCGAATGGGACATTGTTTTAATTGTGGTCGATTCTCTAGGGTATAGATAGTTTGAGGCATTGTATTTAGCCCTAACTAAGCAGGCCATGGGACATTCTAACGGGATATCAATGATGTAATTAATGAGAGGAGCCATGTCAGTCTGTAGTTTGCAGTTTTGTCAAATGCTGGTAGATTGAGCAGAAGGGTCTGAATTGGACCTACTCTTGAAAGTGTCTCTCTTCAAAAGTCTCTGCACAAAAGACCCTAGTAAACCTGTTGTGTTAACTTTAATTATAAGTGACATTTGATCTGTATTTTTGTTGCTTGACTGGAATATTTATAGTGAAGGGTAAGTTAAAGTTTTTGTCCTTTTATTTAAGAACTGTTTAACTGTTAATTGTTAAGCTATTTCTTTGATATTAATGTGATCAGCTTGTGTTTTAGGTGTGATCCAAAGTTCCATTATACAATAAACTGTCCGAAGCGAAATAATATTGTTTGAAACCAAACATGAGACAAAGACTGTGATCAAAGGGAAGGCATTGTCTTAGTTATGCGAAGTTTAAGTCCGGTGATGAATGTGCTGGTTGCAGAGTCCTTCAATTTTGCCGTATTAGACAGCAGATGTACATCTACAGTATGTTGAATGGGCTGGTTGAAAAATTACCTGGATTAAGGGACAAGATAAGAACAAGATTAGGGAATTTGGAAGTTCCATGAATTTTAGGTTTTGGGTTGAAAATACACTTAAATCTCAAAAAATAGTAATGATTCCTTGTAAAATCACCGGAAGGAAACATTTTATATGCACAGATGTTGTATCCAGCGAAATACATTTATTATTGAGCCGACTATCGATGCAGAAAGCACTTATGAAAATTGACATGGAAAGTGACAAGGCCATCATACTTGAAAAAACTGTGGGCTTAAATTGTATCCTGTTAATGAGTCCTTGCAAAGAAATTAGGGAAGCACTGTTAGCATTGGAAAACAGAGTCTGGAAGACAAAAAGTTGATTGTGTTAAAGTTGCATTAGCAATTTGTCCGTCCATCTTCCCAAAGATTGAAAATTTTGCTGATGGATGAAGAGATAAAGAATACATCAAACTTATAGAACAGATTCCGATAGATGTGTTATACGTAAGAAATATAGAAGAACACCATTGCGAACCATAGTGGGTATGCCATTAGCAAGAGATTTTAATGATGTTATGGCTATGGATCTTAAGGTGTAGGGTAAAGAAAAGAACATTTTTATTTTACACTTTGTAGACTTGGCAACGAGTCTTAGACAGTTAACAGTTATACATCGGAAAGAAATATTGTGGAACAAACAATGGAAAAATGGATAGAGACCAGACTAGGGCCACAGGTAAAGTTCCTCACTGATAATGGGGGAGGGGAGGGGGGAGGTTGTGCTGATGATGAATGGGGTACGTGTGAGAGCATGAATATAATAGTTACGAATAGAGCTGCAGAAACCCCATGTAGTTACGGGGTGTGTGAGGCAAATCATGCTATGATAGATTAAATGCTTCGTAAAATGTTGACAGATAAGCCAAATTGTAAATTCCTTTGGCTTTAGCATGGGCTATCCATGCCAAAAATTCACTACAGATGGTTGGGGGCTACAGCCCGTATCAGTTGATTTTTTGGGAGTTTCCAAAATTCCTTCTGTCATGAATGATCATCCTCCAGCTTGGGAACAGACTACAATTAGCTTAATCTTTTCTTTGCATTTGAATGCACTGCACGCAGGCAGAAGAGCATTCCTTAAAACAGAAAAAGAATTTGGAGTGCTTTGAGGCACAATGCATGGTCATCTGAAAATGTTTTCAAATAAGGGGGCATGAGATACTATAAAAGAGATGGATTTGACATCTGGAAAGGTCCACGAAAGCTTTTGTGTACAGTTGGTAAGACAATAATTTTGCAGCATGGAAACCAGACTGTGAGGTCACACGTGTAAAGATTAGTAGGATTACAAGTTTGCAGATTCAAAAGGGGTTATTGAATGTGCTGAGGAACCCCGTACATCTCAGAGACGTATTACAAAATTATGAGGATCAGATCACGGGAATTTGTAGGGTATCTGAAGAGGGACATTCAGTTGAAGATGGCTTTTCAAGTGCACTCTACTAAAGCAAGGATGAGCCACTATTTTGAAGGGGTGGAGGATAGGTGCGATGCTATTGAGGGGGCCCACCAACCATACGCACAAGTTCTGGTCATGCCACAGGCTGGAGCTTTGACACCATTTCGGCGATCCTGAGTGTGAGGGTGGAACCCTACACACTGGCAGTGAATTGTTGGGGTCTCCGATGTGCCGGAATTGTGGACGGGGCAGGGATGGATGTCCTGGCCTTCGCTTCATTGGTAGCACAAAGGCAAATTTGTTGGGTTGGGGCTGGTTGCGCCGCCGAAGGCTTCGGCGTTGATGGGTGATTTGATCGAGTTTTTGCACCTCGAAGGTCAAATACACTGTAAGAGGGTCTATTGAGGGGTTCGATTGTAGATGGCGACCGTTTAGAGTATATAGCTTAAGAAGGTCAAGAAATATGGTACAGACTAGGAATGCTACAAGGAGCAGAAGACCATATGATCGGGAGGTATCATTGGCTCCCAACAAATTAGATGATAAATTAATAACAGATGCAAAGCAGCAAGAACAACAAAGTTGGAAAGAATCTGAGGTGTACACCGAGTGCCCAGATAGGGGACAATGCGTTTTATCTCTCAGATGGATATGCATTGAAAAGGTTCACCGACAGCAGGAAAATTTATTATGAAGATCTTTTCGTTTCTGTTACCCACAAATGCTTGAGAATGCAAGTTGATACATATTAAAGCTGCTTTCTTACAGAGACATCAGCTTAGAATCATGGAATCCCCAAAGTGCAGAAGGAGGTGTGATGATATGATCTGCATACTCGTCTGCCATTGGGCCAGAACGTCGGCTTACCATTGGCCCTGGTCGGTCATGTGCCTCTCGACCGATTGGCCGAGAGGCTGAGTTAACCACGCCTCTATCAACGAGGTATAAATGCTCAGAAGCCTGACGATCGGCCTTTTCCACTGTAGACGATCGCCAGGCTGTGTTCTAGTTAATTAAAGCCTGACATTGGTAAATCACTCGCCTCGCGTGCAATTGATGGTGCATCAGGAGGCCATTTGGTTCATCGAGTCTGCACCGGCACTTGTACTGAGCACCCTACTTAACCTCGAAAGAGAAAGTTTTCTTTGTCCTCTGAGAGACTCACGAACACAGAAAGGGTACTCTGGAAGTTAAATAAATGTGTATACAGGTTGAATAGCGCTGCCAGAATTTGGTATTTCTCAGTTTGGTTAAAGTTGGGCTGTCTTCAGTTGAAGGCACACCCTACAATGTTTTATTGTCACTATGGAGGGAAATGTTCAGGCATCTTCATGATTCACTTTTTACATCCAGGATCCTGACTGAAATTTTAAATGGAACAGGGCACTCGCAACAGTACCTATAGAGCAGGGGTGGGCAAACTACGGCCCGCGGGCCGCATGCGGCCCGCCAAAGGTATTTCTGCGGCCCACCAAGTCATTAAAAAAAAAATTTTTTTTTTAAAAAATTTTTTTTTAAGGTTAGTGGGGGGGGGGGGGGGGGGGGGGGCTGTTGGGTTACTTACTGGTATAGGGTGGATACGTTGACTTGAGTAGGGTGATCATTGCTCGGCACAACATCGAGGGCCGAAGGGCCTGTTCTGTGCTGTACTGTTCTATGTTCTATATGAGGCGCCCAGAATCATAACCGGGTGAAGTAATTATTTTACTTAATATACTATGCGGCCCTTTGTGAATTGTGAATTTCTGAATGTGGCCCTTGCACGGAAAAGTTTGCCCACCCCTGCTATAGAGTATCACACAGACAATGGGCTGGATTCTCCCAAAATGGGGCTATGTCTCCATGCCGGCCTAAAAATGCTGGGGTTTCATTTCCCAGTTTCCTGCAAAAAGTAAAGGTCGATTCAACTACCTTCTGGGGGCTAGCAGAGTCTCAGGGAGCCTCGCGCAGCTTTGGCTGTGGATACGGGCCCCCCGCACTTCTGGTTCTGAGTCCGCGCATGCGCACGGCGGCGGCCTCCAGCGGTCGGGAACATCGATTCTCCGCCCCAGCATTGAACGCAATTTTGGCGCGGGGCTGGGTAGAATCTAGCTCAATAAATACTTTTGGGAGATTATCCACTGCAAAATGCGTCAATGTAAAGAGACTAGCGACATAGCGAGCCTAAAACGATGCTAGAGAACAGGGAGGTTCACAAGATTAAGTGGGTTGATAGCAATTACCAATTATCTGACTGATGAAAAAGGGGACTAGTTCGAAGAAGTTATTAGAAATTATTAAGGAGGGGTGTCTTTTCCTATAAGGAAGACATATATGACTGAGAAAAAAAGGGAGAATCGGGTGCATTTATTGCAGAAGAAAAATTATATATACACATTTGTATCATGGTATATTATAATTTACCTCAAATTTAAAGAATACTTTTTTTCTTTGAGGAAAGAGTTAATGGGCGCGATTCTCCGCTCCCGCGAGGCATCGGGAAGGCCGTCGTGAACTCGGCCGAGTTTCACAACGGCGCCAGAGGCCGCTCCTCGCACCCTATTCACCCCCCCCCCCCCCAAGGGGGCTAGGAGCGGCGTGCTGTAAATCTCGGCCGCCGGGAATGACGCGGCCGGCGCACCTAATGACGTCAGCCGCGCATGCGCAGGTTGGCCGGCTCCAACCCGCACATGCGCGGTTGCCGTCTTCCCCTCCGTTGCCCCGCAAGACGTGGCGGCTTGACCTTGCGGGACGGCGGAGGGGAAAGAGTGCGTCCCTTGGAGACGACGGCCGTGGTGCTCACTCCCCTCTCCGCCCCCCACAAGCCACAAACAAGCCTTTGGCGCCATATTCATGCCGGCAGCGACCAGGTGTGGTTGCCGCCAGCATGAACAGGTCAGGAACGTCAGGCTACTCAGCCCATCCGGGCCAGAGAATCGCCGGTCGCCGTGAAAAACAGCGAGCGGCGATTCTCAGAGGGGGGGGGAGAGAATCGCAGCGGGTGCCAGAGTGGCATGTCGTGATTCACCCGGCCCTCCCGCGATTCTCCCACTCGGCGTGGGGAGCGGAGAATCGTGCCCAATGTTTCCTAGTACTTAAGTTGGAACTGGGGTTTTAATTGCTTATTAGATTGCACTTATTGTTTAATAGACTGCACCAGTATATAAAGGTGATACAGGTGGCACAGTTTTGTTGTTGAAGTGATTACTGAACACAATAAACTTGGAGACTCGCTTCCCGGTTCTTATTATATAGTTACCATTGGGGCTTAGCAGACAGGAGGTGAGCATAAATGTGTAATGAAGCCCTTTGTTAGTTGAACTAGTATTAGGAACAACGTGGATTGATGATGGTCCTGGCTCCCAATTAGTCTCCCATGGGTGAATGTTTAATTTTACAGCCTGTTTTAACACTCCTGTACGGTACCTAATGAAATCTGTAAAGTTGATCTGACCCTGGACCTCAAATCCTTGTTTCTTGTCAAAACTGGCCAGAGAAAATGATCTTTCATTGCTTCCCAAAATGTTTCAGAATTTTGAACACTCCCACATTGATCAGTTCAAGCCCAGCCTCAAAAGAGAATCCATGCAACTGACAGTATCACATTTTTATTCCATTTGCTACATCCAATTTCCTACAACAGCTACATCTAACCTCTGCTGACAGGGCGAGCTAGCTTGGAAATGTTGACCCAGCTCAAATCCACTGCCGTTTCCTCTAGTTTCCATGCTTTCCAGCAAAGAAATTGCAAGCCAATTAGGAAGCAGAGTTATCCTCCATTCCAAGGAACCCTGTTAAAATTGTAGAACTGATGGAATTAAACACGATACATTCCCGGTTCTGTTATATTTAACCAATCACCCGTTTTGTGAGCTGGACTTCTGACAGTTGACGTATTAACGGCAGAAACTAACCAGTCAGAATGTGTAGAGACATCAGATTATGCGGTCATCTTAACTACAACTCCATTCTTTTTTTGCCCTGATATTTTACTCTGCGCACAGAGAATGAATTATTGATGCAAGAAACACTTGCTGTTGAGTTGAATTCGTATTTTCTTTCTGGATTTTATCTTTCCTGACCCACTTTAAAGTGGGTCCCCGTTTCCTTCCATTTTAATTCTGTATTCCTCTTAAATGAATCTTTCTGACATTTGTATGGTGTGATGAACAGACCTTTCCGTATGACAAGAACAGAATTGATCTGTCCCTGTAACCTTTCCAACACATCCTTTTTCTTTGTGCCGCGAAAAGAAAATCTATAACCCGTGCAACCACACCAATTTATTTGAACACCTACCCACAGGCACGGTTTTGGAACCACAGGGGTTTGAGACTTTGCTTCAAATTTCACTTTGCTATTGTGCATTTGTGTGCCCGCTGATACAATGTAGGTGTTGCGGTTACTCAGTGATACTGGATACAGTGGGATTAAATTCTGATTACTCCTTAATTCTGCATATTCTCATTGTCCCTTCACCATCTCCTGTCCCAACGGAGCCCAGAACCTTGTTAAAAGGAAAAAAAAAATTTAAGCCGTAAAGGAGTTTAAGGTGATGGGCCTGAAGTAATTTTAGAAGCCATCCTCAACAACAGGAAGTATTGACTGCTAACACGGCACAATTTATTTTTGGGCAAATATTGATTTACAGCCATTATAGTCATGTGATTAGGGGTCTCATGCACCTGAATTTTCCAAGTCAAGGCCAGTGGGTGAGGGTGGGCGCCAAAAACAGGGGCCGAGATTTTCCAGCCGTTCACACCAGCCGCGTCCCGCCGAATGACGAACACCCCATGGTGTTTTCTTCGGCAGCGGTGGATGCGGGGCATGCAAAACCCTGGAGACATTTGCGGGACAGGAAGTTCCTGTCGGAAGCCAATGACGGCTGCTGGCAAATGCGCTGCGGGGGGGTTTGTGCTGGAAAATCCTGTCCAGGGACTCATAAAATCATCCTTGTATTTCTCCATGTGTTATTCTATTTTTCAACCGGTATCTTCTGGGAAGATAGAAACAGGGAGTAGGTTAAACTATTCCAAAGTACTCCTGGCTGGTCTCCCATGTTCTACGCTCCGTGAAGTACAGATCAACCAAAACATCTTGGGCGCGATTCTCCCAAAACGGGAGAAATCGTAAGGCTGGCGTCAAACCCGGGTGGGTTTGACGCCAGCGCGCCCCTTCCCGACCGGGAACCGATTCTGGTCCCCGGTCGGGGCTAGCAGCCCGACGCCGCAAGCTCCGGCATCACGGGCTTAACGAATTTCGTTAAGCCCGCTTGCCGGAGTTAGCGCCGGCTGACGCGTCATATGATGTCAGCCGCGCATGCGCGGATTGGAAGACTCCAACCCGCGCATGCGCGGATGACGTCATCGCGTATTTGCGCGAAACCCGCGCATGCGCGGGCCGGGATGCCCCTCAGCCGCCCCGCGAATGGATACTGCGGGGCGGCAGAAGGACAAATAGTGCGTGGGCATCGGGCCCGCTGCCCGCGATCGGTGCCCACCGATCGCGGGCCCATGGCACCCTTGGCACAGCCGTGGTACTGCCGTGCCAATCGGTGCCATGGTTATAAAAAGCGAGTTGTTCCCGCCGTTTTTACGAACGGCCAGACCAGGTCTGTTTGCCGTTCGTAAAAACAGCGTAAAGGGCTGGGGCTTCGGCCCATCGAACAGCTGTGAATCGCTGCCGGCCGTAAAAAAAACGGCGGCAGCGATTCGTGTCGGGAGTTGGGTGGGGGGAGAATAGCGGGAGGGCGGGAAAAATGTCGGGAAGGCCCTCCCGCTATTCTCCAACCCGTCGTTGGGGTCGGAGAATTTTGCCCCTTTTTTTTAAAATGTATTCTTTCATGGGAAGGGGCAATCACTGGCAAGGCCCGCATTTGTTTCCCATCTCTAATTGCCCTTGAACCAAGTGTCTTGCTAGGCCATTTCAGAGGGCAGTAAAGAGAACCACAGTGATGCAAGCCTAGACTCGCATGTGGGTCAGACCAGGTAGGGATGACAGATTTCCTGAACCAGATGGTTTTTTCAATACTTGATCACCGTTGAGACCAGCTTTTAACTCCAGATTTTCTGAATTGAATTTAAGTTCCACCAGCTGCCATGGTGGGATTTGAACCCACACTCCTAGGTGATTAGCCAGGGCCCAGGTCTAGAGTGCTAGAGTGCTAGACCTATGAAATTACCACTATGCCATCGTCTTAACTCACGGTAAGCCCTGCTCCCCCATCACCTTCAGCTCGCTGACCGACGTTGCTTCCTGGTCAAGCAACATTTTGATTTTCAAATTCTCATCCTTGCTTTCAAATTCCTCCATGGCCTCATTGTTCTCTATCACTATGATCGCCTCCAACCCCACAACACTCTGAGATATCGGAGCACCTCTAATTCTGCTCTCTTGTGTATTCTCAATTAAAAATCCTCCCCCATTGATGCCTGTGTCTTCAGTGTCTAGCATTTTCCAGCATTTTCTCTTTCACCTGTGTCTTCAGTGTCTCGACCTGAAGCACTGTAATTCCCTCCCTACACCTCCCCGCCTCCCTAACCCACTTGCATCCTTTAAGATGCTTCTTAAAACCTTCCTCTTTGCCCAAGCTTTTGGTTATCTGACCTAACATCTCCTTATATGGCTCGGTGTGGTATTTTGCTTTGCAATGCCCCTGTAAAGTGCCTTGCATCATTTCATTACGTTAAAGGCGCTGTGTGAATATAAGTTGTTGTGGTTTTATATTCAGCCCCCTGAGTGTGGGTTAGATCAAGAATAGGAATGATCAGGATCTTAACTCCATCCATCCGCCTTGGTTCCCTTGGCTTAGTCCCATTGCCTAACAAAAATCTACCAATTGCAGTTTTGAAATGTTCAATTGATCTCATCTCAGCTGCGACAGGAGTTCCAGATTTGACAGAGACATTCAAAATCATGAATTGTCTTTTGATAAAGTAAATAAGGAGAGATCGGACAGAATTTTTCACGCCAGCAGCACCGGGTTTCCCGGCGGCATGGGATGGCTCCAATGGGAAATCCCATCAACAAGCGGCGGAAAGATAGCATCCACCGCCAGCGAATGGCACGCCGCCGAGAATCACGCGGCTGGGGGACCGGTGAATCCTCCCCACTGTTTCTGCTTGCAGGTTAGTTTGAGAATACAGATTTAAGGTGATAGATAAAACAACCAGACTTTGTTTCTGCAGCATGTTGTGGTCTGGAACATATTACCTGAAACAGTGGTGGAAGCAGATTCATTGGTAATTTCCAAAAGGAAACGGATTTAAGTCCTTGAAAAGAAAATAACTTAACGGGGCTATGACAGAAGAGCAGTGGTGGGGAACTAATTGGATCAGCCTTTCAAAGATCCAACACAGACACAATGGGCTGAATGGTCTCCACCTGTGCTGTATCATTCCATGATTTCCACTATCCTTTGTGCGAAGTACTGACATTGCGTCTGAATGGCCTAACTCTTAAGTTTAAGGTTGTGCCTCTTGTGCTGGACTCTCTTACCAGTTTAATCTATCTATAAAGATCCAGGAAGCTAAGCAGTAGGGTGAACACTGGTTTATTCACGGTCATAGGAAATCTGCCTATCGCAATAAATATACATATAGAGTAAGTCCCTTTGGGACAACCAGTTCTTGTCCGGGCCAGCCTTTATACTGTGATATTTCAAGCCCCAGCTAAGCAGACCTCTGCCCACTAGTGGGAAAGCTCATATTCCACAGGGCGATCAATCAGGCTACCCCTGTAGGACTCATGGGGGCTATTACACTATCAAATCCCTTTATCAACTTCAACATCTTTAATGTTCTGTATTAGGAGCGGGATGCAGGAATGTGGGGGAGAAGCCTAGTCTATACAACCTGTTCCATTGAGCCCTGGTATCATTCTTGTGAATCTGCACTGCAGCTCCCCCAACAACCCCCCCCCCCCCCCCCCCCACACACAAAGGCCAATAGAGCCTTGAGACCCTGTGCCCAGAACTGACTAATTGAATACAGTCCTCTGGGTGTGATCGCACCAGAGCTCTATACAGATGCAGCATAGCTTTTGCCCATGAATCCGATAATCTATAGCCTTTTCAATTACTTTTGGTACCTTCTGAGGGTATTGACTTGCACTGGGTATAATTCCACACGTACTGCCACCCCTCATTACCTCATTCAAGTGAACAGTCTTCAGTGAACAATCTTCACCAGTGAACATGTGCAGGATATTTGACTTTGAAATTTATTGCGCTGAACCCAATCCAATTCTCATTCTCCAGAACCATTTCGAATTACCTTCTTGAAAATTATGCATTCCCTTGGTCTCCTTTACATCTTATTCCACAAGTTTATCATCCTTTGTGCTAAAAGGTTCTTCTAACTCCAAAGTTTTAACTACAGTTTCCACCAGCACATTACCAGTTTAGATCTTTAGGGTTGCTTTATCCAACCGTTGCACTTTCTGCACATCATCATCCTTCAAACTATCGATTTGGGCTGACCAAAGTGCAAGGCAATACATAAATATCACTTCCAATATGATTCCAATACATTCCATTTGTCACGAGATGTGCCACTTTAATTTTGAAAGAAATATTTTCAAACATTCAACTGACTGGAAATGTTGCATTTGAAATGAGAACAAGCTACTTAAAAATGCAAGGCCATGTTCCAAGATGAATATTGAAAAAGAAACCAGAAACCCATCGAAACTCGTCACTGTCTAAGGAAGAGACATTAAAGTGCTGGATATTGAAACAATGGCGCGATTTAGAGGCCACACTGCACCTGAAAAGCAGCTCAACACTGCTACACTGAGGAGTTCCGCCGATCGGATCTCCTCAGTGTACAAAATTAGGCTATGTGCGTCCCCCGTTTATCCAACGCAAGCCGTGTTTTATAGCCTTGTGTTTCTCGACACTGCAAGGCACCAGGAAACATGCGGCTAAATACACCCGCTATGGGAATTTGTTCCCATTTAGTTAAATCACACCCAATAGCTGCCACAGGCAGACCCACCCAAAATATTTTGGAAGTACGCAATAGGTGAAGTATAACGAGCCTGGCTGTAGTCACTGCGAAGAGTTTGCAAGTGGTACAGGGATAACCAAGAAAGTTTCCATTCGAGGAAACAGGCCGAAATGCTGCACTCTCTCCCTCACTATCTTTTGGAAAAGTTGGCATAGGGAGTTCTCCCCAAAGATGACGCTGGGCGGGATTCTCTGGCTGCATCCACCCGGCGACCGGAGAATCCCGCCAGAGGTCAATGGAGTTCTCCCGTGGCGTTCTTGCAGCGGGCGTGGCAGGAGAAACCAGCCTTAAGTGTCATTTTGGAAGAGAAAATCATTGCGATCTTCCCGCATTTAGCTGTCTAAGAGATCACAGAGATCTATGGCACCCTGATCTAAAAGCGACAGTTCTCCCCGCCCCAACCCCCGCAAAATCTCTAGCATCAGAGTTTCAGTGCCCACCCCGGATATTCTCACCAGCATCTAACATTCTCCCCCCCCCCCCCCCCCCCCCCCCCTCCCCGGCAAGGATCTCCATTCGGAAGTCTTCTCCCCCGCATAGCTCTTCTCCCCCGTCGCCCCTCCCCCCCAAACCCATCCTTTCTCACTGGCAGTAGACCTCCCCAATCACTGGTATTGTTGACGACCCCCCCCCCCCACCACCCAGGTGGTCAACACCCTGCAATGGGGTCGTTTAAGGCCTCCTCCCTTCAAGCCTTACTCTTTCAGGCCCTGCCCTCTTAGCAGTGCCAAATTACCAGGAATGTGCTATTGCACTGCCCTTCTATGTCCCTGACCACATGGGTACTCCAACATCCTCTGAGCTCCTTGGGCGAGGTCATCACGCCTGATCTCCAATGAGGACATGATTCAGATTATGTCAGCAGGAATCTGTAAGAGTGTGTAGAACCCGTGAAAGTAGAAGTAGTAGGGGAAGAACTACTCGGAGTTAAAAAAGGTCAAGGCTTGGCCACTGGAAGTAAAATAGGTCAGGATTGAATCCATAGGAGTTGCGGATGGGCAAATTTAAAAAAAAAAATTTTAGTGTACTCAATTCATTTTTTCCAATTACGGGACAATTTAACGTGGCCAATCCACCTACCCTGCACATCTTTGGGTTGTGGGGGCGAAACCCACGAAAACACGGGGAGAATGTACAAACTCCACACGGACAGTGACCCAGAGCCTGGATCGAACCTGGGACCTCGGCGCCATGAGGCTGCAGGGCTAACCCACTGCGCCACCGTGCTGCCCTGGGATGGGCAAATTTAAATTGGAGGTTCCAATTTAAATTGAAATTAAATTGGAGGTTCCACAATAGACCAAAAAGGAGTGAAGATGATGCTCCACTCAGTTGAACAGCCACAAGGAAGTATAGCAGGGAGTGAAGATCCACTTGACAATAGTATTCCAGGGAACGTGGAACAGATCCATTCCCAAAACAAAAGAGCAAGAAAGCTGATCCTATCAATACTTGTGGAGACCACAAGGGGATTAGCCACGAAACACATGTGGGGTTAACCAATGATAAGGAAGACAAAACAAATCCAAGTGTTAAAATTCACTCAAGGTGAAGTACTGGACGCAAAACCTGAATTTGTACAGGAGGCAAAAATAAAATTACTGCCCATTAACAACTTAGAAACCAGATTTGTATGAGTGCCAACTTGCCAGGTTTCCAGGAAAGTGTTATGGCACTGCCCTTCCATGTCCCCGACCAGACATTACTGAGGTAGACAGCCAGGTGTTAAAACCGATCCAAGCAGACCAGAGTAGCAATCTGGAAAATGTGCATGTTAAAAACTTCTGTGCTGAACAGCATGAAGGCAGGGCCAGTGAGAAGCACAGACTACCCCTACGAGGGGAAACCATGAGTAATCTGGGAGATAAAGCAACCAAAACCCTTAGACGATACTTAATGCGGAGTTACAGCAAGGAACAGGCACAGGGCTACTGACAAAATTATTTGTCCTGCCTACCACCAACTTCAGAACTCTGATGCCAGCTTAATTTTTGTAAATGCAGGTTGTGTTTTGTTTGTAATGAACCACCTGAAAAGGAAAAAAAGACAACGTAAAATAGATTAAATACAAGGCCTAACAGAGTTTGCGATCACCTGGACATCATGGTGACAGCACAGCAGAATGGTTGCAATTCGAGTAAGAAAGTGAATGTATTTTGTTTTGGCTTGTCATTTTTATACCTTGTATTGAAATGACCATGAATCTGACTTCAATTATTATGATGCAGATGTGCCACGAGGCTGTGCCCCTTTAGTTTTGGAACTGTAATTTTTCAACTTTCCACACTGGATATTTTGTAATTTGAAATGAGACTGAACAAACTACTGCAAGTCCATCTTCCAAGGCGAAGGCGGGAGATCAGAGAACCCACCCTCAGGGAAGTGTGAAGAGAGAGACATTTCCGCTAATTCAAAGACCCATCAAACTCTTCGCTATCGGCGGCATATGACACAGTGGATAGCACTGGAACTGCGGCGCTGAGGACCCGGGTTCGAATCCCGGCCGTGGATCACTGTCTGTGTGGAGTTTGCACATTCTCCCCATGTCGATGTGGGTTTCACCCCCACAACCCAAAGATGTGCAGGTTAGGTGGATTGGCCACGCTAAATTGCCCCTTAATTGGAAAAAAAAAATAATTGGGTACTCTAAATTTAAATTAAAAACTCTTCGCTATCTAACGAGGAGACATTTAAAATGCAAAGTACTGGATATTGAAACATTACTGCCACAGGTAGACCCACCCAAAACGTCTTGGAAATACACAATGGGTGCAGTATCACAGGGCTGCTTGCAGACACTGCAGAGAGATTGCATGTGGCACAGGGAGTGTCAAGATACATTTCAACAAAGGAAACAGGTTGAAAAGCTGTGCACTCTTCCCCTCATTTTTAGAAAAAGTAAACGTCCCCCGATTTGAGAAGGCAACTGTTGGAAACCTAGCAACCAGCCACGATCTAGTAAGAATTGTAACATCTCCTTCATCTGATCGCATCCAAGAAACTAGCCAACCTAAATCAGCCACAACATTTAAAAACTGACTCAAGGGCAATGGAAGGGCATTTTTACTTTTTACTTTTTATATTGAACCCTAATTTACCTGGTTTCCGATATCCGATTGTGTGTAGGCCCTAATGACCGACTGCTTGATGCCGTGTTTTTATTTTTTTCCTCCCATGTTTACTGCTGTTTCAAGAAAAACCTGGTTTGATTGGCTCCTTATTAGTTATATACATTCTGATTTGAAAAAGGTATATCCTCATGATAAAGAAGCGTAAATCCTTTGTTATGACTAACCAAGGGGGTTGAGTAGATAGAGGGAGCTAGTTCATCTCTTCTCACCTGGTTGTAACAAAGTGAGTCTAGTGAAAGGTTGGCATACTAAATTCACTCACATACACCCAATGATGTATTCTTAAAGCTTCCCTCAAATAATTTGAATCATTACCTGAATTGCTTGATGATCATACAACCCCTGAGAGGTTTGACCCTGCAAGGGTTAATGTTAATTTTCTATCTTAGTGAATTTGTGCGATACAGTTTCAGTGTACATGTTTGTGTGAAAATTGAGGTCAGCAAAAAAGATGTGGCACAAGTCGTGGCAATGATTAAGTGCAGTTTCAGTGGCCCTAAAGTAAGGGATTCTGTTACTTTAATTTGTTTAATTGGCCATAACTCAAACAACCTCCGCAGCGTGAAAATTTCCGGGAGTTAAAATTTTTATAAACACAGTTAATTATAACTGTAGGATTCCTTCCGTCTCTTTCGAGCTAGGTTTACATTTCTAAAAGATAAAAAAAACACACCAGAATAAAGAGACCCTTGTTCCCATTCGTAAGATTTCTGAAGAATGGCTGATTGGGATAGGATTCACCAATTGTGTTTATACTGGAATGTGACAAGTATTTACCTAATCAGGTATCTGATGCTGGCAGGTCTGAGGATCGCATTTCCTTTCGACTTTTAGAAAACACAAAGGCCATGTCTATCATCCAGTGTAGCATGAAACTGGAAAGGGGGTGAGGTAAAGAAGAGTGTTGGTAGTTGCTGGCTGTGCATAAAAAATGGAAGAGACGGAAAATAAATTAGTCAGCGTAACTAGTCAATTGATACCACAGACCATTCCCATTCTCAACCCCCCCCCCCCCCCCCCCCCCACCACCTCCTACCACTTCCTACAGCTGTTCTTTTCTGTCATTGTTCCATCCTGGTTTCCTGCCGATCTCAGATTCAAGTTGTCATTTGCTGTTATATTTTCTTCCTGATTAGGGAAATACTTGTCACATTTCGGTATAAACGCAACTGGGGAATGTGATGTCCTCTGCTTTGTGGATGATGATGGCTTTGAAGTTTAATGTCTTACAAAGAACATGAAGCTATGTTTCAAACAAAGCTTATTTATTAACAACTAGACTAGATTCAAACCAACTTACTAAGATACAAATATACCAAAATATACTAAGACTATTAGTCTATCTACAGAGCTTGTGAAAACATGACGACTCTCTATCCCGCCTAATCAGCTACTCCCTGAATCAAGGTACTACGTGATTCATGTGTGTGCTCTTGCTCACCATCTAGTGGTTTGAAGCATTCACATCAAGTTGTTAACCCTTCAGTTACTATACAATATACATATTGTCACAGTGAATCCTCGCCTAATCAGCCATTCTTCAGAACAGGACCAAGTGTCTCTTTATTTTGGTGTTTTTATTGTTTTACGACTAAATGCAAATCCCTGTCTGACTCAAGCTACAATTTACAGGTTTGTGAAGTCCAAGCTTGATATGAACAAATTATGACTCTTTCTCCTACTCTTTTCAACCATGACCACGTCCTACTCTCTGGGCCCCAGTACTTCATAAGGAAAGCTCATTATAACACAACGGGCTGGATTTTCAGGCTATTCCCGCTGGCAGGAACTTCCTGTCCTGCCAATTGGTTCTCCTGGCGGCGGAGGGTGCGAACAATGGAAACCCCACTGACAGCGGTGGGACCAGACCACACCACCAGCCAATGGTGGGCTGTCTGCACTGGTGTATAACACGCCATGGTGTGGGGGGAGGTGGGGGGGGAGAGTGAAAAATTCCACCTACTGCTACTGCACATCAACTAACCCTCCAATTACTGTATGCCAGACTTTCTCTCCTTCCAATTGATAACCAGGATTCTCCTACATTAAGCAAATGCAACCTCAGAGTTCTATAACCATGGGATTGTGTCAGTAAGTTTATATCCATTTGCAGTCTACGCAGTTGGTTGTTTTATTTATTTTAATTTGGCATTCACCCG
Source organism: Scyliorhinus canicula (assembly GCF_902713615.1). Classification (NCBI taxonomy): domain Eukaryota; kingdom Metazoa; phylum Chordata; class Chondrichthyes; order Carcharhiniformes; family Scyliorhinidae; genus Scyliorhinus; species Scyliorhinus canicula. Next base: position 91,537,907 of record NC_052163.1, on the reverse strand, counting down.
TGTACAGGTCCCTATTTTTTTTTTGTTCATTCACGGGATCTGTGCGTCACTCGCAAAGGCAGAACTTATTGTCAATTCCTAGTTGCGCTTTAGAAGATGGTTGTGAACCTCCTCCTTGACAACTGTCAGGCTTGATGGACAACATCAGAGGTCATTTGGGGCAGCACGGTAGCATGGTGGTTAGCACAAATGCTTCACAGCTCCAGGGTCCCAGGTTCGATTCCCGGCTGGGTCACTGTCTGTGTGGAGTCTGCACGTCCTCCCCGTGTGTGCGTGGGTTTCCTCCGGGTGCTCCGGTTTCCTCCCACAGTTCAAAGATGTGCGGGTTAGGTGGATTGGCCATGCTAAATTGCCCGTAGTGTCCTAATAAAGTAAGGTTAAGGGGGGGTTGTTGGGTTACGGTTATAGGGCGGATATGTGGGTTTGAGTAGGGTGATCATTGCTCGGCACAACATCGAGGGCCGAAGGGCCTGTTCTGTGTTGTACTGTTCTATGTTCTATTTAAGAGTCAACCACTTTTGGACTTGGAGTCACCAGACCAGGGCAGGATCGCAGATTTCCTTCACTAAATGATAGCGCACGGTCATCATTGTTGATATTATTTTTTGCAGATGTATTTGCTTCACTAAATTTAAATCCCCCAACTTTAGTGGTGGGATTTGAACTTGTCTCCAGAGAATTTGTGCAGGCCTTCAGATTACCGGTCTTCTAAACAACCACTATGCTACTGTTCCCAAGTGTCACTCTGGTCTCTGATGATAGCAAGTTCTGAGACTCTGACAGGATTGTTGTTATGGAGGGAGAAGAATCAAATCTGAGTAAAGAATTCAATTCCCAGATGCTTTAAAAATTGCCAACAATTCTTCAGTTCAGTGTCCAAACTACCAATTGAATTGAATCATTGGATAATTGATAGATGCTGAAGCACTGTTAGTGCATACAGTTAGTAAACTGTCCGCACAGTTAACTCTCTCACCCTCAACAGCATCTGAAAGTGTGACTACAGGATGAACATAATTGAGAGATTCTCCTGATGAAAAAAGTGAAGCTTATTTCACGGTTCAAGCCATCATTCAAGGCTGAGGTCATTAGCCGCAGGATTGATAAATGTGCGTAATGAGAAATAATTTCCTACAGCTTCCGAGATCTTCATTGAATCAGGTGAAAGATCAGTATGCCAATTATCCCTGCCATTGCATTTGTGAAATGTTTGAATTTTGGCTTGTTCTCTTACACTTGTCGAGGATGCAATTAAGTCAATAGTCTTGACATTGCACCAGGTCCAGTTCCAGCGCTGTATGTACAGGATTGTACTGTCCAGAAATATTGCTTCCTACAGAATTATTAACGCCCATTCACCCCAACAACACCTCTTCCTATGCCGGCCCGACTTTTTGTTTCCCTTTAGGTAATTACATTTACTTTAAAAAGAATCAATCTGACAGTATAATTTTCAATCGGCGCTGAAGGATGCCTTTTGAGAGGGGGGGGGGGGGGGGGGGGTTGGTGGAATAAGGTGATTAGAGTGAGGTTTGGAGGAATTCCTCCTTTGAAACCTGAGGAAAACAGTACGATAGCATCTGTTTGCTGGGCAGCCACTCAACTCCATTTTGGAATTAAAAGCGACAGTTGAAAACTAAAGTAGGAACATTTGTGCAGGTGTACTCAAGGATTTTTATAGGGAAATATAACACATCCTGTAAACTTCAGGAAATTAATGTTAGATTAAAAGCAGAATGTTGGAAGGGGTGGGAGGCCAATGGATTAAAAGACCAGAAATAGGTTCACATTAATTAAAAGTGGAAGGAAGCAGAGAAGACAGGAGATCTCCCAAGAAGGCTTTGTGAGAATGATTTGAAAGATGTCTATTCAGTTATACCGCACTTATATTGCTCTTTGGCTCTTGTGGGCTATAGTTTCAACAGTGATTTGTGGCCTTTGGCATTCTGCCTAGATGAGAGACTGGATTGCTCAAGTTTGGAATCTTGCTTAAAATCCCATCCAGCAGTCAAAGTTTATTTTATATTGCTCTACAGGTACGTTTGTTTCAATGGTAGGGTTTTAATTCTCCTCTCCTTTCTGGAAAGTGTCCACTCTTCCTTGGGCACAACCTCACAGGCATCTGTAGTCCTCCTGAACTTCGCCGAAATGGATATTCTTCCTGTGTGACTTTGGGCAGTAATCATTCATCTGCAATTCAACCATAGCCAAATTCAATTTTATCCTCATTTATGGACTTTCTGACAGGAGTTATTGATTCGCAGTCACTAATTTAATTGAACTGAAGGCAGAGTGTAGGTTCGAAATGCGTGCATTTTGGAAAAAGGTATGATCAAGTGGATTTCTGGAAGAGAATAATCTTTGGGTAAAAAATTGCATTAGGAGATAGGTTGAGACTTTGAGTTTCCAGTTGGATTGGATTGGTTGTTGAATTTCAAAGGAAAGTAAAAGCTTATACAAATTGGAACATAAACAAGGTGAGGTTATTAATTTTAATTTGACCAGAAAGTAGGGGAAATGGGGAGATCATAAAATATTTTTATATTTTGGGGAAGTTCAGTTGAAAGAAGTGCTAAAAGCAATGGAATTGAAAATTAAAGGGAGAAAGGATATTTATGGAGAGACACTGAGCAGTGTTGAGTGGTGGCTACATGAGACCTTCTGGGGTCAGCTCTGTCTTGGGAAAAGAGCTGTGAAGGCACAGATTTGGAGAAGCCATTCCAGCCACGTCAGAAAAAAATGTCTGCTTTTCACAAAGCAGGGATTTGTTTTTGAAGTTTCTTGAATTTCCACAGCAGAGTGGAAATGTATTTGGTAAGTCCTATGAGAAACCTTTCCTACAGTGGGTTTGCCCTCTGATATTATTGCTGGAAATTTGTAATTGAGCATCTCTTATGGAGTGTTACCGAAAGGATGTTTACATGTGTGTCTAATCAAGTGAGGTTACTTTGAGGAATGTTCTGTAAAACAAAACACTAATCTTGTGTGCTTAAGTTTTTTTTTTTCTTTTGTTAATAAATGTTTTGATTTAATGTTTAAAACCTCAACTCCAGAAGTGTTATTGGAATTTGTAGCTTCTGACTTCAATTGATATTTCTTCTGTCAAGAGTACAAACAAAGGTTTGTGATACATGGGCCAAGTTTCCCTTTGGGATAGGGTTTGCGCAGCAATTCACATATGCTGGATCATCGCACTCTGTAAATTGTTCTGCCTGTCTACCTTTCTTGTCTCCTTGAAGGCACTCCTTGAAGTTTACCACTTTGACCAAGCTTTTGACCATCTGCCCTAATATTTCCTTGGGGAGAGTCTAATGGCTTTGGAGGTAGGATGGGAATTTAGTCAGGAAACTGAGGGGTGGGAAACCCATCACCACCCACCTCTGGTCGATTCCCAGGGCAGGATGTTTCATGGATGGCCTTCCTCCCCAGATGCTAATTGAAGCCCTTGAGTGGGCAATTAATGTTGGTTTTGCTTGAGACCTTGCAGTGGGGATGGTAGGGTCCCTTGTTCAAAGGCACCAAGTGCCTGATCAAAGGACCCAGCATTAGGAAAAGAGGAGCTTCTGAGTGCCTCTCCCCTGACAGTTCTTTCGAACACCATTCCCCCCTCACCCTCGCTAATGACGTCCATCCCACCCTCACTCAGCTGTGACCTGGGTCCTTTGGCAATCTTAGGGTTCTGGTAGGTGAATTATCACTGCTCCTCATGGTGCTGACAGGCAATGTGGAGCGACTGGCATGCAGTTGACCAGCAGTTAGTTGGAGGGTGGTGGGGCATCAGGTTTTCTGCTTCTAGGGTTCTAATCCCAGGGATGGCCCCATGTTGACCAGTTAAGTGCCTGCTAGATCCTTCAACTGCCAGGCAATCGTTGGTCACCAAAATTAAATTCTGCCCCTTGTGTGACTCGGTGACACATTTTGTTTCATAACACTCCTGTTCACAATGGGATGTTTTATTACATAAAAAGTGGGTGCAAAAAATACAAGTTGCAGTTATTGTTCTCTGCAACAGCTGGTTTAGACTGACATACATATAGAACGTAGAACATACAGTGCAGAAGGAGGCCATTTGGCCCATCGAGTCTGCACCGACCCACTTAAGCCCTCGCGTCCACCCTATCACTGCAACCCAATAACCCCTCCCAACCTTTTTGGTCACTAAGGGCAATTTATCATGGCCAATCTACCTAACCTGCACGTCTTTGGACTGTGGGAGGAAACCGGAGCACCCGGAGGAAACCCACGCAGACAAGGGCAGAATGTGCAGACTCCGCACAGACAGTGACCCAGTGGGGAATTGAACCTGGGACCCTGGCGCTGTGAAGCCACAGTGCTATCTATTTGTGCTACCATGCTGCCCTAGATCAAGAAGTTTACCTTGAGATTTGAAACTGAAGGAATAATGGCGGAGTTGACAACAGGCAATTGAATTACAGTACAGGTGCTACTGTTTTATGGCCATTTAAATTCTTGCCTTCAAAGAAATGCCTGATTTATATTACAACCTTGTAATCACACCACAGTACTCCATCCATTTTGTGTGCAAGTTTTAGAGTGGAGCTAGATACTAGTTAACTGCTGTTGGGCACTTTTCCAGTTGTCTTTGGACTATCCAATGACTCAATTAAGTTGATAGATTGTGGTATCTGTACAGAAATTACATTATAAACAGACCAATTTTGTCCAGTTTGTTTCTTTTTCTATGCCCTCAAGCTTGCTAAGTTTATTTGTGCAAAACAGTTCCTCGTGCGTCTGCTGTTGCAGCAGTCGAGAATTTTTTTCAAATATAAACTCACCAGTTGTCTGAAAATGGGGAATATTAAAAGGGTCTGAAGAGCAGTGTTAGACTAGATTGGTCATGTGGAGAAAAACACCAGTGTGCACTTGAAAGACCAAATTGGCTGTTTCTCCACAGTAACCTGTGATTCTAAACTGTGCCGTTTCTTATGAATTTGTGCTTTGTGTGAGCAAGTCAGTGGCCTATGCTTTATAAGGTCTTTTCCCTCCAGAATCAATTTATCTAAGCACTGAAGTTTACTTTCTATGGATGAGTTCCCATTCCTTGAAGTGTTCATTTTGTTATGCCTTGATAGTGGATGAACAGTTTCCCCTCAGTAACTGTCTTTTGCTTCACTGAGATTCATTGCAGGTCTATATTCCCTGAGCCTTGTCATGTTAGGTGTTTATATAATCTACCCCAGTCAAAATAAAAGTATGGTTATGAAAGGGGTTTACAATTTGGGCGTCTTGGATTAAGATTTCACATTCACGTTTTTAGGAACAGTTATTTTCTGACTCATGTGATGCCCCATTACCTATTTACACTCGAACAGCTTCACAGAGTCACAGAGCACAGAATTGTTACTGCACAGATGGAGACCATTTGGTCCATTGTGTCTGTACCAGCTCTCCAAATGAGCATCATGACTTAGTGCTATTCCCTTAGCCCTGTACATTGTTTCTCTTTAAATAATTATTTAATGCCCTCTTGAACGCCTCAATTGAACTGCCTCCACCCGGTGCATTCCAGACCCGAAATTCCTGCAGTGTGGAAAGAAAAATTCTCACCGCACATTTGTTTCGGTTTATCATTGCTGGAACCATTCTTGTAAACTTCTTCTGCACTCCCTCCAGAGCATTCACATCCTTCCTATAGTGTGGCACCCAGAACTGTATTTATATAATCTGCCTATTTGTATTTATATAGAAAGTGATTTAACAAAAAGAGTTCCGCTTTGGGCAAGTTTAGCAGGTTGTTCCCGGTGCTGTCGAACAGGACTGTTATTTTTTTGGGCCTCAGTAGAGAACACTCCACCGAGGCCGCACTTGGTCTCATTGCCCGTACTGAGGAGCTCTGATCGTCAGCGCAGGGAGAGATGATGCCATCTCAACCCATCCCCCCCTCCCCTCCCCACCCCCCCCAGGAATGCGAACCTCCCAGCTGGAGCGCCTCCAGCCCCTTAGCCCCCTTCCCCATAGGGGCAGGGCACCCCCGAGCCCAATGCCAAGCATGGTAAAATGCCAGCTGGGCAACTTGAGCACCTGAGCACCCTGGAAGTTTCAGGTCAGAACCCAGGTGGCATGGCCAGGGTATCAGCACTGCCAGGGTATCACGCTCCCCAGAGGCCAACCATCGGAACCGCCAATTGTCTGGACGACTCCACCAAGCGCCTGGTCCCCATTTGTGGGAACCAGTGCTCAGCAGCGCCTGGCTGCAGGGCCGGCCCAAGGTACCGGCAACTCGGGCAGTCGCCCGGGGCGCCATGTGCTAGGGGGCGCCAAAGACTCGGGTCCCGCGCATGCGCAGTTGGGCCGGTGCCAACCAGCGCATGCGCGGTGGCCGCCCTCCCCCAGGGCGGCCCCCCCTCCGTCCGCCCGCCCCTCGGCCCCGCCCGCCGCCTCGGCCCGACCCGCCCCCCCCCCGCCGCCGCCTCGGCCCGACCCGCCCCCCCCACCCGCCTCGGCCCGACCCGCCCCTTCCCCCCCGCCGCCTCGGCCCGACCCACCCCCCCCGACCCTCGGCCTCGCCCCCGCCCCCGCACCCCCCCCCTCGCCCCCCCCCGCACCCCCCCCCCTCGCCCCCCCCCCCCCCCCCCGCACCCCCCACTCGCCCCCCCCCCCCGGCTCCGCCCCCCCCACGAAGGGCGCTGAAGTTCAGCTTGCCCGGGGCGCCAGCAACCCTAGGGCCGGCGCTGCCTGGCTGGGGTCTCCTCAGCGATGACGAGTAGATCCCAGGTTCGATCTGGCATTGGCATAGTTAAGTAAACAGTTAAGCTCACTATGTAAGTCTGGCTCCTGCCCATTGTGGGTGGGATCCGAACATGACATTTCGCGAGATCTCGTGAGGTCGGGGTTTAAAGGCCATCAGGAATCCCGTAAGAGGCCTCTTGCGGGATTTACCGGCCAGGTCCCATCCTGATTCTGGCAATCCAAGGTGCTTCACTGGAACATTATAGAACCTGGTACGACACTGAGGTACATAAAAGACATTAGGTCAGATGAACAAAGGCTTGGTGAAAGAGGTAGGTTTTAAGGCGTGTCTACAAGGCAGAAAGCAAGGGAGAGAAGCAGAGTGATGTAAGAAGAGCTTTGGGCCAAGGCAACTGAAGTCATGGTCACCAGTGGTGGGCAATCAAAATCAGGGATACACAAGAGGCCAGAATTAGAGAAGTGCAGACATCTCAGGCGGGATTCTCTGGTATCCGGCAGGCGGGCTGTGCCGGCGCCAAAGAGTGGCGTGAACCACTCCAGCATCAGGCCGCCCGGAAGGTGCGGAATCCTCCACACCTTCGGGGGCTAGGCTGGCACTGGAGTGATTGGCACCGCGCCAACGGCGCCGAAGGGCCTCTGCCGGCCGGTGCGAGTTGGCGCATGCGCAGGAGCGGCAGCATGTTCCCAGAACCGCTGCCGTGATTCCTGCGCATGAGCAGTGGGTTTCTTCTCTGCGCCGGCCATGGCGGAGCTTTACAGCGGCCGGCGCGGAGGGAAAGAGTGCCCCCACAGCACAAGCCTGGCTGCAGATTGGTGGGCCCCGATCGCGGGCCAGGCCACCGTGGGGAGCTACCCCCAGGGCCAGATCCCCCCCCCACCCCAGGACTCTGCAGGCCACCCACAGAGCCAGGTCCTGCCGGTAAGCACCTTGTGTAATTTACGCCAGCGGGACAGGCCGCAAACGGGCGGCCGCTCGGCCCATCGCGGGGCAGAGAATCGCCGGGGGGGGGGGGGGGGGGCACAGCCAACGGCCCCCGACTGATACGACACGATTCCCAGCTCCGCCAAAAAACAGGCGGCGGAGAATTCGGCAGCCGGCGTCAGGGCGGCGGGGTGGGATTCACCGCCCCCCCCCCCACCGATTCTCCAGCCCGGCGAGGCGGGGGCCGGAGAATCCCGCCCCTCAGGTGGCTGAGGGACTGGAGGAGGTTACAGAAATAGAGAAGAGTGACGGATTTGAAAAGGTGAATAAGAAGTTTCAAATGAAGATGCAGTGAGATTGGAATGCAATGTTTATCAGCAAGCACAAGGACAACGGGTGACGGGCACCTCAGTTTTGGATAGTCCCAAATTTACCAGGGGTGAAATATGGGAGACCCACCAGGATTGTATGAGAATGATCAAATCTCGAGGTAGTAAAGGCACAAAAGAGGGCTTCAGTATCAGATGGTATGACGTTTATCATCATAGAATTTACAGTGCAGAAGGAGGCCATTCAGCCCATCGAATCTGCACCAGCTCTTGGAAAGAGCACCCTACCCAAGGTCAACACCTCCACCCTTTCCCCATAACCCAGTAACCCCACCCAACACTAAGGGCAATTTTGGACACTAAAGGCAATTTAGCATGGCCAATCCATCTAACCTGCACATCTTTGGACTGTGGGAGGAAACTGGAGCACCCGGAGGAAACCCACGCACACAGGGGGAGGATGTGCAGACTCCGCACAGACAGTGACCCAAGCCGGAATCGAACCTGGGACCCTAGAGCTGTGAAGCAATTGTGCTATCCACAATGCTACCGTGCTGCCCCGTTACCATGCTAGGAATAGATGTGCTTAGTGATGGCAGGAACTTGTCAGAAACACATCTTGGGATCAAAGGACACCAAGGTTGCGAACAGATTGGCTCAATTTCAGACTGCTGCCAGGGTGAGGGATGGAGTCTGTCCCTGGGGAACAGAATTTGACGTGAAGTGCAAAAACACTTTGTACGCCCTAATATTTAATTGGAAGAAATCTCTGTGCATCAGCACTGAATGTCGGAAAAGCAGTCTGGTAACTAACACTGGAGGAGTTGTGAGGGGTAGTGATGAGGTAAAGCTAGGTGTTGTTCGTGTACATGTGGAAACTAAAATTGCACATTTGGGTGATGTTGCCGAGGGGCAACATGTAGGAGGAGGCCAAGGGGGGAACACCAGAGGTAATGGTGTGGGAGTAGGAAGCGAAGACATTGCAAGTGATTCTGTGCCTATGATTTGTAGATACCCAGAACCGTGGAGAACAGGACGTTTAATATCCCTAGACTAGTGAGGGTGGGGCTGGGTTAACCAAGACATCTACTGATTACCATCTTGTGATTCCTGAGTGCACAGCGAGATGGTTACAGGTCAGAGCTCTTTAGTGAACTCTGCACGGTCCTATAATCTGTGCACATTCATTCCATACACGCACGTTATAACAATAATTATTTTTGTGAGGGATCAGGAAATTGCTGAAGTGGAACTGTACTCCAGCACCATTAACCGAGAACAGAGAAAAAGAAAACAAGGAATTGTGCCTTTCTACACAGGATAGTTTGCTTTGAATTCAAAATCCTCTCTAATGTAAGCAAATGATCCTTGTTCGAAGCAAGTAGCAAAGGTCAACAATGCTTCATTTTCTTTCTGGTTTTCGGTGTACTTGAACCGAGTTACACTTGGAGATTGTCTGAGTTCTGACCTGGTCTAGCTTCACCAATTCAAATGTTGTTGTGTTGACTCCCGAATGGAGGCCAGTGGGACCCGATCATTTCAATGTGGCATAACTGCAAAACCTCAGCTTTCCCTGCAACAAAAGAAAATTACACAATTAAGATAAATATTATTAACTTAAGTCCAAGGGAAACTGGTTGAAAAATTATCACAATCAAATATTCAAAAAATTGGTTTGTGACCTTTTGTGGAAGTGGAACAATCTCAACATTCAGCATCATTGCTAACGTCAAGATTAAATCTGTTAATAGACACTTGCCTCATATTCATTTGTTCCTTCTTGATGTTTAAATGTGCAGCTTTTGAAAGGAGGGCAGTTATAAATGATGATATTTCCTATGCTAGATTACACATTTTGAAGTGTGGTTTCCTTCACAGAAATAGTTAGCACCAAGATTTAGTTTGACTTAATCCACCTCATGCCAAACGTCAACGACAGCATTCACTCCGACAAGTCTACAGAACATTGATTTTGAGGTTGGTGCTGAATCCCCCTGACCAAACCCCCCAACATCCCCCATCCCCCCAACCTGACTAACTAACCCCCACCCCTTTACTACCGTCCTGACTCCTGACTGCCGCCCCACTTCCTGGCCTCGCAACTACCCACCCATTCCCAATTAACCCTCATCCCGACTATCCCCCAGACTTGACTACTCCACCAAACTCCCGACTACACCCTGACTTCCCTGATTCCTCTGACACTCTGACTACCTTGCCACTCCCCACCCCACGACTACATCCCATCACTCCCAACTACCTGCACTCCTGACAGCCAAGATCTTCCAGCCTCCAGATGGTCATATCCCCGCCGTTCCGTGGAAGATGCTGTGGGAAGCCTCTTGGAAGAACCCAGGCACTGAATGCATGGGAATAGCCTGGCAAATTTCCACTTCCATTGGGCCATTACCCTGCACCTGAAATCCTCCAAATCTCTGATTTAAATCAAAAGCTTCAGATGGTTATCTGACTCACTTAGCAGAATAGTTATCCCAAAAACGTTAGAAAGGTTAAAACCAGTTCTAACTCCTGAGCAACTATACTAGTGACATCCCGACTCCCCATTGGATTCATTGCTATCCATTCCCCCCCTTCCCCCACACACAACTTCAACTACCCTGACACCCCCCACCGTTCCCTGACTTAGCTACCCCCATCCCCAACTACCCTCCTGACTACACCCCAACACCAACTAACCTATCAAACCTCAACTAGCCCCCCCCCGCCCCGAATCCCTGGCCCCCTGACTGCTACCCCATTCCGCACCCTGCGACTACCCACCATTCCACATTAACACCCCAACCCTGACCTCCCCAATTTCACCTGACCTACTGATAACCCTCCCAAGTCCCTGAATAACACTCCACACCCCACCATTCCCACCCACTTCCCACTCGTGACTACTCACACCTCCAACTACCCCCCACCCCCAACTAAACCCCCACCACCCAAATACCTTATTGACCCACTGAATGCCCCCAAAACCATCCTTCAGACTAGCCTCTGACTACCCACACAACCACCGACTAAAACCATCCTTCAGACTAGTCCCTGACTACCCATGCAACCAACGACTAAAACCATCTTTCAGACTAGCCCCTGACTACCTATGTAACCACCGGCTATCCTGCTGACCCCACCCTAACCCCATGAATACTTCCCGAAACTTCCACTTCAACTATCATTTACCACCCCTGATTACCCTCCCCAAGATTGACTATCTCCCTACCTCCCATCCCTTACACCACCATGACATCCTGACTACCCTCCTGACATTCCAACTATCTTCCCAACGCCAAAGTACACCCCCCCCCCCCCCACCTCCGATCGCCTCCCACCCTAACTCAACCCCATCCCTCCCCCAACTCACTCATAGTCTCACCCATTTACCTTCTGTCTCTAACTTGTCAAAGTGGCATATAAACAAAAGGATGTTTAAATTTGCTGGGAGACGGTAGCTAGGGCTGTAAGAAAAGAGGGAGTGTGGCGTGGTGATTGCCACTCCAAAGAAAATTCAGCCTGATGTATGGAGAATTAGCTGTTGGTACTAGATACCTCTTCTGGTAATGTAACAACCCCCAAAACACTTCAGCCACCTTATCAATACTATTACACTTAACATTTCTTCAGGTCTCAACAAAAATGCTATTGCACAATGTAATATTTTCCTGATTCACTAAGAGAAATTGTCAAGTTAGAATCAAAATATCAACAATTTTGAGTTGTGGACCATGAGAAACTAAATTGACAACAGCCAACCTATTTCTCGAACATTTGTACATTTAGCGCATTTTGTCCAGATTGCAGTTATAATATTACACTTAACATTTCTTCAGGCCTTTGTATCAGCTTAGCTCAGTGGTGGCACTATTATCTCTGGTAAAATAATCGTGGGTTCAAATCCCACACCTTGACTAGGTTCAGTAAGAAGTCTTACAACACCAGGTTAAAGTCCAACAGGTTTGTTTCAAACACGAGCTTTCGGAGCACGGCTCCTTCTTCAGGTCACCTGAAGAAGGAGCCGTGCTCCGAAAGCTCGTGTTTGAAACAAACCTGTTGGACTTTAACCTGGTGTTGTAAGACTTCTTACTGTGCTCACCCCAGTCCAACGCCGGCATCTCCACATCTTGACTAGGTTGACATTTCAGTACAGTGCTGCGGGACTACTGAATTGTTGAAGATGCTGTCTTTCAAATGAGATGCTGGGATCCCATTCAGGTGGACATAATAGATACTATGGCATTGTGTCACACTCCAGCAATATGAACTTTTGAAGTCTAAACCCAAAATGGACACTTTCCTGGAGGGCAAAATAGTGTTGAGACGTCGGGTGCCGTTTTCTTTCCTGCCAGTACACTTGCTACTGCAAGAACCCTGAGCTAGACGTCATGACTGGACAAGACTCGATGAAATCATTACAATGCAAATGACCATTCCTCGGGTTAATGGTGACACTTCTCCAACCGATCCTCGGTCCTGCCGCAGACTTTCGAAACCAAACTTTAAATCCAGAGAATGGGCATGGATAGCTCTATTTTATCAAGATGGCATATAGATGGTGAGACCCAAAGTCCATTGCTTGACAATGGACTCGTTATCATAAACTATTTATGAGGACAAGAGTGTGTATGTATGCATGCGTGCGGGGGTGGTGCAAATAATAGTTATGTAAACACGTGGAGCGGTATTTATCCCCATTTGCAGCATTCTCAGAAGGCATTTTATGTTGATCAAAATAGTTGGAATGCTAATCTTATACCTTTTTCTAACTACTGTCTATACTCATGGAAAAACCATGCTGCAGATCTTGCGGCATTGTGTGAACAGTGAAAAGCTCCAATAAAGCAATAGTGCAAGGGATTGCAACACTTCCTCATTTCAGAATCTGGCATCAACATTGAGTCCAAAGATGCGCCGGTTAGGTGGATTAGCCCTTAGTGTCCAAAGATGTGTAGGTTGTGTTAAGAGGTTATTGGGATGGGGCAGGGGAGTGGTCTTGGGTGGAGTGCTCTTTCAGAGGGTAGGTGCAGACTAGATGGGCCCAATGGTCTCATTCTGTACTGTAGCGATTCTCTGATTCACTTCCAGGTCTCCTCAAAAAAATCAAAGCTTGCTTTCCTTTGTTCCAGCAACGTGCCTCAAACTTCACCTCAGAAGATAGTTTGCTGTTGCACAAATGTAATATTTTCCTGATTCCCTGAGAGAAATTGTCAAGTTAGAGTCAAAATATCAACCATTTTGAGTTGTGGACCACGAGGAACTAAATTGATAACAGCCAATCTATTTTTCGAACATTTGTAAAGTTAGCGCATTTTGTCCCGATTGCAATTAATAGCTGCTAAGCTGCAGTTTATTTTGTATCAGCATCAAAGACTACCATCTGGATTCTGCCAACATTTAGGAATGAAACCGCAATGGGACTGGGATTTCCCAGTCTTGCCCACGGTGGGAATATTCGCAAGCAGGAACAGAAAATATAGAGAGACAGCCAAATATCCATCAATTTCTGGTGGCGGGACTGAAAGCCCCAACTATGGGGAGGACTGGAAAATCCCACCCAATCTATTTCTTATGATGGTGATCGAGGGGCCAGCTGGGACACGGTAACTCCTCTACTCTTCTTCGAAATAATACCATGGGATATTTTGAATCCACCCAAACAGGCAGAAGGGACCTTCCATCTGAAAGATGACACCTCCAACAATACAGTGCTCCCTCTGTTCCATACTAAATTGTTAGCCTTGATATCTGTACTCAAGCCCTGAATGCAGAACCTGCCATTTAGAGGCCAGTGTGCTACCAATTGAACCACAGCAGACACTACACAAGTGCTGGGAACCATGACAATAATCAATTGGTGATCTTTGGCATTGCATGAACCGAGCCCTGACCTTATCTGGCATCTATACTTGCAGTTTTCCAGTAACCATTACCAGATAACCATCAAGAGCTGAACTCCTATTTGTTCTCTGCTCTCCAGCATTGCTGATATCTCAGCAAGGAGAATCTTTTATTGAAAAGTATTTTTGTTCCAAATTTTCAACATTTTTACAATGTACAACAAACACAAACCCTCTCCGCAATACATTGAACCACCCCCCATGCCCCACCATTAGCAGTCAACAGTAACAAACTCCAAAATCCAAAATGAACAAAACCCAACAATTGTAGAACCCAACCCCCCCCCCCCCCCCCCCCCCCCCTTCCCATCAACAGATCAAATTTTGCTTTCTCCAGGGCTGAGAAACTCCAACACATCCCCCACGATGCTGAGGCACAGGGTGGAGAAGCTGACCTCCACCCCAAAAGACCCGCCGGCAAGCAATTAGCAAGGAAAAGGCTAACCCAAACACATCTGCCCCCGCACCATTCTGCAGCAGACTGAAACCCCAAATATGGCTTCTAGGGGACCGGGCTCCATCATAGATTATCATAGAATTTACAGTGTAGAAGGAAGCCATTCGGCCCATCGAGTCTGCACCGGCTCCTGGAAAGAGCGCCTTACCCAAGGTCAACACCTCTACCCTATCCCGATAACCCAGTAACCCCACCCAACACTAAGGGCAATTTTGGACACTAAGGGCAATTTAGCATGGCCAGTCCACCTAACCTGCACATCTTTGGACTGTGAGAGGAAACCGGAGCACCCAGAGGAAACCTACGCTCACACAGACAGTGACCCAAGCCGGAATCGAACCTGGGACCCTGGAGCTGTGAAGCAATTGTGCTATCCACAATGCTACCGTACTGCCCGCATGCAGGACCCCAAAATGGTGCTGAAAACCATCTTCCAAAACCCTTCTTTGGATGATTTGCAAGGCCCCTCCGACATCGCTCAAAGATATCCTCCACCCCTTCAAACAGCCGGCTCATCCTAGACTTCGTAAGGTGCGCCCTGTACACTACTTACAGCCCCAGCTTCGCACACAAAGTCGAGGCTTTTATCCTCCACAGCACTTCAGACCACAGACCCTCTTCCATGCACCACGCCAGCTCTTCCTCCTACCTCGCCTTAACCCCCTCACAGACACCCCATCCTCCTCCAAAATCCCCCTGTAAATCACTGAGACGATCCCCCCCCCCCCCCCCTCCCCCCCACAGCACTATCTCCAACACGAGGAGGCAGGTGCTATAGGGAAATTGGGAAGGTTGAGAAGACCTTCCTCGCAAAGTCCCGCATCTGCATATACCTGAAACCTTTGCTCCACACCATCCCAACCTGTCACTCAGCTCCTCCAAGCTTGCAAACTTCCCCATTAGAAACAGATCCTCAATCTCTTTAATCCCCTTCTCCTTCCATCCCCAGAACCTCGCATCCATCTTGCCCGGCTCAAACCCATGTTTCCCCTAATCATCATTCCCCCACGCCACCCCAACACAAAATGCTGTCGAAACTGCCTCCAGATCTTCAGCGTGGCCACCACCACCTGACCCACTGAGTACTTCCCTGGGGCCATTGGAAGTGGTGCCATTGCCCGGCTTCATCCTCACCCACGAAACCCCCACTTCCCTATTCTATCCCTAAGCCTTTGCTACATTCGCCACCCAATAGTAATATATCAAATTTGGTAGACCTAGCCTCCCTGCCTGCCGTGCCCTCTGCAGTAATAACTGCTTTATCCTTGCTACCTTCCCTGCCCAGACAAACGAGAAAATCAGCCTGTCCACCCCCCCCTGAAAAATGCCTTGGGCAAAAAGACTGGCAGGCACTGAATGAAAATAAAAATCGCGGTAAAATATTCATCGTTACTGCCTGTACCTGTCATGCCAATGACGCAGGATGATTGTCCCACCTCAACAGGTCGGCCTTCACTCTCCCCACCAAGCTAGTGAAATTAAACTTCTGGAGACCTGCCCAGCCCCGGGTCACCTGCACCCCCAGATACCTAAAGTGGGTCGCTGCCAAGCAAAATGTCAGCGCTCCCGCTCCCACCCCCAGAGAGGAGACCATAAAGTACTGACTTTTCCCCAAATTCAATTTCTGACGCAAGCCCATTATGTCCCCCACTGAAGAGCTCGGCTCTGAAATATATAACACTAAGTCATCTTCAGACAAGGATACTCTATGCTCCATCCTCTCCTCAATATGCCCTTCCACAACCGTGAGCATCTAAACGCAATGGCCAAGGGTTCCATAGCCAATAGCAGGGAGAATCTAGCACCAACCACCCTGATCACAATTATTAAACACAACACCAAGAAGTACCTTAACCAACTGAGTCATATGAACCTGGTTCATTTACATTTTGAAAACTCTTGATTTTGTCAGCGATGCCACATAAAAATATACTAAATAGGAACAGGGAACAAACCAGTTCCACTATCTTTCAGTAAGATCATGGCTTTCTTTTACCTTGGCTCGACCTTCCTGTCCTATCCACATGTATTTTGTTTGACCCCTTATTCTGAGAATGTGACCCCGTGTTCTAGATTCCCCAGCAGGAGAAATATTTTCTCAGTATTTACCCTGTAAAGTCCCTTAAGAATGTCCTCATAGTAATATCAAGCTAACTAGCCTTTGGTTGATTTAATCTTAGTTTCAGATTAGTTAGGCATAACATTGTGGGCCGAAGGGCCTGTAGTGTGCTGTGCAGTTCTATGTTCTATCAGTAACATGACATCAACAGTGCCAGCACTTCCTCAACTACAACTTGTTCATCAATGCTCACTTTGCAATTATCCAGGGCTACCTGGCTGCAGACTTTATTGGAGCTGTCATTCAAACATGGATAAAAAAGCAGAATTCCAGAGTGAGGTGGGAGCAATTGCCCTGGACATCAAGGCAATATTTGTCTGAGTCTGGCATCAAGGAGTCAATAAGTATCAAGAAGGAAACTCACCAATGATTAGAGTCATACCGAGCACAAAGGAAGATGTTTCTGGTTGTTAGAGACCAATCATCTCAGCCTAAGGACAGGCAGCAGGAGTTCCTCAGGGAAATATCCTCCGCTCAGCCATCTTCAACTGCTACATCAATGACCATCCCTCCATCATAAAGACAGAGGTGGGAATCTCCACAGATGATTTTGCTGTGTTCAGCCCCATTTGTAACTCCTCAGGTACTTGCAGCAATATCTGAATGATATTCACGCTTGGCTTGATAAGTGGTAAGTAGTATCCACACCATACATGTGCCGGGCAATTACCATTGCCAACAAGAGATGATCTATCCATCACTCCATGCACCACCGGCATCGAGGAGGTTACCATTAGACCAGCTGTATAAACAGTGTGGCTACAAGAGCAGGTCAGAGGCTGGGAGTTCTGTGCCGGATAACTCGCCGCCTGACCCCCAAAGCTTGTCCATTATCTACAAGGCTGAAATCAGGACTGTGCTGTGCTGGAATATTCCCCAATGGCCTGAATTAGTGCAGCTCCAACAGCACAAGAAGCCCATCACCATCCAGGACAAAGAAACCTACTTCATTGTCATTTCAACCTCCACATAAACAGTCACTTCCTCCACCACCAGTGCACACCAGTGTGCACCACAACAATTCGCTAAGTCCCCTTCAACATTACCTTCCAATCCCGTTACCTTTACCACCTAGGACAGGGCACCAGAAGCACAGGGACACTACCACCTCCAAGTTCCCCTCTAAAGTCAAACACCATCCTGTATTGGAACTGTATCATTTACTGTTGCTGGGTCAAAATCCTGGAGCTTCCTCCCCAACAGCACCACATCACACTGACGGCAGCAGTTCAAGAAGGGAATACACCAGCACCTTCTCAAGGGCAATTCGGGATGCACAATAAATGCTGACATTGTCAGTGCATCCCACATTCTATGAATGTTTTTTTTAAATTCTGTCATTTCCTTATTCCCCACTCTAATTGCTCCCTTCTCTGTAAGTGTCTTCCTTTTAACAGGCCTACTGAAGTTTTTGAAATCTGTTTTTATTTTCTTGATGCTTTGCTCTCATATTATCTTCATCATTTTCTTGTTTATCCTTTCCTGAATTTTAAAATCCTCCCAATCATCAGGCCTTTTGTGCAACATTATACACCTCATCTTTTAATCTAATACTATGTTTAATTGCCCATGGGCCACACTTGGCCATTTTCACATTTTTGCGTGTTCCTTAAGGGACTCTATATTTGCAAATTTTTGCTATTACCCATCTACTGTCCTTTTTTACATCTAATTTCCCAAACTACCTTAACTAGCTCAGTCTTCATACCAAAATAGTTTGCCTTGTTTATCTAAGGCTCGGGCAGAATTATACAATGCTGGCATGGCAGAGGCAGAGTGGAAAATGCAGCCAGCCGATCAAACATCCATTAACATTGGCAGGATTGGAAAATCCCACCGACAGGAGGGGCCGTAAAATTCCACAAATAGTCTCCTGACTCAACTAAATCATTCTCAAACTCTCTATAACAGAATTATCATGCAAATGATATTGCTTCCCTGTGGCGCAGTGGCACAATGGTTAACACTGTTGGCTTTGATTCCGGCAATGGGCAACGACCTTTGTAGAGTTTGCACGTTCTCCCTGTGCTCTGGTTTCCTCCCATCGTCCAAAGATGTGCAGGTTAGGTGGATTGGCCATGCAAAATTTCCCTTAGTGTCGTGGGATGTGCAGGTAATGGGGATACAGTGGAGTTGGCAGGGGAGTGGACCTGGGTAGAGTGCTCCTTCGGAGGGTAGGTACAGGCTCGATGGGCCGAATAACCTACTTCTGCACTGTAATAATTCTATGAATTAGCCCTTCTATGGATTCTATGAATAATTCTATGGTTTATTGCACAGTAATAGATATAGAAAAGCCTCTTGCCTTCATACATTGATCTAGAGAGGTATCCTGAAAGCAGTCCATGAACTTGCCTTCCAAACTATTACAGCAAATGTGGCCTGCACAGTTTGTTTGAAGATTAAAGTCCCCCATGGTTACAGTATTGACTTTATTACACAGCACTCTAAATTCTTGATTTTTACTCTGTCTGACATTGCGACTATTGTTAGAGGGGCTGTAATTTACTCCTACTAGTGTTTTCTGCGCCTTTTTATTTCTTTGCTCCACTCAAACTGAATAATTCAACATGATAGTAGAGCCAGGATCCTTTTTCTCTTCCATTTCTTATTCCATTCTTTATCGTGAGGTCTGGCTATTCTTCCACCTTTTCCATTTTGCCTCTATCTTCCAAAAATGAAGTACCCTGAAAATTCAGTTGAAAACTTTGATCATTCTGCAACCATGCAATTAATTGCTCTTGGATCAATTAATTCTGTCCAACTTTCTAATTTGTGTTTTTAATTCACCTATTTTCTTGCAAATACTTCATGCAGATAGGTATGGTGCATTTACGCTTAACGATTTTCTCTTTTTCCCTAATGTCACCTTATTCACAAATTCTCTTTTTTCCACTTTCCGTCCTTTCCTGACCCACTCTGCATATTTTCACTCAAATCTCTGCCCTGCTCTCCAGCATTGACTTTTCTCTTCCTGCTTTTGGATTTACCCTTTCATGTATTACGCCCCACCCCCCCCCCCCCCCCCCCCCCCCCCACGCCACCCCCACCCGTCCGCTTCATTAATTTAAAGCCCTCTCTATCATCCTGGTCAGTCAACTCACCAGGTCAGTAATCGACTATACCGCAATTTAATTTGCACGGTCATTATCACCCAGCACACAAGCAAATTACTACAGGTGGTTCGAATCCAGGGATTACAAATTCTGATGCGCCTTATAACCCACAAACATGTTCTCCATTAATGAAATTCACAGGAATGATAATATGCTTCATTAATCAGTGTCAGTACTCACTAATAATTCAACATTGCATTTCCATATGTGCAATTGCACAGTATTGGGATAAATGCCTAACAGCTGATAGAACATTGTCCAATCAGAGAATTTGGCTACGATCAGGCGTTCATTTGAAGCAAATATTTGAAAGCTAACCTGAGTAATGTGAACCTTGAAAACCATGAAACTATCATCGATTCTCATAAATTACCCATCTGGTTCCCCAAGGCCCATTGAAGGAAATAAATTTGTCATCCTTACCTGGTCTGGTCGACATGTGACTCCAGATCCACAGCAATGTGGTTGAATCTTAACTGCGCTCACAGAACAATTGGGGATGGACAGCAACTCCTAGCTTTGCCAGCAATGCCCATGGCTCGGAGCACAAACAAACATTGAGTGTCTTATTGATGATTTGTGAATGCCTGCACCTGTATTGTGCTTATACTAGCGTTGGTTTCAAACAAGAAGAAACACTTATTTTTCTGGAAAACATTATTTTGCGCCATTTATTTTCAGATCGTTAAAAGAGTTAATTTAAAAATTACCCTTCAGGCCACAAGATGAGGTCTTTGGGTGATTCAGTGCATGTATACATCATATGGGCATGATACCAAGTCACTTGGGCAGGGAAATTTTTGAACTAGAGCAGTAGATTGGATGCTATTATGAGCCACTATATCTCTCTTACAGGAATAAATTCAACCATGCTCCTTGCTCCTGGTGGCTATGTAGTGTCCCCTGCTGGTAATTGTGACAAACAGGTGATTCTTAATCAGCAGAAAGAAGACAGTGTACTAGACATGTGTCTGCTTCCCTGTCTGCTGCTAACTTTGAGTTGTTTGAAAGAAGCAGCTCCACTAGCTTTTGAAAGTCTTGAACCAACATATTCTATTAGTGCAATGGGCTGGTTTAGCTCAGTGGGCTAGACAGCTGGTTTGTGATGCAGATAATGGCCAGCAGCGCTGGTTCAATTCCTGTACCAGCTGAGAATTCTGAATTCTCCCTCTGTGTACCCGAACAGGCACCAGAATGTGGTGACTCGGGGCTTTTCACAGTAACTTCATTGCAGTGTTAATGTAAGCCTACTTGTGACAAGAAAGGTTATTTATTTATTTATAACTTGGATAACCTTTGGAAAATGCACACGTTTGAGTGCTGAGAAAGTAAACGATCGGGTTGTCTGTAATATGCTTCATGCTGACTAACATGTTGCCACCTAGGCAGTAATTTTAACCTAACTCGCCAGATGGGACATCCATGCACATACACACTATTCTTTTTTTTAATATAAATTAGAGTACCCAATTATTTTTTTCCAATTAAGGGGCAATTTAGCCAATCCACCTACCCTGCGCATCTTTGGGTTGTGGGGGTGAAACCCAAGCAGACACTGGGAGAACGTGCAATCTCCACACGGACAGTGACCCAGGACCGGGATTCGAACCCGGGTCCTCAACGTCGCAGTCCCAGTGATAACCGCTGCACCACCGTGCTGCAATCACATACACTCTATTCTGACAAGCAGATATTTGTTTATGTTCCATTTGGCACATAAAACCCATTGGCTGGAATTTTATGGAGCTTGAGTGGGTGCGCACCCGACCCATACTCGTGCGAGAAGACATCGGGTTTGTGTCATGGCGCCCTCGCATGTTATTTCATTCAGTGGGTCTGCATGAGTTAGAAGTGCACCCGCTGACAATTGAAAGGGCAATTAAGCCCATTAAGCATGCAATTGGCCCTAATTTTACGTGGTCCGTGTGCTTTTACGCCCGGCGCCTGGGCCAAGCGGCCAGCTGCCGTTCACATTTTTCCTCCATTCTAGGGCAGGATAAAATGTCCGGGCTGAAATAAAATAAAAGAACGTGCTTAAGGGTTGAGTTATTATGTGTTATGCTGCCATTTGCTTGATTCATAGAATCCCTTCAGTGCAGAAGGGGGCCATTCAGCCCATTGAATCTATACCAACCTCCGAAAGAGCACCTAGGCCCAATCCCCTGCCCTATTCCTGTAACCTAATCCTTTGACAATAATGGGTAATTTAGCATTGCTAATGCACCTAATGTGCACATCTTTGGACTGTGGGAGGAAACTGGAGCACCCAGAGGAAATCCACGCAGACACGGGGAGAAAGTGCAAACTCCACACAGTCACTCCAGGCTGGAATTGAACGCGGGTCCCTGCCGCTGTGAGGCAACAGTGCGAACAACTGCCACCGTGCCACCCTCTGCATGGGTCTGCATGATACAGAGAGGTTTGCAGCATGTTTTAGGTGCAAATGTCATTGGACCAATACTGCAGTTCCTGGAGACAGCTGTCAGCCCACCCTCTCCCTGCCTTACTGGCAGCGCTCACCTTTCAGAGCGGGCATTTCACTCTGATTAGCTATTAATTGGTGGCTAGATCACAACCGTATTTCACATCGGTCCCACCGAGTGCACGCGCCCAACAGGCGCAAAACTCAGGCCATTGAACCAAATCCCAGCAAGAACCTTTCGGAGTGGAAGAGGGAAAAGGTGAAGGGAAAATGTGGAAAAGCAAAAGTATACTCATGGTAAAAAAAATATTCCCCACAGATTTGACTCTATACAAATGAAACCCGTGAAAGACGTTTCTTCGACTTATTGTTGAGTCAGGTAATTCATCAAGGTCAGGTTATAGTATTAATAGCTGGCTGTAACTTCAATGCCAGCAAAAATTGGAGAAGCCATCGATGAGAACTCATTAACCCTTAAAAACTAAATGATCATTAAAATGAAGTTGCAAGATAATAGTTGCAACCATTTGAAATGTCCTCTCCACATTGTTCCAGTAGATACATGAATCATTTGTGTCATCATGTTTCACTATCTTCAAAAATAAAATGGATTCCAATTTCAGCTCTGTTAACACCATTGTTGACTGTACCACCTGCAATAGAACTGAACCAGTGTTCCCATGGTTCAGTGCACAGTCTGTTCAGAGTGGCCAATTTCAGCTGAGAGAGGACTATGCAAATATTAGGCCTTGGTCTAATGGTCTGCAGGGTGAATAGAAACTATCCGGGTTCTTGTTCTTAGAACTTTTCAGTGACCTCTGCAGTTTTTGATAGATTTCTCTTCTTGTGGTGGTGTTCTTTACTTTTCAGACCTTTACATGACTTCAAGACTGGATGACCATGGAAGGTGTGTTCACAAAGTGGCCTGACAGATTGATTAGCAGCCTGTAAATCCTCCTATTATGCCTGATGGCAGGTGGCAAGAGTGGGAGAGATTCCTGGTCAGTCATACTGCAAAAAGCAACAGAAAATCACTGCAGTACTTTGACAAGGATAATCATGGATCGATCCGATGGAACTCCATGGTCACAAAAGTCCTCTTGCTACCTGAAGAGAGAGCGATGGTGAAGGACAGAGAGGGTTGATAATATTGAAGGGGGAGCCTGCTGTCTTCCCACCTCCATGTCATATTACGAGTGAGAGGAACCTCAATGATACAGTCACCTGGTAGGTGGCTAATTGAGCAACATAAATGCCCAATTGAGGGCCATTTCATGGGCTCCCCAGTAATTACCCTGTGTTGGGAGGGCCTATTATGACATGGGGAGACCCTGGCATCATCCCAGTGGGTTTCCAGGAATAGGGTCATCTCCTAATGGCCATTCTATGGACTATGGAAGAGGCTTCTGGTGGCAATGGCCACTCCGTGGCTAAGTACGCCACTGGACTATGGCCCCAATCATTCAGCCTGCCTGTGTGGCCCCGACTTACCAAAAGAAACTTAACTGGTCTTTGAGGGCACCTCACCATGGAAGAGCCATCTCCCTCATTTTGCAGTCTCAGCAGTGTCCATCGCTAGCAGTGGTGCTGCCAAAACTGTCTGCCCCTCTGATTGGACTGGCAGCTCAGAGTGGCAGACCGCTATCCTCAATTGGCCAGTAGTCCCAACAGCAACCTGTTAATTGGCCCATTCACTGACAAAGTGCACTCTCCAGATCCCACTGCCCGCTGGCATGGGATCAAGTCTCACTCTAGGTCCTGGTGGTGAGACCTCTTCTGACAAATTTAAACCTCCTATCTCACATGCATGAAGCACAGCAACTGCTCCTGCCTGCACTGACGACCTCTGGCTGCTCAAAACCCGATGATTAAAAAAAAAGATCCTCATATAAAATTGAAACAATGCACATTATAAATAATCGCAGGTGCCAGGGAATAAAGCTGTGTTTGCTGCAAAATTGAGATGGCGATTGTAAATCACTTGATCTTTGATCTCCTAGTTTATTACTACATCTGAACCCTTTGATTAGATTACAGCCTTGTAATCATAGCCAGGTATGCATTTTTCTATCTGCAACTCATTTAAAAGTAATTGTGATTTGTAGGAACAAATTCTTCTTGTCATGAAATTCGACACATCCCTGTTCTTGTTCCCAATCTGCCAGTCAGCGCAATGATTTCAAAGGAAAGCTCAGTGCTGTTGGAAGAAAACTAATGAATTTCATTAGCTTACTCCGAACTTGAGTTGTATCACCAAGAAATCCAGCTGGTTAGATTGCAATTTTTCCACCAGATGACATTGTGACAAGTACATTGAGCGAGATGCAACCTGCTTATAGAGTGCAGTGATGCAACAGGAATGGGACTTTACACCCGCCTTAAAATAATTAATGCTAAGTCTGTCAAGCGTTTGCATGAAATAGGATTTTACATAATATAAAAACAGTAAGTGCTCAAAAGGCTCAGCAGGTCTGGCAACATGCGTGGAGAGAGAAACAGAATTCATGTTCCGAGTCCAATACAACACTTCTTCAGAACCGTAGAGAGGTAAAATGTGATAAACTTTATGAAAAAGGAGGGGGGGATGGAGGATCAGGTGGAGCAAAAGGAAAGGGCAGGGATAGGCTAGAGAACAAGGGAGAATAAATGACCAAGATGTCAGGGGACTAAAGGGAAAAGGACTGGTAATGGTACTAGCAGTGGAACAAATCATTGATCCAGAGAAAGTGTGAACAACAGAATAAAGGTCAGTTCTGCCTGAAAGCAAAAAACATGTGAGCAAGATACAGACTCGCACTTGGGGGATAATAAAATAAAATGGAGGACTGAGTTCATGGTCTGAAGTTGTTGAGTTCGGTGTGCAGTGAAGAAGGCTGTACAGTGCCTCATCGGATGATGAGGTGCTGTTCCTCCAGATTGCGTTGGGCTTCACTGGAGTATGGCAGCAGGCCGAGGACAGAAATGTGAGCATGAGGTTGTCATTGGAACTGAAAGGTCAGAGTCAAGCTTGCAAACTGAGCAAAGGTGTTCCGCGAAGCAATCACCCAGTCAGAATTTGGCCTTCCCAATGAAGAGGAGAGTACTTGGGAGTAGATTTATTCACAAGATGCAGCATTACAGATTCTGGCCTCCTAATTAGTAACCCAGTGTCCCAGCTGACTACTTTATATGTGCTCTCAGTCCTTAATCAAATAATTCCCATCACTGGTGTACCTTTGGCAACATAATCAACCAACCATTAACAATATTCATTAGGTGTCACTCCATCTGAACTTTGAAAACAGGTGAAATGCAGAAGAAAGGGAAGGTACAGGTTTTGAGGTGTTGAGATGGTGGGAGGGGGGGTGGCGGTGGTGGTGGGTCGGCCGTTCTCACCAAACGATGTCACGACAAAGTCTCCCAGGCGTGGGTTTTCGATCCCGGGCCTCGGGAGAATCTGACGCAGACATATTTAAATTAGCATAATGGTTCATTTAAATATGTTAATTAGGATCTTGCCCAGCAAAGGCGAAATCCAGATTGCGCGATCTCGCGAGGTGTTCCACCGAGTCAGGCGCGATGAAGCCATTTCATCACGCCCAAGGTGTTGAATAAAACATATAATTATTCCCATTTGCTTTTCAGGCAGCTCTTTATCACCTTCCCCAGCGTTCTCCCATGCCCTCTTCTGCTCCTGACTTATTGCCAATCTATAGTTCCACAGGTACTGGTCATGTTCCAAACATTTACACCCAAGCCTTAATAACATTAGTCATCTGTTCTATCATGATGGGCATCAGGACCAAGCTAAGTTTCCTTTGCACCAATGTTCAGATGTTCAAATGCTTGAGATACAAGCTGGCTTCTTGCAACTTGGCAGCGTTAGCTCACATCTAAAACTGATGCTGAAAAGACACCGCAGCAATATTAAGAATGCAATATAACAGGGATATAACTGAATCTTTTCCAGACAGTTTCTTTCAGACAGTGAAAGTTCATTACTCTTTTACTGTTAGCAATTCCAAGCAAAAGAATTGACCTTCAATTCGCTGAGATTTCCCCATCAGCTCTAATGTTCCACAGGTACATATTTTAAGTACACATTTAACAGACTGTGTCTCTAACTCTGGAGATCTTTTTTTCATATCCTCTCTGAGATTATAGAGACGATTGCATTGCTATCAATCTCTATTACCAGAGTTTTGGCAGGTGCCTTGGTCTGCACCACATTTGGTTCTTTTTAAAGTCCTTAGTGGTTCTATCCACATAACATGCATGGAAACTTTGACTTCAGGAGATCACGCTCCATCAGCTTCAATTTTCACCATTTCACTTCTTTTCTAACTCGAAGAGACTACAGATACTCGGTGTATTAAATCTAACAGACACTAAAGGACATTTACAGTTCAGTAATATGAGCCCTGGGATCACATCGCGAGATACCAACTTATAGACCGTTAATGTGTTTGACTAAAATTCTTCTCTCTGCTATATTAACCCATTTCAAATAAATGCGCTAACAGCAGTAAAATAGTGGAAGAGGAAATTCAATCAAGCATGTTAAATATTTGTGCATTCACATCCCACAGGGTCATTTTAAAGCCCCGGTGTGTTAGCAGTAGCAAAGCGATCATACATTTTTGACCAAGCTTCCAAACTTTCTGCTGGTCAAAGCCAGTTTAACACATACCAACATGTATACCCAACATTAACATTTATTTAGCATGATAGGAGCTTGTTTGAGTACCAATTCAAGGCAAATGAGCAAATTAAACAAAGAACAAAAAAAAATACAGCACAGGAACAGGCCCTTCGGCCCTCCAAGCCCGTGCCGACCATGCTGCCCGACTAAATTACAATCTTTTGCACTTCCTGGGTCCGTATCCCTCTATTCCCATCCTATTCATGTATTTGTCAAGATGCCCCTTAAATGTCACTATCGTTCCTGCTTCCACCACCTCCTCTGGCAGCGAGTTCCAGGCACCCACTACCCTCTGTGTAAAAAAACTTGCCTCGTACATCTACTCTAAACCTTGCCCCTCGCACCTTAAACCTATGCCTCCTAGTAATTGACCCCTCTGCCCTGGGGAAAAGCCTCTGACTATCCAGTCTGTCTATGCCCCTCATAATTTTGTAGACCTCTATCAGGTGGCCCCTCAACCTCCGTCATTCCAGTGAGAACAAACCAAGTTTATTCAACCGCTCCTCATAGCTAATGCCCTCCATACCAGGCAGCATCCTGGTAAATCTCTTCTGCACCCTCACTAAAGCTTCCACATCCTTCTGGTAGTGTGACGACCAGAATTGAACACTATACTCCAAGTGTGGCCTAACTAAGATTCTATGCAGCTGCAACATGACTTGCCAATTCTTATACTCAATGCCCCGGCCAATGAAGGCCTCTCAGTCAAACAACATTTAAGGCAACCACTTATAATGGTTACATGAAGGTAGAAATGCAGCATTGAACAGAATAGCATTATCAAGGGCAATACAACTCTTGTTAGAAAATCACCTGCAAAGACTTTGAACCTCACTCATAAACTGTTACCTCTGGTATTCCCCAAGGAGCTATCCTTGGGTACTCTCCTATATTTCTCCTATCTACCTACCATCTGAAAACATGTCCTCAACCTAGCTCCACTTACCACCTTTCTCTGGATCACTCCACTGTCTCCAAATGGACATGCTGCTTGTCCACATCCACCACTGCCTAAGCAGAAATTCCTCCAATTAGATATTGGGAGGACTGAAACCATAGTATGCAATCTGTGCTACAAACTCTGTTGCCTAGTTACTCATCCCTTCTGCCTCTCTCGTGACTGTCTGAAGCTGAACCACATAACTTGCAAACTTAGTGTCATATTTGACCTCAAGGAGCTTCTGATCACATATCTGCTCCATCACCAAGACCACAGGTCTCTACCTCCCTAACATTGCCTGCCTTTTTTTCCATCTAAGCCTAATTTACCCAACACACTCCTGCCGGCTTCCTATCCTCCACCCTCCATCAACTCAAGTTCATACAAAATTCTGCTATCCATGTCCTAACTGGTAACAAATCCTGTTCACCCATCACCCCTCATCTACACCTTAAACAGTGCCTCCATTTTAAAATTCTCATCATATTTTAAGAACCCTGCATGCGCTTGTCCCCACCTATCTATGTGACCTTCTTGTCCTAAAACCCACCGAGAATTCACTGTTCCTTCAGTTCTAGTCTCTTGTACATCCCCTGTTCAAAATGTTTCACCATTGGCTTTCAGCTGTCTAGGCACTAAATTCTGGGGAACCATAGAGTCATAAGAGGTTTTACAGCAGGGAAAGAGGCCCTTCTGCCCATCATGTCTATGCTGGCCGTCAAGCACCTACCTATTCTAATCCGATTTTCCAGCACTTGGCCCATAGCCTTGTCTGCTATGGCGCTTCAAGTGCTCATCGAAATACTTCTTAAATGTTTTGAGGGTTCCCACCTCTGCCACCTTCTCAGGCAGTGAGTTTCAGATTCCAACCACCCTCTGTGTGAAATGGTTTTTCCTCAAATTCCTCAATTCTTGATGGCTGAAACACCCCAGCTCAGGCAACATCTCGGTGAAACTCTCCAGTGCAATCACTTCTATCCTAAAGAGCAGTGACCTGAACTGCACACAGTACTCCAGCTGTGGCCTAACCAACATTTTATACAGTTCTTTTGTAACTTCCCTGCTCTTGTATTCTATGCCTCTGCCAATAAAGGCAAGTTCCCATACACCTTCTTAACCACCTTATCTAACTGTGCTGGTGTCCTCGGGGATCTATGGACATGCACACCAAGGTCCTTCCGTACTTCCTAGGATCCTACCATTTATTGTATATTCCCTTGCCTTGTTAGTCCTCCCAAAATACATCACCTCACACTTTTCAGGGTTAAAGTCCATTTGACAGTGTTCTGACATCCAACCATATCAGAAACGCTGGGTTTAGTGAGAGGGAGGAACTGAAGGAAATCAGTATTGCTGGAGAAATGGTGTTGGGGAAATTGATGGGATTGAAGGCCGATAAATCCCCAGGGCCTGATAAACTACATCCCAGAGTACTGAAGGAAGTGGCCCGAGAAATAATGGATGCATTGGTGGTTATCTTACAAGATTCTATAAACACTGGAACAGTTCCTACAGATTGGAGGGTAGCTAATGTAACCCTACTATTTAAAAAAAAAAGAGGTGTTTGATATTAATCCTATGATATTTTACAATGTTAAAAATGTTCTACAAATGCAAATTGATGGTGATGTTTCAATGAACATCTCTGATCTGTGAGGCTGCACATTGAGGAGCTTAAGATGATTAAAGGGTTTATTAGATTGAGTGAGAAATTATTTCTTCAAATGGATAAGACCAAGAAAAGATAAAACAGAAAAGCTGACCTTGTGCAGGGTGATGAACAAGCAAGTGGTAACCACACTGACATTTGGATTACCTGTCTTGTATCCATTGGTCAGACTAGGTAGCTGGATGACTGACACTGAGTAAGCTGCCGGTACCCAGAAAAAGGGGTATATGTTGGATTGAGTTGCAGGGGAGGGGGCAGTGCTCATTGGGCTTCTTCAGATGGAAAATGGACCAGAGGAGGAAGATCGAGGGAAGAGTGTCCTACCACTTCGACTGAAATCAATATTATTTTCCCTTCGTGGAGAAGTCAGTAATCAAGGGGCATAAATTTAAATTTATTGAGGAAAGGATTAAAGGGAGGTGAGGAGAATTTGTTTC
The DNA here is from genome assembly GCF_902713615.1 of Scyliorhinus canicula. Classification (NCBI taxonomy): domain Eukaryota; kingdom Metazoa; phylum Chordata; class Chondrichthyes; order Carcharhiniformes; family Scyliorhinidae; genus Scyliorhinus; species Scyliorhinus canicula. Next base: position 91,508,204 of record NC_052163.1, on the reverse strand, counting down.
TCAATTAACCTATAGCGCTTTTTAATTGGCAACCTACTGTTGTGGTATACATTTAAAGGATAGGGACATGACATCACTAGGAAGAAAGTGTGTTATGCAATCCATTTTAGTTTCACTTTTGCTTCAGCAAAACACACACAGCTCTGGTGCTGGGGGCTTCAAAATTTATGCCTCTGTGCAAATATTCTCACGTGCCTTGTCTCAATAAATTAACCCCAAAACACAACACCCACCTCATGCAGGAAAATTTTGATTTGGAATGTCGCTCGGGAAATGTTTTCAGCAGTTAGATTTTGCAATTATTTTGAATCAGAAGTGAAGAAATCGTCCTGCTTTGCAGAAAAGAATAGGAGAGCAGATGAGCAAAATCAAGAAATCCTCCTTGGATGATGCCAAACATAGGTTTTAAATGCTTTTAAGATTACAGGGGGAAGGAAAGAGATAAGGTGGTCCATTATACTGAGATCAGCAGAATGAATGAGCTTGAATACGAGGCAATGTAATGCGCCCTGATTTCATCAGTGAGGATAAGAAGAAAAAGAACCTTCAGGATAGTGTGTTGAGAGTTTAGGAACGACAAGCCATATACACAGTTCAATTTGATCAGTAGACATGCATACAGCAACAGCTAGAATAGACAACATGGGACTGAAGGTCCTCATTCCCCTCATGCTGGAGGGAGTGTAGTGGATGGAGTACTAATGATCTCCAATCCTGATCCTGCCATCAATCGCCCCCACCCCGTGTGCATAAAGAATAGCCAACAGTTTTGCTCTTAAAGAATAATTAACCAAAAGTGGGTTATTTCGAATAACTATGAAGCACAGCACAGAAGCCCGAAGATTAGTTCATAATAATAATAATAGCTTGTTGTCACAAGTAGGCTTCAATTAAGTTACTGTGAAAAGCCCCTAGTCGCCACATTCCGGCACCTGTTGGGGGTGGCCGGTATGGGAATTGAACCCACGCTGCTGACCCTGTTCTGCATTACAAGCCAGCTGTTTAGCCCACTGTGCTAAACCAGCCCCTCTAGCGTGAGATATTATGAATCAGCCTGAAACAAGTTAATGTCGGTAGCTGGAAATTAGAACGTTTTAAAAATAATATTTTGTTTGAAGTAGGTGTTATATGTTTTTCATATCTTTATCGCTGAGAAATTCCAGTAGCATATTAAATATGATGGCAGTCTATTAACAAAAGAAATCATGAAGGTGACAGCACCGAATGCATTGGTATTAACTGTGCCACTTATTCATGGCTGCCTTTCATTTCATTTCACTTTTATTATATATTATTACACTCTTAATCATGACAAGCATATGTTTTTTGGAGATAGGCAAAAAAAAATCAATCTTTTCTTTTGGTATGTGAAGACTTTGGCAAAAGAAGAAGCAAAGCAGTTGTATACCGTCCAGCAAAACATCAACATGTATAGTGAAAACATAATGGAATTATATTCTAGCAACATCACAACAGTGTACGCAATCAGTTTTATCCATCAATGTTTGTGCAAAGTCACACAATAACATACTATTAACACAGCCAAAAATATACGTGCACGGTTTTTCTGCGCCTTTCCCCTTCCACCTGTTTGTGTTTGATTCCAGAATCACTAATCACTCACCCTGCCTTTGACCAAGGACTTTGTGATTCTCAGCAAAATATTTAGCCAGGGAGGCGTGACAAAACAAATAAAATGTGCTGCTAAAATGCAGCAAACTGCTAACAAACAGGACAGCTAAGGAACATGGCATTGGCTCTACAAAGCATTGGGATCAGTATGGAAGTTGAACCACTCTAACTGGCTTCATTCAGATTGTGCTAAGGACAGAAAAGATCAGCTATGTTTCATTCCCCCTTCTATATTGATCCATTCTTGTAATACAAGGGTGGAGAATTCTGTTGTGGTGCTTTGTAAGGCGGTCTTCCACTTGTTAACAGTAAATCTTTAATAACTATTTGTAACTGTATACATATGTAGGATAAAAGATACAAGCAAGGAGCTATCGTCATGTCGAGATCTTAACATGTGTCCGGTCAACCACCGACTGACCCTGACTCTGGGCCATGTGACTTCTTACATCAATGTGGGCAGTACAGTACTCAGTCCCACATAAACTCTGTATATACCAGGCCTATACTATGCTACAAACCTATACTACAAATGTTTATAGGCTTCTCCTGATCTGCTGCTGTAATTTTGACAGAACGTCAGCAGAAACCCAAGAGTTCCTCTCAATCGTCTGCTGACATTACAGCAGAAGATTGGAAAACCCCTGGAGAAGTGGTATCAATAACTTAATGAGGATTGGACTTAGCTGTGATAGCTGTGACACTTGCCCTTAATATTTCTTTGACTTCTATCATGGTAATACTTACACTTCCCTGTCTGAAGATCTCGGGGACAACTTCACGCAACCCTTGGCAGATGCGTCAGAAAACAAAACTTTCCTCCAGGGTAGTTAGGTGCTACCAAATCGCAGGGGATAGAATCAATAATGGAGGCCTCAGCTATCTAAGAACCAATGGTCAAAAGTGTCTCCCACATAGTTTTCCTTTGGCAAATCAAATCAGTCACTTGCTGACACGCTACGTTTCTTTGCAACTTATTCTGCTTTCTCACAGCCCTCGCCCACCTCACCGCATATCATTCCATACCAGTGCCATTAGTCACCAAAACATCTCACTGACATGGAATTGAGCAACCTTGTTTCTATTTAAGACCACAGTGGCTCACCTACCGTATGTCACATCTCAGTCCTAGCTTCCTATGGGTGGCAGGTACACAATACCCTTCACGTCCCCTTCCTTGACATTACGAGGTACCTGGCTAGTGATCTGCAGCAGGCTCCCTGGGGGATTGTAGTGTTAGTCCTTAGTTTTTCGTGGTGCTCATTTCTACAACTAGCTGAGGTCGAGAGACTGAATGAAGGCACCCTGCGTGTCATTCTATGAAAGGCAGCCCACACAGAGAACATAGGATGAGAACAGGTTCTTGGAGAATGAAAATCCTATCATGTAAGTGGCACGGAGTCTGTCCCTGTTGCACAGAAGGGAAGGGGGGAAAGGAGTAGAACATTAGTAATTGTGGACTCAATAGTCAGGGGCACAGATAGGAGATTTTGTGGGAGCGCGAGAAACTCACGTTTGGTATGTTGCCTCCCAGGTGCAAGGGTACGTGTTGTCTCAGATCGTGTTTTCCGGGTCCTTAAGGGGGAGGGGGAGCAGCCCCAAGTTGTAGTCCACATTGGCACTAACGACATAGGTAGGAAAGGGGACAAGGATGTCAGGCAGGCCTTTAGGGACCGAGGATGGAAGCTCAGAGCGAGAACAAACAGAGTTGTTATCTCTGGGTTGTTGCCCGTGCCACGTGATAGTGAGATGAGGAATAGGGAGAGAGAGAGCAATTAAACACGTGGCTACAGGGATGGTGCAGGCGGGAGGGATTCAGATTTCTGGATAACTGGGGCTCTTTCTGGGGAAGGTGGGACCTCTATAGACAGGATGGTCTACATCTGAACCTGAGGGGCACCAATATCCTGGGGGGGAGATTTGTTAGTGCTCTTTGGGGGGGTTTAAACTAATTCAGCAGGGGCATGGGAACCTGGATTGTAGTTTTGGGGTATGGGAGATTGAGAGTATAGAGGTCAGGAGCACAGATTTGACTTTGCAGGTGGGCGCCAGTGTTCAGGTAGGTGGATTGAAGTGTGTCTGCTTCAATGCCAGGAGCATACGAAATAAGGTAGGGGAACTGGCAGCATGGGTTGGTACCTGGGACTTCGATGTTGTGGCCATTTCAGAGACATGGATAGAGCAGGGACAGGAATGGTTGTTGCAGGTTCCGGGGTTTAGGTGTTTTAGTAAGCTCAGAGAAGGGGGCAAAAGAGGGGGAGGTGCGGCGCTGCTAGTCAAGGACAGTATTACGGTGGCAGAAAGGATGCTAGATGGGGACTCTTCTTCCAAGGTAGTATGGGCTGAGGTTAGAAACAGGAAAGGAGAGGTCACCCTGTTGGGAGTTTTCTATAGGCCACCTAATAGTTCTAGGGATGTAGAGGAAAGAATGGCGAAGATGATTCTGGAAAAGAGCGAAAGTAACAGGGTAGTTGTTATGGGAGACTTTAACTTTCCAAATATTGACTGGAAAAGATATAGTTCGAGTACATTAGATGGGTCGTTCTTTGTACAATGTGTGCAGGAGGGTTTCCTGACACAATATGTTGACAGGCCAACAAGAGACGAGGCCACATTGGATTTGGTTTTGGGTAATGAACCAGGCCTGGTGTTAGATCTGGAGGTAGGTGAGCACTTTGGAAACAGTGACCACAATTCGGTGACCTTTACGTTAGTGATGGAAAGGGATAAGTATACCCCGCAGAGCAAGAGTTATAGCTGGGGGAAGGGCAGTTATGATGCCATTAGACATGACTTAGGATGTGTAGGTTGGAGAAGTAGGCTGCAAGGGTTGGGCACACTGGATATGTGGAGCTTGTTCAAGGAACAGCTATTGCATGTTCTTGATAAGTACATACCAGTCAGGCAGGGAGGAAGAGGTCGAGCGAGGGAACCGTGGTTTACCAAAGAAGTGGAATCTCTTGTTAAGAGGAAGAAGGAGGCCTATGTGAAGATGAGGCGTGAAGTTTCAGTTGGGGCGCTTGATAGTTACAGGGAAGCGAGGAAGGATCTAAAGAGAGAGCTAAGACGAGCAAGGAGGGGACATGAGAAGTCTTTGGCAGGTAGGGTCAAGGAAAACCCAAAAGCTTTCTATAGGTATGTCAGGAATAAAAGAATGACTAGGGTAAGAGTAGCGCCAGTCAAGGACAGTGGTGGGAAGTTGTGTGTGGAGGCTGAGGATACTAAATGAATACTTTTCGTCAGTATTCACTCAGGAAAAAGATAATGGGCGAAATTCTCCGCCCCCCACGACGGGTGGGAGAATAGCGGGAGGGCCTTCCCGACATTTTTGCCGCCCTCCTGCTATTCTCTCCCCCCCCCCCCCCCCCCGCCGAAGTCCCGACCCGAATCGCTGCCGCTGTTTTTTTACGGCCGGCAGCGATTCTCAGCTGTTAGATGGGCCGAAGTCCCAGCCCTTTCCGCCGTTTTTACGAACGGCAAACACACCTGGTCTTGCCGTTCGTAAAAACGGCGTCACAAACCCGCTATTAATAACCATGGCACCGATTGGCACGGCCGTACCACGGCCGTGCCAAGGGTGCCATGGGCCCGCGATCGGTGGGCACCAATCGCGGGCAGCGGGCCCGATGCCCGCGCACTACTGGTCCTTCCGCCGCCCCGCAGTATCCATTCGCGGGGCGGCTGAGGGGCAACCTGGCCCGCGCATGCGCGGGTTTCGCGCAAAAACGCGATGACGTCACCCGCGCATGCGCGGGTTGGAGTCTTCCAAACTGCGCATGCGCGGCTGACGTCATATGACGCGTCAGCCGGCGCTAACTCCGGCAAGCGGGCTTAACGATTTTCGTTAAGCCCGTCTTGCCGGAGCCTACGGCGTCGGGCTGCTAGCCCCGACCGGGGACCAGAATCGGTCCCCGGTCGGGAAGGGGCGCGCTGCCGTAAAACCCGCCCGGGTTTTACGGCAGCTTTACGATTTCTCCCGTTTTGGGAGAATCGCGCCCAATGTTGTGGTGGAGAATGCTGAGACCCAGGCTATTAGAATAGATGGCATTGAGGTGCGTAGGGAAGAAGTGTTAGCAATTCTGGACAAGGTGAAAATAGATAAGTCCCCGGGGCCTGATGGTATTTATCCTAGGATTCTCTGGGAAGCCAGGGAAGAGATTGCTGAGCCTTTGGCTTTGATTTTTATGTCATCATTGGCTACAGGAATAGTGCCAGAGGACTGGAGGATAGCAAATGTGGTCCCTTTGTTCAAGAAGGGGAGTAGAGATAACCCCGGTAACTATAGGCCGGTGAGCCTCACGTCTGTTGTGGGTAAAGTCTTGGAGAGGATTATAAGAGATACGATTTATAATCATCTAGATAGGAATAATATGATTAGGGATAGTCAGCATGGTTTTGTGAAGGGTAGGTCATGCCTCACAAACCTTATCGAGTTCTTTGAGAAGGTGACTGAACAGGTAGACGAGGGTAGAGCAGTTGATGTGGTGTATATGGATTTCAGTAAAGCGTTTGATAAGGTTCCCCACGGTCGTCTATTGCAGAAAATACGGAGGCTGGGGATTGAGGGTGATTTAGAGATGTGGATCAGAAATTGGCTAGCTGAAAGAAGACAGAGGGTGGTGGTTGATGGCAAATGTTCAGAATGGAGTTCAGTTACGAGTGGCGTACCACAAGGATCTGTTCTGGGGCCGTTGCTGTTTGTCATTTTTATAAATGACCTAGAGGAGGGCACAGAAGGTTGGGAGAGTAAATTTGCAGACGACACTAAAGTCGGTGGAGTTGTAGACAGTGTGGAAGGATGTTGCAGGTTACAGAGGGACATAGATAAGCTGCAGAGCTGGGCTGAGAGGTGGCAAATGGAGTTTAATGTAGAGAAGTGTGAGGTGATTCACTTTGGAAAGAATAACAGGAATGCGGAATATTTGGCTAATGGTAAAATTCTTAGCAGTGTGGATGAGCAGAGGGATCTCGGTGTCCATGTACATAGATCCCTGAAAGTTGCCACCCAGGTTGATAGGGTTGTGAAGAAGGCCTATGGTGTGTTGGCCTTTATTGGTAGAGGGATTGAGTTCCGGAGCCATGAGGTCATGTTGCAGCTGTACAAAACTCTGGTACGGCCGCATTTGGAGTATTGCATACATTTCTGGTCGCCTCATTATAGGAAGGACATGGAAGCTTTGGAACGGGTGCAGAGAAGATTTACCAGGATGTTGCCTGGTATGGAGGGAAAATCTTATGAGGAAAGGCTGATGGACTTGAGGTTGTTTTCGTTAGAGAGAAGAAGGTTAAGAGGTGACTTAATAGAGGCATACAAAATGATCAGAGGGTTAGATAGGGTGGTCAGTGAGAGCCTTCTCCCGCGGATGGAGGTGGCTAGCACGAGGGGACATAGCCATAAATTGAGGGGTAATAGATATAGGACAGATGTCAGAGGTAGGTTTTTTACGCAAAGAGTGGTGAGGCCGTGGAATGCCCTACCTGCAACAGTAGTGAACTCGCCAACATTGAGGGCATTTAAAAGTTTATTGGATAAGCATATGGATGATAATGGCATAGTGTAGGTTAGATGGCCTTTAGTTTTTGACTTCCCATGTCGGTGCAACATCGTGGGCCGAAGGGCCTGCACTTCGCTGTATCGTTCTATGTTCTATGTAAGTCTTCGACTGCTTCACTACATGTGTAGCTGTGAATAACGAATGACTTACACAAGGGAAGGGGTGTGAAGGGTATTGTACCATCTCTTGTGCATAGGGGGTAGGTGGCAGGTAGTGATCAATGTGGTGAGAGCTGCACCGAGTAAACACATTGTGGTGACAAGAGACACTTGATCGGTCACCCTGTAACAGCCTATGGACTTCCTCTCGGACTGGGTAGTCATGCAAGCATTGCTGAGGGAGCACATTCACTGCTAAGACCACCTTGTTCCATAAACCTGGATTTAGGTCCTTCACGGGCCTCCTTTGCTGAAGCCCCAAAGATCTGAGTGGTCTTTACTGGGTTCAAGATAGAAGAAGAGTCTTTATGGGCTTATTATCCTGAAGAAGCACCAGCACTGCAGTCAGATACAATGTTACAGCCCCAATTGTTGCCTTGTGTCTTTGGACTACTGTAACAGGACTGCAACTTCCTTCCCTCAGGCAGTCGATAAAGAATGGCAACAGTGTTGGGAGTTTGCCAAGAATATGTGAACAAAGGTGGCCTAACAAAAAAATGAACTGGTTCTGAAAAGCAGCATGATATTTACGGCTGAATAAAATTTTTACCCTGTAGTCTAGTCTTCATAGAATCCCTACAGTGCAGAAGGAGGCCATTTGGCCCATCGAGTCTGCACCGACCCTCTGAAAGAGCACTTTACCCTGGTCCACTCCCCCGCCCACACCACCCTATCCCCGTAACCTAACCTGCACATCTTTGGACATTCAGGGACAATTTAGCATTGCCAATTCACCTAACCTGCCCATCTTTGGACTGTGGGAGGAAGCCGGAGCACCCGGAGGAAACCCACACACACACGGGGAGAACGTGCAAACTCCACACAGACCAAGGCTGCAATCGAACCGAGGTCCCTGGCATTGTTAGGCAGCAGTGCTAACCACTGTATCACCGTGCCGCCAGTCAACCCACCTTGTTCAAGATTTTATTTCTCCGAATTACTCGCCCCTCCTTCTCGTCTACTCAGTCATGGTGCTGTCCAACACTAAAGCCCCCAAATTCCTGGAGCCCAGGAAGGTAGAATGAGTACATTTTTCCTCGGAATGTGTGGTGGTGGGTCGAGGGAAGGCGACAACATGAAATTTATGTCCAACCTACACTGCTGAGTTATTTGTTGCTGATAAAGATCAGCTGCACTTACAGAAGAGGAATAAGCCAATAATCTAAAAACACCATGGTACAGCTTTGTCAACGGAGTTATCGACCTGCCCCTTCTCTCTGCTGAAACGGAGAGTTGCAGGAATTCTCATTTGGTTGAATATAATCCAAAGCTTCTTCGTGGAATGCACATTGTCCGTGCTGTATATATTGGGCCTCACGTTTTCAGGAAAAATTAATGTAGCTGTTAAAAAGTCAATTCAATTTTTCACCCAGGTCAGCAAGCATACAGCTGTAACAAGTAGCAGGCCTCCTGACAGGAATTTCAAAAATTGCTGTAATTCTTCACTATGCCCAGTTTTAATCTCTCAATAAAGTCTATCGTTATAAGAAGCCTCTGCTCCATTTTGATAGTTGAAAGCGTGAAGAGATCAAAGGAAATAGATTCTTTCTGGTGTGCAATCTATGTTCAGTGTTACCAGAATTTTGACAGCCTGTTACAGAAATAGTGTGCCGAGAATATATTTTATTCATACAGACTATTATTGATATTCATGTAGCTGGCACCTCCTGTAAATGTCCTTTGAAGGATAAAATAGCAATTTTTTGACCAAACGCTTTATTAAGAAAATTTGAAAATGCCCCTATTTATTGAGTGAACCCTTCAGATGATTGTTTTCTTGTTCATCTCTGTCAGAGCTATTGGTTATATGATGACCTGTGGACAGTTTTCAGGCCATCTCCCATTCATTTGTGGCTCTTCGAACAATTGCCTATCCAAATGTCTCTGAGATTACTTTCAGGATTTGCTGGACACTGGCAGACTTCCCTGTTTGTACTGATGCTCTGCCGATGAGGTGGAACCTCAAGGGGAGGTTGTGACCCATGGAAACAAAGACTCTGAGCATAATTGAGCAGCCTCTTCTTGCCCGACTTAATGTTAGAACGAAGCTGTTGAATCTCATGGTAGGACTCTCACAAAATGTAGGATGCTCAAAGCGCCTTGTGAGATTTAACAATATCTCTTGAGATGCCATGATCTGAATCCTGCCCTCACTGGGCATGATCTAGATCAGCATATTGAAATGAGCCCCAAAGCAAGATTGTCCTGGTGCCCAGGATCTAAAGCCATGCCTGGGAGAACTTGCCAGAGCACCCTTTAGTATTGGTTTCCACAAACGTGGGCCAATCATAATGGCACCTTGGCTCTCTTCCAGCCCATTAGAGACCCCAGTTGGTCAGGGACAGGGCAGGATGGCAACCTGGCGCTCCCTCTGACACCCGGTCATCTTGGCGCTGCCAACCTGGCACCATGGCACTGTCAGGATGACACTTCTAGGCTGACAGAGGCACTGCCAGCATGCCAAGCTAGCAGTGCCAGGGTGCCCGGGTGGCAGGTTGGCACGATTAGGGATCAGGCCCTGGGGGGCTTTACCAGGTAGAGAGTGTGGTGAGGGAGTTTTCCCGTGGGCCTCCCCGAGGTTGGCGGGAGAGGGGGGATTCAAAAACGGAGAGGGTGTTGCTTGGGGTGTAGGGTGGGGGGAGATCAGGGCAGCCAGACAAAATGGCGCCCCAATCTGCGAGGAGCCTTTCCTGCTGTGCTCGGCAGCAGGAAATAACTCAAGTGCGGCATTGACAGATAGAAGCTCCCCGAGGCCGAAAGAAAACAGCAAAGTGCCATTGTCATGGAAATGTCACTTTAAGGAATGCTTGTCTGCTCAAGTGGCTGCAGTGATGTCAGAATGTGGGTGGAGCTGAGCTCTGGCTCTGTTTTTTAGTTTCGCTTTGAGGAAAAGCTTGGGTGTGTCTGTGTTCTTTAGTTTTGTTTTAGTGTTGGAGCTGCAGCCAGCCAAAGAAGGTGTAATTTTGATCACTCTGCCATCTAAAGACTATCTCTAGATCATTTTGTGAATTCAGAGTGATAACTGCTCTCAGTAGAGAATTTAAACCTGATGTGCTTCTGTCAAAAGGAATTTTGTCTTATTGATGTTAAAAGGAAAGTTTAAGGATTACTCAGAGTGTTATATTCTTTGGGGGTTGTATTTGAATTGATGGTTGCTAAGATGTTCACTGTATGTTTGAAAAAGGTTAACTGAGTTCATAGGATAAACATTGCTTTGCTTTAAAAAATACTTTTAGATTTCTGCAGCACCACACCTGTAGAGTGGGCCGTGTGACCCCCATACCACAATCTATTAAAAGTCGTGGGTCAGGTGATCTCCATGATACACTTTGGAGTTCTCTAAACCCGGGCCCATAACACCGTTGAGTAGCGTGGTGTTTCACGGCTCGAGCTTGGAAGCTGGACTGCTTTAAGATGGACATATTTCAACAAAGAACAAAGAAAAGTACAGCACAGGAACAGGCCCTTTGGCCTCCAAGCTCGTGCCGACCATGCTGTCCGACTACACTACAATCTTCCACACTTCCTGGGTCCGTATGCCTCTATTCCCATCCTATTCATGTATTTGTCAAGATGCCCCTTAAATGTCACTATCGTACCTGCTTCCACCACCTCCTCCGGCAGCGAGTTCCAGGCACCCACTACCCTCTGTGTAAAAAATGTGCCTCGTACATCTATTCTAAACATTGCCCCTCGCACCTTAAACCTATGCCCCGTAGTAATTGACCCCTACCCTGGGGAAAAGCCTCTGACTATCCACTCTGTCTATGCCCCTCATAATTTTGTAGACCTCTATCATGTCGCCCCTCAACCTCCGTCGTTCTAGTGAGAACAAACTGAGTTTATTCAACCGCTCCTCATAGCTAATGCCCTCCATACCAGGCAACATCCTGGTAAATCTCTTCTGTACCCTCTCTAAAGCCTCCACATCCTTCTGGCAGTGTGGCGACCAGAATTGAACACTATACTCCAAGTGTGGCCTAACTAAGGTTCTATACAGCTGCAACATGACTTGCCAATTCTTATACTCAATGCCCCGACCAATGAAGGCAAGCATGTCGTATGCGTTCTTGACTACCTTCTTCACCTGTGTTGCCCCTTTTAGTGACCTGTGGACCTGTACACCTAGATCTCTCTGACTTTCAATACTCTTGAGTGTTCTACCATTCACTGTATATTCCCTACCTGCATTAGACCTTCCAAAATGCATTACCTCACATTTCTCCGGATTAAACTCCATCTGCCATCTTTCCGCCCAAGTCTCCAAACGATCTAAATCCTGCCGTATCCTCTGACAGTCCTCATCGCTATCCGCAATTCCACCAACCTTTGTGTTGTCTGCAAACTTACTAATCAGACCAGTTACATTTTCCTCCAAATCATTTATAAATACTACGAACAGCAAAGGCCCCAGCACTGATCCCTGCGGAACACCACTAGTCACAGCCCTCCAATTAGAAAAGCACCCTTCCATTGCTACTCTCTGCCTTAACCCTATTTGCCAATGACTTTTGTGACCCTTTCTAGCCCCCCTGACTCCTTGATTAAGTTCTTTCCTACTTTCCTTATATTCCACACAGGCTTTGTCTGTTCCCAGCTTTCTGGCCCTGAAAAATGCCTCCTTTTTCTTTTTGACTGGGCCTACAATATCTCTCGTTATCCAAGGTTCCTGAAATTTGCCGTAGTTATCCTTCTTCCACACACGAACATGCCGGTCCTGAATTCCTTTCACCTGACACTTGAAAGCCTCCCACATGTCAGATGTTGATTTACCCTCAAACATCCGCCCCCAATCTAGGTTCTTCATTTCCCGCCTAATATTGTTATAATTAGCCTTCCCCCAATTTCGCACATTCACCCTAGGACCACTCTTATCCTTGTCCACCAGCACTTTAAAACTTACTGAATTGTGGTCATTGTTCCCGAAATGCTTCCCTACTGAAACTTCTACCACCTGGCCGGGCTCATTCCCCAATACAAGGTCCAGTACAGCCCCTTCCCTAGTTGGACTGTCTACATATTGTTTTAAGAAGCCCTCCTGGATGCTCCTTACAAACTCTGCCCCGTCTAAGCCCCTAGCACTAAATGAGTCCCAGTCAATATTGGGGAAGTTGAAGTCTCCCATCACAACAACCCTGTTGTTTTTACTCTTTTCCAAAATCTGTCTACCTATCTGCCCCCCTACCTCCCGCTGGCTGTTGGGAGGCCTGTAGTAAACCCCCAACATTGTGACTGCACCCTTCTTATTCCCGACGTCTACCCATATAGCCTCGCTGCCCTCTGAGGTGTCCTCCCGTAGTACAGCTGTGATATTCTCCCGAACCAGTAGCGCAACTCCGCCACCCCTTTTACATCCCCCTCTATCCTGCCTGAAACATCCAAATCCTGGAACGTTTATCTGCCAATCCTGTCCTTCCCTCAACCAGGTCTCTGTAATGGCAACAACATCATAGTTCCAAGTACTAATCCAAGCTCTAAGTTCATCTGCCTTACCCGTAATACTTCTTGCATTAAAACATATGCACTTCAGGTCACCAGACCCGCTATGTTCAGCAACATCTCCCTGTCTGCTCTGCCACAGAGCCAAACTGGCCCTATTCCCTAGTTCTCCCTCAATGCTTTCACCTTCTGACCTATTGCTCCGGTGCCCACCCCCCTGCCATACTAGTTTAAACCCTCCCATGTGGCACGAGCAAACCTCGCGGCCGGGATATTTATGCCTCTCCAGTTTAGATGCAACCCGTCCTTTTTATACAGGTCACACCTGCCCCGGAAGAGCTCCCAGTGGTCCGGATAACGGAAACCCTCACTCCTACACCAACTGTTTAGCCACATGTTTAACTGCTCAATCTTCCTATTTCTCGCCTCAATGGCACGTGGCACCAATCCAAACCAATTTGGCATTGGCATGGAGGATTGTTTACTGTTGGTCACAAATAATTTAATCAGAAAGTGAGTCGCTTTCTGTTTGTAAAATTTGATCAGTTGATCATAGTAGTCTGCAATGCAGATGTTACTCATTGCCTCCTGAATTTTGGGGATCACTAAACCCAATGCTTCCTCTGTATGCGCGAGCATTAGGTATGGCCACTTGTGCATTGTCATGGAGTATGGCCGAAATTCATTGAACCATATCCCAGAAATGGTCAGCACTCTCATGAGAGAAAGAGAGAAGATAGTACTTTAGAAAAGAACAACGTTCGAACACAAACTATTGGCACAAACCAACCAGCGGACAAGAGTCCTCTGTCAGACTAGCAGATTTTTCATTACATTTCTGTGACACAACAGTTAGCACTGCTGCCTCACAGTTCCAGGGATCCGGATTCGATTCCGGCCTCGAGTGTCTGAGTGGAGTTTGTACGTTCTCCCTGTGTCTGCGTGGGTTTCCTCCGGGTGCTCTGATTTCCTCTTTCAGTCCAAAGATGTGTAGGTTAGGCCATTGATCCATGTGCTCGGTTACAGGGATAGGGCCGGCTAGGTAGAATACTCTTTCAGAGGGTTGGCACAGACTTGTTTAGCCAAATGACTTCCTTCTGCACTCTCGGGATTCCATGGATTCTCACAGTGAATCTACTATTTTGTAACAATTGGGACATATTAGAGAATATGGGGAAAGTATGACATATTGAAAGAAGGTCGCACTACATACAAGAATTTTAGCACATACACATATATTTACTAACATAACTAATGTAATTGTTATGGATGGAGGGGGCTAATTTAAACTGCATTAATTTATCCTCTCACCATATGTCCATAAACAGAAAGGTGTTTTGATTTGCTGCCCCCTAAAAAGCCGTAGCGCATTTTCCAACCCCTCAATTTTGGTGTGATCCAATTTCTAGCAATAGCCCCACAGCAAACTTTATATAGGATGAACTCAGAGGATTAGTTTGGTTGCACACAGGCAAATGCAGGAGAAAGATCAAAATATTGCTCACTTTGTATTTATACAGTAAAACTTTGTATTTATACAGTAAAAGAGGGATCGAGAACAGAACAATTTGTGGTGCAGAGATCACAGAGAAAATAAATGTTGTCTAAAATGGGTCCTGAGCCCAGAAGCAAAGTCCAATGAGGCATTCCTTCAGGAGGTTGGCAGGTTGAAAACCAATGCTGTATACTTCACTTTTCTGACGGTGTTGACTTCACACAGTGAGAAAGGTGCGCGGAGATGAATCAGTCTTGAATGCAAGGGTACAAAAGTTCCAGTAGAAATAGTGCAGATGGGGCTAGGTATTCATCTGGCCAGAACCCTTTTTCTGTAAAATGCAAACTGAGTTTTCAGTACAGCAGAGCAATGCAGCTGGTTACACAAGAGATCTGTGTCACATGACTCCCACCTCTCCACACTGTCTTTGACAAAGGATTTGTACCCCTCGCTTGGGTCCTCAAGATGGTTAAATGTCTCAGCCATTAAGAATTTAAAAGAAGGTGTGATGCCCTTTGTCCTAGAAGATGAGCAATTCCAGGTGGCCAGCCTGGGTTATGAAATGCAGATGACCTTTGTATCGCTCTCTTTGAATTTGGTCTGGGCATCCCACAATGTATTGTTGATGTCTCTTCAGAAATAACGAGTTACCATTGTGTGAGTTTCCCTGGTACTTGCCTGGTAATTCATTTTGCACTAGGATCACAGGCAGACATAACTTCAACCATTTTTAAAAGTTGTTTGTCCAGTTTTTAAAACTTTAGAATGAGCCATGAGGACAGCTTTGCAGGTTTTATAACAAAAATATGCCATGTTATATCTTAGTCTCCTCACAGTAATACTGAATTGAACTAAAAGACATTACAAAAAGAACATCGTTTCATGATCAAAGTATTGGAGATTGAGATTGAGTCTTAAATTATAGTGAATGTTTCAAACAGTGCACTGTCCTTACATCTACAATCTTGCAAACCTATATCTGTTGATAATGCAGCAGTGGCTGGTAGACCAATAACTTATTTACGGCTGTTTATTTTCCACCTTAGAATTGATTTCTTTATTGCATGAACACATTATAAAGGCAGTATGAGTTGATTATAAGAAAGTTTCACTGTAATTGACTTTCTTTTCAATTTCAAATGAAATATGGTCATTGCGCTCAACTCTGACCAGTTTGCTGAGCACTAATGTGATCCATTTCTCATTCGCTTACAAGCTGATAGCCCTTATTTATTTCAGATGGATACGCTTGAGTCTCTCGGATCTAGTATCAGTGGTATGGCGAGATGTCCCTATGATCCTAAACAAGCTAATGTTGCACTCTTTGCTGGTAAGACTTGAAACATTAACATCTATTAGCTAAATCTGCAATTATGTCAAATTAATTTCTGAACCACTCAAATCTGAACCACTCAAAATTCAAAAAAGCACTGTAATTTGACTAGATTACGTAGAATATAAAGTTATATTTCAGTTTTACTTCGGCTTTTGGTGGCTGGTTAATGGCTGATCATCCAAACACATCAATTGGAAAATGTACTGCCAAGAAGAGCAGAACCAAAGAGACCAGAAAGAATCATAGAATCCTAGAATTTACAGTGCAGGAGGCCATTTGGCCTATCGAGTCTGCACCGGCCCTTGGAAAGAGCACCCTACTTAAGCCCACGCCTCCACCCTATCCCAGTAACCCCACCAACCTTTTAGGACACTAAGGGCAATTTAACACGGCCAATCCAACTAACCTGCACATCTTTGGACAGTGGGAGGAAACCAGAGCACCCGGGGAAAACCCACACAGACTAAGGGAGAACGTGCAGACTCCGCACAGACAGTGACCCAAGCAGGGAATTGAACCTGGGGTCTGGAGCTGTGAAGCAACTGCACTACCGTGCTGCCCCTAAGGTCCAAGGTCCCAGGTTTAAACTGCAGCCTTTACTGATCTGCATCCAGGAAGACATTTTTCCAACCTTGGTCTCAGAACCCAGGGAGTGGCAAAACCCAAGCTGGTTGCACTTTTTTGGTTGGTGTTCAGCTAGAAAGTGTGTGCATAAATTGACAGACCAGATGGAGCTATGATAACAGATTGTGTAACCTGTTGTCCTGCATGGTAGCACATTTGTTAGCACTGCTGCTTCACAGCACCAAGGACCCGTGTTAGATTCCAGCCTTCAGTGTCTGTGTGGTGTTTGCACATTCTCCTAGTGTCTGTGTGGGTTTCCTCTGGGTGCTCCGGTTTCCTCCCCCAGTCTAATGATGCGCAGGGCGGGTGGATTGCCATTATCGATACGCTGGGTTAGGGAGATGGGGTGAGGGCTTCGGCAGAGTGCTCTTTCAGTGGGTCGGTGCAGACTTGATGGGCTGAATGGCTTCCTTCTGCACTGTAGAGATTTTATGGATCCTATGCTTCATAGCAGCCTAATCAGACAAGAATTGAAATCGAGCTACAATAAGGAGGTGTTGGGACAGAAGTCTTAATGCTTAATTCAATTATAGATTTTCAGGAAGGTTTTTAAAAAAGAGCAAGAGATAAAGTGCTGAGAGGTTCAGGGTGGGAATTCCAGACTGTGTTGTTGAAGATGAAGCCGACAATGATGGGACAAAAGGAACTCGGGATGTATAAGAGATCAGGATTGGAGAATGCAGAGTTTTCAGAGAGTTGTAGGGCAGGAAAGGCTCCTGAGATAAGGAAGGGTAAGATGGGGAGAGAAAAATTTAAACATGATTTGAGGCATTGATGGTCTGAGAGTTGATGTAGGTCAACATACATGGGCGTAATGGCTGAAAGGGGATTGACATAGAGAAATATCCTAAGGTGCTTCCCACAGGTAAATCAAAATTAAGACCTGAGCCAAAGAAGATATTACATGGAGTGACTAAAGGCTTGGCCAAAGAAGTGACTTTAAGGGTGATCTTACAGGAAGTGAGGGAGATGTAGAGTAAGCGTTTGGGAAATTGAGGTGACTGAAGGCATGACTACCAATGGTGAACTGAAGCGAGTGGAATATTCATCAGGCCAAACTTAGAGCGGTGGAAAGACCTGGAACTGTTACCAGACTGAAGGGTTCACAAATTTATGGAGGGGTGATGCAACAAAGGTGTTTAAAACACGTGGAAGAGAATTTTCGATTGTCAAAGATAGATAGAGGAGCAGTTTCCCTTGTAGACATGTCAGAAGGACATGATATCGGCTGAACAGTTTCATATGAGCTGCATTTTATGGAAGGAGGGAAGACAACTAGAAGATCATTAGAATAATGAAATCTGGAGGTAACATGGCAAATCTGTATAATTATTCTTTGGTCTGTCCCCCTCTTTATTCCTCCCATTTAGGAAGGGCAAAGATGTTTTTTGCATATCAGGAATCCAAACTTTCAGGAAAGGTTAGAAAGTCTGGGGCACTCTAAATGTGTTTCTATGAACATGAAGGGAATTGATGGCATGTTTCCAAGTAAATTGTTCACAATAAAGGTAATAAAGATTTGAATTAGGAAAAGACTTCAAACTTAAGATGGTACAAATGATGAGGGAAGCAGAAAAGTGGTTGATAATGCTGATGGCTGTGGTTGATAAGTGGTTGATAATTGCCTATGCCTTCGCTGTGCAGGCACTACACATGCATGGCAATGGGATGGAAATTAGGCGAGGTTTACAATGTGCAGGATATCCACTGCCCTCTTTGCTCGTGGCAAAGTTGAAAATTACCCCATTTTAGTCTGATCCAGCATCATTGATCACTAAATGTTCTTGTTCAAACTCGAAGGTGCTTTTTGATCAAAAAGCTAAAGTGTTATTGATTTTCTCACGCTGCAGATAATAAGCTTTTTACTGGGACAGTAACTGATTTCCTAGCGATTGACGCTGTCATCTATCGGAGCTTGGGTGAGAGTCCAACCCTCCGAACAGTGAAACATGACTCCAAATGGTTCAAAGGTAGGTCATCTACCCACAAGAGTGCGTAGCACAGAGAAGAAAAATATGTAGATCATTTTGTAACATTGCAACTCTTTGATTCATTATAGGCTCTTACAGCCAACATTTAAATAAAAAACAGATATTTGTAAAAATTAAAGCATTAAGATGACATAATAGAGACTGATTGCTCTGCAGAAATAGTCCTCGCTCTGACTCCGAGGTTTCAGGAGAGAAGGGGGAGAGATGAAAATGAAATAATTGACTGGAAGGCCATAATTAGAGCTCGTATTTTAGATATGATGCACTGAAGTATTTACAACATTTTCAGGAGCTCTCAATTATATCCCCACCTTGTAATTGTTTCCAACTATCTGTGCATCTTCAAATTTACTATGCAAGATTTAAACCTGAATCCAAAGCGGAATGAGATTAATGGAGTTAATGAACGTCACAGATATCAACAGTCCTGGACAGATTAACAAAGGCAGTGAAAAAGGAAATTAGCAAAAATTGTCAGGAAGAACTGTGGGACACATAAACCCAAATATAAAATTGCCCAGGAGAGCTGAAGAGATCAATGGAGTTGATTGTTTTATCCCTGACACAGGGAATATGGAACAGTATATAATCACTGATAATGGTATTTGACCAAAAATACAATTAATACTGTGCATAG
The DNA here is from genome assembly GCF_902713615.1 of Scyliorhinus canicula. Lineage (NCBI taxonomy): Eukaryota > Metazoa > Chordata > Chondrichthyes > Carcharhiniformes > Scyliorhinidae > Scyliorhinus > Scyliorhinus canicula. The sequence goes on along the minus strand of NC_052163.1, from coordinate 91,489,337 downwards.
GTCCTGCAGTAGAATCACTTTCCTGAATTGGAATGGATCATTATAAATTTTTAATAAATATTTATTGCAATTCCCATCAACCTAATGTCTTAGCACATTATGCACTACTTATATTGCAGTGTTGGGGGTAATCTGAACTGCTCCAGTGGCCGAAGAGATAACAAGTTACACTGAGCCATACAGATGAGGAAGGTCCTTGGTTTAATCCCTAGACTGCACTGAATTAGGTCAGATCATCAGTCAAGGTGTTAGAGTGGGGCTTAGCGTGACTGGGCTGGGGAAGCAAAATCTATTCAATGGATCAACTTTCCGCACACCTAATCACATCCGATGACCCTGTACTGGGGAAAAAAATGTGTATGCTTCAGTCACCACTATAGCTACAAAGCTTGCTGTTACAACGGTTCACTTTCTCACAAGAGAAAATACTCATTTATACCGGAGAAGCATCATGCAAACCACTCATGTCTCTTGCGTATTAATTGATTTCGGAAGTAGATGACCTGCACTAATTCCATTCATCACTTACAAATTTTGTGCACAGGTTTGTTCCAATTCCTCTGCAGCTTTTCTGAATAACTGTGACTGGATAATAAATGTGATAACTTTTGACCTGTTAATGGTTCCCGTGGTAATTTCATCAAGATCGTTATACTTTGCTTTGAAAAAATCCTTTCCTTTTTGCTGATCCTCAGGGCTTTTTTTTTCAACATCTACATTTTCCTTTGAAGACTAATATAAAATGCATATTAAAAAAAAACAATGTTGCATCATAATAATTAATGCAAAGTTGTATATTAATGTAGCTTCTCTTCACTGCACCTAATTATGTTTGTGCAATTTGTGATGATTAAAGTGAATTATAATGAAAACTGAGTCAATACAATTGCTGTAAAATTTTCATTACATTGAAAGGTGTTCAACCAATTTACAATTACATTTTTTTCCTGTAATGGGTTGATAAGTAATTCGCACAATGTTGTACTTGATGTCAGCGATAAGGGAGAAAGCGTAACTAAAACCTATCTACTTTTCTTCCAGAACCATACTTTATCCATGCTGTAGAATATGGCCGGCATGTTTTCTTCTTTTTCCGAGAAATCGCTATGGAATTTAACTACCTGGAAAAGGTAACTGGGAACTTTGGGTAGGTGTGTTGGCAGAGTAGTATGCCAAGTGAAAATTGTGTAAAAGTTTTTTTAAAAATCAAATCGGCAACAGTGCTTTGTCCCTGGGAAATTAAGTGGTCCCCCTGGTCTTTTGCCCCTCTCCTCCTTTGCCTGCCATTCAAGGATTGAGCGCAGCCCATTGTGAAGTGAAGCACACAAGAAATTGCGAAACAGGAAAAGACCATTTTAACTGTAATTTCTTTAGCCATTTCTGCAAGGTACAGTCAACATTGTTAGATTCTCCCAAGGCAAGAAGCTGAAACTGTGAACTTCCTCCCACTAATATTGCCATGTCCGGAGTAATTATGACACCATGCTCCATAATTATTTATCGCTAAATCGGTCTTTGTATCCCTCATTTCACTTCCAACTAAAATTTCCAATCATCCAGATCATTGGCTTATCGCCAACAAATGTTGCTGAAAGACTGTGCAGGGAAATGTTCATGAATCTCTGGCCTTATACGAAGTTTGCATCTTTCAATCACAGCTGCATGTGTGCATTTGCCAATTCACTTTCTATATCATCCTCTCTCTCTCTCTCTTCAGTTAATTGAGTTTAGTTGATCTCAGAAGCATTGAAGGGAAGGGTGGGGTGGCGCCATTTTACCAGGCTGGTGGAGGTGGGATTTGGAGCTTGTGGGGGTGGGATAATTCTAAAAACTTTGGTCGGGATTCCAGTGTGATCCCTCTCTCTGCCGGCTTTCCCTGCAGTAAAATTGAAGGAGAGTGGAAACCCCCATGGGTCTGATGAGTGAATAATGTGGATGTTGTTGGGGTTGTTCTAGTGGTCATTTAGCACCTAGCTCTGGATTTTCCAAAATGGAGGCTGCTTATTTACCCATCAGCAACTCGCCAAGGTCACCAGGGTGATTGTACTGAGGGAAGATCTTCTTCAATGAAACTGATGAGCTGCAAAGGCTTTGATCAGGTAGACTGAAGAGTTGCAGCCATGGCCAGCTGAAGGGACAGCTGTTCAAAGCACATCAAGGGGCTGGGTTCCAAATCTGAAAATGGTCCTGCCATTGCAGCAGGAATTGAGCAGATCTTGTTCATAATACAGCATGCAGCAGCTGGTCAATACACCATGAAAGATGTGGCTTAACATGCTGAGAAAGGACAGTTGGCATTTAAAACCCCGGTCTTCCAACTGTTTCACTGAATGATCCATGGAGAATTACTGTTCCCTCCTTAGCTGATGAGTAGCTGAGCAAACCGATCAGCAACGGCTCCAATTGAATTCTGCAAACTGACTTTGGTGATCTACGGCAAAACTGCAAGAAGGAGAGAACCACACTGGTTCTGTAGCCCTCAGCTTGAGAGATGAATATCCTCCAGGGTTCCTGCTCATGATCACGATCCAGCAACCTTCTCCTGGAAATACAGATGTTGGACATTGAGTGACAATAAGGTTGGATTCAACTGTGATTCTCACCATGTTGTCAGACTCAACTGTGATCCTCATTATCTTGCTGTCCATACTTATGCATATGACAAGGGAGCGCCAACACCCTCGACAAGGTATCTTTCAGGGAAAGTAGCAATTTTTAAACAATTGAAATTCAATCAATCTGCTAATCTAATCTGATGGCATCTTCACTATTCATACATTGCTTGTTTTCTGCAAAGATCTAATCTCCTCTCCCTCAGTTGCAAAAACGCCATCATATCCTATGGGACCTGGTTTCAATTCCAACCTCCGGTGACTACTTGTGCGAGTCTGCACGTTCTCCCAGTTTCTGCGTGGGTTTTCTCTAGGTGCCCCGGTTTCCTCCCACAGTCCAAAGATGGGTAGGTTAGGCGGATTGGCTGTGCTAAATTGCCCCTTAGTGACCAAAGGGTGGGGGGGGGGGGGGGGTGACAGGGACAAGGTGGGGGATTGGGCATAGGTAGGGTGCTATTTCGAAGGGTGGTGTAGAAACAATGGGCCAAATGGCCTCCTTCTGTACTGTAGGGATTCTATGATTCTACTTAATTATTTAATTATATAAAATATATCTATACATGATATATATCCCTTTATTTCCTTGTCTCAGGCCCAACCGTATATTCGATCTGATGTTGTTTAAATAAATTAATCGTTTCAACTTCAGTTGCTCTTGTTGGTTGTCATTAGATCCGAATTCTGATTCTAATCCACACAACTGCCAAGTATAATTCAATTCTATTCAGCATGTGATTTGTTGAAAAATGTATTTTTTTTACTGCAGACACAAGATTCATTATGTACTCTACATATACATATTCTGTGTTTGTTGCACTTTTCAGTGATGTTGACACGAGTGTTGAATATGAAGAAGGACTGACCATACCTTGTATTAAGTGTGGAAATGGCCTTGCACAGATGGTAAATGCAGCATGCAGTGCAGGAAACAAGGTGATCCCAGTCCATGGTGAATTACCTGCTCTCAGCCAAAATGCTGGGGTACTATTTGGCCTCAGTAGTGACCATAAGACTTGGGGCAGAAGTAGGGCAGCCAGCCCATCCTGTCTGCTTCGCCATTCAATGAGATCATGGCTGGTCTGATATAATCCTCCACTTTCCCACCTTATCCCCATAACCCTTGATTCCTTTACTGATTGAACATTTATCTCAGCCTTGAACAAACTTACGATCCAGCCTCTGCGGTAAAGAATTCCACAGATTCACTACCCTCTGAGAGAAGAAATTCCTCCTCATCGCTATCTTAAATTGGCAATTCTTAATTCTGAGATTGTGACCTCTGGTCCTAGACTCTCCCACAAGAGGAAACATCCTCTCAGCATCTACCCTGTCAAGCCCCCTGAAAATCCTATATGTCTCAATCAGGTCACCTCTCATTCTTCTAAACTCCAATGAGTACAGGGCCCAACCTACTCAACCTCTCCTCAACAGAAAATCTCTCCATACCCAGGGTCAACCAAGTGAACCTTCGCTGGACTGCCTCCAAAGCCAGTATATATTTCCTTCAATAAGTGGACCAAAACTGTTCACAGCATTCCAGATGCTGGGGTGGAGGGAAAGATATATGGAAAATCAACTGGAGTTCATGCACCTGAACATATTTCATATTTCATAAATCAAGACAAGGCCAGGGTTACCTGCGATGCCCTCCACAGTGAAATAACCACTGGCACTCACCATTTTGGCTCACTTGAGAAACTGCCACTTTGACAAACTAGCTGAGGGGGGAGCGAGTGGGGGAGGGGGGGTGGCTGGTCCTCTTGGGGCCGTAACCCAACATAGCCTTCAGGAGAGGAAGGAGGAAAATTGGAAGGTGACCGCCTCAAGAGCACATCTGACTGGCAGATGAAAAGTCCACCATTGTTTCTCTTTCCTACTTGCAGGTCGTTCTCTCCAGGGTTGCTCGCGTCTGTAAGAATGACATGGGTGGTTCTCAGCGGGTGCTTGAGAAGCAGTGGACATCCTTCCTGAAAGCACGCTTGAACTGCTCAGTGCCAGGTGACTCCCACTTCTACTTCAACGTCCTTCAGGCGGTTACAGACATCATTCGGATCAACGGGCACACGATTGTGCTGGCCATCTTCTCCACCCCATCCAATAGGTAAATGAATTTTCTCATACCAAAATGCACATTTCACCCTTTCAGATTTTGCGAGTAAACTACGAAATAATTTATATAAGTGATAATAGCTCTGGTGAAAAAGCAGCATTGACTCTGCCTAAATAAAACTCGTCCATTTATACAGACAAAACATTGACCAGACTTCACCTGGAATTCAAAGTGTGGTTACAATTTTGTGAAGATATATTACTGCCCTTGAAGGGGTACAGAGAAGAACAAATAAAGTGATTGAGAGAATAAGGAATTGCTGTAAGAGCAAGGTTAAGGGGTCTGTTTTCTTTGAACATGATACTTTGGAGTGACCGATCAGACTTTTTAAAGGTTACGAACGAAGCAGGTAAAAAGCGATTGAAGCAAATGGTTCACTGTGGTGTAACGGATTCAAATAGCACAGGACACCTGGTACAAGTTAGTAGGTGTGAAATAAGGAGGGGGGGACAGAAATGTAATAGATTCAGAGATTCGGGTTACTCTGGGAGACTATTGAAGGAAGCAGTAAAAATGGATCTAAAGGGAAATATATGTGTCTGTGCTTTGAGAGGGGATTAAGTGATGTGCTGATAAACCAGAGGTTTGTGAGGTAAAGATCATCCTATGGGCAGTTAAGAATTAACCACACCACTGTGGGTCTATAATCACATGAATCCAGAGAAGATATAGATGTCAAAATTCTTTCCCTAAAAGGGCATTAGAGAACCAGGTGGGTTTTTACAACCAGTGATGATAATTTCATGGTCACATTACTGAGACTAGCTTTATACTCCATTTTTAAAAATTAATTGAATTTAAATTCCGCCAGCTGCTCATGATGGGATTTGAAATTGTGTTCCCTGGGCCTTAGGCCTGTGGATTACGTCCAGTGATGTTACCACTAAACCACCACCTTCACCATTTGGGGAGGGTCTCACTTGAGGACACAGGGGATACTGAACACATGCATAAGTTTTTCTTTAAGGAGCCCAGAAGAGTACGTTTGTCTAGTCCCGGATCTGCTTCCTGTGCAGGAAAACTAACAAGGCCATGGTTAAAATTGAGGGGAAGCCTGGTGACCTAATCCAATCCCAATCTGCATATTTAAAGACAGGCCCCATCACTTTTGGAGGATATGAATGCCCGCTGCTTGGAATAGAGGGTGGAATTGATGTAGGACATGGGGTGGTTAAGTCAGTCTGCTACTTTCACTGGACAATTGAGGTTTAAATCACCACTTCATTGTCAATATTGAGCACTCTCAGGTCAGATAGAGGTTAGATACAATGTAAAGCCATTAAACTCTAATAGGTGACTCATCCTCTATCTCTTAGTGTGATGTCTCCCACATGCAGCCATTCCATGTGACTGCTGACCTTCTTGGACAAGTATGAAAGCAGCTTTGTTCTATAAGTCTGCCCCACTAAAAACTGGATTGAAACATCAAACCTAATTTGCACGGATAGCAGATAGAGGCTCCTTGCATTAATCCCTGCCCACAGGCAGACTGGACAACATTCAGACTTGGTTGATCAATGGAAAGTAACAATTGTATTTGATACAAGTGCCAGGCAATGACCATCTCCAATAAGAGAGTGAGTAAGTGAGTAACCACCTCCCCAAACAATTCAAAGACGTTCCATCATTGACTTCCCTATCCTGGGGAACCACCCCACTCCCCTCAATGATCAGCCACATAAAACCTTCAGCTGAAAGAGAAGGGGTGAGGTTCCTTCCAACATCCGCTGCAGCATATTTTCCAGCCATGGAGGCAGCCTGCCAGTGGCTGGCAATGGGATCTTCCTGTCCCGCCAATGTCTCTGGGGCTTTGTGTGCTCCGTACTCTCCCCTGCTGGGGAGCGTGCCATAGGAGGAGGAGGGTCACCATCGGCGGGACCGAAAGATCCCACCGGTGGGAAGGGGTTGGAAAATTTCAACCAAATTTAAAGGTTGGATATTCTGCAGCAAGTGACTCATCTCTTAAATCCCCAAAGCTTGCCCACCATTTCCAAGGCACAAGTCAGGAATGTGATGGAATACCCTCCACTTGCCTGGGTCAGCTCCAACATCACTCAAGAAGCTCAGCACTATCCAGGACAAAGCAGTCAACTTGATTGACACCCTATCCACCACTGATGCTCACAGTGGCAGCAGTGTGTATCACTGCAGGAATTCACCAAGGTTTCTTCAACAACGCCGTCCAGTCTGGCGACCTCTACCACCCAGAAGGACAAGGGCAGCAGACACATAATAACATCACAATCCGAAAGTTCCCTTCAAGCCACACACCATCTTGACTTGGAAATATAGCGCCATTCCTTCATCATCGCTGGATCAAAATCCTGGAACTTCCACATGAAGAACATCTGTTGCATCTGTTCAAGGAAGTGTCTCAGGACCACCTTCTTGAGAGAAATTAAGGATGGGCAATGAATGATGGCCTTGCCAGCAATGCCTACATCTCATGAAAGAAGAAAAAAAAGTGTAGTCTGGAATTGAACTCGGATCATCGAGCTGAAAGATTATGTTCAACTCGATATGCAACCCAGTTCTTCCTTCCTATTGCTTTTAACAAAAGGAACCAGAAAACAACACAACATCTGAAATTGGGTATGGCTGGAGAATGGTACATGGTAGAACACAGTTCTGGCAGCTAATCTCACTAAAGTAGTTTGGGTGTTATTTTGGACTGGTTTTTTTTTGATTCTCTGTTGTATTGCCTACTGAGCCAGTCAACGACAAATGAACGAGATTAAGCTACGTGTTTAAAATCAGATGTTCATTCCTGTAAACAAGGAATTTTCAAAATGGGTTTGTGCAAAAATATAACATCTCTAGGTCAAATCAATGACTGTCAACGATGAATATGCTCGACAGATGAAACTAAATGAACTGAATCAAAGAAATAATGACTGCAAAATGACTACCATGGTCTGCACATTGTTCCCCAGTCATTCATATGTCAAAATAAGTCTTTTATTTCTGTAACAGTCCATTTTGAAAATCGATTTGAAAATGGGAATAAATTGCATGTTTAAATCCGCAGTGAATGCAGGGTCAGTATCTTTGATTTTGTTGACAGCTTTGTGTGATCCAGTTTCTTCTCAAAGTGCGGATAATAGGAAAAGTGGAGCTTTGTAGCGAAAAAAATGGTATTCAGCAAGGATCGTCTTTGGGAGTAGTATTGTTCATGATTCAGCATTATTCATTGTTTAAAATGAAATGAAAATGAAATGAAAATCGCTTATTGTCACGAGTAGGCTTCAATGAAGTTACTGTGAAAAGCGCCTAGTCGCCACATTCCGGCGCCTGTCCGGGGAGGCTGGTACGGGAATCGAACCGTGCTGCTGGCCTGCTTGGTCTGCTTTTAAAAGCCAGCGATTTAGCTCAGTGAGCTAAACCAGCTCCTTTTTATATGAATGATTTGGACTTGGGAACAAGTAACTCCGAATCAAAACTGGCAGACAATGCCAAGCGGGAGCGGGGGGGGGGAAATGCAGTTGGGACATGTAAAAGCTGCAGATTGTAAAATGCAATGAAAAGGCATTAGAAATGTGCAAACGAGGCTTCTGGACTCCATTTAAAAATAAATGTGAGGCAATGCACCTTGGGTGGGGAAATGAGAACAATGGGCGCGATTCTCTGGCCTCATTGCGCTTGAGCAAGAGCGGACGAGGCCGGTGAATATATTAGAGCTGAATCTCAGAGTGGCGAGTGCTGACCTCTCACCACAGTCTTGAACACACCCATGAACTTAAATAGATAAATTAACAAATAGACCAATTTTAAAAATTGATTGCCCCTTAAAGGGCTTTTGTATCTATTTATATTTTTTTGTGTATACTGATAAAAATAAATTAATTAACAAATTAAGCAGATTGATGGCCCCTTAAAGAGCATTGTAGCAAAATCAGAATCATAAAGGAATCTTCTGAATCAAACGAAAATGTAAGTTTGGGGGCTAATAATGCACCTATCTGCCACGGTGCCCATTGGTCATGGACCTCAAGCTTACCAGTAGACATTCGTGCCCCCTCTCTTGGCAATCAGCCGCCAATGTAGCCACGGAAGATCAGTTGGGCCGGAAAAGTCATTTGACCGGCCACTGCCTTAACCAAGCCCAAGAGCAATATACACAGAGGTCCTCCTTCCTGCCAGCCCTCCTCCATACAGGTAGCCAAAATTCAAGAACTTGGAGCTGCCGTGCAGCACCTTCAAAAAAAATAGAAGTGGGCTGCAAACGTGTGCACCCTGTGTAAGCATGAAACACAGAGGGCGCGATCAAATGGCCATGCTGCGCTGGAAAAGCAGCTCACCACTGCGCAGCATGGCCGATAAAAGGTGGGAGACCCCGATCCCGGGATCTACCCAGCTCGTAACGTCTCGTGAGATAGCTTTTTGGCAAATCTTTACATTAGAGCGAGACAGCTAGTCTCAGATTCCCGAGGTACCTGATCCTTTGGGATGCATCCCCATTGCCTCAGAGACCTTGGGTAAGTGCCATTCAGCACTTGTTTCCACAATTCCAGGTGGAACGGCACTTGTGGGGGTCTCCTTGGGGATCGTAGCTCCTCAGCTGCATGCCCTTTGGGCAGGATGGTGCCCTGGCACTGCTTGTGCCAACTGGGAACCCTGGCAGTGCCAGCCTCGCACTGTCAGCTGGCATATGTACATGTGTGTGTGTGTGTGTGATTGGGCTGGGGGAACTGTGCGAGGCTGCTGGGACCAAGGTCTGGGGGGGGGGGGGGGGGGGGGGGTGCCGGAATCACTTGGGGGGGGGGGGGGGGGGGGGGTTGCCGGGATCACTTTGGGGGCCTCAGAGACCGGGACACATTTAAAAATGATGACCCAATCCCTCTCTACACAGGAGAGTTTGGAGAGCAGAGCTCTCCACTGTATAAAACAGAACTATGTGTGGCCTTGGCTGCATGTTCCCCGTTCAGGCTCCTCATATAATGCAAGTCACGTTGAGTAGCCAAGTATTTCTCGGCACTGTGAGCGCCAGGAAACACGTGGCTAAACACGCTCGCTATGGGACTTTGTTCCCTTTTGGCCGAATCGTGCCCACTCTCTCACATAATGTTCTTTTGATTGAAGAAAATAAAGAAGGCTAATTAACAAATTAAGCAATTAAATGCGTGTGACAGCCCTTTAAATGGGTACTAAAGAGTTTACAGGAAACTTGAACCAAATCAAAATATCATTTTGGGAGGGGGGGTAATGATGTACTACATCCCCTGTGGTGCCCACCAGTCATGGAAGGCCTTATACGAAGCAGCGGACACAGTGTGCTCACTTTCTAGGGGCACCCAGCCTTGAACGTTGTCACGGAAGCAAGGAAGACAGTCAGGCTGGACAACCCCCTCGACCGCCCATTGCCTGAACCTGTTAATGGCCACCTTGGCCAGACCCAGGTTGACAAGGAGGTCCTTCCCCCTGCCTGCTCCCCTCCACACTGGCTGTATTTCAGGCCGAGGCTCCTGATCTTGGGCTAAAGCTAGAGGGACAGCCCCTTCAAAAAATCCAAAAAGGGGCCTCATCCAGGTACAATTTGTGGGAGCATGGAACGCAAAGGCTCATTTTATACTGCTTTGGTTGAAACTAATTAACTAGAGGAAAAGCTAATTAATAAATTACATTAAAGTGATAGCTCTTTAAAGGGACGCAGACTCTCTTTTTGAGCATACCAATAATTAACACATGAAGTAATCAAACAAATTGATGTTTCTTGAAGGGACAGTGTAACGAAAGATAAACATTCAAAGAAAACCTATCAAAAATGACATTGTGAGAACTGATGTAACATTCCAGCCCCTGCGATGCGCACCAGTCACAAAAGTCTCTCTTTATTTGAGTACGAGTAACACAAATGTAACAAATTAACACATCAACCCATTGAGAAAAAGCCAATCAACCAAACGACAGCCCCTGAGGGGCACTGAAACTAACGGAAAAAAACATTTGAAGGAATCTTATTAAATTAAAATGTCATTTTGGGGGCCAAATCTCACTTTATATACTTTTGAAAAAAACAAACCATCATAAAAAAATAAACAAATTAAAGCAGGATGGCAGCCCCTGGCAGCTCACTATATACTCTTTGAGTTGATCAATTAATCAAATAGCTAATTTTTTTTTAAAAGCCCATTTAGGCAATAAACCAAGTGAGAAGCACTATAATGAAGAAAAATAATTAAAGGAACCATTACCAAATTAAACAGCACATCATTTTGTTGGGTGAGAAAGCAGTCCAGCCCACGGGTGCTGACTGATCATGGAGTCTCACTTTATAAGTGCTCTAAGTACTTAATTAAACAATGCCCTACATCTATGCATCTTAACAATGTCATTAACACACCATGAACACCACCCACCGTCCTTGATTGGTTGGGTGACTCGGAAACAGGAGTTAATGCCGTGGCTTAGTTAAAGGGCTGCAGCAAATTTCCCTGAAGAGATCAGCATATTTCTGACCACTACAGGTCCCGTCATTTCAGCAGCGGATAGATTTTTTAAATTCCACTTGTAGGAGAATTCAGAACAAAGGGTCATAAACAAAAGACAATTCCTAATAAGTCCATTGGAGAAATCTCTTTGCTCATGAGTGGTTAGAACGTGGACCTCACTGCCATACGGAGTGGTGGAGACAGATAGCTTAACAGCTTTCAGAAAGAAATAGATGAGTGCATACGGGAAAAAGACGTGGTAAGATATACTGATTGGCTGAGAAGAGGTAAATGGAATGGGCCCATGTGAAGCATAAACACCAGCACAGACTAGTTAGGCAAAATGGTCAGTTTCTGTACATTTTACACAATTCTGTGTCAGTAATGCCAACTGGCAGGGACAATGCCAGGGTGCCAAGTTGGCACTGCCAAGGTGCCAAGCAAGCATTTTCTGTGCTTCATCAGGGCGGGGGGTGCCCTGCATGCATGTCGAGATAGATGCCGGGGAGGGAGGGGCGGGGGGTGCTGGGACCCTCCCGGGCTAGGGGGCCCTACTGGGCTAGAGGAGAGGTCGGGCCCTCGGAGAGTGGGCCTCATTACACTGGAGAGTTCCAGCGAGTGGAGCTCCCCACTGTCAAAAACGGGGCTATTTACTTTACATAGAATTTACAGCGCAGAAGGAGGCCATTCAGCCCATCGAGTCTGCACCGGCTCTTGGAAAGAGCACCCTACCCAAGGTCAACACCTCCACCCTATCCCCATAACCCAGTAACCCCACCCAACACTAAGGGCAATTTTGGACACTAAGGGCAATTTATCCTGGCCAATCCACCTAACCTGCACATCTTTGGACTGTGGGAGGAAACCGGAGCACCCGGAGGAAACCCACACACACACGGGGAGGATGTGCAGACTCCACACAGACAGTGACCCAAGCCGGAATCGAACCTGGGACCCTGGAGCTGTGAAGCGATTGTGCTATCCACAATGCTACCATGCTGCCCAGCTGTGTGCTGCCTCATCTGCATGTTCCCTTTTCAGGCCCCTTACACAACATGAGTCACGTTGAATAGCCATGTGTTTCTTTTTGGTTATATTTACCTTTCAGGATTGTAAAGTAAATATTAGTAAATATGGGTGCAAGACTGGTAGACAACAACAATGGTTTTGTCCTGTTTGTCCTCCACACGCAGTCTTGCTGCTATTCTGAAATGTGCCCCGAGAAGTTAGCAAACTTTAGAAAAACAAGAACTCCGGGTGCTCCGGTTTCCTCCCATGGTTCAAAGATGTGTAGGTTAGGTGGATTGGCCGTGCTCAAATTGCCACTTAATGTCCAGGGATGCGCAGGTTCGATGAGGTTACGAGGATAGAGTGGGGAAGTGGACCAAGATAGGGTACAGTTTCAGCAGCTCAGTGCAGACTCAATGGGCTGAATGGCCTCTTTCTGCGCTGTAGAGAATCTATGACTTCTTCTATGACTAGTTAAAGACGGCCAATGAACAACTCGCACATAGCTATTTGAGCGTGTATTTGCCTAGGTAGTACCTTGTTAGCCGCTAAGATATGGGAAAGAAGATTTGTAGAAGCGTGGAAAGAATTCTTCTCGGTCACTGTCCTATCGAAGCCCACTTGTGACAATAAGCTATTATTATTATTGTCTCACTGCTAACTCTACTTCAGAATTTTCTACACGAGGTCAACTTATCTGCTGCTTTAAGTATATTTGTTTCCTTCAGCTTTTTATCTAACCCCCTCTCAGATATTTTGGTTTAACTGACTTCAGGAGCCATATGTAATATATTCTATATAATCATACCCTTTTGCATGGGAAATGTTTCACGAAACGTCCCTGTTTATGTGCGTGCAAGGAGAAAAGTTCTTTTGGCTGCCATTTTGATTGGCAACCTGCAACCAGCCAGCACCAAAACTAGCCACGTCGCATGTTCCCTTGGTTGGTAACTCTTAGAAGGTTAGAATCATGGACCAAAACACACCAAAATTTTGATTCTTGGTGATGCATTTTTGGAAATACTATCCTATGGATGAATTATTAAATTGACATTCCAACTCCATGTTGGGTGAAGGCTAAAGCTCCTTCACTATGTAGTGATCTCATATTATGTGTTCCATTGGGACTCCGCGATTAAACTTCCATAACCTGGGAACTATTAGTATTTTTACATTTATGAGTGGAAAATGATGTGTTATTTTAAAGGTTCACGCTTGCCAATTGTCCGGCAAACATTTAATTTGTTGCTTCTAGAAAAATAGCCCAAAGGGCAAATTAAATCCTTGATGAAAATTGTCCATGGTCATGCATTTATTGAAAACAATTAACATTGTGATAAGGCTCAACAAGCTCCACTTACAATGGTGTTCAGTTTTAATTAACATGATCTGGCTATATACCTTCAAGTGATAGGGGCGTCTAAGGGGAATATATTTTTTTGAAAGTGGTCTTACAATCTCTGTCTAAAAAAATGATTTGTTTAAATATTGCTTGTCATTTTTCAAGGAGACTAACACCTTTGCCGATGGAACCTTTTTGGTTCCGCCTTCTCCCAAACTGTCCTCACTGGCTGGAATATGCTGCCTGAGGCCCAGGGAGAGCCCCGCCCATTTTAATAGACTCTGTCAAATCCTACGAAAGCGGAGAAAAATAATTGCCTTTTTCTCATCCTTTCTTCTCTGCCACTCCATCTCCCCACCCCCCCCCCCCCCCCCCCCCGGACTCCAGGCATGACCAGACATTAAATCTGTTAGTTCCCTGGGCAATCCTCCAAAGTTGATTTTTTGGGTCAGTTGGTGCAGGTACTTGGTTGATCCTCTTCAAGGTACCCCGCGGCCAAGACAGAAACCGCACCCCTCCCCCCCCCCTCCCCACCCCCCTCCCACCAGCAGCACAACTATCAGCAAACTATGCCGATGTTGGACGCTTTCCGTGCCCCCTCTCTCTCCTTCAGCAGCCACGATGCCGGTTTCACACTTTTTAAAGGCACAAGTGAACCACACCGTTGGGAACTCAGCCCATCGGAGGCGGAGAATCGCGGAGGCCCCAGAGAATAACGGGTCGGGCCCGCTAATGACATGCAAACTGTGTTTACTGTACGTGCGTACCGGAACGCATTGATGCCGCCGTCGAGGAGAATTGCAATTTGGCGTCAAATCGGAGCCTGCCGCAATATTGCCGTCGGAACCTATTTTCCGCCCAATCGCCTTTCCCGATTTCGGCATTGGCCAAAGGAGAATCCTGCCCCTGATTCTTGATGCAGAGCAAGGCCAACAGAGCGGGTTCAATTCCCGTACTGGCTGAGGTTATTCATCAAGGCCCCACTTTCTCAAACTTGCCCCTCGCCTGGGGTGTGGTGATCCTCAGGTTAAATCACCGCCTGTTAGCTCTCCCCCTCAAAGGGGAAAGCAGCCTATGGTCATCTGGGACTATGGCGACTTTACTTTACCACTGTTGGTAGTAGTTGCCTGAGGAAACAATATCTGCAGCAAGATTCAATGTCTTCTTGATACACAGGTGAGAGACAGCAGAAAGACATAGTCCTGGCTTCTGAGAATGTTTCTCTAATGACTGTGGCAATTTTATTCTAATGACTATGGCAATTCTACAGCCAGTGCATGCTTGATGAGTACTGACTTTCAGAGATTTTGACCACATGGAGTATAAAATTAATTTGGCTTGCAATGAAATGTCTTAACTCAGAGCAAGGTAGAATTTCATTAAAACAGAATGATATTGATTTCCAGCCTGCTATATGGAACGGATCTTTGAAACCTCAAAAGGGCCTTTGGTATAAACACTGGGAGTAAGTTCCCCCCTTTCGCACTAAGTTTTCATGTTTGGCAAAGTTAATCCAGCAAATTGTTCAAGTTTCAAATATCATGACTTAATATTAGAAGTTGGGAGTAATAAAGGGAATAAGGTTGACAAGAGAGATTTGGAATATGTTACCAGGCATTGTTAATAAAGCAACAGCATAAAACTATACAGAAGGCAACTCAGGGAATTCTTCTATTAATAAAGGGAGAGAATGCCTTTTTGCCCCTGAATGACTTACCTACATGATGAGACCACGTGGCTTTCAAATACATCTCTGAGATGGTTGTGTGAAGTTTAACAGAGTGAAGGGTTTGTAGTGTTTTATTAACGGGCAGATTAGTGGGATTGAAATAAAGAATTTACTGTTGGGCATAATGACCTTTTCCTATCCCATTGTACCACCCAAATCGCGCACACACTTTGAGATCCTATCGACAAAAATGTGTTTGACCCCATTTCCCTGTACCAACTGAAAACTGACGCTATTCCTGACATGTCTTCCATTATAGAGTCATTGAACTTTAAAGCACAAAAGGAGGCCCTTCGGCCCATCATGTCTGTCAAACTATACACAAATATCTACGTTCCACTTTTGAATGTGTTCTTAGCAGAAGGAAGAAGAATATATTGTTAAAAGATTTTAATGATACCTTGTAACTTCCACTTTATGATTTCAAGTATTGATTTTAAAAAAAAAAGTTATTTATTGGTCTCCCCCTCCATTAGATTATGGTTCACTATCCACTTGAAGTGTACTTTTCACCTTTGACCAATGAAAGATTTGTTACTCCATGGGCAGGATTTTGGGGTGGGAACTCGAAGTGGAGGTCGTGACCCCACAATGTGTAGCAATCCATTAATTGCAATGATTTTCCCTGAATTAGTCAATTAATGACCAGCCATCCAGCTAACATCGAAACATAGAAAACAAAATCAGGAGTATGACTTCGATCCTTTGAACCTGCTCTGCCATTCAATATGATCATGGCTGATCCTCTATCTCAACTCCATACCCCCGTGCTCGCTCCATATCATTTGATGCCTTTAAAGCCTAGAAATCTATCTGTCCCCTTCTTTTGTATATTCAGTGACTTGGGCTCCACGGCCTTCTGTGGTAGGAAATGTCACAGGTTCACTCGCCTCTGAGTGACAAAGTTTCTCCACATCCTAGCCCTAAACTACCGAACACGGATCCTAAAACTGTGACCCCTTGTTCTAGATCCCACCCACCCCTCCCAGCCAGAGGAAACAACATCCCTGCATCCAGTCTGTACAGCCCTGTCAGAGGTTTATACGTTTCAGTGAGATCCCCTCTCATTCTGCTAAGCTCCAGTGAATATGGGCCCAGTCGACCCAATCTCTACTCTTATGACAATCCTGCCATCCCTGGAATCAGTCTGGTGACCCTTCACTGCACTCGCTCCAAGGCTGTTTAGCACAGGGCTAAATCGCTGGCTTTGAAAGTAGACCAAGGAGGCCAGCAGCACAGTTCGATTCCCGTAACAGCCTCCCCGAATAGGCGCCGGAATGTGGCGACTAGGGGCTTTTCACAGTAACTTCATTTGAAGTCTACTTGTGACAATAAGCGATTTTCATTTCATTTCATTTCGTCTTGTCTTAGATAAGGAAACCAATGTTCCAGGTGCGGTCGCACCAAGGCATTGTACAGCTGCAATAAAACATTCTTGCTCCTGTACTCAAATTGTTGTACGAAGGACAACATACCATTTGTCTTTTTAACTGCTTGCTGCACCTTCATGCTTGCTTTCATGGACCCCCCAGATCCATTTGTACATTAACATTTCCAAATCTGTCGCCATTTAAATAACATTCTGCCGTTCTATTTTTTTTCTACCAAAGTGGACAACTTCACTCTTACCAACATTGGACTGCATCTGCCATGTATTTGCCCGCTCACTCAACATGTCTAAATCACCTTGAAGCCACTTAACATCCTCCTCACCACTCACATTCCCACCAAGTTTTGTGTCGTCGGCAAACTTGGAAATGTTACATTGAGGTTGCCAGGTAGGCTTTTGACGCTGGAAAGCCAGTGGGAGGTTTTCCTGCATGGATAGAAGGGCACCAAGATGCCTTATGGGACAATGAGGTGTGGGTAAAAGTACATGGGTCGCCGTAGGGAATGTGGGGAACCATGGAGGTGAGTGGGGGGAATGGGTTGGCATAGGTTGGCATGTATGAGACAGAGGGCATACGTGGAGGTTTGATGGGTGTGAGCTGGAAGGTTATTGTTTGTTTTATTATTATTTTTGTAAATTTAAAGAGCGCCAGAGCACAGAAGTAGGCCTTCCATCCAGCCCACCTCCACACCTGGCAGCCTCTGCACTCGTTCAGGGGTTGGTTGGCTTGACCCCCATTTTAGCCCACCACTCTCTTCCTCCCTCTCCCCCCCCCCCCCCCCATCCCAACCTCACCCCTGGACTGAAAATCCGACCACTGGGCGGCCATCTTTAAAAGTCAGGCTCGCAGAGCCTTGAAATCTCCTAACTCTGCAAACCTGACCCAGGGACAAAATTCCAGATCTATGTTTCTCTCTCTACACAGGTGCTGCCTAAGCTGCAAACCGATGTGCCACTGTGCCGCCCCTATATATTATTTATTATTTATATGCATGGAATTTATTTAGAATTATATAGAAATTGCACTAGGAAAACAGGTCATTCGTCCCAACGCTGTTTATTCTCTGCAAAAAAAAAAGTGATCTTGATCCCCTATCTCCAATCTGTTCTCACCTACCTTTATTCCTTCAAATACCATCAGACTTGCTCTTTGCTTTGATTATTATCAATCCGCAGCTTTATAGCCCTCAGTGTAAAACATTTACATAATCTCCCATCCTGTCGCAAGAAGGTCAGGGGGCTCTTTCTAGCTTTCATCTGTGGCTCAGTCGATAGCACTCGTGCCTCTTGAGTCACAAGGTTCTGAATTTTAATCCCACTCCAGGGTTTGAGCATAAATAGTAAGGCTAACTAACACTCTGGAAGTTTGGAGATGCTGAGGACTATGTGCCATGGTGAGGGCAGGAGCATGGAATGTTTCCCACTGTTGTGGCCAGCAGGAAAACATGGCAAATCATCCAGGCCTGACTTCATCAATTATGCACCTGGGGGATTTATGCTGGGTTCAATGGCAGGGCAGGCCTGGATGGCAGGTTGGCAGGTAGTCTGTCTTCATGTCCAGGTGCCATATTGAAAAGGTGCCCAACATCACTGACCTATTTAAGAAAGAAGGTGGACCTCCTGAAAATTAAGATGGATCTCCAAGAACACTCTAAGGCAAGGAGATGGATCTCCTGAGAATGAAAGTGGATCTCCAGGGACATTCGAAGACTGGAAAATGGACTCCAGGACGTCTAAACTGAAAGGTTCACCTGTTGACGCTCCCCCCATCCACCATTCCAGGGTCCAGGGTTGCGGGTGGCCTCCATCCTGAACTCTGGAGAAGGCCCCAGACCTTGTTCAGGTGAACACAGACATCTGCACGCCACATTGTTCTGGATGTGTTTCACACTGGCATCGCAGACAATCTGGTATGGGAGCGGGTGGTCAGGCCTCCACGTGCATTCTATTAATAGGATGCAAATGAGGTTCACGCCGACCTTTGGTGGGTTTTCCAACCCGCCACGGTGGCCCACCAGCGGAAGCTCCCGATGTAAACTCACATCAGCGTCAAACCGATTTCTCCCATATTCTCCCACCATCGAACCTGCCAGCATGGGCTTGGCAGAATTCTGCCTGCTGTCGTTCAGATAAGACCTTGAACTAAGGGCCCCAACTTCCTACTCAGGTGGATATAAGAGATCCTTGAACAATGTTCTGAAAAAGAGCAGGGGGTTCTCCCCAGTGCCGTGGCCAGTATTTATCCCTCAATCCACATCACACAAAATAAAAACAAATTACCTGGTCATTATTGCATTGCTGTTAGTGGAATCTTGCTGGATGTGGGTTGACTGCGGTGCTTCCAGAAATAAAATTGTCACTACACTTTTCAAAAACTAATTAATTAGCTGTAAAATACTTTGGGTGGACCGGTGGTCCCAAAAAGCACTACATAAAGGCAATTCTGTTTTCTTTTTATCCCTCCCTCGACTAATATCATCATTAAGTAATCCATTAATCCAGCTGATTTGCATTTCACAGATCCTTGTTTTAAGTGACTGTCATGTTTGGCAATAATAAAAACAAGAAAGGAATCACAGAAAGCACCAGGGAAGTTTTACGCTAGAAAACGCATATTCGCATATTCTTTTTTCCTCCATTTACAGGTTGTGCTCTCGAATTTACCTTGAGCTCCTTCGCCCTGAAACTGTGAAGTGCCAACATATGTTGTAATTCTCCCAGCTGTGGTAATAATCCCAGTGTGCAGATCACTGAGCGTGCAAATTATTTATAAGGCTGGAAGAAAGAAGATCTCAGTTACGCAGCTTGTACAGTAATACTAGAAAAAGATATGCATGTCAACACAGACCTTGATGTCTAAATCTGCCAGAGATCCATGTTATTTTTAATACTCCATATTGCAACTTGCGGTTGAGTTTAGCTCGCAACTATTCCTTTCCAAAGTATGCAGCCATTATTCAGTATTATAACAGCCCTGTCAACATGGAGAGCCCAAGTTGCTCTCTAGTAACCCACTACATTTCTCAGTCTGACCATGGACTTTTCATATTGGCAGGTGGAGAACTGCGTCCTTGCCCTGCCTGACTGCATTCAGAACAAAAAGTGGGCCAGCAGTAGTTATTTATGTCTGCGGTTTTTATTGCTGCTACTTCTGAATGTGCAGTCAGTGTCTTTTCCAAGGTGGTTCTTAATTACTTTACAGTGGTGTGATTGAAGGCAACTATATGAAGGAGTTGTAACAGTTTGTTGTTTTACAGTGCTAGCTATGTTTTGAGATTCGCCAACACGAGTCCCTTCCCGAAGTGGACCTCGTGTCCCTCAAGATGGAGATCTTTCCAGCATCGACAGCAATCGCAAAGCCCAGGAATATCAACCAAGAGTCCTTACTCTGTACATCAGCTGCTGTCATCACTCATGTGCCACCGTATGATCTATCCCCATTACAGCAAAAGACAACATAAACACACTGACCACATCCAGACTTTGGACCAACAAATGGTTCTATGTGTAATGGCCTAAATTTTCATCCATCGGGCACGCGGTGGGGCTTGAAGCCGGCACGAAACACGCTTCCGGTGTGATCAGGCCCCGGAATATGATTTCACCCTGACTGGACGACTGACGGGCAGCTGGTGTGAAACGCACGCTGGGAAAGGGCTCAGCGCTGCCAGGGAGGGTGGGAAGAGGGCTGAGAAAAGAGAGGGTACGGCGGGGTGGTGTTTCTACTGTGCCCCGTTGAGGGGAACAGCTGCTTCGGAGCTGTATCAGGATGCTGCAGAACTGTAAAAAAAAAATTACGATGGACAAACTATGCAAAGAGTTTCTACAAGCAGCTCATTCAAGCAGTGAGCACAAAGGTCAGTCTGCTGACCCTGTTTTAATTTTATATCAGTCCGGACGGTTCATCCTGCCCTGGATCGAGGTTGCAGCACTAACGTAGAGGCCGCCTGGCCAGTCAGCCTGCCCGCCAAATGTAAAAGTAGATGGGCACATAAAATTGCACTCGTTAGGTCCCTTAATGGGCTCAATTTTCTGCTTGATTGTTAGTGGGCGCTGCGTCTCATGTGTGCCCGCCAACCAAAATATTGCACGAATGTACGGTGTGGTCGGGACACACGCCCAGCATTTTCTCCCGTGATTTCGCTTGCCCAAGCAATGTAAAATTCTGGCTGAGGTGTTAGATGAACAAAACGTTCACAGTTTCACATAGTGTAATTCATTTTCCCTTCACACTGCTTCTCTCACTTAACAAAGACTCATCGGGCGGGATTCTCCGTAGCCCAACCCCGAAACGTGTTCGTCGATCGGGCGGAGTATGGACTCCGACGCCGAAATCGGGCCGGCGCCGGTTTGACACCGGTCCACCATGCTCCGCTCCCTCTGAAATGGCAATCATCATGACGCCCTACATTGACCAGCCTACCCGCGATGCTCTGTCTCCGATGGGCCGAATTCCCGACAGCGCGGTGTTGTCCAAGCATTCCTTAACCCGGCATGCCGGCTGCGGACTGTGTCAAGCGCCGCCACACTCAGCCGGGATCCATGTCGCTGGCCGGAGGGGCTTCTGAGAGTGCTGGAAGGGCGGGTGGTGTTGGCCAGGGGGTGGGCTGTGGGGTCGTGGATGGCGGGTTGGGTCTGTGCACAACCGGTGCCATGTTGTACGGCGCGACCGCTGCAGGTCATCAGCCATGCGCATGCGTGTCACGGGACCCAGCTATTCTCCAGCTGTTTTCGAGGCGTGAATTTCAGTCGGCGCTGGTGCTAGCCCCTCACCAGTGCCGGAATCGGTGAAGGTTGCACACCAATTGTTTTGGTCGTAAAAGATCACACATGGTCTGCTGGCGCCGGCACTTTGCCGCTGTAACGGAAAATCCAGCCCATTGACCTCCCGAATGTAAGGAGCAATTCTCATCTCACTACTGGACTTATTTTTTAGCACAAATGGCGAAGACAAAAAGGCAAAAAGAAAAGCACTCCACACTTGCCACCTGAGGCTCACTCAGTGCAATTTTGTGCTTCAGTCTAGGGCCGCATGAAACAGGTGGGAACCTCATAAACATATTCGAATCATGGTCTCATGATGTGATTGGGACCTTAATCCAAGTGTAGCTGCTGTACCAGTGCACACAAAGCAACTAAACTAGTGGCCCTTAAAGGAATACAGAATGCGAAAAAGAGAAATTACAAGAAGCTTTTAACCAGTGTTGTTGAAATAGGATGAGCATGAATACTGTTTCAGGTGCGATAGAAATCTCTCATCAATGGCCTGATTCTCCATGTCTGACACCACTGCCAGATTACTTTCCCGACCCCCACCAGCCATCCCTTCAGTGATAAATTTCTGCTTCAATTTCATGGGGAAGCCACCCAATTTAGTCATCAGTATGGACAGCTCATCAGTCCGACTTGCAGGGAAACAGATCTGGCCCCAAGCTGATGCTATTGGCTTGGCGAACCAGGAGGACACATCACCCACTGCCCAGTTGATGATAATAATCACTTATTGTCACAAGTACATAGAACATAGAACAGTACAGCACAGAACAGGCCCTTCGGCCCTCGATGTTGTGCCGAGCAATGATCACCCTACTCAAGTCAACGTATCCACCCTATACCAGTAACCCAACAACCCCCCACCCCTCCCCAATTAACCTTCTTTTTTAGGACACTAAGGGCAATTTAGCATAGCCAATCCACCTAACCCGCACATCTTTGGACTGTGGGAGGAAACCGGAGCACCCGGAGGAAACCCACGCACACACGGGGAGGACGTGCAGACTCCGCACAGACAGTGACCCAGCCGGGAATCGAACCTGGGACCCTGGAGCTGTGAAGCATTTATGCTAACCACCATGCTACCGTGCTGCCCAAAGTAGGCTTCAATGAAGTTACTGTGAAAAGCCCCTAGTTGCCACATTCCAGCACTATTCGGGGAGGCCGGTATGGGAATTAAACCCGTGCTGCTGGCATTGTTATGCATTACAAGCCAGCTGTTTAGCCACTATGCTAAACCAGCCTGCACAGGATACCAAAATCATCATCATCATCCTCTCTCACCTTGTATCTGTTTCCTTTGACCTCAAGCCAGCCTGGCTTTGTTCATCACGCTGCTGCAGGACTTCAAAATCAGAAAACCTTGCCCACTGCTGAGTTTGATCGTCCCTCGTTATTATTGACTGCCTGTTTCCATTCCTGCACTGTGAAGCGGATGGATTTGTCAGATTAAGTCTCTTTGTGTCAAACTGTCAATTTACAGAGGGCTCCAGCTAAGTGCGAGCCTGCTCAATTTTGCTGTTGGTCTCAGCACCGTCTGCCAAACAAGTCTCTATCCAGCTTGATAGTTTGTCCCTCGGTTTGTTTAACCAATTAAGGGGCGTACAGCAGGCTGCTTGAATAAAATAACATCTTCAGCAGGTAAACCTCTTTGAGGGTTTGACTGGATAAATGTGAGAGTTGGCTTCCCGTGAATTAGGCGTCAAAGTCTTCAGATAAGAGGTGCAGGTTAGGGGGTCACGGGGAAAAGGGTGGGGGAGTGGGCCTGGCTGAGGATGGTTGAGTGCGGATGTGAAGGGTTAAGGACCTCCTTCTGCACCGTAGGTATTCTATAGACCATTTAGGAATGGGATGAGGAGTCATTTCTTCACTCATATGGTTGTGAATCTTTGGAATTCTCTACTCCCAGAGGGCTGTATTTGCTCAGTTGTTGAGTACATTCGAGATGGCTATTGATAGATTTTTGGACACTAAGCGAATCAAGTGATATGGGAATTGGAGGGAGAGTCGGTAGCCTTGAGGTGCTGAGTGGCCGCCCTTTCTTTCTGTGTCCTATGTTCTTAAACCGTTTGCCCATACAATGTAAAGTTTGTGAGATAATGGGGTGAATTTTCATACTACTGTAATAATGCTATTTGTATTGTAAATAATGCACCCATGTGATAAATTAACACTTCCAATCACTATTGTGTGGTCCAGAAAGAAACTACATGTGTGAATTAATGCCCAAAAAAGAGTCCCGTTTTGGGAGTGTAGAGCAGGGTCTGCCTCGGCTCGGGGACAATTTTTTTGGCCTTGGTTGGGAACACTCGATCTCAGCTCATCATTGCAGTGGCAATGCCAGGTTGGTACTGTCAGGGTGCTTGGGTGGCACTGCCATGGTGCCCCACTGGCAGTGCCATGGTGCCAATGGAAGTGCAGGGTACAACCCTGCTCAGATCCCGACCAACAAGGGGCTTCCGATGGCCTGGGAGTTACCCCAAGATGCCTGGTCCACGTTTAGGTGGACCGGTTAGAATACAAGACCAGGGATGTACTTCTGAGGCTGTATAAGGCTCTGGTCAGACCCCATTTGGAGTATTGTGAGCAGTTTTGGGCCCCGTATTTAAGGAAGGATGAGCTGGCCTTGGAAAGGGTCCAGAGGAGATTCACAAGGATGATCCCTGGAATGAAGAACTTGTTGTATGTGGAACGTTTGAAGACTCTGGGTCTGCATTCATTGGAGTTTCGACGGATGAGAGGGGACCTTATTGAAACTTACAAGATACTGCGAGGCCTGGATAGAGTGGACGTGGAGAGAATGTTTCCACTTGTAGGAAAATCTAGAACCAGAGGACACAATCTCAGACTAATGGGACCATTAAAACAGAGATGAGGAGGAATTTCTTCAGGCAGAGGGTGGTGAATCTGTGGAACCCTTTGCCACAGAAGGGCATGGAGGCCAAATCACTGAGTGTCTTTAAGACAGAGAAAAATAGGTTCTTGATTAATTAGGGGTTATGGGGTGAAGGCAGGAGAATGGGAATGAGAAAATATCAATGGGCCAAGTGGCCTATTTCTGCTTCTATGTCTTATGGTTCTAAACGGCACCATGGCAAGGTCTCCGAGGCACGGGTGTTTGTTCACGGGAGAATAGGACTCCGTCAAATTCAAGTGAGCGAGCAAAAGCGAGATCCAGATCGCGAGATCTCACGAGGTGTTCTGAGCGTCATAAATCTCACAAGATTTAACGGCCTCGTTGCATCACCACATCGGTCACGGCGATGCCATTCAATCTCCCTACGTTTTGTGAAATACCTGACGAACAGACTAATTCAAGCTTCCTGATCAAATCAACCTTGTTGTTCATTCTATAACAACAATAAAATGAATATTAGTTACAGAAATTCATCATTCATTAGCAGAGGGATTGAATTTAAGAGTCGTGAGGTGAGGATGCAGCCGTACAAAAGCTTGGTAAGGCCACATTTGAAGTACTGTATGGAGTTCTGGTCGCCTCATTTTACGAAGGATGTGGAAGCTTTGGAAAAGGTGCAAAGGAGATTTACCAGGATGTTGCCTGGAATGGAGAGTAGGTCGTACGAGGAAAGGTTGAGGGTGCTAGGCCTTTTCAGATTGGAACGGAGAAGGGTGAGGGGTGACTTGATAGAGGTTTATAAGATGATCAGGGGAATAGATAGAGTGGACAGTCAGAGACTTTTTCCCCGGGTGGAACAAACCATTACAAGGGGACATAAATTTAAGTTGAATGGTGGAAGATATAGGGGAGATGTCAGAGGTAGGTTCTTTACCCAGAGAGTAGTGGGGGCATGGAATGCACTGCCTGTGGAAGTAGTTGAGTTGGAAACATTAGGGACCTTCAAGCGGCTATTGGATAGGTACATGGATTACGGTAGAATGATGGGGTGTAGATTAATTTGTTCTTAATCTAGGACAAAAGTTCGGCACAACATCGTGGGCCGAAGGGCCTGTTCTGTGCTGTATTTTTCTATGTTCTATCTGCAAATTCCTTTTGGTCCAAGGAAAAGCAACTGAGTGGCCAAACTAAAAGAATGCCAGAAACACTCAGATGTAATGTCAACAACTGTGGAGAGAGAGAAAGAGACAAATTTGACATTTCAGGTCAACGTTAATTCTGAAACAATTAATTAATTCTGACCCCTATGCCCATCAGTTAAATACCAGCTGGCCTTGTATATGGCAACGAGAGTTAAACTACTATGCAAAGAATAATGAGGTCATGTGAAAACCTCACTATTAAAGTTCTTGTTTGGAACACAGTTTCAATAATCTGCCTCTTAAGCCAGAAAGGGGGAGATGATTCCTGATGTGATCCTGAATCTGTGTTCAATTCTCCTGTTAAAACCCTCCTTAAGACCAGAATCTCTTAAGCCAGAAAGTGGGAGATGATTCCTGATGTGATCCTGAATCTGTGTTCAATTCTCCTGTTAAAACCCTCCTTAAGACCAGAATCATTGACTAAACCTTTATTCACCTCCCCAAATTGCTCCTTCTTTGGCTTGATGTCAATTTCTGTGCTCTTATGATGGACTTTTGGGTGGTTGCCTACATTATAGATGCTGTATATATGCAAGCTGTTATTGCTGAATATGTCACCCTCAGCAATGACATTACTTGGGAAAGATATGATAAATAGCCTCAATGTCGCTGGGTTAGACAAAGAAAAATCAGTCCAGTGTCCTGTATTTAATCACTGTCCATTGATTCCTGCTGAAGAGTGTGATTCAATAGTTGTTGAGTGATATCACAAGTTTAATGCATTCCACAAGGACATCACTGTTCACGTATGAAGAACAGGCAGTCAGGTAAAATAGCCAGGTGGCGATGGTTAATGTCCTCAGGCAAGAAGGAAAGAAACCTTAATGGGAACCAGAGGGAATACAATTCAAGATAGTCCAGCAAGAACCGCAGCATAGCCGTCACGACCTCCCTTCAGGCTCTTAGAGTCAAACCAAAATTTTAAAAAAGCAATGTAGCTGATGTTCTTTTTTTTAAATGCATTTTATTACAAACTTATCAAAACAGGTTACAGCAAATAAACACCCCGGGAAACATACTTCCCAGCAATCAACTATACAGTCTGTACAGATTTTTTCCCTTTTTCACACCCCACCCCCGCGATGAACAGCTCCTTAAACACGGTCACAAGCATCTCCCACCTTTTCTCAAACTCCCCTGCTGAGCCCCTTAACTCATACTTTATCTTCTCCACCCGCAGGAAGTCGTACAGGTCACCCACCCAAGTCGCTACCCCCGGTCCAGTAATATTTTCTGCCATGCAATCAGAGAGCGAAGGCCACAACATCGGCCTTCTTCCTCTCCATGAGCTCCGGATTCTCTGAAACCCCAAATATCGGCACCAAAGGGTCCGGGTCCACCTCCTCTTCCACTATCCTGGCTAAGACCGCGAACACTCCCGCCCAGAATCTTCCCAACTTTTCTCAACCTCAAAGCATGTGCGCATGATTCGCTGGACCCCGCCCGCACCTCTCACACTCATCTGAAAATGGGGCTGTTTAGCTCACAGGGCTAATCGCTGGCTTTGAAAGCAGACCAAGGCAAGCCAGCAGCACGGTTCGATTCCCGTAACAGCCTCCCCGAACAGGCGCCGGAATGTGGCGACTAGGGGCTTTTCACAGTAACTTCATTTGAAACCTACTCGTGACAATAAGCGATTTTCATTTCAAAATGGCATGAACTGAAAATCGCTTATTGTCACAACTAGGCTTCAAATGAAGTTACTGTGAAAAGCCCCAAGTCGCCACATTCCGGCGCCTGTTCGGGGAGGCTGGTACGGGAATTTAACCATGCTGCTGGCCTGCCTTCGTCTGCTTTAAAAGCCAGCTATTTAGCCCAGTGTGCTAAACCAGCCCCTGCTACCCCACTGAAAGAACCCACTCATTCTCACCCGAGTCATATGCAACCTGTGCACCACCTTAAAGGGTATCAGGCTTATCCTTGCACAAGAAGAGATACTTCTGGCGTCAAAACCGGCGAGAGCCCTACAGTGGCCCGGCGGGAGGAACATAGGCCTCCCCCGGAATTAGCCCACCCACCGATCAGTAGGCCCCGATCGCGGGCCTGGCCACCGTGGAGGCCCTCCCCCCGCCCCGGAGTCGGATCTCTCCCCCGACCCTGGCCCCCCACCAGGACGGCCCCCACAGCCAGAACTCCGAGGTCCCACCAAGTAGGACCATACGTAACCCACATTGGCGAGACTCAGTGGAACTCGGTGGGCACTCAACCCATCGAGCGCGGAGAATCGCCGGGGTGGGTGCACTTTCAACAGCCCCCAACCGGCGCTGTGGTGACCCCGCGGGCACGATTGGTGCCGATTCCCCAGTCGCCGGAGAATCAGCGGCCTGGCATCGGAGTGGCGTGCCGCGATTCTCATGCCCCCCTCCCCCCGCCGATTCTACGACACGGCACGGGATCAGAGAATCCCGGCCATTGTTTTCCCTACGCAGTGCCTCACTCCATACTCCCCAATTGATCTCCCTTCCCAACTCCACTTCCCATTTCTCCTTGATCTTCACCACCCGCATCCACACACACACAGTTGGCATGGCAGAGCTGCAAGGTCATTGGCCGTCCAGAGTCCCACAGCTAGCATTGCTGCACCTTCTTCTAAGGCCCCCAGTAACTCAGTGCACCAGCCTCTGCAATGGGTGTTTTCATCGTACAACAGTTCTTCAATTTTGATTCCTAAAGCATAACCTTTACTCATTTTGGAGAAACCAGTAAAGTGAGGTTAAAGGTAGCAAAGGAATGTAAGGAATATATTGAAAAAGAGAAGAATGAGACCTTCGGGAGCCTGTTTCACCACTCAGTAAGATCATGGCTCATCTAATTCTGTCCTTAACTCCACATTCCTGCCGACCCCACATAAAAGATTTGTTGGAAGTTCAGAAAACCTGCATGTAATATCTAAGAATGTGAGGTGACCCTAGAACTATTACTACAGGTGCTTCCAATATATTTCCATTTAATACACAACGGACTTTAGATGGCACGCATGTTGATGAAGCATTTGAGCTAACAGGGCCAGTATGTTGGCAGGTCATTTGAATTGTGTCTTCTCTCCGTAAGCAATTTCTGTGCTGGGTAAGTAACGGCACTCTGACCCTGAATACATTCATCTGCAGACACTGCACTTCTTGCTGGAAATAGGCCTTTAAAGTCTATTCTCTGTCAATTATATGCTGACCTCCTAAGTTATGCACAGCAACTGAGGTTAGGGAGGTTACGAGGAAGTGAGGTCAATGGCTTTTGCCATTCTCGTTCCTACATCACAGCTTTATATGTTACATTGAATCTCTGTGCAGCACAGAAATAGAAATTCAGCTCAACTGGTCTATGTTCGCTTTTAAGCCCTAAAACAGCTCCCTCTAACCCCCTCTTCATCTCAACCTATCGCCGTACTCAGCTATTTCTTTTTTTCCCATGCGTTCATCTATATTTCCTTTAAACGCATCCATATTGCAACTAATTTAATATGAATCATTTAATATTCTTGTATCTGGTAGGAGTGCTTTTATTTCTTCACTTCTCTCCAGCTTTAAAACCCAAGTTTGCAGTTACCAAGCAATTATTTCCTGATTCACCTCATTCTTCTCTTTTTCAACGCACATGGTCTCCATCATTGTGGCAATCAATTTTTCACCTGAGAAGAGTTCTTAATTCCTCTTTCTTAAGCCCCAATGCTGAGCAAACTACATTTCAGCATATTTATCCATCCTAACATCTCCATGGTCAGTGCCGCTGCCTGCTATCCCCTGGCCAACTGGGCCCTCCGCAACCCAACCACAGCCATAGCCACTCATTGGGTGAGAGCTTCTGTCCGGGGATAATCCGGCTCCACCAATGGTGTCCCTCCCCCGCCCCAATATGGGTTCCCCAGAGGCGAGGGTGCAAACAGCGGGAAACCCAGTCCCACAACCAGCCAATGGTGAACCGCCTCCTTCACCATAAACCGCGCTGCGGGGGTGCGTGGAGCATCCTGCCATTAGGCCCCAGAAAGGATTTGACAACCTCAGTCTATATATTAAGCGGACCATTGGTGACTTGTGAGCATTGGCATTTCAGAGTACAAAGAAGAGGCCACTTAATTCTATTTGTGCTTATATCTTTGACTCCATCCATTTGAATATTTTGCATTTCATAGAGTTCATTGATGGATGAATCCAAGCTACGTTCATATTGTCATCATTCAATATATGCAAATCAATATGAATGTGGATTCAAGTGTTTTTTGCGAGTCCTGGGTCCCATGGATTTTTGTTTCATTCGCTCTTGGGATGTGGGTGTCGTTGGCTGGGCCAGCATTTGGGGCCCATCCCTCGCTTGCTAAACCATTTCAGTTGGGGGCATTTAAGTGTCAACCACATCGCTGTGTGGGCCTGGAGCAGACCCGGTAAGGGTGGCAGATTTCATAGAATCATAGAATTTACGGTGCAGAAGGAGGCCATTCCGGCCCACTTAGTCTGCACCGGCCCTCGGAAAGAGCACCCTACTCCCTATCCCCGTAACCCAGTAACCCAACTTAACCTTTTTTGGACACTAAGGGCAATTTAGCATGGTCAATCCACCTAACCTGCACATCTTTGAACTGTGGGAGGAAACCAGAGCACCCGGAGGAAACCCACGCAGACACAGGGAGGACATGCAGACTCCGCCCAGACAGTGACCCAAGCCAGGAATCGAACCTGGGACCCTGGCGTTGTGAAGCATCTGTGATAACCACTGTGCTACCATGCTGCACTGAAGGGTATTAGTGAACCAGATGGGCTTTTACGACAATTGGCAATGATAGCATGGTCATCCTTAGGCTTGTAATTTCAGATTTTTATTGAATTCAAATTTCACCATCTGCCATGGTGGGATTCGAACCCGAGCCCGAGAGCATTACTCTGGGTCTCTGGATTCCTCGTCCAGTGACAATGCCACTATGCCACTGCCTCCCCATAATACAGCTGTAAAGACAAAATTCTTGTACGCAACAAGATCTAGCTCTATCTACAAGCCCCACAGGTCAATTTTGGACGGTTCAAATGGATGTCTGTTACTTGGAGGATGATTTATTAATCAAACATTGGCCATTACTTAAGATTGACTGGTGTCCATTAAAGGTAGTTCAGTGTCTACGTGCGCAGTCTCATGAAAATAGGTTTCTCACGCCACCACTGGCCATAGACCTTGCTGTAACTAATTGGTTGATACATTCGTATTGCTAAATGCCCTGAAATACAACAGTCAATTCGTGGGCAGCACGGCCGCATAGTGGTTAGCACAGTTGCTTCACAGCTCCAGGGTCCCAGGTTCGATTCCCGGCTTGGGTCACTGTCTGTGTGGAGTCTGCACGTTCTCCCCGTGTCTGCGTGGGCTTCCTCCGGGTGCCCCGGTTTCCTCTCACAATCCAAAGATGTGCAGGTCAAGTGGATTGGCCATGCTAAATTACCCTTAGAGTCCAAAAAGGTTAAGTGGGGTTACGGTGATAGGTTGGAGGTGTGGGCTCGAGTGGGGTGCTCTTTCCAAGAGCCGGTGCAGACTCAATGGGCCAAACGGCCTCCTTCTGCACTGTAAATTCTATGATTATATGAAATATTCACTGAAACAATGTCTAAATTTCCAGACAAGACTGGACTAGAGTTGATTGATTATCTAAAACAATGACTGTATTCTCATAGTCAAGGCATTTTTAATTTCACTCTTTAGCTATGCATTCAATTAGCACCTAAAACCATGAATAGATCAATGAATCAATAATTCAATAATCTATCAAAGACTAACATGAATCAATAAATCAATAATCTATCAAAGACTAACATCAAATGGTTCATGTTTAAACATACAAACTCAAGATCTCATAATTGAGACATCTAAAGAACACATTGTCATGATATGCAAACATGCAACCAATGAATACTCAGAATAGGACACAACCAGTGGGCAGTCAGGACACTCAGAGGTGGTATCACCACAATGGGGCATGACATAAACACTATAAAAGGGATGAGGCACTCACACCCTGCCTCTTTCCACAGACAGACATCTAGAGAGTTAGACAGGGTTGATCAGCTGCATCACACCCCAGCACGTGGCTCAGAGCAAGCTGGTACAGTTAGACTGAGTTACTGCAGTTAGATTAGCAGAGAGTCGAACTCATTTGAGAACCGTGTTAATAGTTCAATAAACACATTGAACTCATTTCAGGAGCATCCTTTAGTTAAGACTGCATCAAGTAGCAGCCTGTGTTATCTGATGATGTGGAGATGCCGGCGTTGGACTGGGGTGAGCACAGTAAAAGTCTTACAACACCAGGTTAAAGTCCAACATGTTTGTTTCAAACACTAGCTTTCGGAGCACTGCTCCTTCCTCAGTGCCAACTGGCGATCATTCAAGCAGAAATTTCAACTATACGTGGAAGCATCCAACCTCAATGGTGCGACCGATGCTCGGAACATAGCTCTTCTACTCACCACTACAGGTGACCATGCGATACAGATCTTCAACTCCTTTCACTTTTCCAAAGGGCAGGACAAAACGAAGTACCAAACAATCCTGGACAAATTCGACAGCCACTGCGAGGTGGACACCAGCAAAATCTTCAAGCAGAGGATGCAAGGTAAAGACAAATCCTTCAACTCCTATCTAACTAACTTTAGACTGCTAGCGCAATCCTCCAACTTCGGTGATATCACTGACTCCATGATCAGAGACCAAATCATTTTTGGACTCCGCTTGATCCTCTACGAGAGCAATTGTTTAAAATCAAGCACATGACCCTGCCAGTCGCGATTGAAATGTGTACTGTGCATGAGCACTCTAAAAATCGCCATTCACTGTACAAAACGGCAAAAAGTGAAAAACAAGCCTCCCATGAGGTGGAGAGTGTTCAGGCCATCTCCTGGATGCAGCGCCTCCACATTGACGAAAGCGGCCATTTTGTGCGCTCTTCCCGGGGTCCGACGCATGCGCAATGCAATCTGGAACACGAAGCGGCCGAAAACCACACTGCGCAGGTGCAGACGTCCAAGAACCGCACTGCGCATGTGCAACGACGCACTGAGCGTCATGACACCGACGTCATGACGTGTGCGAACTGCGGCACCGCCCATTTTCTTAAAAAGCTGCCCTGCAAGAGACAAACGCTGTTTAAACTGTGGGAAACCAAACCACTATGCAGCCCTGTGCAGATCTGCACCACCAGACTGGAACCAGCGCTCCCAATTCCGACAGCGGAGCATCAGAAGTGTGCAACACCGAATGCATGATTCTGATCCAGACAGTGCGACGGATCCAGATGATGAATACCCGGACAACTCTTACCGAGTGAGCATTATTATGAAGTGCGAATACGCCACACCGGACACATTGCAAATTCAATCAATCCTGGCCATGGATTCCGAGGACGAATGGCATACAGTGATGAAGGTCAACCACTGCCCCATCCAGTTCAAACTGGACACAGGTGCCTCCGCCAACCTGACTTTGCAGTTGGACTTCAAGAGAATCAAGAAGCCCCTACAATCCTTCCAGCTGCCTGCAAACTCCTGGACTACAATAGAAACGCAATCAAGGCACTGGGGTCCTGCCATCTGCAGGTGTCCAGCTGAAACACGAGATTGTTAAACCAGACAGGGGGTCCCTGCTAGGTGCGTATAACTGAACCTCATTCAAAGGGTCTACACCACGATGGCGTCCCATTCGGATCTTCAGGCTGACATCGACGACATCCTAACCCAGTACCCAGATGCATTTAGCGGGATGGGCATGCTGCCACATGAGTACAAGATTCTACTGCGGCCTGATGCCAAGCCAGTGGTCCACGCACCACGACGTGTCCCTGCTCCACTGAGAGAGCGCCTGAAGGCAGAGCTCACGAGTCTACAACAAAAAGGCATCATATCCAAGGTCACTGAACCAACCGACTGGGTCAGCTCGACTGGGTGTGCATAAAGAAGCCTTCGGGGTGACCTACGCATCTGCATTGACCCCAAGGATTTAAACAAATACATTATGCGGGAACATTACCCCATCCCAAAGAGGGAAGAAATCACGAGTGAGATGGCACACGCACGTTTCTTCACAAAATTGGACGCATCCCAAGGATTTTGACAAATCCAACTTGAAGAATCCAGGAGAAGTTTCTGCACCTTCAACATGCCTTTTGGCAGATTCTGCTACAACCGAATGCCATTTGGCATCATCTCGGCATCAAGAGATTTTCCATCGCACCTTGAAACAGATGATGGAAGGAATAGAAGGGGTTCTTGTCTACGTTAATGATATCATAATCTGGTCCACAACCCCAGAGGAACATGTGTCGCAACTCAAGAAAGTATTCCGACGCATACATGAATATGGCCTCAAGCTAAACAGGTCCAAGTGCTGTTTTGGGGTATCCACGCTGAAGTTCCTGGGCGATCAGATTTCGCAACACAGTGTGCACCCGGACACAGACAGAATTAAAGCCATCGAGGCAATGAAAGTCCCCGAGGACAAGAAGGCAGTACAGTAGTCCCCCGTTATACCGCGCTCCGCAATACCGCGGTTCGCGATATACGGCGGGGGGGCTTATGGACCCCAACTGTCAGCTTCCCTCTCCGGATCAAAGTGAGCCGGCCGCTGAAATTGACACTGCCGGCTGCTCTCTCCCTCCAAACAGCCGGCAGTGTCAATTTCAGCGGCCGGCTCACTTTGATCCGGAGAGGGAAGCTGCTCTCTCACTGAAACAATCAGCCAGCCGCTGAAATTGACACTGCCGGCTGCTCTCTCCCTCCAATCCAACTTTTAAGTTGTTAAAAATGCAGCAGTGCTTGTTTTAATTAGATCCACGATGGGGGTTTTAAATTTATTTTAAAATCTATGCATGCACTTCCCATTGTGAGTCTACGGGGGTCTGACCTCTCCCCCGGCCCCCCGTAGACTCACAATGGGAAGCGCATGCATAGATTTTAAAATAAATTTAAAACCCCCATCGTGGATATCCGCGGCTCGGATGCAACGCGGGTGGCTGTCTTGGACCCCAACACCCACGTTATAAAGGGGGACTACTGTACTGCGCTTCCTGGGAATGGTCAATTTCCTTGGCAAGTTCATCCCGAATTTGGCCACACACACCACGGCCCTACACAACCTGGTAAATAAATCAACCGCCTTTGGGTAGAAGGCGGAGCACCGAACAGAATGGCTGGAGCTGAAAGCCAAGCTCACCACTGCACCCGACCTTGCATTCTTTGACCCAGACTGAGAGAACAAGATATCCACAGATGTGAGTCAGGATGGCATTGGGGCGGTGTTGCTTCAAAGAGACGACACGTCATCCTGGGTACCAGTAGCATATGCGTCACGGGCAATGACACCCACTGAGACCAGATATGCACAGATTGAGAAGGAGTGTTTGGGTCTTCTCACCGGCATCCTCAAATTTCATGATTATGTCTACGCTTGCCAACATTTACTGTTGAGACGGATCATAGGCCTCTGGTCCACATCATCCAAAAGGACCTGAACGGCATGAAGCCTCGTTTGCAGAGGTATGATTTCAATTTGATGTACACACCTGGCAAGGAGCTCATCATTGTCGATGCATTGTCCCACTCCATCAACTCACTCAGTGAACCACTGGAGATCATCCAGCACATTGAATTGCAGATACAACTGTGTGCAAGCACTCTCCCGGCAACAGATGAGAAGATTGTTCTCATCCAAGAAGAGACGGCCAAAGACCCCCTGTTGCAGCGAGTCATCCACAACCTCAGCAATGGCTGGCAGAAAGGGCAATGCTCTCAATTCTACAACGTCAAGGACAACCTGATGCTGATCGATGGCATCCTGCTCAAGCTGAACAGGATAGTCATCCCGCTACGTCTCAGAGCATGGTGCTGCGGCAGATTATTGAGGGACACCTGGACATAGAAAAGTGCAGACACAGGGCCCGGCAGGCTGTCTACTGGCCCGGCATCAACCAGGACGTCACAGACATGGTCCTGAACTGCGAAACCTGTCAGAGGTTCCAAACAGCACAGAGCAAGGAGACGCTCCAACCACATGACCTAGAGACCTCTCTGTGGTTCAAGATTGGCATTGACCTATTCCACGCGAATGTTCGCGACTATATCTTAATCATCGATTACTTTTCGAACTATCCTGAGGTGCTGAAGCTGCCAGACCTCACCTCACGGACTGTCATCAAAGCGTGTAAAGAGACATTCTCATGGCATGGCAGCCCGAAAACCATCATGAGCGACAATGGCCCGTGCTTCCACAGGCGAGAATGGTCCATGTTTGCCAAGAGCTACAATTTCAGGCATGTCATCTCCCGTCCGCACTATCCGCAGTCCAATGGGAAAGTTGAAAAAGGGGTGCACATCGTTAAGCAGCTCATCCGCAAGGCCTCGGACTCCACTTCAGACATACATCTTGCACTACTTGTGTACCGGGTGACTCCCTTGTCCACTGACATGTCGCCAGCTCAACTGCTGATGAACAGGGACCTGCGGACGATGATTCCAGCCATACACCTGCCCAACCTTGATCACCTCCTGGTGCTGCAGAAGATGCAGCAGCTTTGCGACAGCCAGAAGCAGGGCTGTGACGCACATGCCACTGATCTAGACATGCTATCCCCGGCAGACACGGTCAGGATCAAGATACCGGATGGTGGGTGGTCTGCTCCGGCTGTCGTGTTCGACAGGCTGCGCCCAGATCCTATGTCATACTTATGGCTGATGGCTCCATTGTGCGAAGGAATTGAAGGGCACTGTGAAAAGTTGCTTGCCCACAACCACTTTCCCCTCCATTTCCACATGTCGAATTGCCACCTCCAGACACCTCGAACCACGAGGCCACCAGTCGTGCCTCCCACTCACCTGTCAAGACACTGTCAGCCGGGCAGCACGGTGGCACAGTGGTTAGCATTGCTGCCTACTGCGCTGAGGACCCGGGTTCAAATCCCGGCTCTGGGTCACTGTCCGTGAGGAGTTTGCACATTCTCCCCGTGTCTGCATGGGCTTCACCCCCACAACACAAAATGTGTGCAGGGTAGGTGAATTGGCCATGCTAAATTGCCCCTTATTGGAAAAAAATAATTGGGTACTCTAAATTTATTTTTTAAAAAGACACCGTCAGCCCCTCCATCACTGCTCCGGCGGTCGAGGAGGATCAGCCGCAAGCCTCAGAGACTGGACTTATGAGCATTTGTTTTGTTTGTTCTGTTCTGTATTCCTCAGTCAGTCACATTCGACACACACATTCATATGTTTATCATATCTAAAAAAAGGGGGAGATGTCATTATATGCAAACATGCAACCAATGAACACTCAGAATAGAACACAACCAATGGGCAGTCAGGATACTCAGAGGTGCCATCATCACAAGGGGGCATGACATAAACACGATAATAGGGATGAGACACTTACATCCTGTCTCTTTCCAAAGACAGACATCTAGAGAGTTAGACAGGGTTGATCAGCAGCATCACACCCCAGCACGTGGCTCAGAGCAAGCTGGTACAGTTAGACTGAGTTACTACAGTTAGATTAGCAGAGAGTC
The DNA here is from genome assembly GCF_902713615.1 of Scyliorhinus canicula. Classification (NCBI taxonomy): domain Eukaryota; kingdom Metazoa; phylum Chordata; class Chondrichthyes; order Carcharhiniformes; family Scyliorhinidae; genus Scyliorhinus; species Scyliorhinus canicula. Next base: position 91,452,368 of record NC_052163.1, on the reverse strand, counting down.
AAAGTCATTTGAGAACTGTGTTAATAGTTCAATAGACACGTTGTACTCATTTCAGCGTCTGGAGCATCCTTTAGTTAAGACTGCATCAAGTCGCAGCCTGTGTTATCCGAAGCAGCATAACACAACAGACATACTGCAACAGCTTGGTCGCCTTCTGCAGCCAGCTGGCTGCTGTTTGTGAGAACTTGCTGGGCACAAATTGACCACTGCTTTTGTCCGTATAACAACAATGACTGCAGTGGTAAGTGATTGGATCTGCAGAGCTCTGAGGCCTCCTGCAAATGTATTCTTTCCAAGGGCGAAATTCTCCGACCCCCAGCAGGGTCGGAGAATCGCCTGGGGGCGCCTAAAATCCCGCCCCCGCCGTGGCAGAGATTCTCCGCCACCTGGGAAGTGGCGGGGGCAGGAATCTCGCCACTCCGATCGGCGAGGCCCCTGCGGCGATTCTCCGGCCCGGATGGGCCGAAGTCCCGCCGCTGGGAGGCCTCTCCCGCCGCCGAGGTTTAAACCACCTCTGGAACGGCGGGCTCAGTGGCGCGAGCAGGCCTCCGGTGTCCTGGGAGGGGGCAGGGGGCAATCGAATCCCAGGGGGTGCCCCCACAGTGGCCTGGCCCGCGATCGGGGCCTCCCGCTCAGACTCCGGGCCAGTGCCCTGGCTGCACTAGTTTCTTCCGCGGAAGAGAAATCCACATCGCGCATGCGCCGGCAGTGACGTCAGCGGCCAGCTGCCGCTGACGTCACTGCCGGAGCATGCGCGGACCGGCGAAAGCCTTTCGGCCAGCCCTGCTGCCGGGGGCGTCGGTTTTTTGCGCCGGTCTTCTGGTGGCAACCGCTCCGGCGCGGGGCTGGCCCCCAAAGGTGGGGAGAATTCCCCACCTTTGGGGAGGCCCGACCCCTGAGTGGGTGGCGCCACTCCCCTACTCCGGGACCCTCCGTCACGCCGGGTAGGGGAGAATCCAGCCCCTTATTTCTCCCTTTCTTGCATTTGTTCCTTCTTGCTTTCTTCCTTCTTATAGTGAGCATTATTAGCAGGTTATTCACAGCCTGTAGCCAATTTTAGCAGTCCTGCTCCAGCTACACTAATTGAGCAAAGATTGGTGAGCAAGCTGGGAGCTTCCTGCATGAAGGGTGGAGGTCAAGTGATGTCCATGGGCCTGTAATTCAGTATGAGCCTGATAGGTGAAAATTAGGTGTAGAAAATAAATGATAAAATGCTAATTAGGTGCATTTTTAGCCAGCATATAAAGAAGGCAAACAGGTCAAAATATTTTGCAGCGAGGAGTTGTACCTTGTGAATACAGTCTATTCATGTGAGCATTAATTAAGTGTTTTTACATCTGAACCCCCAACTTGCAATCAACACAATGACAGCATTTCAAATTGCTGCAGCTCCCAGTGTTCCTACCTTATTAGCTGTTGAACAAGGTAATAGAGGCTTCAATTGATCTTTCTTTATTACAATAGTAATATGTTCAAGTACATATACCTGTCAAACTTGTTTTATTGGCAGCAAGGTGTGGAGAGAGACAAAGTCATTAAAATTAACGGATTTCAATTAGTGCGACAGTGGGAAACAGATTTGATACAGGAAAGATGTGTACCAACGGGGGAAATTAATCAGCCTTGACACCAAGTTTCATTTAAGTCTCTGCATGCCCTTAACTGTCAAGGCGATTCTTTTTATACCTTGTCTGCTACATCTTTCAGCCCGGCTGTACAGAATCAGCCAGAAGTAATGAGCACCCGGCTGTAACAACTATTTTCTGCAAGACTACATTATGATTAAGGCAGAGACAAAGTCATTAAAATTATTTTTAAAAGAAAATACAAAGTCTCACAGCCAAACTTCTTTTTTTCTTGAACTTCAGGCGAGCAGGCAGCTTAGTTGTTGTGACTTTAATGAGGCTATCACAAAGCAAGAAAAAGGGAGGTGTATTTGCAATTTTCAAGACGAAAATAAGACTTACATTTATCTAGTGCCTTTCATGACCACCAGATGTTTCAAAGTGCTTTACCGGCAATGAATTATTTTTGAAGCATACTTACTGTTGCAATGTAGGAAACACGGCAACTAACGTGCACATGGGAAGCTCCCGCAAACAGCAATGTGAGAAAGACCAGATCATTTGTTTTGGTGTGAGTTTGGATTTAATTTTAATTTGTTAATCTTTATTATTGTCACGAGTAGGCTTACATTAGGACCGCAATGAAGTTACTGTGAAAATCCCCTAGTCGCTACATTCCAGCGCCTATTCGGGTACACAGACGGAGAATTCAGAATGTCCACGTCTTTCGGGACTTGTGGGAGGAAACGGGAGCATCCGGAGGAAACCCGCGCAGACATAGGGAGAACATGTAGAATGAGGGATAAATATTGGCCAGGGCCTCGGGCTAACTTCCCCTTTCTACTTCGAAACTGTGCCATGGGCTCTTTTACACCCAGCCGAACAGCAAGATAAGGGTCTCGGTTTAATATCTCAGCCAAAAGGGTGCAGCTCCAACAGTGCACTCCCTCAGGGATGCACAGGGGTGTCAATCTGGATTTTATGTGTTCGAGCTCTGGATTGAAGCGGGACTTGAACCCCCAATCTGTTTGACTCAGGGGCAAAAGTGTTACCCACTGAATCACAGCTGACAGCTCAGAACATATTGTTTCATTGTATTTGCCCACCATCCCCAATTATATATCCTGTACGTGCCAGTTCCTGCTGGGATTCAATTCCAAATGGGTTGACCAGCTTCCAGTACCAACTTCCAGTACCATGTCCAAGAAGCTATTATTCACTTGTGAACCAAGGCATTGAATCCATGTAAGACATCACAACCAAGGATCATCTTACACGCACCTTCCTACTCTGGCTGGATATATCCCTCACGGTTTCATCACACAACCTCATACCTCCAATCAATCCAGCTGGTCAAAGGGATACTTTTTTCCCAATCTTAAAACCCTGCTCCTTTCTGGAGTTTCCAGAAAAATCCAGGGGATTGAAAACCCTACTTCAAACAGGGATCACTGGATAGTATTTGGAATAGGAACCGTGCTAATGTTTCCCATTACTGGGAGTCACATTTGTGAACTTCCAGCTATCTTTTGCCAGTAACACACTACACAGCGTAATTACTCATAGTGCGTGTGATCATAATTAACTCTACACAATTAAGTTGAACAAATCTGTTGCTCACAAATGCGATTATCGTTGTTCTGTGGAGCAGGTCAGCATTTCTACCATGCAGGTGCATTCTTTCTTTGGCTTTCTGCGGAGTCCTGTGGCCAGACTATGACTGATGTGACTGCATTATATAAGTGTCACATTATACTAGCAAATCATCCATGGTGTTTCTCATGGTAAGTCAGATGATAAGCTATTTTATAAGAAGAGGAGCATTATACCATTTAACACACCATATATCATTCTGTTGCTAAAGAGGATCAGTATGTAACCTGACCCATCCATTTTGAGTCTGCAAGGTCTTATTGCTGGGAGTAGGTATATCGTGAGGTCAGTTAAAGGATATTTTCTGTTGCTGAACAAACAAGTAGCAATGACTGGCTCTCCTCTTCTTTTCTTTATTACTGTGACACAATAATTTACATATGGTGACAAAATAAGACATCTGAATTGTGACAGGCGCATCTCAAAGCTCGTTTAATATGCACTGTGCACTCATCTTTATTCAAAGTTATTTAATCAAATTATCTCTGAATTTAAATTGAAGCCTTGCAAAAAAAATCTTCCCCTTAACATTAAAATTCCTTAATTGCACTGCTTGCTAATTCATTATTTTTTCAAGCAAAGCACAACATTAAGTTAGCAGAAATATATATTCAAGATGTGTGCATGTGTGTATGTAGTATGTGATGTTTTTTGTGTGTAGTCTGCATGTGTAGTTTGTGTGTGGTACAGTGTTTGTATTTTATGTGTGTGTATATCCATGCCTGTGTGTGGTTTGTTTGTAGTATGGGCGTGTGTAGTTCGTGTGTGTGTGTGTGTGTGTGTTGTGCATGCTGTGTGCAGTGCATTTGCATGTGTAGTCTATGTAGCCTGCATGTTTGTGTGTGTATAGCATGTGTGTTTGGTATGCGCGTGTGTTGTGTGCATCTGCCTGTGTCGATTGTGCAGTGAGTATGTGTGTGTAGTCTGTGTGGTGTATAGTGTGTTTGTATTGTAGGGTGTATGCCATGTGTGTCTGTGTAGTATGTGTGTAGTGGCTGGTGTGTGCAATGTGTGTGTTTAGTCTGTGTAGTGTATTGTGTCGTGTGTACAGTATGTGTGCATGTATGTGTGTGTATAGTTTGTGTGTCGTGAATTGTGACACTCTTTGGAAGATTCGATGTGTTCGACGTGAGCGTGGAGGACTGGATGACTGGATGCAATATGCAGGGTGTCTGTGCTATTTCTGAAGGCTAATGCTATAGTCGGAGATGAGCGACAGATGGTGATCTTTCTGACCATCTGTGGTTAAAAAAAGTCTGACGTACCCCACAGCTCCGACTCCCAACATTTGAAGACCTGGTAACATTGATGCTGAACCACTATGACCCCAAGCCATAGGTTATAGTAGAGCAGTAGCATTTAAATATGTTTGACAGGATCCCAGGGGAGTCTATTTCTGAGTTCTTCATACACTTATGAACATTAGCTGAATTCTACAACTGTGGTCCAGCACTTCCTGAGATGCTGCGGGACCGACTAGTATGTGGAGTGAACAACTGACGACTCAGCCATTGGTGGACCTTAAAAAAGCCGTGGAGATCTCGCTTTCATGGGAAAGTGCGGACAAGGAACCCCGGAACTCCAGGGGACATCGAGGATGGAGGTAAACAGCATGGCATGCGCACCATCCCGGTGCACGGCACCTCGTGGGACTCCACCCTGGCCCGAGCACTGTCGAGGCCAGGTCCATGGGTCCAGGGCCTTGAAAACCGGAGCCCTTCCCCGAATCGGTAGAGGGCGACTCTTGTGGCACTTGCATGCCAGAGCAGCCACAGGGGAAAAATAACCCAGGGCAGCCAGCCGACACGCCACCCTACCCAAGGCAGACGCCAGCCCAGAGCCTGGACTTGCCACATGGACCAATATGAGGATGAAAACTGCATGCAAGTGAACTGCATCGCAGCGCCAAGAGTTGGGTCCATTCAGATCACCGTTCAAGTGTACGGGAACCCCCTGGAGATGGACTTGGACATAGGAGCCACAGTTTCGGTCTTCATGGGGCAAACGTTTGAGAAAATAAAGACCAGGGTGCAAACGTTGAGTCTGCAGGACACAGCAGTGAGACTTGCGACATATCCAGGGGAATCCCTCGTCACAGCAGGGACAACGATGACCCCGATGTTCTCTGGAGAGCAATCCATTCGGCTGCCATCGATTATAGTGAAGGGCCCGGATTGAGCCTACTGGGTCGTGATTGGCTGCAACAAATCTTCTGGGTGGGCACTGGAGGTGCTGGGAAAGCAGACTTGAAAGGTTTTTCAATGACTTGATAAGATCAAAGGAGCCATGGGCAAAATACAAGTAGACCCTGAAGCACAACTTAAATACCTCCGGGCCCAGCTGCTCCCATACGCACTGCTGGCAAAAGACAAGACTGGATTCGGCCAACTAGAGGGCCTCGGGATTATATGGCCGGTACGGTTTTATGATTGGGCAGTGCCAGCAGTCTCCGTACTTAAGCCAGACAAAACTGTTCGACTGTGCGGCAACTATAAATTAACCATGAATAAGGCCTTCTGTTTGGACAGGTGCCCAAAGCCAAAATTGAAGATTTGTTTGCAAAATTAGCTGGGGGTCATTCGTTTACTAAGCTCAACATGAGCCACACACATCTGTAGCTGGAGATGGACCCAGAGTCCAGACATTGTGACTATTAACACACACGGGGGCCTTTATGGGTCTACAAGGCTGCCATTTGGAGTGTCATCAGCTTGTGCCACTTTTCAACGTGTCATGGAGAATACCCTGTGAGGGCTGCCACGTGTGGCGGTCTATTTGGACGCCATTTTGATCACCAGAGCCACAAGAGCATCTGAGTAACTTAGTCGAGGTCCTCTGCCAATTTTTTGAAATGGGCATACGCCTCACAAGGGACGAGTGTGTTTTCCAAGCCAAGGAAGTTATCTATTGGGATACTAGATGGACCAGAATGGATTGCATCCCGTAGAAGCGAAGGTGTGAGCGATTCGACGAGCTCACAATCCGGAAAATGCAACTGAACTGTGCTCCTTTTAGGACTCGTAAATTATAACTGGAAGTTTATTCTTCCCCTGGTGCCACTCCCACGCCCCCCCCCCCCCCTCCCCCCGCCCACCCAAATGCTTTGCTGAAAAAGTACTAGGAGTGGGCACGGAGTGCACCTCAGGAGAAAGCTTTTGCCCCCCGACTAAAACGACAGTTGATGCCATTACAACCCCGCAAAACTGTTGTTGGCCAGGTGCAATGCCTCACAATATTGCATTCGTGCTGTGTTGTCACACCGTGTGGACGATGGTTGAGAGTGGCCAATCACATTTGCATCCAGGACACTGGTTGCAGCAGAGCACAATTATACTCAGATTGAAAAGGGTGGTTTGGCGGGAGTGTTCGATGTGAAAAAGTTCCACCGGAACGCATACATACGTCACTTCACTGTCGTGATGGATCACAAGCCGTTACTGGAACTCTTTAAGGAATACAAGGCAATTCCACTGATAGCATCCACCATGAACCAAAGATGAGCCCTATTATTAGTAGTGTACAAATATACGTTCGAGAATTGTCCAGGGATGCAGGCTCCCACTGCCAACACATCCCCCATCTCCTCCCAGAACTGATATTCACCACGCTGATTTTCATGCATTCGTTGCTGGTCACCATTACCCAAATCAGTGATAGGATGCCTCATTGTCAAAAGCCTGCCATGTGGTATTGTTGGGAGATCAGCAGTGAAAGCAGCCCACTGACTTGCAGCCAAGATGTTGGGGCTCAGTGTTGAGGAAGACATTCTTCTGTAGAAGTTCCTCGTGTGTTCTCACATTAGGGCCTGACCCTATACTACGGAATCTACACAACGGACATCCGGATGTCTCAAAAAATAAAATAAAATGCTGGCCAGTTTTCAGAGGCTAGAGTCACAGTATAAAAGGGATCCAGCTACAGTGCAGACTTTGTTTGCACTGAGTGCTGAATTTGGGTGCATTTGAGTGCTATAGTGAGAGTTTGGTGACTGAGGGATATTAAGGGTTCATTTTAATCTACATGTCGATTGGTTTAACCAGGTCAGTCAAGGCAACCTTGAGGAGGAGTTTATAGAATGTATCCGCGATAGTTTCCTAGAACAGTATGTAATGGAACCTACGAGGGAACAAGCGGTCCTAGATCTTGTCCTGTGTAATGAGACAGGATTGATTCATGATCTTATAGTTAGGGATCCTCTCGGAAGGAGCGATCACAATATGGTGGAATTTAAAATACAGATGGAGGGTGAGAAAGTAAAATCAAATACTAGTGTTTTGTGTTTAAACAAAGGAGATTACAAGGGGATGAGAGAAGAACTAGCTACGGTAGACTGGGAGCTAACACTTTATGGTGGAACAGTTGAGGAACAGTGGAGAACCTTCCAAGCAATTTTTCACAGTGCTCAGCAAAGGTTTATACCAACAAAAAGGAAGGACGGAAGAAAGAGGGAAAATTGACCGTGGATATCTAAGGAAATAAGGGAGAGTATCAAATTGAAGGAAAAAGCATATAAAGTGGCAAAGATTGCTGGGAGATTAGAGGACTGGGAAATCTTTAGGGGGCAACATAAAGCTACTAAAAAAGCTATAAAGAAGAGTAAGATAGAGTATGAGAGTAAACTTGCTCAGAATATAAAAACAGACAGTAAAAGTTTTTACAAATATATAAGACAAAAAAGAGTGGCTAAGGTAAATATTGGTCCTTTAGAGGATGAGAAGGGAGTTTTAATAATGGGAAATGAGGAAATGGCTGAGGAACTGAACAGGTTTTTTGGGTCGGTCTTCACAGTGGAAGACACAAATAACATGCCAGCGACTGATAGAAATGAGGCTATGACAGGTGAGGACCTTGAGAGGATTGTTATCACTAAGGAGGGAGTGATGGGCAAGCTAATGGGGCTAAAGGTAGACAAGTTTCCTGGCCCTGATGGAATGCATCCCAGAGTGCTAAAAGAGATGGCTAGGGAAATTGCAGATGCACTAGTGATAATTTACCGAAATTCACTAGACTCTGGGGTGGTCCCGGTGGATTGGAAATTAGCAAACGTGACGCCACTGTTTAAAAAAGGAGGTAGGCAGAAAGCAGGAAATTATAGGCCAGTGAGCTTAACTTCGGTAGTAGGGAAGATGCTGGAATCTATCATCAAGGAAGAAATTGCGAGGCATCTGGATAGAAATTGTCCCATTGGGCAGACGCAGCATGGGATCGTAAAGGGCAGGTCATGCCTAACTAATTTAGTGGAATTTTTTGAGGACATTACCAGTGCAGTAGATAACGGGGAGCCGATGCATGTAGTATATCTGGATTTCCAGAAAGCCTTTGACAAGGTGCCACACAAAAGGTTGCTGCATAAGATAAAGATGCATGGCATTCAGGGTAAAGTAGTAGCATGGATAGAGGATTGGTTAATTAATAGAAAGCAAAGAGTTAGGATAAATGGGTGTTTCTCTGGTTGGCAATCAGTAGCTAGTGGTGTCCCTCAGGGATCCGTGTTGGGCCCACAATTGTTCACAATTTACATAGATGATTTGGAGTTGGGGACCAAGGGCAATGGGTCTAAGTTTGCAGATGACACTAAGATGAGTGGTAAAGCGAAAAGTGCAGAGGATACTGGAAGTCTGCAGAGGGATTTGGATAGGTTAAGTGAATGGGCTAGAGTCTGGCAGATGGAATACAATGTTGACAAATGTGAGGTTATCCATTTTGGTAGGAATAACAGCAAACGGGATTATTATTTAAACGATAAAATATTAAAGCATGCCGCTGTTCAGCGAGACTTGGGTGTGCTAGTGCATGAGTCACAGAAGGTTGGTTTACAAGTGCAACAGGTGATTAAGAAGGAAAATGGAATTTTGTCCTTCATTGCTAGAGGGATGGAGTTTAAGACTAGGGAGGTTATGTTGCAATTGTATAAGGTGTTAGTACGGCCACACCTGGAGTATTGTGTTCAGTTTTGGTCTCCTTACTTGAGAAAGGACGTACTGGCGCTGGAGGGTGTGCAGAGGAGATTCACTAGGTTAATCCCAGAGCTGAAGGGGTTGGATTATGAGGAGAGGTTGAGTAGACTGGGACTGTACTCGTTGGAATTTAGAAGGATGAGGGGGGATCTTATAGAAACATTTAAAATTATGAAGGGAATAGATAGGACAGATGCGGGCAGGTTGTTTCCACTGGCGGGTGACAGCAGAACTAGGGGGCATAGCCTCAAAATAAGGGGAAGTAGATTTAGGACTGAGTTTAGGAGGAACTTCTTCACCCAATGGGTTGTGAATCTATGGAATTCCTTGCCCAGTGAAGCAGTTGAGGCTCCTTCATTACATGTTTTTAAGGTAAAGATAGATAGTTTTTTGAAGAATAAAGCGATTAAGGGTTATGGTGTTCGGGCCGGAAAGTGGAGCTGAGTCCACAAAAGATCAGCCATTATCTAATTGAATGGCGGAGCAGGCTTGAGGGGCCAGATGGCCTACTCCTGCTCCTAGTTCTTATGTTCTTATGTTTTTATGTTCTTACGTTTATCTAAAGTCTAGTCTTTCTTTTAGTTAGTTAATTAACTTAAAAATTGCTGTTTGGTTGAGAAGAAGGTGAATTTTCAATCAGCTTTAAACAAAGGTTCTACTTGTAGCTACTTGCAGCTGGAGTTTCTTAATTAGTTAATTCGATTAGGCCCGTTTTCAGAGGCTAGCATCACAGTATAAAGGTGAGCCAGCTGCAGTGCAGACTTTGTTTGCACTGAGTGCTGAATTTGGATGCATTTGAGTGCTATAGTGGGGGTTTAGTGACTGAGGGAGTGCTGAATTTGGATGCATTTGAGTGCTATAGTGAGAATTTGGTGACTGAGGGAGTGCTGAATTTGGATGCAGTTGAGTGCTATAATGAGAGTTTGGTGACTGAGGGAGTGCTGAATTTGGGTGCATTTAAGTGCTATAGCGAGAGTTTGGTGACTCAGGCAGTTAGGTGAGGAGGGAGTAAGGGGTTCCTTTCATTTCATTTCCTACATTTCCTCAAAGATGGTGAAGGGAGCCGGGAGTTTACAGAGAGTGCAGCTGACTGGGAGCAGAGTCGGAGGGCGGATTTCCAGTTGGTCCACAGGGCAGCTATATTCTGAAAGGTAAGAGGGGATGGAGGCTAGGGCAGTTGCATGCTCCTCCTGTTAGATGTGGGAGGTGAGGGATGCCACCAGTGTCCCCTCTGACTATACCTGCGGGAAGTGCACTCAACTCCAGCTCCTCAGAGACCGTGTTAGGGAACTGGAGCTGGAGCTGGATGAACTTCAGATCATCCGGGAGGCAGAGGGGGTAATAGAGAAGAGTTACAGGGAGGTAGCCACACCCAAGGTACAGGACAAGAATAACTGAGTTACAGTCAGGGGAAAGACAACAAATGGGCAGACAGTGCAGGGATCCCTCATGGCCATTCCCCTTCAAAGCAAGTATACCGTTTTGGATGCTGTTGGGGGGGGGGGGGGGGATGACCTACCGAGGGAAGGCTCTAGCGACCAGGTCTCTGGCACTGAGTCTGGCTCTGTGGCTCAGAAGGGAAGGGGGGGAGAACAGAAAAGCAATAGTGATAGGAGACTCAATGGTTAGGGGAATAGATAGGAGATTCTGTGGTCGTGTGCGAGACACCCAGAAGGTATGTTGCCTCCCGGGTGCCAGGGCCAGGGATGTCTCGGATCAAGTTTACAGGAATCTTAAGGGGGAGGGGGAGCAACCAGAAGTCGTGGTGCACATAGGCACCAACGACATAGCTAAGAAAAGGGATGAGGATCTAAAAAGTGATATTAGGGTGTTAAGTTGGAAGCTAAAGAGCAGGACAGGCAGAGCAGTGATCTCGGGATTGCTACTGGTGCCACGTGCAAGTGAGGCAAGGAACAGAGAGTGAGTGCAGCTGAACACGTGGCTACAGGATTGGTGCAGGAGGGAAGGCTTCAGATGTGTGGATCATTGAGATATCTTCGGGGAAGGTGGGACCTGTACATGAAGGACGGATTGCACCTAAACTGGAGGGGCACCAATATCCTGGGTGGGAGGTTTGCTGGAGCTCTTCTGGAGGGTTTAAACTAGTTTGGCAGAGGGGTGGGAACCAGAGCTATGGATCAGAGGATAGGGTAGCTGTTGAACAGGCAGAAATAGTATGCAGCAAGTCTGTGAGGAAGGATAGACAGTTGATAGCGCAAAGTTGCACTCAGTGGAATGGGTTAAAGTGTGTCTGTTTCAATGCAAAGAGTTTCAGGAATAAGGGAGATGAACTTAGAGCATGGATCAGTACTTGGAACTATGATGTTGTGGCCATTACGGAGACATGGATTTCACAGGGGCAGAAATAGTTGTTAGATGTTCCGGGGTTTCGATGTTTTCAGAAGAATAGGGGGGGGAGATAAAAGGGGAGGGGGAGTGGTACTGTTAATTAGGGAGTGCACCACAGCTGCAGAAAGGAGGTAGTTGAGGAGGGTTTGTCTACTGAGTCAGTATGGATGGAAGTCAGAAACAAGAAAGGAGCAGTCACTTTATTGGGAGTTTTCTATAGACCCCCCCAATAGCAGTAGAGAGATAGAGGAACAGATTGGGCGGCAAATCTTGGAAAAGTGCAGAAGTAACAGAGTTGGTGTCATGGGTGACTTCAACTTCCCTAATATTGACTGGAACCTCCTTAGTGCAAATGGTTTGGACGGAGCAGATTTTGTCAGGTGTGTACAGGAAGGATTCATGACTCAATATGTAGATAGGCCGACTAGGGGGAGGCCATATTGGGCTTGGTGCTCGGCAACAAACCAGGCCAGCTGTCAGATGTCTCGGTGAGAGAGCATTTTGGTGACAATGACCACAATTCCTTGATCTTTACCATAGTCATGGAGAGGGATAGGAACACACAGTATGGGAAGGTATTTAATTGGGGGAGGGGAAATTATACTGCTATTAGACAGGAGCTGAGGAGCATAAAGTGGGAACAATTGTTCTTGGGGAAATGCACAACAGTAATGAGGGGATTGTTTCAGGAGCACTTGCAGTGAGTGCTGCATTGTTTTGTCCCACTGAGATGAGGAAGGAATGGTAAGGTGAAGGAGCCTTGGATGACAAGAGGAGTGGAGCTTCTAGTCAAGAGAAAGAAGGAAGCTTACGTAAGGTTGAGGAAGTAAGTATCTGACTCGGCTCTCGAGGGTTACAACGTAGCCAGGAAGGAACTCAAAAATGGACTGAGGAGAGCGAGAAAGGGGCATGAAAAAACCTTGGTGGGAAGGATTAGGGAAAACCCCAAGGCGTTCTACACTTATGTGAGAAATAAGAGGATGATCAGAGTGAAAGTAGGGCCGATCAGGGACAGTGGAGGGAACTTGTGCCTAGTGCCTGAAGAGATGGTGGAGGCCCGAAATGAATACTTTGCTTCAGTATTCACTCGAGAGAGGGACCTTGTTGCCCATGAGAACAGTGTGAACCAGGTTAATAGACTTGAACAGGTTGATATTAAGAAGGAGGATGTGCTGGAAATTTTAAAACGCATCAGGATAGATAAGTCCCCTGGGCCTGATGGGATATAGCCAGGGTTACTATGAGCACCGAGGGAAAAGATTGCTGCACCGTTAGCAATGATCTTTGCGTTCATACTCTCCACTGGAGTAGTACCATTGATGAAGGTTGGGCAGTGGATGTGGTGCATATGGATTTCAGTAAGACATTTGATAAGGTTCCCCATGGTAGGCTCATTCAGAAAGTTAGGGGGCATGAGATACAGGGAAATTTGGCTGCTGGATACAGAATTGGCTGGTCGAAAGAAGACAGCGAGTGGTAGTGGATGGAAAGTGTTCTGCCTGGAGGCAATTGACCAGCGGTGTCCCGCAAGGATCTGTTCTGGGACCTCTGCTCTTTGGTTTTTATAAATGACTTGGATGAGGAAGTGGAAGGGTGGGTTAGTAAGTTGGCCGATGACACAAAGGTTGGTGGAGTTGTAGATAGTGTTGAGGGTAGTTGCAGGTTATAACAGGACATTGACAGGATGCAGAGCTGGGTTGAGAAGTGGCACATGGAGTTCAACCTTAATAAATGTGAAGTGATTCATTTTGGAAGGACAAATTTGAATGCTGAACACAGGGTTAAAGCAAGGATTCTTGGAAGTGTGGAGGAACAGAGGGATCTTGGGGTCCACGTACATAGAGCCCTCAAAGTTGCCACCCAGGCTGATAGGGTTGTTAAGAAGGCGTATGGTGTGTTGGCTTTCATTAACAGGGGGATTGAGTTTAAGAGCCGCAAGGTTTTGCTACAGCTTTATAAATCTCTAGTTAGATCACACTTGGAATATTGTATCCAGTTCTGGACACCTCATTGTAGGAAGGACGTGGATGCTTTGGAGAGGGTACAGAGAAGATTTACCAGGATGCTGCCTGGACTGGAGGGCATGCCTTATGGAGAAAGGGTGAGGAAGCTAGGGCTTTTCTCACTGGAGCGAAGAAGGCAGAGAGGTGACTTGATAGAGGTGTACAAGGTGATGAGAGGCATGGATACAGTGGATAGCCAGAGATTTTTCCCCAGGATGGAAATGGCTGTCACGAGGGGACATAATTTTAAGGTGATTGGAGGAAGGTATAGGTGAGATGTCAGAGGTAGGTTCTTTACACAGAGAGTGGTGGGTGTGTTGAATGCACTGCCAGCAGAGGTAGTGGAGTCAGAGTCATTGGGGACATTTAAGCGACTCATAGACAGGCACATGGACAGCAGTAAATTGAAGGGTTGTAGGTTAGGTTGATCTTAGATTAGGATAAATGGTCGCACAACATCGTGGGCTGAAGGGCCTGTACTGTGCTGTACTGTTCTATGTTCTATGTAGCTACGTGTGGTGGCCAGGCCTGGATGGAAAACTAGAACAGGTAGCTCAACAGGCGTTATGTGCCAAGAGCAGCTGAAACTCCCACCTGCCACGTCAATACGTCCATGGGAATAGTCGGTCCAGCCTTGGGTTTGTCTTCACCCCGATTTTGACGGAACTTTCCAGGAACCCATGTTCCTGCTTCAGTAGATACACATTCCAAGTGGCTGGAGGTCCACAAGATGTCCTTCACTACATCGAGAGCGACGATTGAGAAGCTCCGGCTCTCTTTTAGCACTCATGGCACTGCGGAGATGCTGGTCATGGATAACAGTATCCCCTTTACCAGCGAAGAGTTCGGGGATTTCATGAAGGCCAGTGGAGTACAACACATCCACACGGCCCCATACCACCCATCCTCCAATGGGCTGGCTGAAAGGACAGTGCAAAGTTTTACAAGGGGCCTGAAGAAACAGTCTTTGGAGTCCCTGGGCATATGGCTGGCTGGATTTCTATTTTGCCCTCTCACCACACCGCATGCCGTAACTGGCGTAACACCAGCAGAACTTTTAATGTGTCAACATCTCAGGACCTGCCTCAGCCTCATGTTTCCGATATTGGCGGAATCAGGAACAGCGGGGCATAGCCCAAACAGGCGAGCACAGACCAGGCAGTTCAGACCAGGTGATGCGGTTCGTGTTTGGAACTTCAGCGGCACCAAGTGGGTTCCTGGGTCGGTGGTGTGGCGGACAGTGCCAGTCTCTTACCAGGTGTGGACGCAAGAACGAACAATGAAGGAATATTTTGACCATCTCAGGGGCAGGAAAACAGCATTGCCCTACACCCCTCTGGAGGAAACAGCTTCTAAACACATCAGCCGCACCCAAGCAAGCTTCAGGACGTCGCCCCCTCTGAAGGAGGCGAGATGCGAGAGGTCATTGACTCAGATTTGGAGACCCAGGCATTGGAGGTTTCCTACATTCCTACATTGAGCAGGCCAGAAATCATCCTCCATTAGTGATACACCCCAGGCAGTCAGCAAGAAAGTGGTATTCCCTAGCACAATACACGTCTGCCTGTTCCGACTCCACAGGCGCTGGAATCGCAGCAGCGGACAAGGAGCAGTCACCCTCCTTCTACACCTTCCTCAGGTGGGTCTTCAGACTTTGGCGGAAAGTGATGTTAGAACCCTCTTGGGACCAACGAGAGGGACCAATTAGCCTTCCCGTACGCCTTGTAGAATACGAGTTCCCTCCCTGAGGTAATTGATTACGGACATAAAAGCCGACACTGATAGGAGCCCAGGTAGAGAGATCCGGGCCGGGATCTGGATTGTGGCCTGTCAATAGTTTGCTTCAACAAATTGTTTTCATTATACCCTCGTACCTGACTCCTCTGTGACCATTAAAATATCCAATTACCGAATTAGGCAGCAGAAGACATTCTGATGATTCACAACTGTTTTATTGTGATACTATGGACGGGGTTTTCCAGTTGCACTCACTCAAGACCGGAAATTCCAGCCCGAATAGACTTTTAAATGGTCCGTCAAATTTTCCACCCCACCCACAACAATACCCACGGCAGGCAGGACTGGAAAATATTCATCTCCACTCTCTCCTGTCCAGAAGCAACCCCCTAATGGGGAAAGACTCACCTCTTAAATACAGGCTTCAATGAGCATCACTTACTCGCCCTTCACTCAGTAGCTAGCCCTGGTTTACTCTTAACACATTGGGGCAGCACGGTAGCATTGTGGATAGTACAATTGCTTCACAGCTCCAGGGTCCCAGGTTCAATTCCGGCTTGGGTCACTGTCTGTGTGGAGTCTGCACATCCTCCCCGTGTGTGCGTGGG
The DNA here is from genome assembly GCF_902713615.1 of Scyliorhinus canicula. Lineage (NCBI taxonomy): Eukaryota > Metazoa > Chordata > Chondrichthyes > Carcharhiniformes > Scyliorhinidae > Scyliorhinus > Scyliorhinus canicula. The sequence continues at coordinate 91,436,496 of NC_052163.1, read as the reverse complement.
TTTCCTCCGGGTCCTCCGGTTTCCTCCCACAGTTCAAAGATGTGCAAGTTAGGTGCATTGGCCATGATAAATTGCCCGTAGTGTCCAAAATTGCCCTTAGTGTTGGGTGGGGTTACTGGGTTATGGGAATAGGGTGGAAGTGTTGACCTTGGGTAGGGTGCTCTTTCCAAGGGCCGGTGCAGACTCGATGAGCCGAATGGCCTCCTTCTGCACTGTAAATTCTATGAAACACTACCATCCAGAACATCAATTCTACCATTTTTCCATTACAGAATCTAACTGTTTCTAAAATGAATGCAATGTGTTGGTTTCAACTTTTCTTGCAATGTAAATAACTCTTTCCCATTATCTGTCCGAATAAAGTCTGCCCTTCACACCCCTCTTTGCCCTGTGGCTTTGGCATATTTCAGATATATCAGATCAGTCATGATCTCATAGAGCAGGGCAACAGAGCAGGCTCGATGGGCCAAATGGCCTACTTCTGCTCCTACGTCTTATGGTCCTACATATGAACATATTGATCTCCATTTATTCCTTTATCCTTTAAGTTTTTTTGTTTTACATACTTCAATAAGTCCTGTCTGATAATGCTTTCCAAGACTAAAGAATGACAGTTTATCAAGTCTTTGCTCATTTCTCATCCCTTGAACACTAGCAATTTGTCTCCATGTTTTCCTCTGCGGAACTCCAAGCGTTCTATATATTGCAACTGCCAGACTCTCTCTCTATATTATTCTGATGACCATTTACTTGATGCTGGCAAGCTTGCATTCGTTGCTTAACCCCAATTAGTCTGAAATGGCGATGGTGGATCTTCTGGTGTTCGAGGGGTGCGTTGTGAGGAAAGGCTGGGTAAGCTGTGGCTCCTCCATCTTGGAAAAATGACATATCAGAAAGTGCCTCATGATACGGGGAGGTCCACGCACAAAGCAATTGAAGATGGTTCAGCCTGGGGTACTGCCCAAAGGAATGACAATGTGATGACAATGGTTTTGCAGTAGTTATGGCTATGGACACTGGGTCCATTAAAAATTTCAAATCTGAAATCGGCAGATTTTATTAGTTAGAGGCAATGAGGGATGCGGAGCAAAGACCTTAAGATACAGCTCAGCCAAGATCTAAATAAATGACATACTTGGAATGTCTGAATAGCCTTTCCTGTTCCTGCATCACCACGTTGAGCACCCTAGAGGTAATAACTTCAAATCTAATATGGCAAGTTCTGAAGTTGATTTCAAGAAACCAATTTATTTTTGTCATGGCTCCAAAAATAAATTAATTATTTGGAAAACTTAACTTCTCCACTTAATGTCCTTCAGGAGGGAGGATCTGCAACCCCACAGGTGACTTTAGTCCAACACAAAGTGTTTGACTGTCATTTGGTAGCGCAGAATTTAAATATTGCTGAAAAGAGAAACAGGTCACTGCAACTTTTCATCTTGCACACATCGGGACAAATGGAAGAATGCCAAATTTCATACGATCGCGACAATTTATACCACAAGAGAAAAAGGAGCTACGTCATGTTGACAACTCAACTCTGATTGGCTGAGGCATTGCCTTGGAGAAAGCAACAGTGAAACTGGAGACTCTCAGTCTCCTGGGTAATACAATAAAGGTGCAAGAGTATGACACCGATATTGGCTGCACCAAAACTATTCTGCAGGACAATAATAATAATCTTTATTGTCACAAGTAGGCTTACATTAACACTGCAATGAAGTTACTGTGAAAAGTCCCGAGTCACCACATTCCGGTGCCTGTTCGGGTACACAGACGGAGAATTTAGAAAGTCCAATTCACCTGACACGCACGTCTTTCAGGACCTGTGGGAGGGAACCGGAGCACCCAGAGGAAACCCACGCAGACACAGGGAGAAGGTGCAGACTCCGCAGAGACAGTGACCCAAGCCGGGAATTGAACCTGAGACCCTGGCGCTGTGAAGCCATAGTGCTAACCACTATGCTACCATGCTGCCCGAACGATGCAGTCCTGATCTAGTCACTGTTTGCTGTGCATCGCACAAATCACAAATGGGCCAAAGCCCGCCAATTTCAGACCTCCGGTCTCCCTCAAATGACCCTGGAAAAAGCAAAGTAGTTCAAAAATTTGATCAACAGGTTTGATCACCATGCAGTGGCTATACAAATGGTATTTTCCACTAACAGGTTGAAGTCATAATTCCAGGAAGACATTGTGCCTGCTACACAATTGAGTAACATCATGTGTGAATTTCAGTGCGAGTGCAATGTCAGGTACATAGGCCATGGGCGCGATTCTCCGACCCCACGCCGGGTGGGAGAATCGCAGGATTGCCAGGTGATTCACGCACGCCGCCCTGGCATCCGCACGCGATTCTGCCACCCCCCCAAAAACGGTGTGTCGCATTTTGCGACAGGCTGCTCGGAAAATCGCTGCTCCGGTCAAGCGACGATTCTCCGGCCCGGATGGGCCGAGTAGCCTGCCGAACCTGACCGGTGCACACTGGTGCCAACCACACCTGGTCGCTGCCGGCGTGAACAGCGCGCGACCGCTTTGTGTGGGGCCTGTGAGGGGCGGAGGGTGAATCGAGCACCAGGGGGGTGCTCAGGTGGTGCCCACCGATTGTCAGGCCAGCATCTCTGAAAGACGCACTCTTTTCCCTCCGCTGCCCCGCAAGATCAATCCTTCACGTCTTGCGGGGCAGCGGAAGGGAAGACGGCAAGTGTGCATGCGCGGGTTGGCGCCGGCCAACCTGCGCATGCGTGGGTGACGTCATTCAGGCGCCGCCGGCCGCGTCATTCAGGCGACGCCGCTTTGACACAAGCATCAGACTAACTGGGGTTAAGCCTGAGATTGACGCGGCGCCGATCCTAGCCCCCTAGGGGTGGGAGAGTAGGGGACGAGGAGCGGCCTCCGACACCGGAGTGAAACACTCCAGGTTTCACTCCGGCGTCGGCACTTTGTCTCCCTTTGGGAGAATTTCGCCCCATATGTCCCTATGATTGACTGATCGCATAAAACAGAGGGCGGGGCCGTAGAATCGCCACGACTGGTGTGAATTGCGCCTCACCGCCGCGACGCCGAACCGCCGATTCTCCAGAGAGAAGAGAATTGGTTCTGGCGCGGTCGGCGCACTGCCGGTCAGGGGCAGCTCTGCGGGGCCACCCCAGCGATTCTCGGTCCAGGATGGGACAAGTGGCCACGCTACAAAAGTCGAGTCCCGCCGGCGCCGTCCACACTGCTCTTAACCGGCGAGACTTTCGGCGTGGATGAATCTGCGGGTGGCCTGGTAGGGGGTGGGGGGGGGGGGGGTTCCGACCCCGGGGGGGCCTCCACTGTGGCCTGGCCCGCGATCGAGGCCTAACAATCGGCGGGCCGGCCTCTCGGGCTGGGGGCCTCTTTTGTTCCGCGCCGGCCCCTATAGCCCTACATCATGTTGCGTCAGAGCCGGTGCAGAGAGGGAGCCACTGCGCATGCGTGGCAATTGCGCCGGTCTCACTGCGCATGCTCGCATTAGCGCCAGTCCCACCGCGCATGCACGGACCCCGCACCACCCATCTGATGCTGGGATCAGCAGCTGGAGCAGCGTGGGTCACTCCAGTGCCCTGCTGGCCCCCTGTCGGGGTCAGAATTGCTGTTCCTGAGGCCATGTTAATGCCTTTGAGAAATGCGACAGCGTTTACGACAGCGTCAACAGTTAGCCTCAGGATCAGAGAATCCCACCCAGAATGTTCCTTTGGTTATTTGTAACAGGTAGCGAGGGCAGACCGTATTCGACCACACCGCACTTGCAGAAACCAACACAAAACGGGCAGCTCCAAATTGGGTAGCATGGTAGCATAGTGGTTAGCACAGTTGCTTTACAGCTCCAGGGTCCCAGGTTCGATTCCGGCTTGGGTCACTGTGCGGAGTCTGAACTTTCTCCCTTAGTCTGCGTGGGTTTCCTCCAGGTGCTCCGGTTTCCTCCCACAGTCCAAAGATGTGCAGGTTAGGTGGATTGGCCATGCTAAATTGCCCTTAGTGTCCAAAAAGATTGGTGGGGTTACTGGGTTACGGGGATAGAGTGCTGGTGTGGGCTTGGGTACTCTTTCCAACGGCCAGTGCAGACTCAATGGGCTGAATGGCCTCCTTCTGCACTGTGAACTCTATGAAATTCTATGAAAATGTCTACCGTTCGATGTGATTCAGCAATTGGACAGCACTTTTCAAATAATCCAGAGTGTACTAATATTTATGCTGACAATCAATTTAAGATTACCAATGAAGCTCATGTACACTTACTGGAAGGTGACATACTTTCATATGCAGGGACCCATTCTCTGTAAACAAAAGGCAAACCTCGAGCTTTTTCAAAAAATTACCCGAGAGCTCGAGGACCTTATAGCTGCTGGTTGCCTTCTCCATGGCAACCCTCATTTAATCTGAGTCATCATATCACCCAATCAGCACCCTTTTCTCCCCCAGTGCAAATTGTTGCGATTGTTTGAAATTTGGCATTCTTGTGTTTGTCCTGATGACTGTAAGATGAATAACTTTGGCAACATGTCTCTCCTTTCAGCAATATTCAAGTAAGTGATTCTTAATGCCTTCTGAACTGATCCAAGAACCACTTTGTTTAAAGCAGGAATCACATGTCAGCTTAAAATAGGCAATACAGGGCAGCACGGTGGCCTAGTGGTTAGCACAACCGCCTCACGGCGCTGAGGTCCCAGGTTCGATCCCGGCTCTGGGTCACTGTCCGTGTGGAGTTTGCACATTCTCCCCGTGTCTGCGTGGGTTTCACCCCCACAACCCAGAAATGTGCAGAGTAGGTGGATTGGCCACGCTAAATTGCCCCTTAATAGAAAAAATAATTGGGTAATCTAAATTTATATTTAAAAAAAATAGGCAATACAAGGGGCAGCATGGTGGCACAGTGGTCAGCATTGCTGCCTCACGGCGCCGAGGTCCCAGGTTCGATCCCAGCCCCGTATCACTGTCTGTGTGGAGTTTGCACGTTCTCCCCGTGTTTGCGTGGGTTTTGCCCCCACAACCCAAAGATGTGCAGGGTAGGTGGATTGGCCACACTAAATTGACCCTTAAGTGGAAAAAATGAATTGGGTACTCTAAATTTATTTTTTAAAAAGATAGGCAATATATTTGACCTTGCCACCTTGGCTACATGTGGAAAACAAAATCAACGTCCTGCACTGCTTGGTCTCCTACCACAACGAGTGTGTTCCTGGAGCAGGTATGATTGTTGGCATTGGAGGGTTTCTCTGTTGACTCTCATTAACTGCAGTTAGCTTACAAGTCACTGATGTTGGAATCAACAAAATACTGCCTTGCTATGAAGAACAGCTACTCGCACCCTTCCTCTGGCATTTAAGTTTGATATCTATGTCTGGATCAAAGCTGCGATGAATTTAGGGGCCACGTGATTCTGGTAGGTGGATTGGCCATGCTAAATTGCCCGTAGTGTCCTAAAATGTAAGGTTAAGGGGGGGATTGTTGGGTTACGGGTATAGGGTGGATATGTGGGTTTGAGTGGGGTGATCATTGCTCGGCACAACATCGAGGGCTGAAGGGCCTGTTCTGTGCTGTACTGTTCTATGTTCTATGTTCTATGTTCTAGAAACAAATTTCTATGGACAGGTTATAGGTGAGCGGATGCTACTCAATTTCAATATTCGAGACGTTGCTGATCTGAAGGACGTACATTCAGAATGAACTTCTGGAACTCTTGTCAGTGGCTTTGCGTCATTTATTGCCACCTTACGTTGGTTTAAGTGCAGAGAAGAGTTTAATACATGTTGGTGAACTTGTAGCAAAGAGAGAGAGGGCAATTGCAAAATAATAATGAACCCAATGCATCTGTTCTCTGCCGCAACCCCCCTCCCCACCGCCCCCACCGCCTCTGCCCACAACCATACACAGCCAGGTTTCATGGAGGGGAATGGCTGACCCCCCTCCAGCATATGGTGGACCCCAACCAGGCGCGTGGAACGGTAACTTGGGTTTTTGCATTTAATAGGAAAGCTGGTGCATTCGCAGTGTTTGCACATCCATGAACAAAGCCAAATAAAAGTATCCGACATCTCTAACGTTTCAGAATCAGCCAACGGGAATGAGATAAATATTCCTCCCTTGTTGGCTGCTGAGAACCCTACGTGAAGGCATTTCTGGCAGAGCTACACTAGTTAGCTGTTGGCTTGAGTCCACAACACAGGCTGTGATTTCGTTATAACTGCTCTAAAGAGAGTCAGGTTGCTTCGCTGATGTGCCAAGAGTTTCCCATCTTTATAAATTGGACTTCTCTCAATATAACACAATACGCAGCCTGCTCCCACAGCACTGTTTACATAATAAGGCTTAATTTGGATTTGATCTAAGTTAAATATTTAATATCCGAGCTAAATAAATGCTTTTGAATGTTATTCTCTCCCCCACCCCAACCCACCGCATTGGTCTCTTGATTTATAGAAGTTTGAATTCTTCGTTATAAACTTCCACTTTCCAGGATATCAAGGGAATCAGACGATAACCACACTTTCAACTTTTCGCATCAGGAAGCAGCTCAATTGAATGCAGCGGAAATAAATATAAATAGAGCAAAGCAAATAGGTTTTTTCAGGCTTTTACATAGGGTCTAATCCCCACCTGTAAAATCTATTCAATTTCATGTAAGCTGTGAGGAGGACATGAAGAGGATGTGGAGGAATATAGGTTATGTGAGTGGGCAACAAGATGGCAGATGTTGTTTAATGTGGGGATATGTGAATTATTCATCTGGGCAGTGAGAGTGGAAAAGGAGAATTTTTTTGAAAAGGCGCAAAACTTTTAAATGTTGATGGTCAAAGAGACTTGGGTGTACTTGTGCAAGGAACACAGAATGTTAGCGCTCAGATCCAGCAAGCAATTAGAAGCTAACTAACATGTTGCCGTTTATTGCAAGGGGGTTACAGGAATAAGGAAGCCTTGCGACAATTGTATAGGTCTTTGGTGACACAACCCCTGGAGTACTTTGTGCAATTTTAGTCTCAATATCCAAGGAAAGCTATACTTGCTTTCGAGACCATACAGCGAATGTTCACCAGATAGATTCCTGGGATAAAAGGGGCGATTTGTCGTGAGAAATGGAGGAAATTGAGCCTCTAAACTTTCTGGAGTATGAAAAGAGTGAGCGAAGTGCACAAGGTTGTGAAGAGACTAGACTAGATACACACTGGGAATCTCTAACGCAACCTCAGAATAAGGGGCAGATCATTTAGGAGTGAGACAAGGAGATTCAATCAGAAGCCTCTTGATGCTCCGTTGTTGAGTATATTCAAGGTTGAGATAGATAGGTTTTTCATTTTTCGGGGAATAAAGGGGTATGGGGAACAGGCAGTTGGCAGAGCAGGTTCGAGGGGCCATATGGTCTACTCCTGCTCCTATTTCTTATGTTATTAAGCTCAGTATCAGCCATTTGGCCCAGTTGGTTTGTGATATTGTTTATTCTTCATAAGCCTCCCCCTCCAACCATCTGCATTTAACCAAATTAGTATCAAGTTCTATTCTTATCTCCCTCATGTGTTTACTCAGTTTCTTGTCAGGAATTAAGGGGTGAGGGATAAGACAATCCCTTCATAATTTTTAGTCACCCCAACTCAATTTTCAAAGGGCCAAGAAAAGGGGCTAGAGTTTATTTTAGGACAACTCCTCCTAATTTAGCCTCTGGATACATAATTGAAGAAGGTTTTAAGCAAGGATACTGACTTGGCATTTTCTTTTCCTGTTTATTGAAGCATTCCGGGATCTGCCATCTGTGCCTTCGACATGGAGCAGATTTCCAGCATTTTTGACGGACGTTTCAAGGAGCAGAAATCTCCAGAGTCTATATGGACGCCAGTTCCTGAGGAATTGGTTCCAAAGCCAAGGTAAGGCAAGAACACACAATGCATTAAAAAATGAAATGAGTCCACCTGAAGGTGAGATGAAACTGCTGCAAATAAAATGCTTTCTATTTATCGTGAGCGTTGAGCTGTCAAAAGTAAAATTCAACACAATTAGATTGATACAATTGAGTGACTTGCTGGACAATTTCAGTGGGCGTTTGAGGGTCAACCACATTGCTGTGGGTCTGAAGTCATGTGTAGGCCAGACCAGGGAAGGACAGTAGATTTTCCTTTCCTAAAAGACCAGATGAGCTTTTATGACAATTGGCAGTGATTCTCCGCTCCCCACGCCGGATGGGAGAATCGCGGGAGGGCCGGGCGAATCACGACACGCCGCCCTGGCACCCCCCGTGATTCTCCCACCCCCCCCCCCCCCTCACAAAATGGCGTGTCGCGGAATTGCCGACCGCCGATTCTCCGGCCCGGATGGGCCGAGCGGCCTGCCGTTCCCGACCTGTTCACGCCGGCGGCAACCACACCTGGTCGCATGAACATAGCGCGAAAGGTAAGTTTGGGGCCTGTGGTGGGCGGAGAGGGGATCGAGCACCACGGCCGTGCTCGGGAGGGGACTGGACTGCGATCGGTGCCCACTCTTTCCCCTCCGCCGCCCCGCAAGATCAAGCCGCCACATCTTGCGGGGCACGGGAGGGGAAGACGGCAACCGCGCATGCGCGGGTTGGAGCCGGCCAACCTGCGCATGCGCGGCTGACGTCACTTAGGTGCCGTTGGCGCGTCATTTTCAGCGCGCCACTTTGATGCAAGCGTCATGCCCGGCGGCTGAGATTCACAAAACGCTGCTTCTAGCCCCCCGGGGGGGGGGGAGAATAGGGGGAGAGGAGCGGCCTCCGACGCCGTCGTGAAACTCAGCCGCGTTCACGACGGCTTTCCCGATGCCGCGCGGTATCGGAGAATCACGCCCAAGGTCTTCGTGTTCTTCTGCATTCAACAATTTTGAGATTAAGATTTCAAGGTGTCAGTTTCCCCCTGTGATTTAAACTTTTCTTTGATTGGCAGTCCTGCAATTAGTTTAGCTTTTTGAATCAGTGGAGCAGATAACTATTGTTCCGCAGCTTTTAAAAGCTTTGATGTATTCAGCTCTAGAGGCTTTGTTGACACTGCTTTAGAATCTGATTATGAATGCTTGCTTGAGTTCCAAGCACCATGAATTGGTTAGCTCAGCAATAGTTATCGATATAGCTGTCAAGGGGAATTTTGATTGACTGTTTTGTGGACAGTTAATAGGGCAGCACAGTGGCACAGTGGTTAGCACTGCCATCTCACAGCACCAGGGACCAGGGTTCAATTCCAGCCTTGGGTGACTGTGTGGGGTTTGCACTTCCACCCTGTGTCCGTGTGGGTTTCCTCCGGGTGTTCCAGTTCCTTCCACAGTCCAAAGATGTACATAGTAGATGGATTGGCCATGCTAAGTTGCTCCTTAGTGCCCAAAGGTGTGTAGGTTAGGTGAGGTTATGGGGTTACAGGGATAAGGCGGGGAGAGGGCCAAAGTAGGGTACACTTGAGAGGGTCAATGGGTTGAATGGCCTCCTTCTGCAGTGTAGTGGATCTATGCTTCTATGGATTTGTTTGTTAAAGAGATTTTTGAATTGTGATTTGTTTATTTTGACAGCTTTATGAGCACTTAAGAGGATTTTTTTTCAAGTGCAGTTTCAATGGCTGTGTATTTAATTGCCGGTTTTATGAGCACCTAAGAAGATTAAAGTTTGTTAAAGTAGTTTTTGAATGGCTGTTTGTTTATCTTAACTGTTTTATGAACATCTTAAAGACACTCCTTGTTATTATAGGGCTCATGTGTACTCTCCATAGTGGATACCAAATAAGTAGGAATGGGAGTATGAAGGTGGCATGCGAGCACTGGAGAAGACATGGGGGAAATGAGGAGCCATAAAGGGTGTGGAGGGACATGAGGAGTTGTTGGGGAGGGGTGGCAGGGGAGGGGAAGTGAGAATTAGCGGCAAGACCAGCTAACACTCAACTATAAAACTGTGCCAATACCCCAGATAATTTTTACATAGAATTTACAGTGCAGAAGGAGGCCATTCAGCCCATCGAGTCTGCACCGGCTCCTGGAAAGAGCACCCTACCCAAGGTTAACACCTCCACCTTTTCCCCATAACCCAGTAACCCCACCCAACACTAAGGGCAATTTTGGACACTAAGGGCAATTTATCGCGGCCAATCCACCTAACCTGCACATCTTTGGACTGTGGGAGGAAACCGGAGCACCCGGAGGAAACCCACGCACACACGGGGAGGATGTGCAGACTCCGCACAGACAGTGACCCAAGCCGGAATCGAACCTGGGACCCTGGAGCTGTGAAGCGATTGTGCTATCCACAATGCTACCATGCTGCCCACCCAAAATAAAGGAATAATGGAGTAAGCCTTCTAACCTGCCTGCCTCAGCATCCAACAACCTCCATTCCTGCTTTGGGCCAGCTTCCATGCTGGCCTGCCACACCACCATGAAAACAGTATGGGCAGCAAATGCCAGGCAGGAGGCAAGATCATGATACCAGGGAATTACCTGACTCCCAATACCCAGATCAGGATGAAAATCCGGGCCAAGGTGTCAACTGGCATAATGTGTGGAGAAGAAAGGAGGCATGGTCCAAGATTTTGTGGGAGGCTTTTGAAGGAAAAAAGTGTTGCTGATGAGGTAAGGTGATGTTAGGGCGAGTGCTTCAGAAGGCAGAGAGATTTGAACCAAAAGAAGGGATTAATGCTGCAAATTTCTTAACAGCGGTGAAAACTGACATATTTGTACATCAAAGGCAAGATGTGCTCCATGGGTTAATGGGATTATAAGTAAAAATACCAAAGTGCAATTGGGATAAAATGTTGTTTCATGTCGAGATTTTGCTGACAGATGGCAAAAAGCAAAGTTGGCACGACCAGAAGATGAAATAAATTGGAGGAAATTCGTTCTGCCAATTAAAATAAAGGAAATTTGGCAGTGAGGGTGTGATTGAAACATTTTTTTTAGCATGTGCGTTAAGCAGTGGAACAGTTCGGCACTTCAGACGCTGAGGTGGGGATTTCCCACTCACCTCCTGCCGGTTTTCATGTAGATGTTGGATGGAGGACAACCGGGAATTGCTTGGAGCTTTCCCTGCCTTAATGCTCAAACATCAACTTCCTCCCCCTTTATTTCTGCACTGCATTCCTTTAACCCTATCCACTAACAAAACCAACAGGAGAAAGCAAATGAATAGCAAATGAATAGCAAACCAGACAAATATGACCTCCAATGTTATTCCCATGCCGGTGCAGACACGATGGGCCGAAGGGTCTCTTTCGGCACTGTAAAACCCGATGACTCTATGACTATGATGCGCATCTTCAGATCACTGTTGATTTGCGATGTCCCCTGTTCCAATGTGTGCAGCAACATGAATGTATTTTCTAGGTGGTTAGGACGTTGCCACATGTCTGTGATGCTCTTTTTCGTCGTCAAATTCATCCGTTCTCCCAGAACGAGATCGCCTGGATGCCTCAAACCTAACTGTGGCACAGGATGGTTAAACGTTATCTTCCTGACAGATGGGCAACACACCTGTGGGCCAACAACATAGCTTATTTTGTGCAATGGACTGAATTTGCCGACAATGTCACTTTTCACTGAATTCTTGTTTCTCACATGTACAGACCCGGCTGCTGTGCGGGACTCAGAACAAAATACAACTCCTCCAACGGGTTTCCAGACGAGATGCTGAACTTTGTGAAGACTCACCCACTGATGGATGACACGGTTCCCTCGCTGAACCACGGACCTTGGATTATAAAGACAACCATCAGGTGAAATTTAGAGACACAGGCAGCAGAATGATTTAAAAAGAGAAGCCCTATGCCTCTACCTTCATTGTATAATCAGAGATTTTCAATCCATTGTAATCGCTGGCAAGAAGAGTATTGAATTCAGGCTGTGATCGCGCTCTGTGCTCCTTTCCTCTTCCGCCCTTTCTGATTTATGCAGGAATGAAATTATTTTCATTACTTATTTTAGTAATTAAATACTAAATTAAATACTTTAAGAGGTATTTAGGTGAGCACTTGAAATGCCACAGCATGCCAGGCTTCTGGCCAAGTTCTGGAAAATGGGATTAGATTAGATAGAATCCATACAGTGCCATTCGGCCCATCAAGTCTGCACCAAGCCTCGGAAAGAGCACCCTACTGAGGCCAACTCCCCCGCCCCATCCCCACAACCCCATCCAACCTGCACATCATTTGGACACTAAGGGGAAATTTAGCATAGCCAATCCACCTAACCTGCACATCTTTGGACTGGGGGAGGAAACCGGAGCACCAGGAGGAAACCCACGCAACCACGAGGGGAAGGTGCAGACTCCGTACAGACAGTCACCCGATGCCAGGATTGAACCAGGGTCTCTGGCGCTATGAGGCAGCAACTGTGCTAACCACTGTGCCACCGTGCTTGATAGGTGCTTGGCCAGCGTAGACACGATGGGCCAAAGGGCCTCTTTCTGTTCTGTAAAAACACTGACTCTAAAAATCCGGAAGTGTCAAGGAGGATAATTTGGGCAATTTTACATCAATGTGTATTGGTTTTGGATGGGCAAAGTGGCCACACAACCCCATTATCAGGTCTCAATCTAACTCCTGAATTATTAGCAACGTGAGAGTCTTCCCCAGAGGTCACCTCACACTGCTTCATGTCAGCCACAGATTTAAAACTGCATCTGATGAATGCTTAGGTCATCTTAGCATGTTTTAGTACTTCATAATGAACCTTTTGAACGTGAATACACAGCAGAATGCATGGTGGAAGGCTGCAAACACTTACTAAATGTGTACTGTAGCAACGAATGTTTGAAAGTCTGGTTTTTGCATGCAATTTTAGTCCTAATTATTGATTACCATTATTTAAACTTTCCTGCAGGTACTAAGATGCAAACACTTGTAGGTTTAACACTGAAGTGTTACTAGGACACAATTCTTACAGAGCTGTGTATGTGCGCTCCATTATCATTCCATGGATAATCTGATGGGGTGGAGGGGGTGGCGGGGTGAATTTGTGGAGGCAAGTTTAGAGGTGGGGGGGGGGAGAAGGGTAGGAAAATTAGGACAAAAGTGCCACAGGACAGATATTCCGAAATGATTCCACCTCCTCCAGCTCTCCCCAGCCAATGGGAAGCCATTTCACAGTGAAATCCTTCCTTCCTGGCACCATCGGACTTGGCAGTGAATGGGAAGGTGAGAGCACAGCGGGAGGGACTGATTCAATGAAATTGACAAGCTGCAGTCTTTGATCAGTTGCATTGAATAGCTACAGAAATGGACTGGATAAGAGTCTGCCTTGCAAAGCATTGATTCCGCCAGAAAGTGTTATTAATGCTTCACTGGTGAGTCCACACTGCCTGGGAGGCGGTAAACGCACATTCATCTGCACTCTCCTGCAGTCATCTTTCAGAGCATAAAGAGAGCAACTTATGCAATTCCACTGGCCCCCTCAGCTGAGGGTGAGGAGCAGGAGGCTTCCCACTGCAACATGCTGCAGCTGTAGCACCAGCTGCCTTCTCTGCAGCCATATGCCCCTCCGCAGGGAAGAAGGAATGGGCACCCAGATGCAGTTGGAAGGACGTGGGACCCCCCAGCCACTTCCAATCATGCCTTCTTGGTTGAAGAAAATGTCATCAGCCTTCTGTCATTATGAGAGCTCACTCCAGTGCAGACCCTCAGCTTCCTCAGGTGAATCTATACTGGGAGATCCAGGGAACAGCTGTCCCATTCCTGCTGTTCCTGCTGCCTGAAAAACCCAATTCCTGAAGCACAATGTGTTCCCTTTAATTCGGAACCGTGCCTCTGACAAAGGGCCACGCCATCCCAACCACCCTTCCTAATTGGTCGATAGGCCTGGAACGGGCTCTTAATACCTTTCTCCGGGGAGGCCCAACATTCCAACCATTGGATTTGTATCCCGCAAATGATGCTAATGACTGGATCAAAAAAAAACAAAGTGGAAAAATGTAGGCCTGGAGTGGGCTTGCTGACACACGACAGCAAGTTTCAGGATGGCCCAAGGCTCAAATGAGAGGGAGCACAGGTTCTCCGATGGAGGTCCTGGTGGAAGAGGGATAGAGGAGAAGGAATGTCCTGCAACTGCAGAGGGGAATGAGTCCTCCTCCTGCTCCTTACACTCCCTCATCCAGCAGCTGGTACTGCTCTGTCTGGCCTCATCCCCTCCTGCCATTCCTTCTGTGAAATGCCCATGACCAATTACTCCCTTTGTCCTGGTGACTCCTGTAAGGTGTCAATAAGGAGCAGCACAGTGCTCATTCTATTTAAGCAAAGTCCTCAGGGAAATTCCAGAATATATGTTGATGGGGTGTTGGTGATATCTTAAAGTGTTCCAGAAAGTCTCCTGATATGTTTTAATGATAGTTTTCAAACCTCCAGAAGCAAGTGAACATTAAAAACTGATATGCCTTTAAGTAACGCTGAAAATCCTCTCCTAAGTCTAGTTTGCTGCCAATCAGCTGTTCACTCTAAGAAGAGGGTGTCTGGTCAAGTGCTAAGCATCAAAGTGTCATGCAACCTCTTTAATAAGCATTAGCAGCAAATATTTATGTTATTCATTTACGTGATGCTGGCTAGGTCAGCATTTGTTGCCCATCCCTAATTGCCCTTGACAAGGTGGGGGTGAGCTGCCTTCTTGAACCGCTGGAAGCCGTGTGATGTCGGTGCACCCACAGTGCTGATAGGGAGGGGGTTCCAGGATTTTGACACAGCGGCAATGTTGACAAATGTGAGGTTATCCATTTTGGTAGGAATAACAGCAAACGGGATTATTATTTAAACGATAAAATATTAAAGCATGCCGCTGTTCAGAGAGACTTGGGTGTGCTAGTGCATGAGTCACAGAAGGTTGGTTTACAAGTGCAACAGGTGATTAAGAAGGCAAATGGAATCTTGTCCTTTATTGCTAGAGGGATGGAGTTTAAGACTAGGGAGGTTATGTTGCAATTGTATAAGGTGTTAGTGAGGCCACACCTGGAGTATTGTGTTCAGTTTTGGTCTCCTTACTTGAGAAAGGACGTACTGGCGCTGGAGGGTGTGCAGAGGAGATTCACTAGGTTAATCCCAGAGCTGAAGGGGTTGGATTATGAGGAGAGGTTGAGTAGACTGGGACTGTACTCATTGGAATTTAGAAGGATGAGGGGGGATCTTATAGAAACATTTAAAATTATGAAAGGAATAGATAGGATAGATGCGGGCAGGTTGTTTCCACTGGCGGGTGAAAGCAGAACTAGGGGACATAGCCTCAAAATAAGGGGAAGTAGATTTAGGACTGAGTTTAGGAGGAACTTCTTCACCCAAAGGGTTGTGAACCTATGGAATTCCTTGCCCAGTGAAGCAGTTGAGGCTCCTTCATTAAATGTTTTTAAGGTAAAGATAGATAGTTTTTTGAAGAATAAAGGGATTAAGGGTTATGGTGTTCGGGCCGGAAAGTGGACCTGAGTCCACAAAAGATCAGCCATGATCTAATTGAATGGCGGAGCAGGCTCGAGGGGCCAGATGGCCTACTCCTGCTCCTAGTTCTTATGTTCTTATGAAGGAACAGTGATAAAGTTCCAAGTCAGGATGGTGAGTGACTTGAAGGGGATCTTCCAGATGGTGGTGTTCCCATGTGACTGCCACTCTTGTGCTTCCAGATGGCAATGATCATGGCTTTGGAAGGTGCTACTTGGTGAGTTCCTGCAGTGCATCTTGTAGATGGTACACATTACTGCCACTGTTTGTTAGTAGTGGAGGGAGTTAATGTTTGTGGAAGGTGTGTCATATGAGAGGCAATCAGTTGCTTAACAACCTCCTGGGCCTATTCCTACTTCCAAGTGTTCCAAGTGGTGGATGAAATTACACATAAAGGACGACATCAGAGGTCTCACGACTATAGAAACCCATGGCAAGCCACAGTGCACAAAGGCACTTTTCCCAACATCCCCCTTTTCATAAAAAGACAAAGCAATCTGCATACACCAACATTTGCAGTTGTATGTCAGGCACATACATGGCCTACAATGAAAACCATCACTCATGTATAGAAAACAGTTTGTTCCTTCTAGTCTGTACCACTTTCAACTGTCCCTGCGCACACATTGCACACACAATTTTTAAAAAATAAATTTAGAGTACCCAATTCATTTTTTCCAATTAAGGGGCAATTTAGCGTGGCCAATCCACCTACCCTGCACATCTTTGGGTTGTAAGGGCGAAACCCACACAAACAACACACACAATTTCAGGTCTTCCAATGATACACATGCGGGTTGTTATTGTTTTCTTGTCTGGTATCCGCTCATCCCTCAGGAGAAGTTCTCTCTCCGGGGAATGTTGTGAAGAGTGTTGCTGCCATGATCATTTTTGCTGCTCATCTGTGACCTTTGTTGGGGAACTGTTGACCTTCTGAGGCTGATGTTCATTCCATTGTCTGGTTGATGAATTGACATCTTCCTCATCTGCTGTCTGCTGTGAAGGAGCAGCTTCACCAGTTATGATGTACGTATATGTCCGCGGTTAGACGATAGACCTGACCGTTCTCTTCCACCATGGACAATCAAGGTTACACCACCTCTGCATAAGTTGCATGCTGCCAAGTGGGCTGCCTTTTGTTAAAACATTGAATGTTTTCATTCTGAACGACTTTCCAACCCTCAGATCTGGCAATGATTTGGCATCTTTATCAAATTCAAATTTTCTGTTGTGTTACTCACTCCCGTCACTATGTCTGGCTTCTGTAGTTTTTTAGCGATTGGAAGAATAGTTTGGGTGCTTTGTGACATTAGTCACTGAACTGGACAACTTTCCGTGCCTCTAGTTAACTGTGTTTCTCCACTCTAAGATTGCTTTGTATCAATATGCTGGATCACCTTGAGTTTTTGATGATCCGTTTGGAAATTTTCCCTGCTGCCTCAGCCTTTCCATTTTACTGGAGATAGTGTGGAGATGATGTGTAGTGTTTAATTCCCCAATCATTTATGAAACTTCTGAAATCTTCACACGTGATCTTAGAGCCATTGTCACTTGTCACATGTCAGGAATGTCATAATGACTGAAGTGTTCTTTCAAGCAGTCTACAATCTCACTGCTGGTCATTTACATCAGCTTGTCTAACTCCCAATAGTCCAAATATTAGTCAACAGTGATAGTGTTATAGTCAGATCGTCAGTTCCAAAGAGACTGAAGAGATCTACTCCAGTCTGGGCTGTCATGAGTCGCTCCTTAGCTTACTTAGCTTGATATTAATTACAATCACTGCACTGGATGATGTAGCCCTTGTCCTAATTGCTAATGTTTGGCCAGTAAAGAATGTCTCTTGCCTTCCTCAGGCTAGACTCAATTCCTTGATGGCTTGCATGGATGTACTTCAGCATCTCTTTAATAATCACCATTGGGATAATGACTCGAGCTCATTTGTACAAGATGCCATAATGGGCAACAGTTTCATCTCTGTGTGCCCAATACTATATTATTGCACATAGGTGTGCCCTTGGCGGTTTCCGCCCATCCTTTCATCAGTACTTCCTGCAGCACTTGGAAAGTTGCATCTTGTCACGTGGTTTGTTTGATCTGAGTGAGATGTTTTTAGTCAGATTTAATGTCTCTGTTGGGTTGATGACTTCCAGAGTACGGCGTGCCGTTGCTTCTTGTTGAATCTGGAAGAATGCACACTCTGTACAAACATCGGCAAAGGGTGTGCAGCCCTCGATAGCTTGTCGGTAATTCTCATCTGCTTCCCTTGCTGGTATTCCACTTCCCAATGATATCTCTGCAAACAAAATAACTACCTTTGCAGACACTTTAGAGCAGATAGAAGGGGTTTGAAAAAGAAGGTTTGAAGGGGCTTGTGGTCAGACTCTACCATCCCTTTGTCTCTCCCAAACAGGTACTGATTGAAATGCTCACAAGAAACGACAATAGCCGGACAGTCTTTCTCAATCTGTGTGTAGAGGCGTTGAGTGGGATTGTCCGGCAGCTCCAGCCAACGGGATCTTCTGGTCCCATCAACAGTAACCCCTGATCCGGATTCACCGGCAGGAGAGTGTGCAAACGATGGAAAACCCTGTTGACAGCAGCGGGACTGGAAGATCCTGCCGCTGCTCAATGGTGGGCTGCTTCCACCGGCGTAAAACAGTTTGTGGGGAAGTGGGGGGTCCTGCCCATTCAGTTTGCCTTAACGTTATGGTTGTCCTTGCTGCATTACGGTTGCTGCTAGTCCTCTTTGGCTGGCATCACACTGCAGGCTGGCTTCATCATTAACTACACAGGACCTCGGCACTGGCATTGCCATTACTAGTTGTTTGATGTGCGAGAAAGATGCTTCTTGTTCTGTGCCTAATACCATTGTATTTGTGGTGAGCATGCATAGAGGTTCGCACACTGATGACAAATTGGGCAAGAACTTTGTTAGGTAGTTCACAAATCCAACAAATTGGTACATTGCCTTCACATCCATTGGTTGCTGCATCTCTGCTTATCAGGAGTGAGTCATTTCCCCACAATTCATGACCCATATATTCGACTTCAGTTATTTTCAGTTGCAGTATCTTCTTAATAAGCTTCAGATTCACCTGGCGAGCTGTCTGGCAGTCACACTAAATACTGATCATGGTCTGCGATGGTTTCTTCCATCATATCGCCACATCACAGATTAGCCGATCACCGGTGATTACATCCATTCCTGGAAGGTCACTGACTATCTCATGCACCCTGTGGTGATACTCATCCGGAGTGGCAGAAATGCCCAACGGCATGCGCAACCATCTATATCTCCCAAAAGGCATCCAGAACGTAGTCAGAAAACTTTCATCCAGCTTCACTTGCCAATATCCATCCTTCACATCTCATGTGGTATAAGAAGGCATTGCT
The DNA here is from genome assembly GCF_902713615.1 of Scyliorhinus canicula. Classification (NCBI taxonomy): domain Eukaryota; kingdom Metazoa; phylum Chordata; class Chondrichthyes; order Carcharhiniformes; family Scyliorhinidae; genus Scyliorhinus; species Scyliorhinus canicula. The sequence continues at coordinate 91,417,690 of NC_052163.1, read as the reverse complement.
GTGAAAAGTGGTGGCAAAATGTCTTCAATGATAGGCATGTAGTAGTGAGAACTTTTCAAAGCTTTAATGAGGTCCTTTGGATCTATGCCTACTCTTGGCTCAGCAGTTTTCTATTTCCCTGCAACCATGCTGCTAACAGAGGTGGCAGGAGTTGTCCCTTCCTTGATTACTCCCATCTTTTCAAGTTCCGGCTGGACTTGAGATCAGTTGGAACTCCCCCCTGGAAGATGTGGAATTAATCTCACAGTCTCATCGACTTCATGATGATGTTCAATCAGGTAGCTGTCCAACACCCATGGAAATATCTTTGTACGTTTTTTGGATTTGTTCAGCAGTCAATAGCTTTGTGCCATGTGAAATGCTGCAAACCTCTTCTGGTGCATGGACGGGTTGCCAGTCCAAGCTTTTGACTTGTTTTAGCTGAGATGGGAGTTTTTTTTTTTGAAGTGTTCATTATCTGGAACTGAAAATTTTCTTTCTCTCCATCGCGCATTGGGCTCTCAGCTTAGTCTGTCCTCTTGGAGTGTGCATTGTTCCATCGTTTAGCCTTGACTTTACCATTTTCGGGTCACCACCTTGAGCAACTTCACACAGGGCGTGTGAAGCCCGTGATGTTTTCATGTTGCACCAATGTCTACCCTGACACTTCACATTAACTTGATGCACTGCTTCTGTAGCCATTATTTCCAAAAGTCACAAATCATATTTATTTTACTTGGCACTTGAGGGTGCCGGCCTGCTCCAGGGTGTAGAGTGATTTGTCAGAATCATTGCCAGCATAGTGATTCTTCAGAGTCATCGTCTAAAATCTCTCCAGCAACCAGCTCGCTTTTGTTATTTTCATCAAAATACTTGTATAGAGAGTGATTTAGCTTCTTGCAGTTCGAACACTGCCTTCCCCGTGTGTGGTGTCTTCCACAATATTTACATCCAATACTTCGGGCCTTGATCTCTCTGCTGGCCCTCTCTGGAAATAATTATTCCTTTTCTCTATTGTCTGAACAACTTCTCAACAGACGGCAATTCTCCCATCAATAACCTTCAGCTGATGATTAACCACTTCAGAGATTATGCACATGTCAATAGCTTCCTTAAGAGCAGGTTTCTCTTCTCTCAGCAGGCGTCTCCACTGGCAGGATCTCTTTTGCATAAATTAATCTTATCTCCGAAAAGATCAACCTTCAGTTGTCCGAACTCTCAAGATTCAGCTGGATTCAGGGGCTGTTTAGCACACTGGGCTAAATCGCTAGCTTTGAAAGCAGACCAAGCAGGCCAGCAGCACGGTTCGATTCCTGTAACAGCCTCCCCGAACAGGCGCCGGAATGTGGCGACTAGGGGCTTTTCACAGTAACTTCATTGAAATCTACTCGTGACAATAAGCGATTTTCATTTCATTTCATTCATTTAATTTCATGGATGTGACATAGTGATCCATATTCTCCGTCCTCCTGATCTCTGATATTGAACACATAGCATTCATAAGTGACATGAGTAGAGGGTTCAAAGTCAGTCTTCAACCCTCCAATATTTCACAAGACTTGCAGTTGTGCTCCTCCATGAGACCTAGGTGCCATACAGCTGGGAGTGCTCTTTCCCCAGCACTCATAACAGATTTGCTACTCTTATTTGTTCTGGTTTTGTGTTTTTAACCGTGTGGCAATTTCATAGTTCTGCCATTATAACTAGAGGCATTTCCAATTGATGTTCAAATCTCCCTTCATCTCCATAGGAGCCAGTATTGGAACATTCAAAGACATTCCCATTCACGTAGCAGCCAGTCTCCTGTATAAAGTTGCAGGCTGGAGTTTTATTTATTCTCTGCTGTTTCTTACAGCAGCAGGCTCATGCAAGTTACCAAAATCCATTCGGTTTTGGCTAAACACTCCTGTCAGCACGTTCCAAGTAAAATGGCTCCCATCTTGAGCCTTTATCAGTAAAGGATGCTATTGGAGGTCCAATGACTGTTGCAAGCTAATAGCAATACATAGTGCACAAAGACAATTAGCCAAACAGCATACTAAAACTCCTTTCCAAGCGTGCATTAACTGCTGACTAAATCGGTGTTTCAGCTTGAGATTCAATACCGACCATCGCTTGTGCCATTACTCCCTGCATCTGCTCTCCCCTTTACCCCCCTAATATGTACATCTTAGTCGTCTTAGTCATCAGTGTCAAGTCTCACACTGGCTACCATAAATACATCTTTTCCTTTTTCTACATTTCTACAACAAATGTAAAAAAGAAATTGTGAGCGACAGCTGCAGTTATTTCAACACCTGGGTTTTAAGACCCACAGCATTTACATTTGAATCTTGCTGGCTGCAGATTCACACTATTTCCATGCTTCACGGCACTGGGTGATGTAGAGTTGGGATCTTTGGCCGTTCGAACATGACTGGAATCCACGTTTTAATTGGTCTTATCTGCTGGCGTTGGATTTTGTTTAACTGTGAAGCCATCTGGTCGGAATCTGTCCTTTTTCCTTGCAGTGGGATCCAATGTTCCTATTCCAGGAATACGAACTAGGGAGATTTCAGTTGCTCTATCACTGGAAGTCCCTTCCTGAGCTTCTTTGCCTCTTGACTTCCCTCTCCTTAAAAACTGCCTCTTTGATTGAACATGCTTCTGGACAGGAACCCTTATGTGGCTCAGTGTCAAATGTTGTTTGATAATGCCCTGTGGAGGGTGCGGTACGTTTCAGCGCCGCCGTTTCAGCGCAGCCGTTTCAGCACAGCCGTTTCAGCGCTGCCGTTTCAGCGCCGCCGTTTCAGCGCCAGGACTTTTCAGCGCCAGAAAAAAAAAATTCTCCAATGTTGTCATATAGTTATGGCAGAATTTCTTTGGCACAAAGCAATTTACAAATCTGTAAGTTCATAAAATGAAATAAAACTCAAGTGTTAACTAAATGTTTTTATTGTAAAAGATCCACTTATAAAGATCCAGAAACAGTACATTAAAACAATTTACAAATCTGTAAGTTCATAAAATCAATCATTAAAAGGAAAGTTCATTGGACATTCATTGGATATTCATTGGAAAAAACGCATTTAGTTTGTTATATTGTGCCCTATTGAACGAATGTAGTCAATTTCATTCCAGCTGCCATATTCGGAAACAATTTTCAATATCCTCTCATCAGCTTTTCTATATTTAAGTAATTTTAATTGAGGTTCATTGCCAGCTAAAAGTTTCTCGAAGTGCTCGCCTCTTCCCTTTTGAACATGGTTAAGGACATCAATGAACTTCCAGATAGTTGGGTGTGACATTAACAGTTCAGTTTTCAATCTCCTGTTGGCCGCCTCAGCATAGTTATTTGTTCTGTCATCCCCATCTAATGTTCTTTGATACATATTCCACATCTCGGTAGGAAATAAAGGACTTTGTCTGCCTGCTCCTCGGCGATTAGGACGGCCGATATAATTGTCTTCGAAATAGTTTAAAACCGGAATTAACTCCTCCGGTAAATTACCTGCTAAAGAATCCACGTGACTGTCAAGGTCGGCAACTGGCACAAAACATAGGGCAGTTATCATTTTCGAATGTAATGCAAAATCGGGATTGCTCTTATATAAACGCATGAGACCAAAACCAGTTATCTGCCTCAGTATATTTTGAGACAGATGAAAAAGGCAGCCTCTTACTTCTATGTTGGGGAAGGAGTCTTTCATGGCAGTAAAAGCAGCGCGTTCAAAATCACAATTGATAATGGCAGGTCCTGCATTTGTAATCATCTCTTTTACCGTCGCAAACAACATCATATAGGTCGCATACTGTTTGTTTTGTAAAAGCGCGTACAATACAGGGTGAACTCCGTTATTTTTCCTAACCATGATGATATAAACTTGATAAAATAGGTGTGGTGCTACCGCAAATGTTCCGTCAGCATACCAAGTCGTGGAAGTTGCCATATGTTCTAACCAACTCTCTCTCCCAAATATAATAATCCGTTCGTTGTTCGTACCACTATCCTTTAAACAGAAATTTTCCTCGGTTTCTGGGGTGGGTTTATAGATCATGTATTGATGAGATAACTGAAGCTCTTGAATCGATCTTGGATTATCGGGGACCTGATTAACTTCGTCTCGTTTTCTACGAATAATTTTTCGCATTGCCTGCCTGTTTGGTAACTGTGCCATACCTGCCACGGACATTTTTTCAATGCACTTGTTGATAATCGTACTTGGAGGCTCACAAGTCTTTTCAGCCCGGTCTCTCGCATCAGTTATGACCTTTTCCACTTCGATAGCAACTGCAGATGGGGGATGAGTATGTTCGTTGATCTTTTCGATCACCTCTCTTTCTAACGTGTGAATGCGGGCCTTGCACCTACCATCCTCATGGCATCGCCAAAACTTAACTTGCTTTTGTTTCTTGCTTTCTTTGTCAAAACGATATATAAAACCTTCATGACAGAACTTCTCTCTGCCTCGCTTGCTTTTCACTGATTCAGCCATGGGTTTAAAGATATGGAACTTACCAAATTTACCAAAAGAAATTTACCAAATAACTAAGTAAGTATAAAAACTTGTTAACAAAACTCTAACTTTATCTAAACAGTAATCATAATAAAACTCCAACAAAATCTAAAGACAGTTAGAACGATGAAACGACCAAATAACTAAGTGTAAAAGCTGGTATACCTGTGTCATACCTGTGACCATACTCAAGAATGATTTCTGAATGAATGAGCGCTGAAACGTCCTGGCGCTGAAATATTTGGCGCTGAAATATTTGGCGCTGAAACGTCCTGGCGCTGAAACGGCGGCGCTGAAACGGCGGCGCTGAAACGGCGGCGCTGAAACGTCGGCGCTGAACTGTCCCATTCCCCCCTGTGGAGCATCTTGGGATATGTTACGATGTTAAAGGAGCTATATAAATTCAAGTTGCTGTTGTAGCATAGCAGCCACCCATTGCAGATCCTGTATGATTCCACTTTCCTTTGATTTCAATATCAGTTGAATCTTGACCCCATACCTACTCTTACTGTGGTGGTGGAGGTTGCATTCCTGTTAATTTTAGCACATTCACGTGTTAGCAACGTGGAGGGCTGGTGAGAGGCCACGCTCCAGATTGACCCCAGTGATTTCTGAAACCAAGTAAAGCCCAGGTGGAAATGCCCGCACAGCCCAAAAGGAATTAGCTTTCTTCCACTGAGTGCGTTAGTGGTTCAGTAAGTCACTCCCCGTTTTTTTAACATTCATATTTGTATTTGAGACATCAGCACGGTGTGGAGATAGTTCAACGGGTGATGCTTGAAAGTCTCGCTGCTCGTATTTCATATGGATGTTGTGGATTGATAGGGAGCATTGAGATGGTGCTTTTGTCCACCTGGCAGAAACGTGAAAATGTAGCTCAAGTACTCGTAACATTTATTGCACTATGGAGAATTGAGCACATTGCCAAATCTCTGTAATATCATAAGGAATGTGGCCTGGTAAACTCCCTCATCCAGCCTATTTGTTTTATGCCATGTTTATATTGCAGAAACCTTTATATTGAAGGAGTCCCTCAGTGTATTGAGCTGCTGGTGCTCCATAATCTGTCCTGTAAACAGTGCAGCGGGGAAACACAGTTGTTTCTGAGATGCGGTCATGGCTCCAAGTTACCAGGCAGGCTATCAAAGCAAAAGTATTCGTCGCCATGGAGGACCAGCTGACTGCAGACTGAAAAATAGAAGCTGGTTTACGTTTGCCCACAGCAGGAGAGGAAATAGGCCTGTAAGAGTGTCTATCTCATCCAACAGAGGTTTTGGCACCATCTTACTGGTGTTAATGTTGTGTACGGTGCTACCACCATAGTAAGGTAGCTTCCAGTCACTGCAGCATTCATGTCTTTAAATATACTGAATACAGGGAAAAGAGACATTCACGTTTCTTTCTGCAGTCTGCCTAATATACACAAGTACAATAATGTAGGGAGTATGGGACTGGACTTGTAGTCCGGAGACCTGAACTAATAATTCAGAGGACGGAAGCTCAAATTCTACCACGGCACTTTAAATTCAGTTTAAATATGGAAATAGAATGCTTGTACTGGCAAAGCTGACTCACTAATGTCCTTCAGCGAAATACATATGCTTACGTGATCACGTTAATGTGCCCTCTGAGAAAGCTACTGAATTGTGCAGGGCAACAAATGCCAACGACGCCTACATATCGAGAATGAACAAGAATTAAGTTGATCCCGTCATTGTACGGCTGTCACAGGTGGTGCTATAAGACCATAAGACATAGGAGTGGAAGTAAGGCCATTCGGCCCATCGAGTCCACTCCACCATTCAATCATGGTTGATTTCGACTCCATTTACCCGCTCTCTCACCATAGCCCTTAATTCCTCGTGAAATCAAGAATTTATCAATTTCTGTCTTAAAGACACTCAATGTCCCGGCCTCCACCGCCCTCTGTGGCAATGAATTCCACAGACCTACCACTCTCTGGCTGAAGAAATTTCTCCTCATCTCTGTTCTAAAGTGACTCCCTTTTATTCTAAGGCTGTGCCCCCGCGTCCTAGTCTCCCCTGCTAATGGAAACAACTTCCCTACGTCCATCCTATCCAAGCCATTCATTATCTTGTACGTTTCTATTAGATCTCCCCTCAACCTCCTAAACTCCAATGAATATAATCCCACGATCCTCAGACGTTCATCGTATGTTAGGCCTACCATTCCTGGGATCATCCGTGTGAATCTCCGCTGGACCCGCTCCAGTGCCAGTATGTCCTTCCTGAGGTATGGGGCCCAAAATTGCTCACAGTATTCTAAATGGGGCCTAACTAGTGCTTTATAAAGCCTCAGAAGTACATCCCTGCTTTTATATTCCAAGCCTCTTGAGATAAATGACAACATTACATTTGCTTTCTTAATTACGGACTCAACCTGCAAGTTTACCTTTAGAGAATCCTGGACTAGGACTCCCAAGTCCCTTTGCACTTTAGCATTATGAATTTTGTCACCTTTTAGAAAATAGTCCATGCCTCTATTCTTTTTTCCAAAGTTCAAGACCTCGCACTTGCCCACGTTGAATTTCATCAGCCACTTCTTGGACCATTCTCCTAAACTGTCTAAATCTTTCTGCAGCCTCCCCACCTCCTCAATACTACCTGCCCCTCCACCTATCTTTGTATCATCGGCAAACTTGGCCAGAATGCCCCCAGTCCCGTCATCTAGATCGTTAATATATAAAGAGAACAGCTGTGGCCCCAACACTGAACCCTGCGGGACACCACTCGTCACCGGTTGCCATTCCGAAAAAGAACCTTTTATCCCAACTCTCTGCCTTCTGTCTGACAGCCAATCGTCAATCCATGTTAGTACCTTGCCTCGAATACCATGGGCCCTTATTTTACTCAGGAGTCTCCCGTGAGGCACCTTGTCAAAGGCCTTTTGGAAGTCAAGATAGATAACATCCATTGGCTCTCCTTGGTCTAACCTATTTGTTATCTCTTCAAAGAACTCTAACAGGTTTGTCAGGCACGACCTCCCCTTACTAAATCCATGCTGACTTGTCCTAATCCGACCCTGCACTTCCAAGAATTTAGAAATCTCATCATTAACGATGGATTCTAGAATTTTGCCAACAACCGAGGTTAGGCTAATTAGCCTATAATTTTCCATCTTTTTTCTTGTTCCCTTCTTGAACAGGGGGGTTACAACAGCGATTTTCCAATCCTCTGGGACTTTCCCTGATTCCAGTGACTTTTGAAAGATCATAACTAACGCCTCCACTATTTCTTCAGCTATCTCCTTTAGAACTCTAGGATGTAGCCCATCTGGGCCCGGAGATTTATCAATTTTCAGACCTTTTAGTTTCTCTAGCACCTTCTCCTTTGTGATGGCAACCATATTCAACTCTGCCCCCTGACTTTCCTGAATTGTTGGGATATTACTCATGTCTTCTACTGTGAAGACTGACGCAAAGTACTTATTAAGTTCCTCAGCTATTTCCTTGTCTCCCATCATTAGATTACCAGCGTCATTTTGGAGTGGCCCAATGTCTACTTTTGCCTCTCGTTTGTTTTTAATGTATTTAAAGAAACTTTTACTAACATTCCTAATGTTACTGGCTAGCCTACCTTCATATTTGATCCTCTCCTTCCTTATTTCTCTCTTTGTTATCCTCTGTTTGTTTTTGTAGCCTTCCCAATCTTCTGACTTCCCACTACTCTTTGCCACATTATAGGCTCTCTCTTTTGCCTTGATGCATTCCCTGACTTCCTTTGTCAGCCATGGCTGCCTAATCCTCCCTCTGATAACCTTTCTTTTCTTTGGGATGAACCTCTGCACTGTGTCCTCAATTACTCCCAGAAACTCCTGCCATTGCTGTTCTACTGTCTTTCCCACTAGGCTCTGCTTCCAGTCGATTTTCGTCAGTTCCTCCCTCATGCGCCTGTAATTACCTTTATTTAACTGTAAAACCTTTACATCTGATTCTACCTTCTTTCTTTCAAATTGCAGACTGAATTCTACCATATTATGATCACTGCTTCCTAAGTGTTCCCTTACTTTAAGATCTTTTATCAATTCTGGCTCATTACATAACACTAAGTCCAGAATAGCCTGTTCCCTCGTGGGCTCCATCACAAGCTGTTCCAAAAAGCCATCCTGTAAACATTCAATGAATTCCCTTTCTTTGGGTCCACTGGCAACATTATTTACCCAGTCCACCTGCATATTGAAGTCCCCCATGATCACTGTGACCTTGCCTTTCTGACATGCCCTTTCTATTTCGTGGTGCATTTTGTGCCCCTGGTCCTGACCACTGTCAGGAGGCCTGTACATAACTCCCATTATGGTTTTTTTTGCCTTTGTGGTTCCTCAACTCTACCCACACAGACTCCACATCGTCTGACCCTATGTCGTTTAGTGCTATTGATTTAATTTCATTTCTAATTAACAAGGCAACCCCGCCCCCTCTACCCACCTCTCTGTCTTTTCGATAGGTTGTAAATCCCTGGATGTTTAACTGCCAGTCCTGAACCCCCTGCAACCACGTCTCTGTGATGCCTACCACATCATACCTGCCAGTCACAATCTGGGCCACAAGCTCATCTACCTTGTTCCGTACACTGCGGGCATTTAAATATAGCACCTTTAATTCCCTATTGACTGTCCCTTTTTGTTTTCTTAGTGTGGTGGACCTTGGTTTACTGAGCCTTTCCATACACTGTCATATTTTGTGAGATGGGGACTATCGTAACCTCTCCTGAGCTCTGTCTTTTCGTGATTTTTTGTAATCCTAAGCAGCTACGCTTCCCACTGATTCCTTCACCTCTTGGTTCCCTGACTTTCCCTTCCCCCCCAATCTCTAGTTTAAAGTCCTATTGTCCACCCTATTTACTCTTTTCGCCAGAACACTGGTCCCAGCTCGGTTCAGGTGGAGACCATCCCAACGGTATAGGTCCCCCGTGTCCCAAAACTGATGCCAGTATCCCATGAAAAGGAACCCCTCTTTCCTACACCACTCTTTCAGCCACGTGTTAACTTCCCTTATTCTTGCCTCCCTATGCCAATTTGCACGTGGCTCGGGCAGTAATCCGGAGATTATGACCCTTGAGGACCTGTTTTTTAATTTGAATCCTAACTCTTTATAATCTCTAAACAGGTCCTCTTTCCTAGACTTGCCTAAGTTGTTGGTACCGACATGGACCACAACAACTGGATCTTCTTTTTCCCTCTCCAATATCCTTTCAAGCCGGTCAGAGATGTCCCGCACCCTAGCACCGGGCAGGCAACATACCATGCGGGACCCTCTATCCTGCTCACAAAGGATACTATCTATCCCTCTGATAATAGAATCCCCTACAACTACAACTTGCCTATTTACTTCCTCCCCTTGAATGGCCTGCTGAACCATGGTGCCTTGGTCAGCTGACTCATCCTTCCTGCAGCCCTGTTCGCCATCCACACAGGGAGCAAGTGCCTCGTACCTGTTGGACAGGGTCAAGGGCTGAGGCTCCTGAGTTCCTGACTGCTGGTTCCCTTTACCTGCCTGACTTGCAGTCACACCCTGCTGTCCCTGGCCACTGGCAGGATTTAAACTATTTACTCTGACAGGTGTGACTGCCTCCTGAAACAAAGTGTTCAGGTAAGCCTCCCCCTCCCGGATGTGCCTCAGTGTGTGAAGCTCAGACTCCAGCTCATCAACTCTGAGCCGGAGTTCTTCGAGCAGCCAACACTTACTGCAGATGTGGTCGCTGCAGCTCGCAATGGGATCTGCCAGCTCCCACATCAAGCAGCTTAAGCACATCACCTGACCAGCCATCTCTAATTAATTAATTTGTTTAATTTAAGTTTACGAGTTTTAAATTTGGGGCAGATTGGTTATCAACCAATCAGATCATAGCTTCCCTCTGATGTCACTTTTGAAAAAAAAGTGGAAAACAGGAAGTTACCGTTAGGTCTGTATACTCACCCAGAGACTGCTCCTCCTCCTCTGAACGGCTCCCGAAACTAGGCCTCGATCCCCGGGTTAAAATGAGTTTTTATACTCACCCAGAGACTGCTCCTCCTCCTCTGAACGGCTCCCGAAACTAGGCCTCGATCCCCGGGTTAAAGTGAGTTTTTATACTCACCCAGAGACTGCTCCTCCTCCTCTGAACGGCTCCCGAAACTAGGCCTCGATCCCCGGGTTAAAGTGAGTTTTTATACTCACCCAGAGATTGCTCCTCCTCCTCTGAACGGCTCCCGAAACTAGGCCTCGATCCCCGGGTTAAAGTGAGTTTTTATACTCACCCAGAGACTGCTCCTCCTCCTCTGAACGGCTCCCGAAACTGGACCTCGATCCCCGGGTTAAAGTGAGTTTTTATACTCACCCAGCGCTGTCACTCGAGAACAGCCCCTTCACAAACCACTTTCAACTTACGCTGACCGCACTGCACGTATGCAAATGTCCCCGGAACAGCCAATCGGAAGCTCTGCTCTGCTGCCCTCTGCTGGATGCTTGACTTCCGTCGAACTCCTCGGGTCACTGATGCAGGTGCACCTTCAACTTACGCTGACCGCACTGCACGTATGCAAATGTCCCCGGAACAGCCAATCAGAAGCTCTGCTTTGCTGCCCTCTGCTGGATGCTTGACTTCCGTCGAACTCCTCGGGTCACTGATGCTGGTGCACCTTCAACTTACGCTGACCGCACTGCACGTATGCAAATGTCCCCGGAACAGCCAATCAGAAGCTCTGCTCTGCTGCCCTCTGCTGGATGCTTGACTTCCGTCGAACTCCTCGGGTCACTGATGCAGGTGCACCTTCAACTTACGCTGACCGCACTGCACGTATGCAAATGTCCCTGGAACAGCCAATCAGAAGCTCTGCTCTGCTGCCCTCTGCTGGATCGAGTCTAGTATTCTTCACAACTTCCACTTGCAAGAACACAATAAATGGAAGCAGGATTAGACTGTCGAGGCTGCTCTGCCATTCAGTACAATCATGGTTGATCTTGGGCTTCTTCTGCATTTTCCCTCCCACTCTCCATATTCTTTAATTCCCTTAGAGGCCAAAAGTACATCTATCTCAGCTTTAAATTAATTCAACGATGGACATCAACAACTGGTCTATGCGAAGTTTGCACATTCTCCCTGCATTGGCGTCAGTTTCCTTCGGGTGCTCCTGGTTTCTCCCACACTCCAATGATATGCAGGTTAGATGAATTGGCCATGCTAAAGTTCCCCTTAGTGTCCAAAGGTTAGGTGGGGTTACGGGGATAGGGTGGGGGAGTGGGCCTGAGTGCGGTTCTTTTCAGGAGTGTCGGTGCAGACTCGATGGGCCGAATGCCCTCCTTCTGCACTGTAGATATTCTATAACCCTCTGGGGTAGAGAATCACAAAGATTCACAACCCTTTCAGTGAAGTAATTTCTCCTCATCGCAGTCTTAAACGATTGTCTCCTTAATCAGAGACTGCTCTCCCACGTTTAAGATTCCCCAACCAGTGAAAATAAGCTCTCGGCATCCACCCAATTGAGCCGCTTCAGGATCTTGTATGTTTCAATGAGGTCACCTCTCATTCTTCTGAATCCCAGAGAATGGAGGCCTAATTTACTCAGCCTCTCTTCATAGACAACCTCCTCAACCGAGGGACAGACCTTTTGAACCGTTGCTGTACCGATGTAAGTATATCGCTCCTTAAATGTGGAGACCGAAACTGCACACAGTACAGTGCACTCCTCTTCTTATATTTCACTGCTCGTGAATGCATCAAAATGCTGACCATCAAGTGATGGGCGTTGTAACTTTGAAAGGTTTGGATGATTGACACATTTATTGCCCTGTCGTGAAATAACATTTTTGAAACAAAGTGGAAAGCTATGAATGAATGATTTTTATTATTTTTTTACACATCCTATTGTCACATAAGAACATAAGAACATAAGAACTAGGAGCAGGAGTAGGCCATCTGGCCCCTCGAGCCTGCTCCACCATTCAATTAGATCATGGCTGATCTTTTGTGGACTCAGCTCCACTTTCCGGCCCGAACACCATAACCCTTAATCCCTTTATTCTTCAAAAAACTATCTATCTTTACCTTAAAAACATGTAATGAAGGAGCCTCAACTGCTTCACTGGGCAAGGAATTCCATAGATTCACAACCCTTTGGGTGAAGAAGTTCCTCCTAAACTCAGTCCTAAATCTACTTCCCCTTATTTTGAGGCTATGCCCCCTAGTTCTGCTGTCACCCGCCAGTGGAAACAACCTGCCCGCATCTATCCTATCTATTCCCTTCATAATTTTAAATGTTTCTATAAGATCCCCCCTCATCCTTCTAAATTCCAACGAGTACAGTCCCAGTCTACTCAACCTCTCCTCATAATCCAACCCCTTCAGCTCTGGGATTAACCTAGTGAATCTCCTCTGCACACCCTCCAGCGCCAGTACGTCCTTTCTCAAGTAAGGAGACCAAAACTGAACACAATACTCCAGGTGTGGCCGCACTAACACCTTATACAATTGCAACATAACCTCCCTAGTCTTAAACTCCATCCCTCTAGCAATGAAGGACAAAATTCCATTTGCCTTCTTAATCACCTGTTGCACTTGTAAACCAACCTTCTGTGACTCATGCACTAGCACACCCAAGTCTCTCTGAACAGCGGCATGCTTTAATATTTTATCGTTTAAATAATAATCCCGTTTGCTGTTATTCCTACCAAAATGGATAACCTCACATTTGTCAACATTGTATTCCATCTGCCAGACCCGAGCCCATTCACTTAACCTATCCAAATCCCTCTGCAGACTTCCAGTATCCTCTGCACTTTTCGCTTTACCGCTCATCTTAGTGTCATCTGCAAACTTGGACACATTGCCCTTGGTCCCCAACTCCAAATCATCAATGTAAATTGTGAACAATTGTGGGCCCAACACGGATCCCTGAGGGACACCACTAGCTACTGATTGCCAACCAGAGAAACACCCATTTATCCCAACTCTTTGCTTTCTATTAATTAACCAATCCTCTATCCATGCTACTACTTTACCCTTAATGCCATGCATCTTTATCTTATGCAGCAACCTTTTGTGTGGCACCTTGTCAAAGGCTTTCTGGAGTTTAAGTTTAAGTCCACCTTAAGTTTTATTAGTTTTATAGTGTATGCAGTGGGTCAGCGGACATAGAAGTACCACAGCTTGACTTAGAGAGCATGAGTGGCCATGGGGGAGTGGAGGGGTATAGCTTGGTGTGAGGGCATGAGGGTCATCAGGAACGGCATAACTTGGCATTGGGGATATGAGGTGTCATAATAATAATAATCGCTTATTGTCACAAGTATGCGTCAACAAAGTTACTGTGAAAAGCCCCTAGTCGCCACATTCCGGCGCCTGTTCAGGGAGGCTGGTACGGGAATTGAACCCGCTCTTCTGCCATTGTTCTGCATTACAAGCCAGTTGTTTAGCCCACTGTGCTAAACCAGCCCATGGGTGGACAGAGCATAGTTTGGCATTGCTGGGGCATGAGGAGCATGTGTAGGGGGGGTGGGGGGGGGGGGGGGGAGAAGGGAGTGAGGGCCTTTCTGTTTATATTTTAACTGGGACAAAGTCCCACAGCACCAAAGTGGGCCATTTAAACAGCCCACATTCGCCAGCCCCTGTGGCTGCCTTCAAACCTTTTTCCAGACCTGCACTATGTGCCCAACCCCAATAATGAAGATTCCCAACCTTGGACACTTACCTCTGAGGCGGGCAGGCTGAGTCAGAAATTACCTGGACTCACCCTATCCACCACGTGAAATTCCTCCCAACTCCCAACTTTTCCTTAACTCCCTGCTAGAATCCATCCAGTTAAGCCTCCATCCTTCTTACAGCAGCAAAATTGTCTGAAATAAAGCCATGAACAGTGCCCACCATTGATTCGGACTAATGTGTTTTACCCATCCTCATTTTCCTCGACATCCCTGAGGTGGAACAACTAGTCCTATCAGAGATGCCCTTTGCCTTGTTCTTCTCCTATTTAACCAAATGTAGCAAAACTTTTCCAGTGAAACCTTCTCCTCCCGCTCCTGAAACTTAATCCAGTCTTAGCTCCCCATCCTTTTCCTCACTGACATGTCTGCCAACATTGAGCCAACATTAACATCAATGATATCCAGTTCTTCATCTTGATCACATCACCCAACCCCTCTATACAGTTGTTATCTGGCATCCAGCGTTAAATGCGTCTTAACTTCCTCCAATTCAACTTTTGGTAATATTGAAGCCAGCGTTGATTCCACCTCTTTCCCTGGGCGCTCTCTCTGGCGGCACCACATTGTTTGTGACTGCAGCAATCTGTCCAATCCTGGACTGAGCTACAGACTCCATATCGTTCCATCAGAAAGACCAGTTCCACATCCATTCCACCACTCCACTGCGGAAACATTTACACATGCCTTCAACACTGCATGGCTACTCTGATGCTCTCCTTACAGATTTCCAATCTTCAACCCTCCATAAGCTCCAATTTATCCGCTGTCAATTGGTAGTATCCTATGCTGCACTCTATCACGTTCATCCACCAACCCAACCCTTGCTGACCGACAGTAGTTCCTCAGATCGCCTGTTATTGTTTCAAATCCTCGTCCTTATCTTTAACTCCTTCCGTTGCTTCACGTTACCCCCCCCCTCCACTTCTGTGTCTTACTAAAAGGCCCATATTCCCCTCCTCAGAAGCCATACCCCCAACCAAACATTAGGTCCCACCATCTAACTGCTCCATCTTCCTGCACGCCTATCTCTGAAGCACATTGGGGTTGTATATTTCAGGCATAAAATGAAAGTTGGTGTTGTTGCGTGTTATGCCCTGGGTTTGCAGGGTGTGGGTGACCTTCAGGAACAGGGTGACACTCCACAAGAGTCAAAGTTGTGAAGTAATTCTCAGTTACAGTGCGTTCTTGAGAGACACCGCACTCAGTAATCAATACAGCAATATCAGTGAATTGTCTAATCTTAAGCAGGCCAATAAGAGGACTTGGCAGGTAAGCAAAGCATTGTCTTTTTTTTAGGTGTAACATTCACGAAGTCAGAGAAGAATAAGCTATCATAGGATTGTAATACTGACCCCTAGTGTCATTTCAGGTAACAGCACCTTCAAGCACAAATGCCGGAGAATGGATTAAATATCTAACACGTGCCTTTCCAATTGATTACAGTTCCTGGAAAGTAATAAAGTTTTACTTTCTGACACCTTATTTAAAACAAATCCATACTTGTGCTTCAGAGACGCATGTCCATTTTGTCATGTTGTCCCAATCTCAGATTTGCTATCTTTAGACTATTTTCGGGGAGATTCATTCACTGCTCTGCTCAAATGCTCTGCCAAATTGGTAAACAAAGACACTTTTCTTCAAATTTCTCTTGTTCTCTGATACACAATCCTATACATTCGTCCTCCTTCCATGTTTTGAGATCAAGACTTATTCCAACGCCTCCTACCTAACTCATTTTTCACAGGAACTCAGAACTCCGGTTTCCTCCCACAAGTCACAGCACGGTAGCATTGTGGATAGCACAATCGCTTCACAGCTCCAGGGTCCCAGGTCCGATTCTGGTTTCGGTCACTGTCTGTGCGGAGTCTGCACATCCTCCCCGTGTGTGCGTGGGTTTCCTCCGGGTGCTCCGGTTTCCTCCCACAGTCCAAAGATGTGCAGGTGAGGTGGATTGGCCATGATAAAATTGCCCTTTGTGTCCGAAATTACCCTTGGTGTAGGGTGGGGTTACTGGGTTATGGGGATAGGGTGGAGGTGTTAACCTTGGGTAGGGTGCTCTTTCCAGGAGCCGGTGCAGACTCGATGGGCCGAATGGCCTCCTTCTGCACTGTAAATTCCATGCAAGTCCTGAAAGACACGCTTGTTAGGTGAATTGGGCACTCTGAATTCTCCCCCTGTGTACCTGAACTGGCGCTGGAGTGTGGCGACTGGGGATTTTCACAGTAACTCATTGCAATGTTAATGTGACAATAATAAAGATTATTATTACTTTCCGGCTACATTTTCTAACCATGCTGATACATAGATACATAGAAGATAGGAGCAGGTGGAGGCCTTTTGGCCCTTTGAGCCTGCTCTGCCATTCATCACGATCGTGGCTGATCATCCAACTTAATAGCCTAATCCTGCTTTCTCCCCATAGCCTTTGATCGCATTCTCCCCAAGTGCCATATCCAGCCACCTCTTGAATATGTTCAAAGTTTTAGCATCAATTACTTCCTGTGGTAATGAATTCCACAGGCTCACCACTCTTTGTGTGAAGAAGCGTCTCCTTATCTCTCTCCGAAATAGTTTACCCTGAATCCTCAGGCTGTGACCACTGGTTCTGGACACACCTATCGTTGGTAGCATCTTCCCTGCATCTACCGTGTCTCGTCCTGTTAGAATTTTATAAGTCTCTGTGAGACCCCCCTCATTCTTCTGAACTCCAGTGAAAACAATCCCAACCTAGTCAATCTCTCTTCATACGACAGTCCCGCCATCCCTGGAATCAGTCTGCTCTCGCTGCACTCCCTCGAGAGCAAGAACATCCTTTCTCAGAGAAGGAGACGAAAACTGCACACAATACTCCAAGTGTGGCCTCACTAAGGCACTGTACTGCAGCAACACATCCCTGCTTCTATACTCGAAACCACTTGCAATGAAGGCCAACATACCATTAGCCTTCTTTACCGCCTGCTGCACCTGCATGCTTACCTTCAGCGAATGGTGCACAAGGACACCGGGTCCTGCTGCACACTCCCCTCTCCCAATTTACAACCATTCAGGTAGTAATCTGCCTTCCTGTTTTTGCTTCCAAAATGAATAACCTCACACTTATCCAAATTATATTGCATCTGCCATTGGTTTGCCCACTCACCCAATCT
The DNA here is from genome assembly GCF_902713615.1 of Scyliorhinus canicula. NCBI lineage: Eukaryota > Metazoa > Chordata > Chondrichthyes > Carcharhiniformes > Scyliorhinidae > Scyliorhinus > Scyliorhinus canicula. The sequence goes on along the minus strand of NC_052163.1, from coordinate 91,400,372 downwards.
GTCCATATCTTGCTGTAGGATCCCTACATCCTCGTCACAATTCACCCTCCCACTAATTTGATATAATCTGCAAACTTTGAGATATTACATTTTGTTCCCTCATCCAAATCATTAATATATATTGTGAATAGCTGGGGTCCCAGCACTGATCTATGTGGTACCCCACTAGTTACTGCCTGTCAATTTGAAAAGGACCTATTAATCCCTATTCTCTGTTTCCTCACTGCCAACCAGTTTTCTATCCACCTCAATACATTTCCCCCAATCCCATGCGCTTCAATTTTGCACAATAATCTCTTACGTGGGATTTTGTCAAACACCTTCTGAAAGTCCAAATATACCACATCGACTGGCTCCCCCTTGTCGACTGTACTGGTTACCTCTTCAAAGAATTCCAACAGATTTGTCAAGCATGATTTTCCCTTCATAAATCCATGCTGACTCTGACTGATCCTGCCACTGCTTTCTACCCTGCACTTGGCCCGATGGGTCTTGGCCATTCATCATTTGTCCTCAGTAATAATGTTGAATGGAGCATTTCCCATCTAAGCAGTGCAACACACACAGTGCAAGAGGCACTGCAAGGCACAATGTTTTGTAACATCAAGCTGACCTGAAGATTTGCATTTGCCAGAAATGATCCTCCCATCTTCTCAGATCGGACAATTTTATAAAGACATGAAAGGGCTCAAAACTCTACGTGCTCCTGGAAAGTTCTGTGGATCCTTGTGCAGGTTTCTGCTGGAGTACTCAGAATTCAGATCCAGTGGTATATTCCTGGGTTGGGACCAGAGGCAATTAGTATTATGTGTCTTTAAGGGATATCAGAATGACATCACTTGAAGGGAAATGTCACATGATCCAGTCTTAATTTCACTTTTGCTTTGAACAGAGTGCAGCACAGCACAGTGAACACAGCTCTGATGTCTTCAAGGTTTATGCCTATGTATAACTTTTTTCATGTGCCTGCTCTTAATAAATGAACCCACAACATGTTTATCTAATCCCTTATGAGCGATTGCTGATTACATCATTATAATAATACAATTAGCCCAAGAGAAAATAAAGCAGCTAAGTAACTTCCAAACAATGTTCCTCTGCGGAGCGCAGTGGTTGCTGAGTGAGTGCTTGCTGAGAAGGGAAGTAAATTTTTTTTTTAAACTTACTGTTGGGGTTTCTAGCTGAATCCAGTCAGAGTGAGGGCAGAGTGACTGCTGGGTAAGTAGTAAAGATTTAAATTGTTTGCACAGGCCCATAACAGCTGATTGCTGTTCTCGTGTGGGGCGCAGTAGTTGCTGGTTAAGTGTTTTATTTTTACCTGTATTTAAGTTGGGTGGTTCCTAAACCTGAGTAATCCTTGTAGTGTCCCCCACCCTTCCACCTCCTTTAACCTAAGGGGTTGAGTGAATATCAGGAAAGCTCTTTCTTTCTTTCTTTTTCTTGTTTTTATCCGCAAGTTATCTAGGGGGGATGGCAGGGAAGGCAGTGCAATGTTGCTCCTGCAGAATGTTTGAGGTGAGGGACGGCGTCAGTGTCCCTGCTAATTTCACTTGTGGGAAGTGCACCCATCTCCACCTCCTCAGAAACCGCATTAGAGAACTGGAGCTGGAGCTGGATGAACTTCGGATCATAGATAGTAGCTTCAGGGTTGTAGTTACTCCGAAGAATCAAGATAGATGGGTGACGCTGAGAGGGGCTAGGAGGAAGCAGTCAGTGCAGGGATCCTCTGTGGTCATTCTCCTCAGTAACAAGTATACCGCTTTGGATACTGTTGAGGGGGACGACCTACCAGGAGTAAGTCACGGTGAACGGACCTTCAGCACTGAGTCCGTCCCTGTGGCTCAGAAGGGAAGGGGAAAGAGCAGGAGAGCAATAGTTATTGGGAACTCGATAGTTAGCGGGACAGATAGACAGTTCTGTGGCAACGAAAGAGACTCACGGATGGTATGTTGCCTCCCGGGTGCCAGGGTCCCGTGACGTCTGGGACCGTGTTTTCAGAATCAGTAAAGGGGAGGGGGAACAATCACAAGTCGTGGTACACATCGGTACCAACGACATAGGTAAGAGAAGGGACGGGGATTTAAAACAGGAATTTAGGGAGCTAGGGTGGAAGCTGAGAGCCAGGACAAACCATGTTGCCATCGCTGGTTTGTTGCTGGTGCCACGTGTTAGCGAGTTGAGGAACAGGGAGAGAGTGCAGATAAACACGTGGCTGCAGGGATGGTGTAGGAGGGAGGGTATCAGTTACATGGATAATTGGAGCACATTCTGGTGAAGGTGGGGCCTGTACAGACAGGATGGTTTGCACCTGAACCAGAGGGGCACCAATAATGGGAGGGAAATTTGCTACGGCTCTTCGGGTTGGGTTTAAACTAATTTGTCAGGGGGATGGGAAAATGAGCAGTAGTCCAGAAGTCAGTGTTGAGAGTAGTGAGGTACTGAGGAGGGTATCAAGGTCGCAGGAGTGTACCGGCAGACAGGAAGGTGGGTTGAAATGTGTCTACTTCAATGCAAGGAGCATCTGGAATAATTTAGGTGAACTTGGAGCGTGGATTGGTACTTGGGACTACGATGTTGTGGGCATTACGGAGACATGGGTAGAACAGGGACAGGAATGGTTGTTGGAAGTTCTGGGGTATAGATGTTTCTGCAAGAGTAGGGAAGGTGGTAAAAGAGGTGGAGGAGTAGCGTTGTTAATCAAAGATAGTTTAACAGCTGCAGAAAGGCAGTTCGAGGGGGATCTGTCTACTGAGGAAATATGGGCTGAAGTTAGAAATAGGAAAGGAGCGGTCACGTTGTTCGGAGTTTTCTATAGGCCCCCAAATAATAATAGAGATGTGGAGGAAGAAATTGCAAAACAGATTATGGATAGGTGTGGAGGTCTCAGAGTAGTTGTCATGGGTGACTTTAACTTTCCAAATATTGATTGGAACCTCTATAGGTCGAACAGTTCGGATGGGGCAGTTTTTGTACAGTGTGTGCAGGAGGGTTTCCTTACACAATAGGTGGATAGGCCGACAAGAGGTGGGGCCACATTGGATTTGGTACTGGATAATGAACCATGCCAAGTCTTAGATTTGTTTCTGGGAGAGCACTTTGGAGATAGTGACCCCAATTCGGTGTCTTTCACTATTGCAATGGAGAGGGATAGGGCCATACGGCAGGGCAAGGTTTATAATTGGGGGACAGGTAATTATGATGCGATTAGGCAAGAATTAGGAGCATAAGATGGGAACAGAAACTGTCAGGGAAAGGCACAAATGAAAAGTGCAGCTTGTTCAAGGAACAAATACTGTGTGTCCTTGATAGGTATGTCCCTGTCAAGCAGGGAGGAAATTGGCGTGTGAGGGAACCATGGTTCACAAAAGAGGTTGAATGTCTTGTCAAGAGGAAAAACGAAGCGTATGTAAGAATGAGAAAACAAGGTCCGTTGGGTCGCTTGAGGGTTACAAGGTAGCAAGGAATGAGCTGAAAGAAGTGCTTAGAAGAGCTAGGAGGGGGCATGAAAAGTCCTTGGTGGGTCGGATCAAGGAAAACCCTAAGGCTTTTTACTCTTATGTGAGAAATAAAAGAAGGGTGAGGTTAGGTTTGGTCAAAGACAGTAGTGTGAACTTGTGCATGGAGTCAGAAGAGATAGGAGAGGCATTGAATGAATACTTTTCTTCAGTGTTCACCAAGGAGAGGGGCCATGTTTCTGAGGATGAGAGTGTGATACAGGCAGGTAGGCTGGAGGAGGTAGATGTTCTGAGGAAGGATGTATTAGCAATTTTGAAAAACCTTAGGGTCGACAAGTCCCCTGGGCCAGATGGGATATGTCCTAGGATTCTTTGGGAGGCAAGGGATGAGATTTCAGAGCCTTTGGCTTTGATCATTGGGTCCTCACTGTCCACGGGGATAGTGCCAGAGGACTGGAGAGTGGTGAATGTTTTCCTCTGTTCAAGAAAGGGAATAGGAATGACCCTGGTAATTATAGGCTGGTTAGTCTTACTTCGGTGGTCGGTAAGTTCATGGAAAAGGTCCTGAAGGATAGGATTTATGACCGTTTGGAAAGATGCAGCTTAATCCGGGATAGTCAACACGGATTTGTGAAGGGTAAGACTTGCCTCACAAATTTGATTGAATTCTTTGAGGAGGTAACTAAATGTGTAGATGAAGGTAGAGCAGTTGATGTCGCATACACGGATTGCAGTAAGGCGTTTGATAAGGTTCCCTATGGTCAGCTCATGAAGAAAGTAAGGAGATGTTGGATAGAGAGAAATTTGGCCAATTGGATAAGTAACTGGCTATCACATAGAAGACAGAGGGTGGTGGTGGATGGAAAGTTTTCAGACTGGAGACCAGTTACCAGCAGTGTACCACAGGGAACAGTGCTGGGTCCTCTGCTATTTGTGATTTTTATCAATGACTTGGAGGAGAGGGCTGAAGGATGGGTCAGTAACTTTGCTGATGACACCAAGATTGGTGGAGTAGTGGATGAGGTGGAGGGATGTTGTAGGCTGCAAAGAGACATTGATAGGATGCAGAGCTGGGCCACAAAATGGCAGATGGAGTTTAACTTTGATAAGTGCGAGGTGATTCATTTTGGTAGGAAAAATTTGATTGCGAATTACAGGGTCAACGGCGGGGTTCTGAGGAATGTGGAGGAACAGAGAGATCTTGGGGTTCATGTCCACAGATCTCTGAAGGTTGCCACTCAAGTGGATAGAGCCGTGAAGAAGGCCTATAGTGTGTTAGCGTTTATCAACAGGGGGCTTGAGTTTAAGAGCCATGGGGTTGTGCTGCAACTGTACGTGACCCTGGTGAGACCACATTTGGAGTATCGTGTGCAGTTCTGGTCACCTCACTATAGGAAGGATGTGGAAGCATTGGAAAGGGTGTAAAGGAGATTTACCAGGATGCTGCCTGGTTTGGAGGATAGGTCTTATGAGGAAAGGTTGAGGGAGCTCGGACTTTTCTCTTTGGAGCGGAGGAGGATGAGAGGTGACTTAATAAAGGTTTATAAGATGATGAGGAGGATAGATAGAGTGGACGTTCAGAGACTATTTCCTTGGGTGGATGAAGCTGTTACAAGGGGGCTTAACGATAAGGTTCAAGGTGGGAGATATAGGAGGGATGTCCAAGGTAGTTCCTTTACTCAGAGAGTGGTTAGGATGTGGAATTGACTGCCTGCTGTGATAGTGGAGTCGGACACTTTAGGAACTTTCAAGCGGTTATTGGATAGGCACATGGAGCATACCAGAATGACAGGGAGTGGGATAGCTTGATCTTGGTTTCGGACAAGGTTCGGCACAGCATCGAGGACCGAAGGGCCTGTCCTGTGCTGTACTGTTCTATGTTCTCATCTTAATTAAGGATGAAATGTTCCTAGAAAACTGGTGTAAGTAGTTAGTTGTTAGGCAACTTTGGATTCAAAGGTAAGGCACTGTGTTGAGTGCACTGAATAATTTCTAAGTCTGTTTAAATCGTGCATACACACAGACATACACACACACACACAGATATATTGACACATTAATAGAAACACACATACACAGGCACACAAACACATTCGTACACGTACATACACAGACACACATACTGATGCACCCACAGATATGTATACACATACATACACAAGCACACAGACCTCCATATATAGATACACACAGATGTATATATACACACACAGTCACAAGCACACACACACGCACATATATATATATATATATATATATATATATATACACACACAGACACATACACACAGTCACAAGCATACATACACAGATGCACACACATCCAGATGCACACACAGGTGTGTATATATACACACAATTGCGAGCACACATACACACACACAGATACACAGATATATATATGCACATATAGTTACATACACTGACATGCAGATACATAAATACATGGATACACATACACGCATATATACATACACAAGTACACGGACACATACAGGTACAACCACAAATATATATACACACATGCGCAGATACATACAAACACACACAAATACTCATACACATACACACACAGATACATACACACACAGATACATTCATTCACACACATGCACACAGAGACACACACACACACACATAAATACGCAAGCTTGCAAATTACGATGAAAGATATTTCTCGCAGAAAATAGATTTGGTTGAAAATGCTGTAAAATACCACGCAGTGTTGATGAGAATGTTACGTCATCTGGCGATGGCCAACATTTGATGCTGTAACTTTATGAACAATATCTGTGTGTTTTACAGGTAGAATTAAGCTATGAGTAGGGTGTCTGTTTTATTGGGCATTCCTGGAAATCTTTTACTTTTCATCTCTACATTTCAACTGATGTTTTTCTTCATTACCTAGGGATCGACTGAACAAGGTTGTGGTGGATACAGAGGCTGGTCCCTTTAAGAATTACACAGTGGTATTCCTCGGCTCCGAAACTGGAATTATTCTCAAATTCCTTATTCGACCAACTGCAAGTACCAACCTTGTCAATCGGAGCCTATTTCTGGAACATTTTGATGCCTACAGTCCAGAGAAGTAAGTATTACTTTATTCAATTCCTACACTCAGGAAGATGTCAGTCATTAATCACAAAGAGATGAGTAAATATCAGAGGGAAGGAGAAATCTGTAACCCAATTCAGAAAGTTGAGACAGCATTTTAGCTTCTATTCTCTATCTCTTCAATGCAGCTTCTCTTTTATCACTATGTGTTATATGCATGTAATAGATCAATAGTATAACAATTATTATTCTAATGAAACTTCCTCCCTCATTCCACTTGGATACAAACAAACCACCTTTGTCTTTCACCGTCCCCCATTCTTTATTGCATTTAATTCATTCCACAGTCTCCTATTCCAACACACTCCTTCCCAAGACCTCAAAACGGTGCCACGTCTTACCTTCCTTGCTTCCTGCAACTTACAGGGTATTATCCAACTTCAGTTCATAGAATTACCTTGTCTTTTTTCTTGATCAACCCCCTTCTGCTCAGTGAACTAACAGGCCCATGTGCTTCTACCACCGCCTTTAGTGCCTGCTACAGGTGTTTCTCCATGTCCGACCACAAGATGAATGGGTCCCATCACTACATCCCTGGCTGCCTCCTCCAACATTTTGAATCACCTATGGCCTCCCAGACTTGTCGAGGCCATTTCCCTGGAGTTAACAAATAGAACACAGAAGACTAAGGTTTGCCTAATATATAGTGCCACCAGGGATGTAGCGCTTGAATGTGTCAGTGCATCACAGTATCCAATACTGTGTGCTCCCATAAGAGCGCCTTGGACATGCCAGCCTCCATGTTATAGGAGGAATATGCCAGGTCGCTCACCATAGGTGCAGGATTCAGGTGGCAACCATCACAGGGACCTCAGTGTTCTCCCGCCGAACAACTCTCCGTTATCGGAGCACAGCAGGCCATGGGACATCCTCCTATATTGTATTCAAGATCTTGCATGATCCCCTGCCCTAATCACAGTGGAGGCTTTGCCTGCTTGGTCACAATGGGTGGGTTCCTCCTGCCACTTGGGTATGTTTTCCACTGTCTCTGGATCTGGCCAGCCAGGATCTACAGGTCCAGGTCACTGAAGCAGGCACTGCTCCTCCCACTACATCTCCACTTGACCTCCTCTGTGATATTCTGATTTAAAATAAAACATGGACCTGCCATCTTCGATTGGTCTCACATGTAACATACGTCTGTTTACAAGCATGAACTATGTTCTCTAGCTCAGCAATGCACTGAAGTTGGGGGCTTGGAGAGGGGGAGGAAGGGCTGCACTAATGTAGGGTGGCTGGCATCTAGCCCTGTCGCTCAGCTGGCATGGTGTGCTCTTCGAATTATCATAGAATTTACACTGCAGAAGGAGGCCATTCAGCCCATCAGGCCTGCACCGGGCGTTGGAAAGAGCACCCTACTTAAGCCCACACCTCCACCCTATCCCAGTAACCCCACCTAACCTTTTTTTTGACACTAAGGGCAATTTAGCATGGCCAATCCACCTAACCTGCACATCTTTGGGCTCAGTAAGAAGTCTTACAACACCAGGTTAAAGTCCAACAGGTTTGTTTCAAACACGAGCTTTCGGAGCGCAGGAGCTGCGCTCCGAAAGCTCGTGTTTGAAACAAACCTGTTGGACTTTAACCTGGTGTTTCAAGACTCCTTACTGTGCTCAACCGAGTCCAATGCCGGCATCTCCACATCTTTGGACTGCGGGAGGAAACTGGAGCACCCGGGGAAAACCCACACAGATACTGGGAGAATGTGAAGACTCCGCACAGACAGTGACCCAAGGCAGGAATCGAACCTGGGAGCCTGGAGCTGTGAAGCAACAGTGTTAACTACTGTGCTACCCCTTGGGGACAAGCTACCCTGTTGCTCACTCAAAGTCACAGTGGTCTACCGTGACAGTGTGTGGTTGTGAGGATCATGGCAAAGGTTCCATTGCATGATCGCACTCTATGAGAAAGATGGAGAGAGGATAGTTGGAAGTAAAAAGGTTCTGCATGTGCGATCAGTCATCCCCTGAAGCATTATGATAATCTGATTGATGGAGTGTCATGAGCAACTGATGCTGATGGTAGCATCCTGTGATGTTTTTTCAGCCTTGATGCAGTCGAGCATGCTTCTTCATTGCAGCGTGAACAGGCAGCAGTAATCTCAACATTTTTTTGCCGAAAGCCCACGTTGGGCCATCTCTTCCGGAGCCAGCAACCAGTTGGACAAATATTAGCTAGTATTTACCTGACTCCACTGATCAACATCTCTGTCCCGGACATGCAGCAGCTCTATCATCTACATTTTGTATCATAGCAGGAACTCCTCACAGATCCTTCTTCTATCCTACACCCAAGACATGTTCCCCATGCAGGACCCGCCTCCACATCGCTACTCCTTTCTGGGTTGGCAAAGCTGACACCGTCCCGCTGTATAAATATAAGTCGGCATTTTTCAAAAAATGGTTTGAAGCCGCTTGGTGATGGGAAATCAAAACCTTTGTTTATCGGACTCCTCAAAAATATTAGAGGTGGCAACAGTCCAGAGAAAATTGCAGCAATGAGGAGAGATTGGATGGGCTTGGGTTGTTTCATTTAGAACGGAGGAGGCTGAGGGGTGACCTAATCGAGGAGTGCAAAATTATGAGGGGTAGACAGGAAAGACTTCTTTCTCTGAGCCAAGGGGCAATCCCTCGGGCTTAAATCGTAATTTAAGAAGATTGGTGGAAGGATTATAGGGAACATGAGGAAAATCTTATGCACCCTGGGGGTGGCGATATCTGGGGTTCACTACCTAAATTGTTAGTTGAGGCTGAATTGTTCAACTAATTTACAAGGCAGCTGGATCTGCGCCTAAAATGCTATAACCTGCAAGGCTACAGACCAGGTACTGGATAACGGAATTAAAATGAGCGGCTAGTTTCTTTTTTTGGCGAGTGCAGACAGTGAGCAGCACAGTAGCACAGTGGTTAGGACAATTGCTTCATAGCTCCAGGGTCCCAGGTTCAATTCCCAGCTTGGTTCACTGTCTGTGCGGAGTCTGCACGCTCTCACCGTGTCTGCATGGGTTTCCTCCGGGTGCTCCGGTTTCCTCCCACAGTCCAAAGATGTGAAGGGTCAGGTGGATTGGCCATGATAAATTGCCCTTAGTGTCCAAAAAGATTGGGCGGGGTTACAGGAATAGGGTGGAGGCACGGGCTTAAGTGGGGTGCCCTACCAAGGGCCGGTGCATATTCGATGGACCAAATGACTTCCTTCTGCACTGTAAATTCTATGATTCTATGATGAACTGATTGGCCTCTTTCTGCACTGTCATCTTTCTATGGTTCTATGGTTCAACAGTATTGCTGCTTAAAAGCTAAAATGTATGGTGGGAAGGCAAGCAGTGAGGATGACATAAGAGTCCACAGAGGGATATTGGCAGGTTAGGTACGTGGGGTGTGGGTCAGCGATATGGTAGAGTTTCTCAGTCTGGAAAAAATCAAGTTCGCTCGAAGAGGATCAATACAGGGATTTGCCTGGAGTTGGCGGCCGTTCACCGATTTCTTTAACAAAAACTGAATGTCAGCAGGAAGGGGGAGAAAGGGAAAAAGGGGGGAGGGAGGAAAATAGGAGGCATGGAAATGTTAAATATGGACAGGGAATTTAGTATACGGGTAATTGGGGATAGGGTGGGAGAAGTAGGGTACGTGGTCTATTGTTTGTTGTTATTTTAGGGGATATTTTGTGCATCGACCCCTGTGGTTGTTTTAGAAATGATAATATGTTAAATTGTGAAAATTATAAATGCGCCAATAAAATATTTTCTAAAACAAACATTAGGTGAGTGGGAAAAAACTTGGCAAATGAAACGTAATGTAGGAAAATGTGAAGTTATGCACATTGGTAGGAAAAATAAAGGAGCTGAGTATTATTTAAATGGAGAAAGACTGCAGAAAACTACAACACACAGAGATATCCTCGTGCATAAATCACAAAAGCTAGTATGCAAGTTCAGCAGGCAATTGGGAAGGCAAATGGAATGTTGGCCTTTATTTTAAAGTGAATGGAGTGTAAAATAGGGAAGTTCTGCTGAAACGATACAAGACACTAGTTAGCTCCCACCTGAAATACTGTGAACAGTTTTGGTCTTCTTATCTAAGGAAAGGTATGTATACTGACATTGGAAGCAGTCCAGAGAAGGTTCACGACATTGATCCTGGGTATGGTGGGATTTTCTTATGAGGAAAGATTGAGCAGGTTGCGCCTGTATTGGTTGGAGTTTAGAAGAATAAAAGGTGACCTTGTTTAGACAGCAAGGATTCTCAGGGGCCTGACAGGTTAGATGCTGATGTTTCCCCTTATGGGAGAGTCTAGGACCAGAGGGTACAATCTCAGAGTAACGGGTTGCCAATTTCAGACAGAGATGAGGAGGAATTTCATCCCTCAGAGGGTACTGAATCTATGGAATTCTTTACCACAGACAGCTGTATAGGTTGGGCCATTAAGTATGTTCAAGCCTGAGGTAGACAGATTTTTCATCAAGGGAATCAAGGGTTATGGGGGGATAAGGTTGGAAAGTGAGTTGAGGATTACATCAGCCATGATCTCAATAAATGGGGGAAGCTGACTCAATGGGCCGAGTGTCCTAGTTCTGCTCCTACATCTTATGGTCTTATGGAACCAAAGGTGAAATAGGACATTGAATAGAAAAGTAGTTAGAAAGTGGGACAGAAAAACATTGGACTTACCGTCTTCTGGTTGGAGAGAGTTAAGTTGCAGAATGCCTCTGGGAGCAATCCTAAATCCCAGCTAATCTTCATGGATGATCTAGTTGAGAGGTATTTATTAATAGGCCGGCTAAATTTGCAGATGATACAAAATTATGTGAAATATCACCAGTTACCACGCAGGAAAAACTGGGACGATTACACACTTGCACATTGTAATGCACTGCATGAGTTTGCAAACGATGAGTGATTGCAAGCACATGGGAAATTACTTTCGGCTCCATTCTAAATGGTTGAACGAGTATTATACATCTCAGTTTGATAACAAAATCAGGGCGATATCAATTCTGCTCCCTGCTCTATGTTGTTTGTTAATCTGAGGCAGGCTATGACTGCAAAAATTAACCTGAGTGTGCCTGGGGCTAGCAACAGGAAAAGGATTTGGCTTCTGGTGGCTACCCTTGGCCCTGCAGAAAAGTTTGCGTGAGAGTAAGTTTAGACAGTAATCTTTTCCGCAGTCAAATATCCTGCCAGCACCCTATATACAGGCTCACGCCAAAAAACATTTTCACTTCTGCAAAATACCAAATAACGTCCAACATTCCTGAACCCTACCCTGACAAGAGTCAGCGGGCAATGGAAACTAGACAGGGAAGGAGTCACACATCAAATGGAATCACATTTGCTGACCATCATTCAGCACGCCCGTCATTGAGTTCCATTTAAATCCATCGAGCTGAACATGCAACAGGTGACGGAGGCAGTACTACCTGTTTTCCATCTCTGCCCCCCCCCCCCCCAAATTCAACCCCTTCCCAGTGCCTTCAGAAGTGGACCCACGGCGAAGAATCATTGAAACGACTACACGATGACATCAATAAGTTCCATCCCACCATCAGACTCACAATGGACTTCTTTCCAGAATCGGTTGCATTCTTGGACACACTCATCTCCATCAAGGACGGTCACCTCAGCACTTCGCTTTACCGCAAGCCCACGGATAAGCTCACGATGCTCCACTTCTCCAGCTTCCACCCTAAACACAGTAAAGAAGCCATCCCCGATGGACAAGCCCTCTGTATACACAGGATAGACGAGGAGGAGCATAACAGACATCTACAGACGTCGAAAGATGCCCTCGTAAGAACAGGATATGGCGCTCGACAGCTCCAATGTGCCATAGCAAAAAACCGCATCGACCTCCTCAGAAGACAAACACGGGACACAACCGACAGAGTACCCTTCGTCGTCCAGTACTTCCCCGGAGCGGAGAAACTACGACATCTTCTTCGTAGCCTTCAACACATCATTGATGAAGTTGAGCATCTTGCCAAGGTCATCACCACACCCCCACTACTTGCCTTCTAACAACCGCGCAACCTCAAACAGACCATTGTTTGCAGCAAACTATCCAGTCTTCAGAACAGCGATCACGACACCACACAACCCTGCCATGGCAATCTCTGCAAGACGTGCCAGATCATCGGCATGGGTACCACCATTACACGCCAGAACACCACCCACCAGTACGTGGTACATACTCGTGTGACTCGGCCAACGTTGTCTACCTCATACTCTGCAGGAAAGGATGTCCCAAGGCGTGGTACATTGGCGAGACCATACAGACGCTGCGACAACAGATGAACGGACATCGCACGACAATCGCCAGGCAGGAATGTACCTTTCCAGTCGGTGAACACTTGAGCAGTCAAGGGCATTCAGCCTCTGATTTTCGGGTAAGTGTTCTCCAAGGCGGTCTTCAGGACGCGCGACAACGCAGAATCGCGGAGCAGAAACTTACCCAAGTTCGGCACACATGAGTACGGCCTCAACCGGAACCTTGGATTCATGTCGCATTATATTCACCACCCAGCATCTGGCTTGAGCTTGCGAAATCCTACCATATGTCTTGGCTTGAGACAATTCACACCTCTTTAACCTGTGATGATCCCTCTTTCCAGTTGCTCTGTCTGGACCTGTAAAGACTTAATTACCTACAAAGGCTCGCATTCTAAGTATTGTTTTGCATCATTGACTTTGTCTATATATATTTTTCTGGAACCCACCTCTTCATTCACCTGAGGAAGGAGCGGTGCTCCGCAAGCTAGTTATTCAAAACAAATCTGTTGGACTTTAACCGGGTGTTGTAACACTTCTTACTGTGCTCACCCCAGTCCAACGCTGGCATCTCCACTTCAGAAGTGGAGACAAATTGTGAAGAAAAATGAAACTCCAGCACCAGTGAGCAGTAATTTAAAGAGGTGAATAACATTCTTGAAATCATAGTCAAGAAATCACGCATAATATTAGCTGCCTGACACACACACTGTACAGAGGATATTGTGCCTAGTTTTGGTCTCTGTAATTAAGACTATCAATGATCTGGGGAAAAAGTGTAAAATGAGCAACTAAAAGTTCTGGGCTCTCTTCCAAGAACTGTGAAGGAAGGTAAGAATATTCTAGGTCTTTCTGCTTAGAGTACAGCAGATTAGAAAAGACCAACGATACAGGTATTTAAAATTGATGTTGATAGGAATTGATGGAACACAAATTACTCTTCTTCGGTCTGGATGTGCAGCAAGCTTTGAAATAAAGGTTTAAACGAGGAAATTAAGGGCAATGTATTTCAGGAGATAGTCAATATGCAGATTAAACTGCAGTCTCATGTTGTTAAGTGTTGGACTCACTTTTAAAGTGACATTCCACAAGAATTAGTATTGTCAGAAAGAGACCAAACTGATTATGTTATATTAGTAACTATTGACAGATTAATTACCATAATTATTAACAAAAAATATATCAAATGCTTGCTCATCCATTTGCTTTTGTAGGGCCTTGTTGTGTACTGGTGCCACCTTCTGTGTAGCCATCCTGCCTGTACATCAAAAGCAATATATTGTGCGTGACCCACTTTGAAGTCCTGATAGATGTGTGCAGCATTGCTTAAGTGCAATTTACTTCTTTTTAATTATGCCGTCACAAAATGCAGTTTCCGAATCACTCAAAGTAACAGGTAACCTACTCTTTATTCCAGTTGCGACAGCGAGGGACAGGAGAACAGGCGGATTGTGGGAATGGAGCTTGATAAGATCAGCGGAACGCTATTAGTCGCATTTTCCTCTTGTGTCGTACGTGTGGCATTTGCCCACTGTCAGCAGCATGCTGCCTGCATGAAGTGAGTCCAACCCATCCATCTGTGCAAAGCGCTGGAATTAAAATTATGGATGACATTTGCAATGTTTTTCCTCAGTTGCTTCCAAACCCGATTGAAGACTTGAATATGCAACCTAGACAATACCTTGCAGTGCTGAGGGAGTGCTGCACTGTTAGTGGCGACACCTATCGGATGAGATGTTAAACTGTGGGTCCAGGTGCCTGTTGCGGTGACGATAAAAGATCCCACGGTGTTACTTGAAGAGAAATAGAGAGTTGTTTTTTTTTGTCCTAGTCAACACTCCTCTCTCAACCAATACTGTAAAAAAATTGAAGACTTGTTAGTTCATCTTATTTGCTTTTTTTTAATGCACTGATGGAAGTATTTAGCTGCTGTATATGCCTTCATAACAACAATGGCTGCACTTCCAAAAACCAAATTTACCATAAAGGTGCTGGTTTAGCACAGGGCTAAATCGCTGGCTTTGAAAGCAGACCAAGGCAGGCCAGCAGCACGGTTCAATTCCCGTACCAACCTCCCCGAACCGGCACCGGAATGTGGCGACTCGAGGCTTTTCACAGTAACTTCATTTGAAGCCTACTTGTGACAATAAGCGATTTTCATTTCATTTCATTTTTTCAGAAGGCATTTTGAGACATCCAAAGTGTGAAAAAACATGATATCAATGCGTGATCTTGCTGTCTGCTTCAGCAAACACAGCTGAGATGTAGATCCCCTCTCAGACAGCATTCATGAGTATTGGTATTGTGTTTTCATCGGGCTATTTACAGTGACAAGTTTGACTACAAGCCTGATCCTACCCCTTTCAAACATCCTCACTTTCCCAACAGAAGTCACCGGATAGTGGTCACAAGCTAAATCCCAGGAAACCTTTCCCACAGACCTGTATAAGGAATTTCAGGCATAATAAATATGTCGACAGCAAGACTGAAATTATGGCAAAGTGGAAAGATTTATTTTTGGATAAAATATGACTTTGTCAGTAGGCAGTAATTAACACAGCCGTACGTCCCTCATCCAGCTATGGACAACAAAGAATGCAGGGTAGCATGGTGGTTAGCATAAGTGCTTCACAGCTCCAGGGTCCCAGGTTCGATTCCCGGCTGGGTCACTGTCTGTGTGGAGTCTGCACATCCTCCCCGTGTGTGCGTGGGTTTCCTCCGGGTGCTCCGGTTTCCTCCCACAGTCCAAAGATGTGCGGGTTAGGTGGATTGGCCATGCTAAATTGCCCGTAGTGTCCTAATAAAAGTAAGGTTAAGGGGGGGGGGGGGGGTTGTTGGGTTACGGGTATAGGGTGGATACGTGGGTTGAGTAGGGTGATCATGGCTCGGCACAACATTGAGGGCCGAAGGGCCTGTTCTGTGCTGTACTGTTCTATGTTCTATGTTCTAATGCAAAAACTCGGACCGGATTTATCTTATCGATACTTTGACTGCTTAGCCTCTTCAGACTTTCATCCCCTGTTAATGCTTCTTGTACTTCTCAGATCGTAGGGAGAGGTAGTCCTTCTTTTTGGATCTGTTTTCTTCCTGCTGTAAAGAATGTGGCTTTGACCTCCTTTCCTAAACCCAAGACAACGAATTAATCCCCTCCTTTACAAACCGTATGAGCAGTGACCAGAACATGTAGGACATGATCTACTAGCCATATTGCGTCCGAAGGTGACGTAGTATGGCCAGTAGACCCCAGGAGACCCCTCTTCCGGGTCATGCCTTGTGGGATCTAATGCACTCTCACAAAATGTCGCGATCTGAATCCCACCTATCACTATTTTGTAAATCTGCATATTAGAGTGAGACAGTTAGCCTCACTTAAATATGCGCATCCTTGTTCTACCCGAGGCGTGGGACCTAACCCCTTTGCCTAGGAGATCTCGGGCGAATGCTGTTCAGTGCTGGTTCCCACAGACGGGGAACAGACTGAACGGAACTTGTGGGGGTGTCTCAGGGAATTGAGGACCCCAGGTGCTTGCCCTATGGGCAGTGTGGCATCTTGGCATTGCTTATGTCACCACTGCCAGCTGGCACTGCCACCTGCATGCCAATCTGGCACTGCCAACATGCCTAAATGACACTGCCAGCTGGAAGGGGCACTGCCAGGGATTGCCTGCCTGGTATTTTTTCCATGCTGGGAATTGGGCCCTGGGGTGCCTGCAGATGTGAGGTGGAATGCAGGGGTTGTGGGGTGGGGGTGGGGAGGGGGGGTGAGGACCCCCTGATAGGTGAGTTGTGGGTTTGGGAGTCACATCAGAGAGTTGTGATGCCATTTAAAAATGGTTTCCCGATCTCCTCCTGCACTGAGGAGTTCTGGAGAGCGGAGTTCTTCACCGCAGGAAACAGGACTAAGTGCAGCCTCGGCAGGGCGTTTCCCGCTGAGGCCCTGAATTGAATCAGAGACACGATAGATAGCATGGTTTTTCTCGGCACTTTTAGCACAGGGAAACACCCGACTAAACTCGCTCATCACCGGACTCGTTTCCAATTTGGTTGGATCACGCCCATAGTTCATGTACCAGCCTCCCCGAACAGGCGCCGGAATGTGGCAACTAGGGGCTTTTCACAGTAACTTCATTTGAAGCCTACTTGTGACAATAAGCAATTTTCATTTCAGTTGGTATTAAACTGGCTTTGGTATCTGGTGTTAGCTTCTATTTGTTAAGAATAAAGATCTCACTCATCAAGACACCTCAGCACTTTTTAGGATTCTGATCACCAGGTCCGACACAATTCCAAAAACCTGCAAGCCCAGGTTATGAAGGTCCACTTGGAGTCCACTTTGTAAGGCACAATTTTCTCTTTTTTTTGACAATGCTCAGGCAGGAATAGCAGGATGGCGCCCTCCAGCTGCACTGCCGGCTTTTCCGACCATATTTTGTGACATATTGTCAAAAGAAATTACTGCAGGTGGGTGCCATGAAGTCACACGGGCTCCTGACAGAAAAAAAGGGTGTCCGATCTGAAACCATTTTTAAAATAAGATTCTGCCCTCCCCCAAGGGACATCGAAACCACTCCCCCAAACGCTCCCCACGCCAAACCTCCCCAACAGTAGTCACCCTAACATTGCCAAGACTCTGCCCAGCA